>NC_064848.1:122363718-123056218 GCF_024139225.1 Suncus etruscus | reverse complement strand
TGCTCATGGGTCACCGAGGCCAAACATGTAGCTATTTGAGGGAGTTTATGTAGCACCAGAAATAACTGAATATTATGCAACCGAGGACATAAAGACACGTGCTCCAATCATTTGAGCTTTCTGAAAGCCCCAGATAAACTACTTTATAGTAGTTCTTTGTGAAGAGTATTATGTTAGAAATTTGGGGGTAATGACAGGGAAGAAAGAATATGACAGTTAAACATGATGTAATCTCAGTCCCAGAAACTTCTACTCAAATACCAGGCCTAAACAGCCCTGGTTCCTAGAACTAGCTAGGATATAAGTTAGAATCTAAGAGCATTGAGTAGACCCGAGTTCTTCACTCAGAAAAGTCATTGTGGGTAATCAGGAAGCATTCGTGGAGATCTCCTAACTGAAACTAACCCAACACTAAAGAACAGCATAAAGAGATTTCTGAGAGACTAGAGATACAGTATAGTGAGCAGGTCATTTGTCTTACATATGGATAACCTACATTCAATTCCGATCACCACTTATGGTCTTGAATCGGGCCAGCAGTGATCCTGGAGGACAGAGCCAGAAGCAAAGTCTTGAGGGTACAACAGAGTGTGCCTCCTTCCAAAAGAAAATATATGTGAGAATGTTCAAGACAAAGAGATATAAATGAATCAGTAGTAGAAAGATAAATTAGAAATAGAAGGAATTTGGGCCCAGAGAGATAGCAAGGCAGCGTTTGCCTTGCAAGCAGCCGATCCAGGACCAAAGGTAGTTGGTTCGAATCCCGGTGTCCCATATCGTACCCCCTGCTTGCCAGGAGCTATTTCTGAGCAGACAGCCAGGAGTAACCCCTGAGCACCGCCAGGTGTGGCCCAAAAACCAAAAAAAAAAAAAAAAAAAAAAAAAAGAAATAGAAGGAATTTGAGTATAGAGAGAATTTGAATTGCTTCTTAGAGGCAAAGGGCATATCAGAATTTTATCAAAGCTGAGTGATAAGAGTTACTTAGAAGTTGTTTAACTTAAGGATAAGCCAAGTTAATAGAGACCATTTTAAGTAAGAAAAGGAAACTATAAGATGGAAAAATAAATTTGGCAAACAATACTAATAATTACTCTATGATTTGAGTAATATCATCTTTCTCACTGTACAGAAGAGAAACCAAAAAAGAGATATTAAATAATATAGTGTTGAGTATTCAGTGAAAATAGATGAAGAAAAAAAGAAAGAGGCAATACAGTGTTTATTAAAATGTACTAAGTTCAATTTTCAAAGTAGTAACATGTTTTTTATTTTGAAAATTCATTAAAAATGAGATATATCTGTATTTGTCTAATATTAGAAAATTACCAAATAAAATTCAGATTTAAAAAATAAATGCGGCAAACTCCTTCTCTGGTTCCCTTGGCATTGTGCATATTCTATCCCTAGGTCTAAATAAAAAGTAATACCACTGAGTTTCTGAAAAATAAGGATCCAGTGCTAATAAATACAACAGGATGAATTAATAAAATATTTTATTAAATAAATATTTATTTTATAATTGTATGTTTATATATTTTATATTTATATATGTATATAAGTTTTAATTATAGATTTATAATTAAATACATAAAATAATGAAATACAAATGACTAATTCAAATTTATCATTTATTGCATGGATTTAATCACTTAAGTGCTCTTGATAATAACAATAATAAGTGTGTTATTACAACCAAAAATCCTAATTTTCCAGTATAAGATACCAAAGGTCCTAAACTAATGTACATAAGAAAATATTAGACATTTGTATCAAACACCTCAATTTTACATTTGAAGCTTTGTTTTATGAGATAAGAGCAAGATTCCCAGATTTGTAGCAAAAGAGCACCAAAGATTACATTTAACACAGTGAAGAAAAAACAATACCAAAAGCCAAACAGAAAAAACTGAAAGTTTGTTTCAGTAGACACTTAGAATTTGAAATTATAAAATGCTTTTGTCCTGAAATATTTATCAGCAATGTGAAAAGATAAGACATTTATTTGTTTACTTGGCATAGAACAATTATTATATGCAAGATATTAACTTAAATACTGGCATTTTAATATTAAAATTATAGCAGCAAACTATGATTTATGTAAATTTTGAATTAAAATAATTTTAACAGAAACGTTGATTTTTTTTCTTTAAATTATGGATAACTTGCTGCTAATGTGAAGTCTTTAATGACTTTTCATGGCCAAAGTAAAAAAAAGAAAAGTAAACTAAGTTTAAATTTGAATCTTAATTATTTAATTTAATTTAATTATTTTTGGCTTTGGGCCACACCCAGTAATGGCTTCGGGGTTATTTTTGGCTATGCACTCAGAAATCACTCCTGGCTTGAGGGACCATATGGGATGCTGGGGATTGAACCTAGATCCATCCTGGGTCAGCTGCATACAAGGCAAACGCCCTAGCACTGTGCTATTGCTCCGCCCCATAATTACTTAATTTTAAAAATAAAACATTTAGGAGATTCAAGTTTATAGTTTATTATTAAACCTAAGAAAAATTTTGAATGTTTGATAATATAAAATTAAATATCTCTTTAAGAAACTTTTAGAACATATATACAAATTTTAAAAATTGCACACGAAAAAACTATGAAAGAACTGTAATAAAACTGTATGTAATGAAAATAGTATATACAGATATTTTCATATGAAGAAAAATGTCTTCATACTGTGTTTTTTTAAAGATTTTCAATCTCAACAAAACATAAATAAGCATTTCCTAAACAAATTTATTAATCCCCAAACATTCTACAGAGTACATATACATATATACGTACATCTACTGTAAATAAGTACACAGATAAAAACCATCTGTTTCAATAGTTACATGAAAGTAAATATGTTTTTGTGCAATGGCAACAGATTAAAAACTATACCTTAATGTAATAATGTGAATATTTGGCTCTGTAAATAATTAAAATATCCCTTCCCCAAGTGTTATACTTTTAAGGCCAGAGTGATTAGTACAGCAGTAGGGTGCTTGCCTTGCATACAGTAGCACTGGGCTCAATTCCTAGCATCCCATATGATTCCCCCATGCCTAACAGGCATAATCCTTGAGTTCAAAGCTAAGAGTAAGACTTAAGCAAAAATTAATAAAAGAAGATACTTTAAAAGATCAATTTTGTTCATAAGCAAAACTATTTTATTTTTGGTTGTGAGAAAATTCATAAACATATAGCTAGTCAAAGAACGATAAAAAAATGTTTCCAATCTAAGCTTCTTGTGATATACAGTATTTTTCTTGTTTGTTTTCTGAAAATGTTTTAAGTATTCTTAGGTAAAAGAATCTTAGATGATAAAGGCCATGGTGAATAATGTGTTGAGTACCTGGTTTTGACAATTGCTGAAGTTGAAAAGTGAGCAAAAACGTTCACACTGGACAACCATTGTTACATTTTAATAAAGCAATCCTCCTACTATTTTTCTATGCTTGAAATACCTTAAATATAGCAATGTAATTTTATAAAGTAAAGCAAATTAATTGTAATTGTTTATCTTTTAGGCATAAATATATAAGTAGGACTTCGTAAGTAGTTTTACTATCAATTATTACACAATTTTGAAGACTGTGATAATAATTTCAAGAATGCGAATACCACTTTTCACAAATTCTGTTCCTACACATTAATATAATTGTTATATAATAGTCTTGTATAATCTGTACAACTGAAACTCTACATATACTATAGTCTAGTATCTTTCTGATTCACTTCTTTCAGCTATCCATTTTTGGGGTGGTGGTTTTGATCACACCTGGTGGCACTCAGGAGCTATTCCTGGCTCTGCATTCAAAATTACTTCTGGCAGCCTTCGGGGATCATAAGGGATATCTAGGATTGAACCAGGGCTAGTCCCAGGTCAGCTGCATGCAAGGCAAATGACCTACTGCTGTGCTATCACTCTGGCCCTAATTAGCTATACCATTTATCTTATTCTATACCAGTTTCTTACCTACTCTTTCTCTTCCTTCATTCTCACTCAAAAAGTTAATAGAGAATAGATAAAATTTTCAAAAGCCAAAACCCAGATGCTTATAAATTCACAAAATAATTTGTCAGTATTTTGGCGTGTTTACCTAATTTAATATAGATAAGAAACTAGGGAATGTGGAAGAAAAAAGAAATAAAAGAAAAAGAAGACAGAATCAAATCTATAATGAATGCACTTATGCACTGGAAAAAACAATTGTTCTGCATTTTTCTTCATTCTAAAAAGCAAAAGCAAATTCTGGACACTTAAACACAATTTCCCTTCCTCAATATAGTTTTAACTTTAGAGCAAATTGAAACTGCAAAATGTAAGTAAGTCAAAAATAATAAAAAAGGTAATATTCTTATTTTGTAATTATTTTTACAAAATTTGTATTATAAACATGTCTTATATAATATATATATGAAAATAAACTTGGGGAAATAAGCTAGCAAAATATTTATTTTTAGCAAAGAAAAAAATCTGACCTTATATTAAATATGGGGATAAGGGGAAATAACCCCCATAAAAATAGGTATACTTGATTTTATACACTGAAACTAGGACATGAATTCATTAGTCATTCTTCTTGATTAAATTTATCTATTAACTGCTATATATGCATATATAACATATATATGCACCTTATGCATATATAACATATATATGCACTTTATGCATATATATGCCATAGTTATTTCTTTGCAAAAAGATGTTAGTACTAGACTTTCTGTTTAGTTATTACTAAAACGGTAATGCATAAGCAAGTTCTTAGTTTTCAAATAAATGTATGATGAAATTCTGACTAAAATGAAAATTTTTAAATTATTAGAGAAGACACACACAAGCAAGTTGTACAGGCAGTACAGGATTAGAAAGAAAGGAAACAGGAGATCAAGAGAATCAGTACACTTTAAAAGATTGTCAAAAAACAAATTATAGCTCTCATAACGTAAATTTGCTTTCAGTAAAATGTTCTCACTGCTAATGAAATGCATATTTTGGGTAATGGGTGTCAATAACAGCAAACCTATGTAATCAATTATGTACATTACTTCTGTTTTGGTTAATTTTCCTTTTATACAGTACTACTTCTTACCAGTAGGCAGCACTGTTACATCTTTTACCTGCTAACAATGTGAATGTCATCCAAGGCCATCTGTAACTTATTACATATTATCTGACCTTTGCTTGCATTTTTGCCTCATTATTTTGGCTCCATGCTATTTATCTCACAGTTATTATTTCTTTCCAAAATAAAAAATTCAAGCAAATCATGAAATATCTGCAAATAGGGTATAGTATACATGAGCATCTTAGAGGAAATGTATACATAAAAGATATTTATATAATAATTATCCTTTATATTAATTGAAAGGAAACTTTGATAAAATATAGTGTAAAATCATTTGTAATAATTCAATTTAGTATTAAGTGTTTTTCTTTTCTGACATCATATAGCACTTAAACTTGATTCTATCATAATATCACTAACCTTGATATCAAAAGTATCTGATTGATATCTATAGATCTCCTTTTTCATCAAATCAAATCAAAATGTAATGAATTATTTAGGGACCTGTACACATTTATAAAAGAAAAATAAAGTAACATTTCCAAACAATTTATATTGTACAACTTAATATCAATCAGGTAGCTTTCACTTGGCAGAATCCATCCTACTCTAACCAAAATTATTATTTTCTACTTCATCAAAAAAACACTTAAATGTAAAATAGTCCAACATTAAAATATATTAAGATAAATTCTTTGGTTCCTTCACTAACTAATCAGAGATACACAGACCTTTTAAGTTTAATGATACCTGCTCATTAAATGATGCTAAACACTAAAATACCACGAACAGCAGGGAATTTCAGTTTACATTAGAGAAAAAAAATAAAAGGATAAAAATGACTGAAGTTGGTCAGTTCAAGCTGATAGGGCACTTCAAATGAATAACAGAAGAATAAAAGAGACACTCTAGGTTAAATTAGGTTCTCCTATTCCTTTTCCTGAAAGTGCTTAACTTCACAAATTTTATTTGAATTAGCTAAAGTGCCAGAATCAAAGTAGACAGAAAGTTAAACAGGCAACTACACTTCACAGTAGTTTACCTATTATACAACAGATAAAAATCCTAATTTTAAAAAGATGATTTTGATTTTTAAATGTGTATTTTCCTTTTCTTCTTGGAAGTCTCTGATGGGCTTTATTTCTAAGAATATGCCACATTGAAGATTAAATATATACAATGCTTTAGATGAACAAGTTAGTTTATACTGTATTATTTCTGTATGCATAAGTGAACAGCTTTCTCCTTCCAAAAACCTATAATTAATAAACTAGTATATAACTAATTAGAATGTACTGACCAATATTTATTTTGCATACTTTTAAGAGGATATTTTTTTAGTTTATAACTTTTGACTTAGACTTCTCATTTAACACAAGCATAAACTTTTCCTAAATTAAGTCATATTTGCAAATAATTAATATGGTTAAAAGGATACAATCCTTTTGCTTTGAGTATGTTGTGCAAAATATTTTATAACATTAAAATCATGTTTAGTAAATTTTAAATGCTACACTAAACTTTACAGTGCTGTGTTTATAAATATTGGTGAAAGACAATGCAGAAAGCAGAGATCAGGTATGTTGACTCTAAATCTGAGCGATCTAGCTTTAACCTAACAGCTGAAGGCCGTTGATACGACTCAAGTGGAGAAGTATGTATGAAGTAGTATGTATGAAATAGGAATTTGTCTAGTATGTGTGAGGTCAGTTTGAAGCCCAAGTTCTCCTGAGCAGAATTAGGTGAACTTCTTATTGGCTTTTGTTATCACAGGACTAAAAGACTCGGGGCCCTTCAGGGTTCTAGCTCCTACTGGAAATAAATAAATGTAATTAAAATAAAACAGTGAACTCTAAGTTGTCTTGGTTTCCTCTACTTTTTAATGAATTCTCTAATACTGACAAGAATTAAGACGATAAGAAAAAGTGACTAGAAATTGAATCATTAGTAATCTGATGGAAGATTAAAATTGGGAGTCCTGAAAAATATTGTTTATGAAACTAAATCTGTGCACATTACTTTATTTTTAAATCAAAGGGCTTTTTTTCCCCCAGGTTATACTGTTAAGTATTCCAATAAATCCTAAACAGGGTCTTCCAACAAGCATTACTTAGACATGTATATTATTTCAAGATAAAACCTACAAGTTATGCAGGAAGGAAGAAGGTAAGAGGGAAAGAAGTGGGGCTGGAGTGATAGCATAGTGGTAGGGTGTTTGCCTTGCATGTTGCCAACCAGAAATGGACACAGCTTCGATCCCCAGAATCCCTTATGACACACCGAGCCTGACAAGAGTGACTTTTGAGCACAGAACCAAGAGTAACCCCATAGCACCTCCGGGTGTGTCTGAGACTTTGCCTGAGTCATTAATAGTACACATATAAATGAAACCATTGAGATTCCTTAATTATCCACCATACTATAATCAACAGATTATCTATCTTTTTTTTCCCAAACACGTACATTTTCTTCACAACAGCAGAGCAGTTACAAGCCATAGCTGTTTTATCTAGTCTTGTTCATGGGCATGTAGGTTCACTTCATTTATTGGTTGTTGTGACTGATGGTCAGTCCTTAGCCAGGCAAACATGCTTTTGATCAGTGCTAATGTTGAATCGATATATACTAAATAACTCAAACATCCATTTTTATGTATTTTAGAAATCCTATATTGTTTCCCCTGGTGGTTGGACCAATTTCCTATCTAGTTAATTTGAGTCCCATATTAGTCTAATAATAATCCAGAGGGGTATAGAGAAATTTCTATTTAACCCTATCAAATAAAAATTTGAACATTTATTGCAAACTTTTGAAAGTATATGCATCAAAATATAAATAATATTTTTCTTAAACAGTATAATTAGTTATTTGTTTTCTGAAAGCTCTGAAAGTTCCTCCAATTATTGGAATCTATCAGGTTATATTCTATTAGATTCAAATCCATAAAATTTGAATTCAACTTTTGGCTTTTGGAAAACACATATTTCAAAATCTCAAGTAGATAAAGTACAATACAAACATGTCAGAATAACTACTAAGTCAAAAGCAACAAGAAATCAAAGTAGAAATTGTAAGATGCATAGAGACTAGCAGAAAATGACTATCAGAACTATGGAGTTTAGCCACAAAAATTATAAAAGGAATTTTTTAAATAAAAAGATATACATCAAAAGGCAATAATAATCTATCTAATGTACCCCCAAAAGAACAAGAACAAATTAAACTAAAGCCAGGGGAAAGAAGATAATAAACATTAGAATGTATATACATGTACTAATATACATGAGGCATTACAAAAGATTAATGAATCCAAGAACTGGAACTTATTTATAAAGAAAACTGCTATACCTTTTTGTTGACTCATTGCAGTGGAGTTGACATTTGTATTAATTAAGCTGTAGTAAAGTCTGAGCCACCAGCTATACATCTCAATAATTTTTTAATATTGAATTAAGTTAAATTAATAGAACCCGAGAGAGAGAGAGAGAGAGAGAGAGAGAGAGAGAGAGAGAGAGAGAGAGAGAGAGAGAGAGAGAATACAGCAAGGAAGGTGTATGTTTTGCACATCTAATTCCTGGTACCACAGATGGACCAGAGCACACCAGGAGTGACAACTATGTAAGTAGTCAGTTTTAATTCCTGAGTTCTGCTGGGTATGGCCCAAATAACACCAACAAATGATTAAGTCAAAAAAAGAAAATGTGTCTCTGGTAATCAGTGTGGCATTCAATTGTTGTATGCATTAAAAGAATTATTTGACAATCTTGTAAATTTCAGTATCACAATAAAAGTGATTAAAAAGTAAAAAAAAATGCTACTAGTAGAATTGGAATAAGATAATTTCCAACAAATATCACAGAAATACAAAAGGTTAGAGATATAGCATGAAATTTTATGCTATTAAATCAAATATTACAGAGGAAGGAAAAATTCTTAGAAATATACAACATTCTAACACTGTGGAAGAACATTTAAGAAACTAAAATACACATGCACACATACATGCCCTATTATCACTGATCATCAAAACACTCAAAAAATTTCAAAACAACCTCAGAGGAAACAAAATGTAATAAGATATTAAGATGAATACTCATAATGATAATTATGATTTATTCTAGGAATGCATGGATGGTTACTGCATGTATATAAATTAATCAGCATATCAATAAGAGGAACATATTTTTGTTTTGGAGCCACACCCAAAAGATCAGGTCTTACTTCTGACCCTGCACTCAGAGATCAATACTAGTGGTTTTGGGGGTCCATGTGGGGTGCCAGGAAATGAACTCCTGTAGGCCACAAGCAAAGTAAATGCCTAACCCAATATTATATCTCTCTAAATCCTCAAAATCATGATTATATCAATAGAGGTACTACACTAAAGTTAAGAATGCAGGTGCTGGAGAAATCATAAAGCAGGTAGGATGCTTGCCTTGCATGTGCCTAACCATGGTTTGATCCTGCCATCTCTGAACTCTGTCAGGTATAAATTCTGAGTGTAGAGCCAAGAATAAACCTTGAGCATTGGGTGTCCCACACACCACAAAAAAAAAAAAAAAAAAAAGACATGCAAGTTAAAATATTGAGATACCAGCTCCCATTACAGAGACTAGCACACATTACAAAGAACAAAAAATACTTTCATAAAATATGCAACTATAAAATATATAAAATAAAAGCGAGGAGCACACTCCAGGATAGTGGTCTCAGTGGTAATCTGGAGGTTTGATTTTAACAGGAGAACCAAGATTTGAAATAAACAAAATAGGTCACATCAAACTAAAGCTTTAACTAACACAACAAATTAAATTATTTTAAGACTAAAAGCAGGTGCCCAGAAAAGGTTTCAAAGGGCTGAAGTGCATGTATAGGTGTCTGGGTATGATCCCTGAACAATAGTAGGAGTGACCACAGTGCAATGAACTGGGTATAAACTCATAAGCATTGCCAGATATGAAAACTCATCTGCTCCTTTTTCTTTTAATTTCCAGAAAAACTGTACAAATTAACACTATCCACATATTTGTTCAACTCACTCTATATGTATTCTAATATATATTTAAAACTGTTGCAAATAAGAAATGATAGACCAGGTTTTAAGTTACTTAAAAATTTACTAATTAAGGTCCCATAAATGGCTCAAAATGCTGAAGGAGCCCAGGTTAGATCCCAGGCATTATATTATCCCCTGAGTGCAGCTGACTGTGGTTCACAAACAGCAGGAACACAAAGGATATGACAAGTGATTATGTATCATTGCTTCATTGGGGATTTTTGTGGTTGTTGTGGAAGGGTTGCCCTTGGGAGGAAAGCACAGCTGTGAGGAACATTTGCCTTGCATGAAGCCAACCTGGTTTGAATAAGTCCTATCCCATATAGTCCCCGAGCTTGCCAGGAGTCATATCTAAGCATATAGCCAGGAGTAACCCCTGATCTCCTCCACAAGTGTTGCACAAAAACTAAAGTAAAACAATCAAAAAGAAGTGTTGCCCCTTTCCCACTACTTATCTTGTGCCATTTTTCTATCTTGTTTATATTACTGGCTTTAAATTGTCTTTTGTAAACCAATTATGACAAGTTAATTTTTGATTCCCTTTTTGACATCATCTTACCAGTTTATTTCTTTTTTATTATAATCTGACCCACTTTGCTATTTTATGGTTCCTTTCATTTCTTTTGTTGAAAAAGAATTTTCTTAGGTCAAGATTAAATTAATATTTGCATAATTTTCAATTAGATACTAGTGACTATAATTTTACATTTAATTAAAATTTGTTAAGAATCTCTCAGATTCGGATTGGAGTGGTAGCAGCACAGTGGTAGGGTGTTTGTTTGCCTTGCAATGCTGACCCAAGATAGACACGGTTTTGATTTCCCAGCATTCCATATGGTCCCCTAGCCAGGAGCGATTTCTGAGTGAAGAGCCAGGAGTAACCTCTGATAGATGCTGGGTGTGGTCCAAATCCTCCCCCCACCCCAAGAAAAAAAAACAAAAACAACAACATAAGAATCTTCAGATTTTGAAATAGAACTTTTAGTGAAAATAATTTACTCAAGACATTTTTAAAAAATTTAAAAATTTTTAAAAATTTCCTTTGCTCCTAGTTTAGAATTCATTTCTCATTATGTGTTAATTTTATAACTCCTCATCCCCCATCTTCACTTGTTTATAATACTATCACTCTCTAACCATCTCAAAAAAGAAATAAAAATTTTCCCCATTGCATTTTCTCTTCTCACTTAAGTTCTGTAAACCTTCAAAGGAAATTTCAACTTTCAGAATTTCTAATCTGAGTTCTCTTTTTTTTTCTTTTTTTAAAGGGCTCTAACCTGAATTCTTGGTGTCTGCTACAAACCATTCTTACTTAAACAGCATTTTCTCAAGACAGCTCTACTGAATTTCTTCCCAATAGTTAACCCTGGTATGCTCTTCATCTTTAAAAGCTCATATAAAACTGAAGGGCTTGGATTGTGGTTTAGTAATAGCTTCTGCCTAGAATCAAAATAGAAAATGGTTGTTTCATTGTTGGACTAGAGAGCTGGCTCAATGTACTGAGTGCATACTTTGCACTTGGGAGGCCTGGGTCCTTTACCCAGCAGCACATGGTCATCTGAGTACCACTGGAATTATTCCCAAATACTGAGACCTTAAATTCTGTATGTGGCCTCAAAATAAAAGTTTATATAATCAAGTTTCTAAAATAATCATTATAAAGGAGTTAATAGTAGCTTTTTGGCTATGAGTTATAAATTATAAATCTTTCTGAACCTTCTTTCCTTGCATCAAAACTAATTTCAGGGGCTGGTGAGGTGGCGCTAGAGGTAAGGTGTCTGCCTTGCAAGGGCTAGCCAAGGAAGGACCGTGGTTCAATCCCCTGGGGTCCCATATGGTCCTCCAAGCCAGGGGCAATTTCTGAGCGCTTATCCAGGAGTAACCCCTGAGCATCAAATGGTTGTGCCCCCCCCCAAAAAAACTAATTTCAATGTAAATTCCTATGTTACTAATTTTATTGACTCCTTACTTTATATAAAATATTCTGAAATAAAGTATTCATTTTATTTTAATATAAAAAGTGAAATCCAGACCTCACAATCTAATATTTCATGAAAAATATCTTCACTCTTTTCCAAAAAAAAAGCTCCAATGTTTGAGCCATCATTTACTTTTTAATACATTGGTTTGACCCATTCAAATTATTATTATTAATATATTTTATTTTTTGGTATTTGGCCACTTTAATATATTAAAATTATTAAATTCATAGTAGTGTTATTTTACCAACATCAATTTTAGTTCTCTCAAAGAGCCTGCAAAAATACTGCCAAAGTTATAGATTGCTTTGCCTTAATCAACCTAACTGTTATCAATCTAATGTCTCATCACCTCCAAACTCAGTATAAATTTCTTACAAATAAATTGTCCCTATAGGATCAAAATTGAGGACAGTGAAAGTTATTTTTAGCACCTTCTAATAATACTCAGTCTCCTAGCAAGTTTAGTCACTGTGGTATAAACATTATTAGTACCTAAAAGTCAAATTCAGATCAAGTATAGTTTTGTCTTAGTCTCAAGCTGATAATTCCTTGTCTTTCTCTGATATTTATGACTGAGGAAAAGTTAAGATCACAGATCTGGGGCCGGAAAGATAGCATGGAGGTAAGGTGTTTGCCTTTCATGCAGAAGGACGGTGGTTCGAATCTCGGCATCCCATAGGGTCCTCTGTGCCTGCCAGGGGCGATTTAGAGCCAGGAGTAACCCCTGAACGCTGCCGGGTGTGACCCGAAAACCAAAAACCAAAAATACAAAACAAAAGAGATCACAGGTCTGTTATTTTATAGTAATACTTCAATTTTGCTTTGCCCTGGCTTCCTTATGATCAGTTTCAGGTAATGATTATTTGGTAGACTTTACACATAAGACATTCTCCTTGGGGTCCGGAGAGATAACACAGCGGCGTTTGCCTTGCAAGCAGCGATCCAGGACCAAAGGTGGTTGGTTCAAATCCCGATGTCCCATATTGTTCCCCGTGCCCAGGAGATATTTCTGAGCAGACAGCCAGGAGTAACCCCTGAGCACCGCCGGGTGTGGCCCAAAAACCAAAAAAAAAAAAAAAAAAGACATTCTCCTTAAATCTTGTTACATATAAGATGGTGCATGACTTCACTGCATCTCTTTACTTAATGCTAAAAGTGATATATTGGGCTGGAGTGATAGTACTATGCTTGCCTTGCATTCTGCTGACACAGTTTTGATCCCTAGCATCCCATAATGTGCCATGAGTCTGCTAGGAATGATCACTGAGTGCCTGATGAATCAGGCAGTTAGGTGTGGCTCAGAATTCAAATATATATATATATACATATATATGTATATATACATATATATGTATATACATATATATGTATATATATGTATATGTATGTATATGTATGTATATACACATATACATATATGTATATTTATGTATATTTGTATATATATGTATATATATATTAAAGCATTACCTTTTCCATTTCTTCCCTATAAAACACTTGTTTTGTTTTTTGTTTTTTGTTTTTTTGCTTTTTAGGCCACACCCGGTGATACTCAAGGGTTACTCCTGGCTATGTGCTCAGAAATCACTCCTGGTTTGGGGAACCATATGGGACGCTGGGGGATCCAACCCCAGTTTGTCCTAGGTTAGTGCGTGCAAGGGAAATGTCCTATCGCTTGAGCCACCATTCTGGCCCCAAAAGCACTCTATTTTTCTAATTAAATGTTTTGGGGTAGTGATTTAGAATAATATCAACAACTCATTACTCTTCAAAATTCCAATTTATATGCATAAATGGGAATGTGTGACTTTATATAAAAATTCCACCTTTATTCCAGAAGTATACTTATTACTGATTTCCTGAATTTATGTATTATTTAGTTTGATGATTCAGTTGTCTCCTATTCAACCAGCAGATGCCCCTTCAATTTGGTTTCCACTTCATTATAGAATGCTCCCATCAATTTTAAAGTATTTCCTGTTTTCTGGCACAATAAGCTCCGAGTTAATATTGTAACTTTCCTACCATAGAAAGAAGCATTCTTCACCCTACAAAGAAACATTCCCCAAAGAGTTCAGTTTCTGAAAAGGAAGACATACTAGATGTATTCATTTCTCTTGGGTATTGCTCTTTCTAGGACTTCTTAGTCGAAAGAACAAAGCTAGGCAATGTATGTAACTGTGGTAAAAAGAAAAACTTTAAATTAAAATGCAATATAGTTTGCAGCAGTTGGCTTGATATCCCTGCATATATTTTAAATTTCTATATTCTAACTATATTAACTAACTTGATCAAGTCACTACATACAAGGAATTTCATATTTTATCTCCTTTACTGACTTTCCTCGGTGCTGTCATCTAGATTGAGTTCTGTAACCACACCAGCTGTCTGTCCACGTGGCTGTCCCCTTTTTGATATTGAGAGTTAAAGCTCACAATTATAACTTACGACTCTGGAAATGTTCACATGTTTTGGGTCTAATTCTTATCTAGAACCCTTCCAAAGAAGCTATCTAGTCATTTTTCCAGAAAAGTTGATTTAAATTTTTTGGAGTCCACACCTGAGGAAGCTCAGGAGTTACTCCTGTCTCTGAACGCATACATTACTCTTGTTAGTCTCCGGGGACCATATGGGTTGCAGGAGACAGAGCCTCGTTGTCCTCATACAAGACAAACCTACTTGCGGGATTATTGCTCTGACACTAAATATGAATTCTTTTTTAGGAGTCCAGAGATAACTACATAAACAGGTCATGCTGTCTCAGTCTATAAAGCAAATTTTATAGAGCTGTATTGGGGATTAATATCCCTTCTTATCAGGTGATGTATTAAAACACATTCTTTAAATGAGTACTATCTATTTGCATCATATGGTATGGAGAGCCTACAACAAAAAATCCTGGTGTCATCCAGAAGGTTGAGTGAATGTGGCTTAATCCAAATTTTCTACCCATGTTATTATTAGTTTAATCCTCTAGTGTCACTTTTTCTCTTTTTCTTTCAGTTTTTGGACCACACCTAAGAGTAATCTGAAGTTTCTCCTTGATCTGTACTCAATGATTACTCCTGGCATTGATGAGGAAATTGTATGTGATTCTGAAGATAAACATCAGTGTTGTATCTCTTTGGTTCCTCAATAACTTTATTTAAAAAAAAATGAGGCCAGAAAGATAGTAGTATATGGCGTAAAGTGCTTTCCTTGCAAACAGATTATATCTCTTGCATCACATATGTTCCCCTAAGAACCTTCAGCAGTGATCCCTGAGTAGAATCAAACAAAAATAAGCAAGACATTAAGCCAGTGTTTTTTAACCTTTTTGTGCAAAGGCACACTTTTTTCCTGGAAAAAAGAAACACAAAGAAATTATTTTATAATTACATTATTCTGAAATAATCTAATGATTGGTCTATGTGTGAGCTGAAGCCACATGTTACGGATGAAATTGGAATTTTTCCCACTGCACACCAGACAATATCACACGGCACACTAGTGTGACAGAAGACAAGAGAGTCATTAAATTTTAAACTCTTAGAAGCTTTGTTTTTCAGTAAATTTACTTTAGTGGAGATTATAATATTAAAATAGAACACATTTAGGGGAAGAAACATAAGAGAGTCCTTGTCAATATAAATAGTATATTATCAGATTGAACAAATTATAAATTTAATCAATTTCAGCAGAAACATTACAAAATTAAAGTTCAGTGATAGAGCCCTGCATGTGTGAGTCTCAGGTTCCATCTCCAGCACTGCATAGAAAAATAGATTTTTGGAAAAATATGGCCACAAAGTATCTAAAAGTGGCTCTTTCGAAATTCAATAATGGGTTATGGAGGTCCACCTGTCAAATTAATTTAGGGTTTGAGAAGGACAATGGACTTAATAGATGAAGAAAAACTATTCAAGAAGACTAAAGTGAAATATATATGACCTATGATATATAAATGATCAGTTGCTCAATTTTGTCCAAGCACTCTTTGTATATAAAGGACATGAATCTTGCACTTTTTCCTGTCGAGTTATATTTTAAAGTACAAGTGTTTAATATTAGAACTATATGATTTAATCCTTAGTAGAAAATTCTATTTTAGCAGTTTTTCTGGATTTCAAAAATTGTTTTTTGTTTATATTTTGGTTTTTGGATCACACCCGGCGCCGCTCAGGGGTTCCTCCTGGCTCTACGCTCAGAAATCGCTCCTGGCAGGCTCGAGGGCCATATGGGATGCCGAAATTCAAACCACCATCCTTTTGCATGCAAGGCAAATGCCCTACCTCCACTCTATCACTCTGGCCCATTTTAGAATATTTTAATTGTTTGTACAATTAAATTAATTTCTGCATCTGTTTTTCCAGCAGTATCATGCATACAAATTACATCCAAATTTATTGCTTTACCTTGTTTATAGCCTAAAAATCTAAGTCAGAATTTTACTCTGTAGTGGTCCTTTTATAATAATTTGCAATAAATGTTTTTTATACAATTTTTGTAATCTACAACTTTCAGAATAAATTATATTCACTTATTAGAAGTGTTTGTTGTGCCTACTGAATTTGCTAATCTTAATTATTTAGCAAAAATCCTACTGTTCAGCATGTATTGAAAAATACATGGATTGATCAAAAACACCCTGGATTTACCAAAAATAATAATCTTAAATAATTTTTAAATTTTATTTACAATTCTCTCCCCCAAACCGTGATCCATATGGTTACTAGAAAAAGTAAACTACTAAAAAATTGAAGCCTGGTTGGGTGGTGAGGTGGGGAAATAAAAAAAAAAATGGAAGCCTGGGTTCATGTATCCCATGTACTTTTTACAATGTAATGACATCATTATATTTTGTGCTATGTCAAGGTTGAAATAAAATGTAATTTTTCTGAGAAGAGAATACTCATTAGTCAAAAGTTCAATGCACTAATAAAAATTTTGAAGATTAACATATGTTTTGCATGAATTTACTTTATTCTTTAAAATGTAGGTGCTTTCAAATCCGATTTGAATAATATTTTGTGAGATAAATGTGCAAGATATTGAATAAATGAATGAATAAATGAATAGAACTTGGTGTGAATATCTTATAGAGTATTTAAGGTTTTAAAATATTTTCTTTATTTAAAAATCATTTTTAAGGGATTATTTTGGAGGGTAGAGCAGGTTAGGTCACATTCAGTTGTGTTCAGGACTAATTCCTGGCTCTGTGCTCAGGGATCTTTCCTGGTGCTGATCAGGGAACCATATGTGATACCAGGGATTGAACTCAGTTTAGCCACGATCAATCATTGCTGATTAGTTGAAAAGCACTTTATGGCATGTACTTTTCCTCTAGCCTTTTCAATATGCTTTTTAAATAGTATTTAACATTTTGAAAAACTCACATCAAATTAATGATTAAAAATTAATACTTTTATGATGTGTTACAGAACACTAGAAAAATTGTTCTCTAATTCTTTGAACAAGGTAGAATGACAATCTAATCATATCATTTATACATTCATCATATGTGAAGGAATCAGAGGAAAGTTTCAAGTGATAGATAACATATGTTGTGTGTGAATGATCCTCAATTTAATCCCTGGCACCTACATGGTCTTCTCCCACAATCACTAGAGATGAAGTCTACTAGTCCCTGATAACTGAACCTTTTGCCATAACAACATACAGAGGAAAAGATTAGGAAATGAAATAATTTCATTATGCTTTCATATACTATTAAACTATTTAAAAATGTCTATCTTATAATATAACTTTTACAAAAATCATTAAGAATTTTTAGTTTTACCAAATGGTAGCAAATAGTAATACTTTCTAATATCTAAACACCTTATGATATATAACACTCAAAAATAACCTGATGCCGCTTATAGCTCCCAAATAGTGTGGCAGCTTTACATTTATCTTTCTGGTTCTCTCTTGGATTTGCACTTTCTTCCAGGAAATTTCTCTATGTATATTCTAAAGTGATTTAAACCAAGCTGTGAAAATTGTGGGTACACAGACCACACAGCTGAAACTGGCAATCCCAATACAAGAGAGAGCTAAATCCCCAACCTGCTGAAGCCATGACCTTTGTACCCACCACCCACAGTGATTGCTTTGCAATTAAATGGCTCAGCTTCATCACTCAACAATAACTATCTGCAAAGAAACTAAACTGACCAAAACTCTAGATATCCATGTCTGCCAATATTTGGGCTGATATCACCAGGACTTTTTTTGAATAAATGTGGGCATCTTCCTCCCAGTCCTCTTCCCGCTGCCGGGTATTTGCCTTGCATGCTGCTGATCCAATTTTCATCCTCAACATCCTGTATTCTTCCCTGAATCCACCAGGAGTAATTAATAAAAATAGAAAAAGAAGTAAACCCTGAGCATCATGATTATGGCCCCCAAACAACAAAGCATATTAGTATTTATTTAATATTTACAATATGGCAGAAACCATTTTAAGCACTTTATTTTCTGTTTATTCCTCATAACAATTTTTGGTACAGAGAAAATAACATAGTGTGAGAAAATAACAGTGCAGAGCTGCTTACTGTCTGTCTGGTAGAGAATCAGAATGCAAACTTATGATGGTGAGGGTATTTGTAATATTAATAATAAGAAAAAAATCATCACATAAGACAGAAGTCCCCACCCTATGGGTACAATGTGTGCATGTATACATGTGTGTTTAAGAGATAGAAGAGGCAATCTGCATTTAACAAGGCATCTGATTGGTTCTGATGAATAAAGGTTTCTTTTCTTTCTAATTTAATGTGTTGATGAAAATGTAAAACTAAATTTGCAGGTGTAGTTCCTGATGAATGTTGGAAGGTATTTTTATTTACATTAATAAGATAAAAGTGAAATAGATAATCAGAAAATATCTCCATACCACTAACCCCCCCCCCCCAAGAAAAAAAGAGGAGAAATACTTGCCAGGTACTCAGTACCCTGACTTCGCCAAGAGTGATCCCTGAGCACAGCTAGTTTTGAGTCATTAAATTAAAAAAAAAATATATATATATATATATATATTTTGGTTTTTGGGTCACACCGGCAGTGCTCAGGGATTGATTACTCCTGACTCCACACTCAGAAATTGCTCCTGGCAGGCACAGGGGACCATATGGGATGCTGGGATTTGAACCAATGACCTTCTGCATAAAAGGCAAATGCCTTACCTCCATGCTATCTCTACGCGCCTCCCCAAACATATTTTTAAAGGTGAATCTTGTATGTTGTTTTTGGCAAATAGAATATATGGTCCTCTCCAGATATTCGATTTTTACACTTTTCCTTGGCTAATTCCTATCACTAGCCATTTACAAATTCAAAAATGTACATGCTTTGGTTAAAATCACCCTAGGTATGAGAGAATAAATACTTCCAATCATATGTTATTTTGAAACATAGATTTATTAATCAATACAACTCAAAGCATTTTTTAAAAATTATAAGATTTTTATCAGATGTCTACCTGTTAAAGTTTCATTATTAAAAGGGAGTATAATAATAACAAAGCTGTATTTTTTACACTTTGAATTTTGGGACCAATTTTGGGACAATAATTTTTTTGTTTGTTTTTGATCACACCCCGGCAGTGCTGAGGCTCCTGGCTCAGCTCCTGGCTCTACACTCAGAAATCTCTCCTGGCAGGCTCGGGTTGGATCATATGAAATGCCGGGATTCAAACCACCATCCTTCTGCATGAAAGGCAAATGCCCTATTTCCATGTTATTTCTCCAGCCCCTGTGACAATGATTTTAAATAAAATATATTCAGCAGTGTTACAGAATTTGGATTTTTTTTGTAATTTTGCAGAATAGAATATATAAGTAAAATTTTTATTTAAAATTTTTAAAACTAAGGCACAAAACATGTATTTGTATTTCACACTGCCCAATCCCTGGCATTGCATATCATCACTGAAGATCAGCCACCAGTAATTCCTGAAAGCAGAGTTATGAGACAGCCCTAAGAACCATTAGGCATGGACCAAAACAAACAAAAAAGCATCAGATATAATGAAAACACAGTTTAAGAGTAGCGATTACATTACAATGCAATAGTTATCAAGAACAGATATACATAAACAACTTATCTCCCACATCTGTTATCTAGTTATACTTTTGTAGACAAGCTTTGATTAGCTTATTGGGCATATTTTTCATCTCTTCTCTCAAATAAAACATAAAGATTAAATAAGATGATAAAGCACTTAGGAGAACATATAAGTGACTAATATGTGATACTACAGTCTTAGTTTAAGAATAGTTTCATTTTCTAATGGAAGAATATGAATCTTTACATGATTCTGGGGAACATGTACACATAACATTTTTTTTTTTTAATTTTGGGCCACACTTGATGATGCTCAGTGGTTATTCCTGGCTATGGGCTCAGAAATCTGTCCTGGCTTGGGGGACCATATGGACATTTGGGGACTGAACTGCCATCTGTCCTAGGTCAGCACGTGCAAGGCAAACATTCCAGCTCCTGCATAAAATATGTTTAAGAGTATGAAGCAGGGCCCGGAGAGATAGCACAGCGGTGTTTGCCTTGCAAGCAAGGGATCCAGGACCTAAGGTGGTTGGCTCGAATCCCGGTGTCCCACATGGTCCCCCGTGCCTGCCAGGAACTATTTCTGAGCAGACAGCCAGGAGTAACCCCTGAGCACCACCAGGTGTGGCCTGAAAACCAAAAAAAAAAAAGAGTATGAAGCAAACATGGATATGGTAAATTAGTCACACATAGAACATCTCCCTCAGATAGTTATCATTTAAAATGTATTTTATAGTATTATTTAAGTATAATTATTTCCTACCAACTACACAGAAAAGTTTGTAATTTGTTGACCTGTCACATATACTTTTAAAATCAGTTAAACGAAGGTAATAAATATCAATCAACCATAAAAAAAAATCATTTTCTCTCAGGGTCAATTATTTTTCTCCAGTGTCTGTTCATAGGAAAGATGTAGGATAGGTTTTAAAAGTGAAATGTGGACAAACTGAAAATCAAGATGGAGATCTAAAATAATGATAATTCGCATTAGTACCCGTTGATGTATTATGACAGTGAATCAGGGAATAGGGTGCTCCAAATCAAATTGTTAACTTTTTTCATGACTCAGTTTTAACTTAGCAACAAGTGGAGAGAAAACTTTTGTTTTCTAAATACAGAATAATGCTTACTTCATAGGTCACCTAAATGTTTACAAAACAGTCAAAAATTTATTTTGTTACCTATTTAGCACTGAACAAATAAAAACTACCATACTCTTTAGGTATAGGAATTATTTAATAAGTATGGATGAGGTATAGGAATTAATTAAAAGGAAGAATGTTCATGATGAAGTCACAAGAACAATTTACCAGTTATACACAATTTCTTATTTAAATTTTTTATTGTATGTGGATTTATAGAAAAAATATTCAATATATAGCCATAACAATATTAAAAGTGTCTGTATATTAATTAATAATTCTCATTTTCAGCATTTTTCAGTCTTTTTATACAAATATTTTCCCATTTTGTTAAGTAAATAAAAATGTATGCACTACATATTTTAAAATGAAGAGATAGTTCAATGCTGAGACCTCGCCTTGCATAGATAGAGCTAACCCAAAATAATGACCCCCAGTATCTTACATGGTCTCCCAAGAACTATTAGGAGTTATTGATGAGTGCTGACCAGGAGAAAGCCCTGAACATTTCTGGGTCGCAAATCAATAGTAAATAAATAAAATTTAAAAATAAATTGAAAATGTAATTTTAATTAATTAATAATTTTTACATTATTATTACTTGTATTTTGTGTGTAAAATTTATTCATTGTATTTCAAAAATACTAATAATAAATCATTTAGTATTCAAACATTTAATATTGGTTAAAATGATAAAAATGTGGGCATCGGTATTTGAAAATTAAAATGCCTCAATATTTATTTTCAGAGGATAAAAGGCAATATTAATCACACTAGGTTATACTTAAATCATTTTGTTTTTTGTTAATAGGATAACTTTGACTAACTAGGAGTGATTAAATGGCATGATGTGAATTATAACAAACAGAACCTAGACATGGGACTTAATTTTCCATTCTAAGAACATGCTTTTTACATAAAATATACCTTTATTTAATGTTTTTTACTTTTTAAAATAAGGATTCTTCTTTTACTATATTTATAGTGGTAAATGCTTTAATATGATTCTTGGCTTTAAAATCTACTTTAGACTAGTAATAGTGAGTAAGGAATATGTCATTTTAGTTTTTAATTATAAATGATATGTAATGAAAATTCATGAGAACAACTTACAATAGAGAAGTCACATCCATATCTCTGATTTCCTATAAAACAACCAAGGATTTCTCTCCAGCAAATCAAAGCAGTCAATTACAATTTCCTCCTCCAAATAATAATCATCTCAAAATTTATTATATATTTTTAAAATGATATTCTGTTGTAAACAAAGCCGTCACTGGTAATTCATCAACAAATAATGGTAATAATTAGATATCAAAGCAGTGGAAATAAAGTAACATAACTTGAAAATGTGTTGAAGAGCCACATATTTAGAGATTTATTATCACATGTCTTTTGTGCTTTGGCAAAAGTCTAACATAAATCTAAACTTGTTCTTAACTATTTCACACACAACATAATTTGAGTTAGTTGAGTCTATTGTTACAACGCTATCATCTTGATTTTGCCTCTATCAAGTGAAAATGTTAAAACTTTCTTGCCTTATGTATTGTGGTAAATTTGGCCAAATGCTAATGCCCAACAACAAGCAGTACTTTGCCAGGCTCAGACTCCAAGCAGATATGCTAATGATCCATAATGAGGCCACTAGACATCAATTACATAAATGAGATGAGGAACAGGGCCAACACAGGTACATTCTACTAATTTGTTCATCTTTGTTGGCCAAAAGCCAACTGCATGACAAGGAAATGCCCCTAAAGCCATTGGGGCATGACTCCTTTCTTCAGTGGAGGATTGGATATTGTTTCACCTGTGTGATCTCTATCCTTCTAAGGACACTTTAATGAACCATACAAGTATACCTAATGAGAGTACATCTGAAGGGTCAGTAAATTCACATACTAGAAAGAGTACATGGTAATAAAGAAAAGTTAAAAGTAGAAAAAGAACTGTCTGAGACAGACATCAAATTTAATCAAAAACAGAGGGTATAAAGAAGAAAATATAAAAAGACAACATAATTCTTTTAAATATTTTGAATTTGGAACAAGTGCAATTCTAGATCTTTAGTAAGTCAGTCTATTTGAGCTTAATCAGAAGAGAACCACTTTTCTCTACTCATGGTGTATTTTTATGTAAAACATACTAACAATCTCAAGTCGGAACAATTTTAACTATAAGCCAACTTAGACTATTTAACAGGATGTTTGGAAGGATATAAATTCCCAAGTATTATTTTTTGAAAGACAATGAGTAAATTTTACAGACAAAATACAAGTAATAAATAATGTAACAAATTATAAATACAATGACTTTGAAATCTGGTGGTAAAACTTAAACTGGGGCCCAGAGAGATAGCACAGCGGCGTTTGCCTTGCAAGCAGCTGATCCAGGACCAAAGGTAGTTGGTGAATACCGGTGTCCCATATGGTCCCCTGTGCCTGCCAGGGGCTATTTCTGAGCAGACAGACAGGAGTAACCCCTGAGCACCGCCGGGTGTGGCCCAAAAACCAAAAAAAAAAAAAAAAAAAAAAACTTAAACTGATTAAAATTTTGTATATAAATTAATTTAGGGGCAAGCTCTAATCTGATGTTTTTTATATAATGTATCAATGCAAAATATTATTTATTATTTGAGTAATAGATACATTATTTATTTTATGGTTGTCATTAATAAGAAAATATATAAGTAATTAAATATTTATTAATATGTCAATGTTCTCTTTCAGCAGTTTTCATACTAACATACTCTGAAATCAAGAAAGTAAAATATAAGTGAAGATGCTGTTTGAAATGTGCAATCTAGAAGTAAATTGCTGTATCATAGTAGTATACAAAGTTGATTACAGACCAGGTAAACACTAATATAGTAATTCTTGGGTGAAGTAGCCACACCTTTACAAAATACTGAAATAGAAAAGCTAAATAGAACTTCTTAGTGTAAGAATCACTCTTTGGTTTATATTTTAATTAAATTTAACCAATTATTCTTCATGGTTGGCTCATTCAATCATTAGCATTTGAGGAATATGCTCAAGTATTTTTGAAACCATCTAATGACCAAGGTGATTAATCAATTCTTCTACTCCAATTTCTCTACATTTGGGACAAGATTTTCCAGGGATTTATAGATTTTTTTTAAACTTCTGTATGTTCTCTCAAGAAATGCTTAGGGAATTGGGAACATTGGAGGATATATTCATCCATTTGGACTATGAAAGTCAATGATAGAGCCAGCTCAGTAACCTGATGCTGGTCCCTACAATATTTGGGCTACACCAAGCAGTATGTGGCTCTGGTGCATTTGGCTTCTAGTTGCAAATTAAATGTGTTCTCTCTCTAAGCCAGAACTCCATCTTTATGTAATATCCAAGTCTTTTATACTTCTAAAGACAATTTTTAGGTAAAACTTAGTTACCAACTTCTGTATACAATTTAGTCACTTTATAGGTGGCTCCTAGGTGAAGCATAGTATACAGTAGATGATAACATGCTTATAAAAGGTTAGAGGCAAATGTACCCTCCCGTATGTCTCAGTTTATTAAGGTATGTATTATGATTTGTAACAGATTTAATGTAAGCCCTGAATTTATCACCAACTAGCAATAAACACTGAGCAAGGAACTTTCCTTTCTGTACCTCAAATAATAGTATCAAACAGGGGCCAAGGCAATAGTACAGAGAGTAGGTTAAGTTTGCATGTCATTAAGACAGGTTTGATCCCTATCATCTCATAGAGCCTCACAAGCACCCCCAAGAATAAAGCGCAAAGCAAGGAATAACCCCTGATAATTGCTGAGTTTGGCCACCACCTATCAAAGTATAATAATGATAGCATCACCCACCTAAAATAACTGCTATAAGAACTTACGTTTAGGAGCAGAGTAATAACGCAGTAGGTAGCGCCTTTGCTTTGCAAGCAGCCGACCCTGATCAGATCGCTACCATCCCATATGGTCCCGCAATGATTTGCCAGGAATGATTTCTGAGCATAGAGCTAGGAATAACCCATAAGCACAGCCGGTGTGCACCCCAAGAAACAGAATTCATGCTTGACATGCCTAGAGAACATTAAGTATTGTTTGATCATATACAGAGACTGGTTGTAGAGGCACTTAAATTCAGTAACATTGTTCCAGCTAGACTTTTCAGGAATCAGCATATAAAAGGTGCCTCTACATGGACAATGTGCAACAAGGCTACAGTCTACTTTTGCAGTGGTAGATAAAATAGAAACATATGCTTAAGCTCACACACACACACACACACACACACACACACACACACACACACACACACACACACACACACAGACTGGCTTTGGGGCCAGAGCAGTGGCTCAAGCAGTAGGGGTTTGCCTTGTACGTGCTAACCTAGGACGAACTGCGGTTCGATCCCCCGGTGTCCCATATGGTCCCCCAACCCAGGAGCGATTTCTGAGCGCATAGCCATCACCGGGTGGGGGCCAAAAGCAAAAAAAAAAAAAAAAAATAATAATGACTGGCTTTATTTTCTGGACAAATAGAAGGCAATAGAAGTAATTTTTCCAAATGTTGAGACTAGAACATACCTGTATTTTCCAACTGGGAACATTCTGGAACTCTTAATGCCATGCTGTGAGGAAACTCAAGCTATCATATTAAAAGGAACTAATCCACTGTGCTGACAACACTAGCTGAATTTCAAGCCAGGGTATAAAAATGACTTGTAGTCTTTGAGGGAGCTACATGAGTGGCTTCATTCCTCAGTTTCAGTCTAAGAGCCTCAACTGAAGCCACACAACGCAAAGACCATCTCTGAACTGACCAAAAGCAATAGATACATAAGCAAAAATTAGTGATTGCTGTTTCTGTAAGTTACCAAGTTAGGTGGTTTGTAAAATCATAATTGATAACTGAAGAACTGTCAGAGCATTCTGGGATCAATAACATCAGGGTTTGGTTTACTGGCTTATAATTCATTTTGCTCAGTGTTACAAATAGCCAAGACTGAAGGACTATGTCACTGCTGAATAGTCTGTTCAAGAGGCACCAGGTTGGATCTTCCAGGAACTCTGCTTAGTTCCTCTATGAGGTCCTTAGAGACAAATGTTTCTTTTCTTTCCTCTTGAATTTAAAGATAGATGAATTTTACAACCACTATTGCCGGTTGTTTTTTTTTTTTTAAGGAAAATACTCATCCTATTATCAGCTTGCCCTCAAAAACAAATGAATCTACATGTTAAAATATTAAATTGTTGTAATGCTTTTGAATTGCAGAGATTTTGAACTATTTACATTTTTGTTGGAGAGGAGTGTTGGACCACTCAATAAGTTATTTGTGCTTAGTTCTTTGTATCTGAGCTCAATGGCAATCCTAGTGTGCTTAGGAACCAGAATAAATTCAGGTCAGCCATATGCAAAGCAAGTCCCTTACCTTCTCTAATATCTTTCCAGCCCCAGATCATTTAAATTTTCTATACTCTCCAAATGACACTGTTTCCCACAAATATTTTAAGTTTTATTAATGTTATTTCATTTTAAAAATAGGTAGATAAAACAGCATCACAAATTTATGTTATCTGTTCTATAGAAAGCGCCCAATTTTGTTTTCCAATTCTATATGCCAGGAAGTACCATTCAATGTGTATAATTTAGTTCAATTAGAATTTTATACTGTAAATAAAACAGATTTAATAAGTCGCATCAGACTAGTGAGGGTATCACTGCAACTAAAAATAATAATTAAAAAATTAAAGAAAATAATTAGCATGCCTTTCAGCTTTTAAAAATCAGACAGATGTTTTACAAACAGTTCTTAAAACTGGAATAGTACTTTCCCTTAGGCCCAAACAAATGTCTCTATGTCCCTAATTTCAATGTATTGTTTAATGTTTACAAAAACCAGATATATTTTTAATATTAGTGAGAAAACCAAGCATTTTAATTTTTAGTAATTATATATACACTTCCACTTTTATAATTGTGTTCTTATAGTTAGAAATTAGATTTTAGTGTCTCTTTCAGTCATCTTTCTTTTATAGTATTCTTGTTTTCATTATAGGTGATGGCTCACATATTGTGATGAGAAATGCCAGAATAAGAGTAATGGGTTTATATTAGAGCTAATTTACTAATTAAACTAATTAACAATTGAAAAGCAATGTTAGTGCATCAGTGATTATCAGAGAATAATAGATGGCAATGTCTATTATTGAGACAGAATCTTGAGTTAGAGATCAGTGAAAATGGACTTTAACAATACAACAAACTTATGATGGTATGTATTCTTAGGAACTAGCCTCATGATTCTTTTTGTTTTCTCTGTAGTTCAATGTCCTTTTAATCAAAATATAATATCCAGGGCCAGAGTGATAGCACAGTGGTAGGGCGTTTGCCTTGCATGCAGCTGACCTAGGACAGACCTCTGTTTGATCCCAGCGTCCCATATGGTTCCCCAAAGCCAGGGTCAATTTCTGAGCACATAGCCAGGGAGTAAACTTCCGAGTGTTACCAGGTGTGGCCCCAAATACAAAAAAATATATAAATCCAATAACTTCTAATGTTGACTAACATACTCCAGGAAACAAGGTCTTCCATATCTGAAGGAACACTTCAGAGTGTTCTCCGAAGCTGAGAAATTCTTTCTCTGAAAATTCCCTGGCTTGAGAATATATTTAAAAGAATTCTTATGTCTTAAAATAGTGTCTCCAAGATGAAATTTATTCAGTTGATGTGTTCAGTCACTTGGTAGAAACAATAAACATGATATTTTAACAAGTGAGTTTGAAAATCTTTAGAAATAATCCATAAATTCAGTTTTTCTTGCCTCCTAAGACTTCCTAATTTGTTGCAAAAATTTTTTTTATTCATTTATGGCCTTCTCCCTCACCAAGGGTATTATGAATCCAAAGCATCTAAGCTATATTTTAAATACTATATATATTTGTTTTCGATATAACTTAAAACATACAAATATGTTTTTCAGTTGTCCTGCAATGTACACAGATCTACGTATTGAAGGAAAAAAGAAAATAAAATCGAATAATTCAGTAGAATTTGTTTCCCTATTCTAATAAACAGACCTGGTCATTTGAATTCATTAATATTCCAATCTTAACAAAATGCTAATAATGCTTTAAAAGGCAGTAATACAATTTCCCGAATCAACTCAACTCTAATTTTGCCTAAAAATAATCTAATACAAATGAGAGGTAATAAAATGTATAACATAGCTTATAAATGCATCTAAGACAAAAACAAAATTTACTATATCTACATTTCATGACGCAATAATTGTTGCCAGGAAAAGGAAATAAGGATGTGACAGTTTAGAGGTCTATCAACTGAAAATATATAATAGTGCAGCTAAGAAGTAATAAATGTATAACCAGTGAGGAAATCACATATCCCTTTACCTCTCCAAACAACCTAACAACACATCACACTTCAAATATGTTGTGAGACATTATAGAAATGTATCTTTTTGCTTTGATTTCTTAAAATTCATGAGCAAACATATAACCACTTCTATGCATCTGTGGTTGTAAGGATGTGTGTGTGCATGCGTGCATGTGCTAGATTTTAAATTAAAACAAAAAATGAATATCAAATTCGTATTTTCTAGCTTGAGTAAACTACTCATTACAAATAAAAACAAAGGCAGAAAGTGTTTTTATACATTAATTATGATCCATCATTTAGTCTATTTTTAGAACACACAAGGGAAAAATAACATTTGTACCCCAAGGTATTGTAATGAGATTAGACATGAAGCTTTGAAATAAACCTCAAACAGCTATTACTGAGCCTTATTACTGTTTAGTAGCTTCGATCACACAGTCATTTAGTCACAAATCTCTGGCTATAGACCAAATCCATACAGACTTCTAAAAGGACATAAACACCTCAGGGGACAAAAATGATGCCTGGAAAACCTTCCTTGAGCAGGAGTTCAACTATTTCCCGTGGCAGTTTGCACATGCTTTCCAGCATGAATTTCACTTATTTAAACAGGTGAAAGTAATTAGATTTTTAAATGATTGTATTGTCAATGGGTCTGCACTCTGACAGAAGAATTCATATGGACTGTAAAAACCCCAAAACTCATAAAAATAGGAACTTCAGGAAAAATGATTATTAGCACATTTCTAAGTTTGCATGCACACACACATACACACTGTGGAGCTAAATCTATCTTTTTTTCAAGTATAAACTGTCAAATAATTATAGAATGTAAATACAGAAAACTCTGATGGGGCAGTATATAATGTATGAGTAGCAGTAAACCCTTCCTATAAAATAACTGTAAACTATATTTTAAAGAATCTATAAGGCTGTTGGCATCACTTTTATTTATGATAGCTTATTGCAAAAAGTAGATTAAAGCCAACTTTAAATATCAGTAAAGAATTATTTCCATTCCCTGGTGACCTGAAAATGTTCCCTCAATCTAAAGTGATTTATCTTCATTAGACAGATAGACATTTCAATATAAAAATATATACATAATAAAAATGGAAGCTTTTAATTTCTGAAAAAGCTTAAATAATTATATATTCCACGACCCAGACTGACTTGCCCTATAATGATACTCAAGTTTAATATATTTATATTTTAAATTTTGTATTAGAATCAAAATTCTGAATAAGCTTAAAAGAGCCATTTGAATCTACAGGAGCTTACTCTGTGTATTCTACCATCTACTGGTTCTAAAACATAAGGATCGATATATCTGATTAATTAGTGCTGAAAGAATAAAATAGGTATACTGCTGTATTCAATTAAAGTATGGTTTTTACAAAATAGAATGCATATAATTATGCTAAGGTGCCTCTTATGAAAACACTGAGATGACAAATAAATGTAAAACTGCTTTTAAAGGGAAAGTTAGACTTGTTGTTTGTTAAGTTGTAATTTCACTATAAGTATGTTTATTTTGTATGAGGGCCCTGTAGGAGAGAAATATATAAAAGTCAAATCCGAGCTATGTTCATATTAATTTACATTTGATACAGGCATGATTAGATGGGAGTAATTTAGTGTATGCTGAAGGTAAACTGGTTTGAAAGCATACCTCAACATTATAAGCGCCCTTTTGAAAGTAGTGAATAGCTTTAATTTTAATTTGTGCTGGTTAAAGCACACAGAATTCAATACCAAGACAAACTAAATTTTACTCTTTTACCCAAATCATACTAATAAATGCAGAGGAAGAGATGTCTGAATGATACTAACCAGACATTATGTGCTTGATTTAACATTTTTTCACAATTAATATCTATCACAGACTTATGTATTCACATTAAAATTATCAATGCTCATGCAATCATTTTTGTCATATAATTAAATAAATAAAGCAATATTGCTGCAAAGACAAATATATACAAAAGAGTCTAAGATATTTTACTTGGAAAACAACCATATCACATGAAAACAAGGTTAAATTCTTGTCAAACATTCTCAAATTGTAACCCTCCCCAAAAGACATTAAGTAGGAAGTTATTTTATCTAGAAAATAAAAGTGAAAATTTTCTAAAAGTTAGCTTAATGACAAACTATATATCTATAAATGAAATATAAACAAACATGTGTTATTCATTAGGTAGGCATTTGCTCAGGGTTATTTTCCTAGATACGGTAGTGAATTTGCACCAATCCATCTACACAGTCTCACCCAGTTCTCTTGTCACCAACTACATACATTTGCCAACCAGCTGGCTGGAATGAGGGATGTGTCCTATGGCACAAAACAAAGAAAAACTTGCCTGGTCTGCAGTGGATAAAACTCATTATAATCTTCTACTTCATTTACAACCCTGGAGAACCAAATTAGACTAGCTGGGTGAATGAATAAAATAAATATACACTTTGCCATTTGAGAACATTAGCACCCATCATCTATATATTGATAGAAGCAAAACAGTTTATTAGTATAAAACTTAATGGGAGATATGATCTTTAAAAGGACAGCAATATTTATGAATAATTTAATTGAGCTTAATCGGGTTAAATTGTCCAACTTCATATTAAAATGCTGTAAAGGGACAAAGGGTTTAGTAAACCCTCTAAGTTCCTGTTTGCTTAGTGGCCATCCCTGGTGTTACTTAGTACTCTAGCTTTGATCTTAAAAAGTGCAAGACCATATGTAGTGCCTTAATCAAAACCTAGGTCAGCTGCATGAAAGGCAAGAAACTCTGCCCCTCTTTACTATCTCAATAGCCACTTTAATACATGTTTTCTGGAGGTTTGGGTTACATCAAGTTTAGGGGTTACTTGTAGCTTACACTTGGAAGTTACTTCTAGAGAGCTCAAGGGGCCAAATGGATACAAGGTGTTGTTCCCCTGTTTGGTCATATGCAAGGTAAATGGCCCTACCTGCTGTACTTTCTGGCCCCTAAAAACTAATTTTAACAAAAATTATAGAAGCCCTATTAGCAGGTACCTCATCCAAAAAAGTAATGAATCTGTATATAAACCATAATTGCATTGTTTCACGTTATTATCAGTGTAAAGTTTATTTTTTGAAAAACACACAGTAGGGGAAGAGACAAGAATAAAGGAAAAACTAGAGGGTTTTTATATAAACCACTACAATAACCTTTAATAAATATATAATATAGCAAGTTAAAATTTTTTTTTGGTTTTTGAGTCACACCCAGCAGTGTTCAGCGGGTTATTCTGGCTGTATGCTCAGAAATTGCTCTTGGCAGGCGTTCTGGGGACCATATGGGATGCCTCAATTCGAACCACCATCCCTTCTGCATACAAGGCAAATGCCACACCTTCTATGCCTATCTCACTGATCCTAGTGTTAGAATATTTTAAATGTTACTGCACATAGAACAATATACCAACTGCTAGTTTTTTCTCTCCTATTCGATATTTGTCTTATTTCATTTTAAATCACATCTTATTGAAAGTTATACTCATAGTCTATAAATTAGAGCATTATAATTTAAATGTCTTTACATTTTAAGGCATTTCCTTTATGCTACAACACAATTTTCCCACTATAACATTAAACTAAATATATCCACTATGTTGTAAATTATCAAAAATCTCTAATAAGTCCTACTAAATACATTAAGATTTCATAATCCTTCCTTCCATAACCAACTGTACATTTTTATAGTTTGGTATGTCTAAGAGTCAATTGAATGTATTTGTTAAAATGCCCGCAATACTTTAAAGCAGGAACGTGTCGTATTCATCATTGCCTCTTTTGCAACAAGCCAAGTATTTTTACAGATAAAGATGTTTAATAAGTTGAATCCTGAATAGATGACATGATGAATCCTTATTTTTCTTCCTTTGGTTTGGCCCATTATCCTCTTGAACATTTTATTTAAATAGCATTATATTCAGATGCCTTCTTCCTTTGAATCATCCAATGTCATATGTCTCCTATATTTATCTGATTTGAAGTCATTGATATATATGGAAAATGATAGTCCCTGAATCTCGATCATTGACTTCTCCTCTAATTGTCACCCCATTATTAACAAATAATCTTTGAGAATCATCACTCAAACAGCAAATCTCTGTTAATTCTACTCTTCTATGTGTCCACTCAAAATGTATTTAAAATATTTTGTCAAAAGGATTACTCTATATATGTGTGTATGTGTGTGCTTATATCATCCAAAAGTATACCAGGAAAAGCAAGTTATCTTTTATATCATGACCATAGTGAAATATTTCATATTCACTTATATAAATCAAGTGCTCAAAGATCAAAGTGATCAAATCACACAACCAGTGTGGAAGCTCCTTGGTATCTAGTAACTAAAAAATTGTACTAAGCTCATCTCTAATCCTCTATTCTTTTCTTATATTTGATAAGTCAAAAATAGTCCCTTTGGCTATCTATCTATCTATCTATCTATCTATCTATCTATCTATCTATCTATCTATCTATCTATCTTGGATTTTGGCTCACACTCGGCAGTGCTCAAGAGTTACTCCTGGCTCTGAGCTCAGAAGTTGCTCCTGGCAGGCTCCGGGACCATATGAGATACTAGGATTAGAACCGGGATCCGTTTTGTGTTGGCCACGTGCAAGGCTTATGCTTTACTGCTGTGCTATCGCTCTGGCCCCAACATTCCATAATTTTTGATGTACAGAGTATTATGTGACTTCTGTATATTCTGAACACTAGCAAAAGCCTACTTTACTTTTGAAGTCATACTAAGAGCCCTTTGAACAATTTTATAGATTTCTTTACTTGATAACCATCAATGTACTTTCTGTATTTAAGACTATTTTTTGTCTCTTTTACTTATATCATAATATACTTTGTATGTGCATTCCTTCTTAGTAGTTTTGGTTATGAATATTGCAAATATTTAAGGCATTCTTAATGTAGTAGATTTTTTAACTAAGGAAAACATACATAACCTATTATTTTATTTATATTATATATACAATTGCTAGATAGACCTCAATCTTGAAAAACATGAATTATGAAGCCTAGAGATATAATAGATAAGTTAAGGCATTTGTCTTCAATGTGGCCAACCTGGGGGTTCAATTTTAGGTACCCAATATGGTCTCCTGAGCACTGTCATGAGTGATCTACACATGCACACCAGGAATAAGATCAAATACTACTGGGTTTGGCCCCATAACAAAACAAAGCAAAATGCATTCCATAAGCAACAGTTTATTTTTAGTAGGCATTTATTTTTTTTTCATAAAATTTGCCAAAAAATTAAGAATGCTTAAGCATTTATATAATGACTTTGCCAAAATTGATGTCTTAGATACCAACAAATGTTAATTGTTTTTGTGTATGCAAAAAATTTAAAAATTTTCCAAAATAGCAAAAAGCTGTCACTTACCTTACTAATTTTCTTTAATGTAATAATTTTGATTTATGAATTGATCATTCTTAGATGTGGAACTATCACATGATATCAGAACAGATATTTAAAGTCTACTTTTCCAAAACAGACTGTTTCTAAGCTTATCCAAGCTATTCTTCTATAATCACTAACATTCTGACTTAAGTAAGCAACTATTACCCAATATTTTCTTTAGTTCTATACTGTGAATAACTATTTTATATTTGTTAGAAATACTTAAATCCATTGAGAATTTTTCCTGTATATTTTTCATTGTATTCCTAAATGGGAGTGAAATCAATTCTTAATTATCCTAGGCAAATTGTGCTTTCAAGTTCTTATTGACATTTAACACCAAATATAATTTGTTATATAGTTTGATCATGATTTGAATAGTTTTTAATGTTTATTCATATTTCACTAACATAGATCAAATAGGAGATCCTTTGAAATCAAAGAAGTGCCCTATACAACAAAGGACAAAAGCTCTGTACAGAAGAAAGAACAAGTCTAAGTTAACAATGATGGTTTCCTATTCTAGCAACATAAATATCATTTTATGGACCAAAGAAATTTTACTGGAAGTAAGGCACTTGCTTGTCTTGACTGTAACCAAAACTAGTTTGATCCCTAGAACCACACATGGACCCCTAGCCATGGTCACAGACCCCTTACTTAGCTCTGTCATAAATTAACCCTGTACTCTACCTGGTATGGCTAAATGCCAGTCCGCTGAAAAGACAGAACTCTTCACCAAATATCATTTACATTTAAAGCTCAACAATGTAGATGTATTTTATTGTGAAGTGCCCAGTTTTGCTCAGTTTCAGTGGCTTGGTCCATAAAATGATATTTATGTTGCTTATTAAAATTGAGGAAGTCACACCTGACAGCGTTCAGGTACTACTACCTCTGTGGCCATAAGTCAGTCCTGGTGCAAGTATGCAAGGAAAGTATTTCATACCCCTGTGCTATATAATTTGCTAACTTAGATTATTCATTATTTTACTTGCTTTAGTGGATGAATCTTTTTTTTGGGGGGGAACACCCAGTGACATTAGGGTTACTCCTGGCTATGAGCTCAGAAATCGCTCCTGGCTCAGGGGACCATATGGGATGCCAGGGATTGAACCCACTTCCATACTGGGTCAGCTGCATGCAAGGCAAATGCCCTACCACTGTGCTATCACTCTGGCCCTCGTAGGTGAATCTTGTGATAATTTTTCAACATCAATTTTTATATTCTAATAACAACATTCTGTAATAAAGTATACATTACTAAGGATATAGGAAGCATAAAAATATCTAGTTGGCTAGATATTGATGTTTTCAATACATCAAGAAATTCCAAAGTACTTGGGTAACTTAAAAGTTGATAGTTCTGATGACCCAATAATACCAATTTTCTTCAATATTAGCCTATTCTAATATGTTTTACTCATAGTCAAAAGATGGAAGCCAGAATAAATCAAAGGGGAAAAAAACTTCTTTTTACTCAAAGTGTGGTAGATAGAGTAAAGGGAGGGAAAGGACTGGAGGTGAGACTTGTCTCTAATCACCAACAAGAAAATTCATAGTAATCATTAGTCAGCCTCTTCCCCAATTTGGTGACATGAAAATATCTGAATTAGTTTGGGGCAAGAGATTTGAAATTACCTGTCAGTTGATTAAAATACTGTTAATTACACAAACTATATCCTACAATTCAGTAGAAAATATTATGAACAAATACTGAAATATAATATTTTCATTAGCCACATATATAGAGATCCTATAGATAAAATGTCTTGAAAATTTAAACCTTTTGGCTATTGCATGACCCACTTCTACTCAGTGAGATCAGAAAATATTTTAGTAGAAATGTATAAGAAAGAGATGAGAGAAATTTTGAAAGTGCTATTTTGGACTATTTTGAAAGAGAATTATACATTTATTTGAGAAGGTGGTAGCTATTTCTAAACACCAAAGAGATAATGTTTAGGAAAAATATTTAGACAAGGCAAAAATCATGGAGATAAACTGTCTATGCCAAAAAAAATGAAATGGAGATAATTATATTATCAAACCCAGTAGCAAGTTAATTTTGAAACCCAAAAATAATTCTTAATTTCTACCTAATTTAATTAGTAAATTTTATTTTTTTCTATTTAGTAATTTTTTTATCACTTTCAAATTTACTCCACGATAGTAATCTGCAATTATTTAATTTGGGAACTTTTTATTTTCAAGAAAAGTCACCACAGTGATAAGCAGCATTTACAATGTAATCATATATACTTTGAGGTCAACTCAGAGCAAATAAGAATCTTTCCTTATAGTATTAAAAGATACTTCTTGTGACCAATTAAAAACCTACAGGTAAATAGAGATGTAAGAAAGAATAATGAAGGGCTGAAAGTGGGTAGTGTATTTGCCTTGCCCTTGGCCAACCCAAGTACAATCCTGAGCATCCTATATGGTCTGTCAAGCCTGCCAGGAGTGATTCCTGAGCAAAATACTAGGAATAACCCTTGAACAGCACTGGGTGTGCCCCTAAAACAAAACAAAATATATAAAAAGAATAATAACAACATAAATAGTATATCAGAATATCTTCCAAGCAATTTTGAGCGCTGAGACTAACAGATTCTGTTTCTTCTATTATTGACAAATGATCAAAATAGTCTCATCATTTGTCAACATTTAATACTTGCAGTTCATAGTGATAAATAACAAAGACTTAAAACAGGGAAAATGTTTGAAGAATTACTCTGAGTAGTCATTAAAATATGAATATACAATAAGTCTAAAATATGCCATTAGTGTCTTGTCATTGTTTTGAATCTCAATTATCATTTTAACCTTTGATGAAAAAATTAAAAGGACACATCTATTTTATTACATTAATAAAATGGTTCTCTATTATACTCAATGACACTATGTATGAAATCTGCAATAATGTGCTACACACAATGCTTTCCTTGATTTTTAACACAAACTTTCAAGCTCGCCAATATTTTGGCATGATTCTTGCATTAATAGCAACTAGAAATCATTTCATAACCTTTGATTGAGTAGGTGCAATTTCCTGAAAATATTTCCTAGAGTGCTATTTCCTGTAGTTTTCATTTAATTTATCAATAGAGTTTTTTTAAGTGTACACACATAGAAGCTTTATTGTCTTATTGTAAGGTTTCTCCCTTAATTAAAAGAATGCCCTCTATAACTTATAGTCTCAGACAAGATTATTAGTTATTTCATGAATGTATTTCCTAAATATGTCACTAAGTCTATATAAAAATAGAATATTCAAATTATTAAAATAATAAATTATGTAACTAAAATTCAAAACTATTTCAAGTACTAAAATTTTTATTTACTAATTAATTTAATCCGAAATATCACTGCTAGTGTGTATATAATATAGAATTGTGTCCCCTGGTCATGGTTCAGAAAGTTTATTATTTTTGGAATCAAGCCTTCTGATTGCCAATGAAGACGTTTCTGCCACTTAATCATCTTGAGTCTCTGTTTTATAGATTTGTAAGATAAAAAGACCAATAGTTCAATAAATATTAAAGTATTTAAGAAATAATAGTGATGAAGATAAAAGTAACAATGAGTTCAAGTGACTAATAAGTTAATAATAAATTAGATAATAAGTAAATGTCATAAATTCATCAAATGAGGGCCCTGGAGTTAACAAAGTTTAACAAGTTTGAACAGATTTAAATTATTACTATTCATGTTGAAAAGTGAGAAACTGAAAGAAATATAAGTCCTTGTATCTAGGTGGACTAAGCATAAATAACGGGATGTTTTCCTCACTTTTCTAAAGCATATAAAAAGGATTGCTAATCACTGTCCTCAACCAACTCTGGCCATCACCTTCATGAGTTACTGTTTTTAATATAAATAACTGGCTACAGATAAAAATCACTATTGTGACAGGTTTCCATCACAGTATAGCTAAAATGCAGTCATTACCTTTCAAAAAAATTTCAGTTAAACCATGAAAAAAAGAAAGTCTTAAAAAATTTTATACTTGATTTTTGACCTAGAGAGTACTGAAAATTGGGTATTTTATTTATATTTCTCCAGAACAAAGGTAAACACTGCACATCTGGTTAAGAGATATTTTGGTACCTTTATAGAATAGGCCCAAGCTTAAAAGCCCAAAGTATCTCTAGCCTCCCCATGGGACAGGTAAATCAAAGTATGACTCAAGTTTGATCTTATTCCAGACCTGAATCACCTATGGAGGCCAAACTAACCTGGCACTTGCTGATTCCACAGAGGTGCCCACACAGGTCAAACTAGATGCTTATTTCCCCAGTACTGAAATGTTATTGAAAGATAGCCCCATTATTGTTATTTTCTTAAAACAGAAACGAAGGGAGTCTATGATGACAAAAATATTTTTTCCATTTCAACATTTTAAAACACATTTAACTAAAATTAAAATAGAAGTTAAAGATATTTTCAGACTTATAAAATTATTCTAAGTGAGTTTGACTTAATCATTTCAAAAAACACAATTAAAGTGACTGAAAATCATTATCAGTGTCCATTTATTTACATATAAGCACAATTTTAATTGTCATTAAATATATGATCATAAATTCCCCACATATACTTTATTCAAGTAACTCCACATTTAGAAATATAATTTGTATATGTTTCATTTTGGAGTTATATCAAGGAGTGCCTATGGTCATGCCCAGTTTGGCACTTAAGAGGTCTCCAGTGGTGTTTGGAATAAGTTCTGAAGATTAAATCCAGGTCTTTTGCATGAAAAGTTTGCATTCAAGCTTATTGTGCTATCATCCTGATTTCAAATATATTGGTTTCAGAATTGAAAACAATTAAGCAGGTGTTCAGAGTCTATCAATCCTCTTAAAAAGTGGCATCATACATGGAAAGGAAAAACATTACCTATATACTGGAGTTTGAAAAGAGGAAGCCACAAGTGGATGTCATCAAGAGGATCTAAAGGGACATATTTTCAAAATAAAATAATGGTCAAAATTATTACAGAGAAGAAATTTATGTTCAGTACATGATAGTGGACATGAAGAAGCCAACAATTTGGGGCTGGGAAGGTGGCGCTAGAGGTAAGGTGTCTGCCTTGCAAGCGCTAGCGTAGGACGGACCGCAGTTCGATCCCCCGGCATCCCATATGGTCCCCCCAAGCCAGGGGCGATTTCTAAGGGCATAGCCAGGAGTAACTCCTGAGCGTCAAACGGGTGTGGCCCAAAAAAAAAAAAGAAAAAGAAAAAGCCAACAATTTTATTAGACACATATAAAGTCATCCAATACTGGATTTTTAGATTTAATAGTGAAGCTATTTTAGAGAATATCAACTTTCAAGACATGACTACAGAAGTTAATTTCTAGAAGTGTAATAAAGGTGATATCAAACTTTCAAGAGACCATGTGTAAAGCTGTTTCATGATATGGGGGACATAAATAAAGTCAAAAATTACTAGATTGAAGTGTGATATATGGGATGAATTGAAGTCTATGAGCAATGTGTTGTTATTCACTAAATATGAGGAATAACTTACAGATCTTTGCATGTCAGTAGAGAAGATAGAAGGTGGCATAGATAAATAACCTAAGCTAGAAAAGAGTAGTAGATTTTATAAAAAAAAAAGAAAAGAAAAGAAAAGAAAAGAATTATATTCCTTTAAAAGCAAGTTTCCATTTCCAAGGGGCAAGAAGACTGCCACAAACAGGGAGATGGGAAATGCAGTTAAGACAGAAAAGGGATCATTATGAAAAGATCACTCTGGACAAGAACTGGGTGCGGAAAGGAGGTAAAGCTATATGCATGATACTTCATCACTAACATTAATGCAAAGCATAGTGCCTAAAAGGAAAATGTGTTTGTCATAGAGGCAGCCTGGGATCCCAGTTAGGAGGGAAAAAGTTGACATTGGTGGTGGAATATGAGCACTAGTGAAGTGCCAGGTGTTGAGCATAATATGACTGAAACTCAACCATAAGCAACACTCTATATGTATATCTTATGTGGATTAATTAAAAATAAAAAATGTAAAAAAAAAAACCAGTAGTTTCTCAAGTAGTCCAATAATGTGTTAAGTCAATGGGATATAAAATATTAAAAGAAATGTCAAAACTTTCTAATGATTAAAATAATGATTAAAATGTCTCATTCCAAGATGAATCCATTCTCATGTAAATTTTAAGACACTTTCAAAGAAAACAGGTTGACATTATAGCTCGTATATTTGGATTTGTGCTGTGAACTATCATCTTTCATTGAGTGAATGTTTAAAAATTGGAACCTATAATGACATTAAACTTTTTTCTAAAGTTTTATGCTGAAGAGAACTTCTTATGAAGAGTCCTCCACAGATTAAAAATGGGGCAAGAGAAGAGGTGATGCTGAGAAAGATGATGAAAAATAGGAATCCCAAGGGAGATCTATATAGATGAGTAAGAAAATAATACTTCAATGGCAATTTTGCAAGGGTTGGTTCTTGGTAATGAAATATTGCTGTGAGTTTTACTATGTAGTAACAGAGAAAAATGACATCTGTGGGTTCTATTTTAATTGTGGACAATTGGGGACAATTGGTGAGGATCTGACTCGGGTCTCTAAAGAAATCTTAGAGGACAAAAGTTATAGCACAGTGAGTTGTGCATTTTCTGTGCATACAGCTGATCCAGATTTGATCCCCACCTCACATATGGTTCTCCAAGCCTGCTAGGAGTAATTTAAAGCACACATTCACCGAGGAACTCCTGAGCACCAGCAAATGTGGCCTCAAAACAAAAGAAACAACAATTAAAATAAAAATAAATAAAATATAATAAAATAAAATAAAAAATAATTAAAGAAATCCTAGCCCAGTGACAAGTGTTAGCAATGTTTCCAAACATCAATTTATTTGCAAATAAATAAACAAAACCTATCTTCCAGCTTATATGGTGGATATAATTCAGGAATATGACTTCCAGGTTAATGAAATTATATATTGGGACTTCCAGTTTGAAAATATCAAGAAACTTCTAAATAAATATAAATTCCAAACTATCAGAGTCAAGGATACACAATTTTAGTAAATGTGTGCCTCATCTAAAGTACTTAGTGTTAGCCCAGATCACTATGTCTTTAGAATGTATTTATTAGAGAAATAATTTGTAGAAAGGTAATTAAATTAAAATGAACTCATAATAGTGGGCCCTAATTCAATATGACTCTATTCTCATAAGAACAGAATATGTGGAGACCTGAAAGATGGGTACAGTAGTAAGGCACTTGTCTTGCATGCAGCTGACCCATTTTCAATTCCCAGTAATGTATATGGGTCCCCAAATCCCTTCAGAAGTCCCTGAAGGCAGTCAGGAGTACTGCTGGTTTAGCCCACTACCACTCAAAAAAAAAAAAAATCGAATATGTGTTAGGCCTGGGAAGAAGAGGAGTAACTAGTCACTCAATCCCCACTTGATCCCTGATATCTTGTTGCCATTTTAATACCCTGTAAGTCCCCAAGTACATTTGCCAAGGTCCTCATGGTCTTCAACAGCACAGAGCTGGAGCTTCCTCCACATTTAACGAAATGCTTCTGTTGGCTAAGAATTGCCAGGAGTGGTCTCCAGACCTGCTGCAAACCACTTAGGAGTGTACTCCAAAAACCGCACACACACATTAAAACAGAAATATGAACTTTAATATGTGCATAAGAAAAAAAGTGTGAAAGCACATTTAGAAGATAGCTATCTACAAGAAAAAAAAGGCCTGGATAAAGTCCTCTTGGTTTTGCAAACAACATACTATTTAAGAGCATAAACTAAAATGAGCAAGCAAACCAGATGTAGAAAAGATAGGGAGGAATGGAATTTTCAAGAAATATTCATGTTAAATCGTATAACCATTTTGTTTTTCTGTATAGCAGTTCCTTTTAAAAGTTAAATTGATAGTAGGTATAAGTGTAGGTATCTTATTAAGAGAAATAACATCCTTACTTTACGTTAATAATTAATGACATTTATAACAAACCAAAACTGAAACAACCCAATCAACAAAAAATGTGTATGTGTTATGTGAAACATTACTCTGCAATATAAAAAAAATTGATGAGCATTATTTATATAAATTTCAAATAACTACAATGAATAAAAGAATAATTTAAAAAAGCATATGAGATGTATCAGCTAAAGTTTTAAAACATTGAACTAATTACAAAACAACCTCAAGTCAATATTTTATGTATATATGGTAAAGGCAGTTTCCAGATTCATTCATTATCTTCATTGAGATACATATGATACAATATTCTTAAAATATATATAGTTTATGCCAGTCATCTCTCAATACTGCCTTTTATTTTTTTACCCCTTTCCTTCAATACTGCCTTTTAATTGTTGGTTTGTTTTTTTTTTTTAAATAGTTGGAAATAGGCTTATTGGGAAGAGTAAGAGAAAGGAAAAATCTCCCCACCTGGTGGAGTACTTAGTATCAAACTAATCTCTAAATTCCTTTAAAGGTGAAAAACATATTTGACTTGCTAATTATCCCTGGTTTCTGGAATCAGAGGAAACTATACATTGAGACATTCCTGAAACAGTAACTAGGAGTTTTATCAACTTCATTCCTTGTGGCATTAGAAGTACATGGTAAAAGACATTAACGTAAATAGACTAAAAGAAGAATATACAAAAGTAACTAAAAATTACATCAAAAACAAAGCACTCAAAAAATCCAAATACAGTACATAAGTTTTTAATTGTAATTAACAATAACTTTCTGACTTAGGCTGTGCTTATTTGTGGTTAATGTCTAGACATAGCTTATCTTTCTCCACAGTGTTACATAAGACTCTCAGTGATATTTTTCAAGTCATTTTATCTATGTTTATGTGGGAAATCTGTTTCAGAACATTTTCTCAAGAGACACTCGACAAGTTCAAGCATGGTCATTCTTTGAAATCGCTTTAATCAATGTGTAATTCACAATTATGCAATGGTTTTATTATTTATAAACATTATAAGTGTAACCAATTGGATTAAAGTAGGATTTTAGAAAATAATTTATTTAATAATGGAATTCATATTATTATGAATCTACATAAATGATTATTTTTCTATATTCACGTTTACACACCGTGGAAAAGTGGTATAGTTTTTAAATATTTTTGCAACTTTTCAAGAACTCTACAAGTAATTCAAGAATAAATATTTATATAAAATGAGTAAATTATAAAGTACACCTTAGACAGTGATTAAAAAGAAACTAACAGCACTTCTATAAACTCACATAATAGCAGTCAACAAAAATAACTTAATTAATGTGGCTCAAAACCATCACCTGAAAATGACCTGTTTCCAAATTTACTCAATATGACAAAAATCTTAATGCATCTTGATAAGTTAACTATAAAGTCAATGCACACTTCTGGCAGATATTTTGGAACATTTATAAAAAAAGAACTAGTATATATCATACAACTGCCATCACATAATACAGTATCTGTTTTCTTCCCTGTGAGTTTTTTAAATATGTCTATGTACACAAAATATCTGAAATTTTATAAAACACACTATATTATGCCCAGCTGTGTACCCTTTATTATAGAAATTACAAACAATTCATTCACTAATAATAAAAACATACCTACTAGCACCTGAGTCAAGATCGAAAGTCAAAAATCTTCTAGTTTTATAGCAAATGAAAAAAAATCAAAATGCATTTTTAAATGTGGTTGACCTTTAAATAATAAGATTTTATATAAAAGTGCATAAAGATATAATATATCCAAAACTATACTACCAAAAAATAGGTGATAAGTGCTGATCCATTAATTACCTACTAGAACAATAGTATAGTCATAAAGAATATAGATTCTAGATAGTTACCTGCTCCACTATTTATTATCTGTGACTTCGGTCTCCTTATATCACCCTGTCTCTCATCTTTTTTATTGCTGAAACAAGCTATCAAAGTCTCTATTGCAGAACAAAGTTTATATTTTATTCTTTTCATTATTAAACCATACATATCTGCTATCAAAAATGTGCTTTTAGTGTCTTTTAGTGAGGGTTTGTGATTGCTAAAAGTCAACTTATCTGTGAGTTGCACTGGAGGACTAAGCTAGAACAAGGTGCTTTCAAGGAATATAGAAAACATATGAGTTAACATTTTGAGAAAACAGTTTGAAATGGCATAGCAAATTGTGAATTTTTATTTACATGTCATTTAGATTAAAGACAATGTGCCTCTCTAGACCTGGAGATACCATTCTCTATCAGCGAGTCTCCAGAAACTTTAAAACTGATAAACATTCTAGTTTTGAAATAAATTTTAATTTGTGGTGTATGGGCCATACCAAACTTTTCATAGATTTCTCCTGGCTTTGAACTCAAGCTTCACACCAGGAGAGCTCAGAAGACAGGACATGGTGCAGGGGATCAAATAAAGGAAGGCCACATATAAGGCTAGCGCTCCATCTGACATGTAAAATCACCCCACTTGCCATATCTCCAACTTCAGGTGAACGAGTCTGAATCAGGGTCGCACATGAAATAGTACAAACCAGGCCAAGGATGAAACACTTGTAGTTTGGCAGTCTTAACCTCATATGGAGAGCAAGCTTCATGCCAGTTTTTATTGAGTACAGAGACCACCCCTGCATAAGTTAATAAAAACAGATAGTTCAGGCTATCCTGAGCCAGTCCCACCCAGGTTTACAAGGAAGACAATCACTGTTTTGGGGTAAATCCAAGTTATAAACAAACATACAAAACCTACAAAGGACCGGCAATGCTCTTTGCTTAGGTAAAATAAGGTGTAACCTAACACTATTTTACTATCATTGCAGACCTATTTTTGTTTTTTTGGGACCACATCTGGTAACTCTCAGGGGTTACTCCTGGCTATGCGCTCAGAAATCCCTCCTGACTTGGGGGGACCATATGGGACGCCGGGAGATTGAACCAGTCTGTTATAGGCTAGTACAGCAAGGTAGATGCCTTACTACTCCACGCCACAGCTCCGGTCCCTATTTGTCTTTATTTTGGGGTAAAATACTGGTGCCTTTATGAACCCATTCCATCCAGTTTGATATTACAGAAAACAAAAGTGCTGTATAGCCTCACCTTATGCTTGAATGCTTCTCTGATTTAGAGATGGAATGGTATAGTATAGACTAGAGGGTAGTTAAATGGCACTTGTGAAAAATGCCTTTTTTTTCCTTTAAAAAGTGAGAATTCCTACCTTCTTTACTTCACATACTTAAGAGCCTTCATACAATTGTAGAGTGATAATGCAGTTTAGTTTGGTCTGTATTGATCTTCACCTCTATAAAAAGAGAGCTAGTGGAGCTGGAGTAATAGACAGCTGGTAGGGCATTTGCTTTGAATTCAGCTGACCTGGGTTTGTTCCCCAGCTTCCCATATGGCCCCCAGCCTGCCAAGAATGATTTCTGAGCACAGAACCAGGAGTGAACTCTGAACACTGCTAGGTATGCTCCCTGCCCTCCCCCCAAAATAGATCTGGGATGAGAACAGAAATAATAGCCTTAAAGTTTTGTATTCTGATCTGTTATCTTTCCATAAACTCAAGCAAGAATAAATGTATGTATAAAGCAGAAGCCCCTGTCAAAAAGTAAAATTGGAGTGGCAGTTTTTTGCATAGGCCCAGCAAAAGTTTGGGAAAATAGAAAGAAAAAAACTTTGCCCTAAGACCAGGGTGTCTTTACCCTGGGAGCACCCTACCACAAAACTGCAGCCAACTACAGGCTCTGGACATACTAAGTTGTCTAACCCTAAATCTTTTTTCATGGTCCCAAGAAAAGTTCTCCTTAATCATGGTTGTAGCAATCAGGCTTCAGTAATTTGAAAACTTGGTTTCTGTACAGATCATATGTTAAAGACAGGGTGTCATTAAATGTCTTCTTGTTTTATCTCACTAGTAGGTGGCAAGGCAGGGAAACCCACCCTGAAAGCAAATTGTTGCTGTTTCCAAGTCACTAGGGTGTAGTATGAACCCACGCAGGAGCAAGTTGATGCCAGGGCAGCATTAGAGCCATCCCTGGTAGAAGTTTGATTTCTAGTGCTGGTGCAGAAAACTGTGCTGCTTCCAAAGATGGGATCTTGCCTTTTTCATTGATTATTGGGACAAGAATTGCTTTATTTTACCTCATATTTCTGCATTTTTCTATAAAAGTAAGAAAGAAGGAAAAAAAATAGAAAGGATGGGGCCAGGGGCCAAGTGGTCTCAGGTTCATTAATGGAGAAAAAAAATGCATAACTAAATATCCAAGCCCAAGTCGACAACAATGGAATCAAGCGACCCAACATTAACAATCTAAACTTAAAATGAGTGTGTTAGACTTGCAGGCCAGGGGTCAAAGGGCAGTAGTATAGAATGCGCTCTGGGAAGGAGGGTCGAGGGAGGTTGACTCTGGTTGTGGAATTAGACCTGACCCATTTGAAATCTAAAATCCAACTATAAAGAGTTTGTAAACCACAGTGTTTTCAATAAAATAAAATTAAAAAAAATATAAATGTAAAAAGAGTAAATGAAGAATGGAGTCTTGTTTATTTTTTCTTCCAAAATTCAATCTTTCAGTAACCAAGATTTTTATAGACAATGTGTTTAAATATATTACTTATCTTAACCAAATAGGAACTGGCTACTGATATATCCTGATTCTATTTGAATCAACATTTATAATTTCAAAAAAGTCATTTATCTCATGTAAGTGAATCAACTTCAGTTTCACTCAATATAACTTCAGCAAACTTAAATTATGACCCTTAATTTTTTCTAAGTCAACTATAGAAATTTAGATTGTTAGTTTTGATAACATTTTATCTTATTAAATGTACAAAAGTACCAATTTTTCAGATATTTTCCCAAAAAAGCTTCTTATTTGAGAAAAAATTTTTCTAAGAGAACCGTTTTGTGAAGTCTTACAACTTTTAGATCTGAAATTCAGGTGTGGTGAAAATCAGGCAGAGGTACATGCTACCAGATGATTTATCAACAAGAAGCTGGTACTACATATTTTACCAAGAAAGGATAATGAAGTTAGTACAAATATTTGCTACATTTTTCCTCCCGTTTAGAACCTTGATGTTCATATAGGTAGATTTATATAAGGAAGCATTTAAGTATTTACTGAAAAATATTAAAAACTAAATTCTTGCTATAAAATATGAGTAATTGACTATGTATTATGTATTAATATCTAGATATTTGAACATGTAAATATAATCTTATATATATATATGAAAATACACATATATTATGTGTATGCATTTTGTTTTCCAAAAAGTGGCTAGTAGATACATACAGAAAACAAAGTGATATATGACAGTTTGTTTTTGATAAACTGAGTCCAGGAAAGAATAACGTTTAAAAACATTAGTAGTTGGTTAAAATGGTTGTTATTATAATGTTATAATTTTAATGGTTATCACATCTATATTTAAGGCATCATAAGATCATATATTTTAAATTTATCTTTCTATTACAGGATGTGGATTGATTTGTTTTAAATTATATCATATAAAAATAATTTTAAAACTAAAACTTTAAAATATTTTCTATATTATTTTAGGTCATGATATACTATAAAGGAACCATGTGTGTCCAACTGATAACTTAAAATCCTAAAGAACTACAAACCTATGAACAATCCTTTATTTCCCCTTCTCTAAACAATTGAAAGTCAGATTTTGGTTTTATAGAAACCACAATTATTCAACCAAATGTTATAAAAATTGTGATTATTGGTTAAATAAAACATAAGTACATCAATCATCTTTATCTAAAACAAGCTTACTGATGAGAATGAATTATTTCTGACATTTGTCTTATGTCTACAGTAGTTCTATTTCCATATGGTATAATATACATATAAGCTTTACTTTAAGCAATGAACTTTTCACACCCCCAGAAGCTACAAAATCAGATGGCTTGTGGTTTTTGCAGCTGGTGCAGGGCACTCATTTTGGGTAGTGTCATATGAAAAATATTTCACTCTCCAGGTCTTAGACAGAATCAGTCATTAATGAAATGCAGGCAGTACAATGAGATCATATGAAGTATAAATTTCAACAACCATGCTAGGAACACTAAGGAAACTCAGGACCTGAACACAAATCAAGTTCTTAAAGCCAGAAAAGAAGAGAAAGAAAAAGCATTAAGGAATGCCTTCAGTGATTTTAGCATTTGCTTTGAAAATAACTGTTAATCATATCTTGAAAGAAGTTTTAATTTAAGCACTTGAAAATTAGCTTATCATAAATTGAACATAGAATAATAATGGTAAAGTATTTTGACCTATTGACCACTACATAATAATTAAAATATTAATCACCTAATATAAATATGACTTAGATAATATTGCATTTTGTTCTCAAATGCACATATGGAATATGCTTACTTAATTAAAATTTTGCATAGAGGGCCCGGAGGGATAGCACAGCGGTGTTTGCCTTGCAAGCAGCCAATCCAGGACCAAAGGTGGTTGGTTCGAATCCCGGTGTCCCATATGGTCCCCCGAGCCTGCCAGGAGCTATTCCTGAGCAGACAGCCAGGAGTAACCCCTGAGCACCGCCTGGTGTGGCCCAAAAACCAAAAAAAAATTTTTTTTTGCATAGATCCACAACATTTTAAGGTAATATATTTGGGTAAAGTGATTTTATGTTTAGTTCTTTTACTAAAGTAGTTTTAGAAAACTACAATTCAACAACAGTATTTTAATATATTCTTTGAAGTAGAACTTGATGCAAAATAGTATTTTTAGAAATTTCTATTTTTGAAAGAAGTAAAGAAACATTGTTTTATATATCTTGTCACAACAAATTGTCTTTATTCTAAAGTAAGGCAACTTTAAATATTTCCATTTTCAATCTATTTCCCTGTTTATACAATTTTAAAATGCAGTTCTTTACAAGTAGATTTTCACAGAATAGAAAGGACAACAATGGATAAAAAGAAATACAGTAAAAAGGAACATACCCAGAAGCTAGACTTTCTATATGTCCACTAGAATGTGTATAATTTTATTTAACATCATTTTGATTTTTCGTTTGTTCAGTGCAAATATGAAGGTAAACAAATTATTGTTTTATCTTTATTTAAAGCTTTAAAGTAAAATCTAAGTTCAGTTCATAAAGATTCAGCTGGAATTTTAAATGGATATAGTTAAGCAAAAAATTGTTATTTTAAACACCAACAGAATAAATGCTCTATCTCATAAGAAACTTTGAATACAGTAAGACTCAAAAGCCCAACATCTCTCTACATCTGTTATACATAAAATTTTATGTGTTTCGGACGTGCCACCTGGCACTAAACTACAGTTTACATTTGGAACATTGATTAACTGAAATAATGTGTAATGACAATATAGCTAGGCTGTAACTGAGGAGTAAAGACATATAATACAAAGCTTTCCAACAAGAAACCATGAATTTTCTTCTTGCCTTTGGGTGCTGTACTAATGTTAGTATCTTTGGTATTTACAGTCAAGAACAGATAACATTTATTAAGCTTTTTAGTTAGCAAAGGATTTCCCTAAGTACCCTCATATCCCTTGTCCTCACAAATGTAGACACTCATTGAAAGTATCAGAATTAGGAGATAGAGTGATAGTACATTCTAAGCTTGACCAGAGTGATCCCTGAGTCAGAAAAAAGTCTTGAGGATAGACTGGTATGCCTTTCCCACCCCAACCCCCAAAAGTATCAGAACTGAAGCCAAAAATCTAAAGACTTGGAAGATGATAGTTAACTCTGTTTACTGAGGAATTTCCATATTTCGCAATTATTGTATATTGATATAGCACAATCCAAAATTTTCAATTGACAAAAGTATTGGCTGAAAATCATATTTCAAGTGATATTCTAGGCATTTAGCCTATAAAGCATGAAGCAAAAGTTATACTTTTATTCTAGTGAGAGATAGACAATAAAACACAAATATCCAGCCCTCATGAGGTTCAAGGCAGACCACAAACACAATAAATATGTTAAGTATATAGAATAATGACATATACAATCTCTGGATTCAAGTTGGAAAAGTTTATTATGGTTTAAAATGAATTGAGAATGATGTTAATATGATACCTGGGCAAATATGGAATTTGTAAATGAATTAGAAAAAAAAGTAAAAGAATTAGCAAAGAGCTAAATTGAGGAAGGAAGTCCAAATTTCAACAGTCAGAGTAGAAGATCTAAAGGGGAGAGTAGTCTACATAAAAATTAAATCTCACTATCCAATCAAGAGCAGTGACATTAACTATGATTGCTGGGTATATGTAAAGTATGGCATGCTATCAGAATTATCAGTTTCCTATTATAGTTTTCACTTATTAGGCAACATTAGAGATAGATTATGATATAATATTAACTCTAATTCTCTTTGTCTTCCTTCTTTCCTTATCCATTTTATCTTTCATGCTATAACTTTGCAAACTTCCCATACTTTATAAATGAGCCGTCAGGCAGACAAGTAAAAATATACTGAACTTGGAATAAGAATACATTATTTTTATTAATAAATCTGCTCCTTACTAGCTGTGTTAACAAAACATGCTTCCCTTTTATTGGAGATAATTTACAGCCAGGAAATTGGTGGAGAAAAAGTAATCTCTCAAAAAAAAAAAATAGTCAGGGGCTAGGATGTGGCTCAAGTGATAGAGCAAAAACTTGCAACTTGTGAGTCTGATTCCCCGCCCCCCACAGCTCAGTTTTGTTACTAAATTAACTTCTAGAATAAACTGTTACAAATACTCAAAAACAATTATTGATTCACAAATAAAGAAGGGCAACCTAGTTCTAATGGAAAACTTCTAAAATACTTGATAATATGAAAAGCATGGCATCTATAAGAGAATAAAGAAAAAAATGGCTGGTGAAACAGCTCAAAAGTCTGGGGATTATGCATAGCAGGCATCTGTCTCCTAACTGTATCCCCAGCATGGTGACAGAGATTACTCAGAATAGATTTGGTGGATCACTCAGCACTTGTAGATTAATTAACTGCCCTGGCTGCAAAACTAAACCAAGTATCAAATATCAGCAAGAATGACCCAAGGCTCCCTAAGCACTCCTGGCAACCCAATCATAGAGAATAAAGCAAAGTAAAAAAAAATAATATTGAGAAGTTAATTTATTTTATTTTTTTACTTTATTGATTGATTGGTTTGGGGGCCACACCCAGCAGCACTTAGGAGTCACTCCTGGATCTGCACTCAGAAATCACTCCTGGCAGGCTGGAGGACAATATAGAATGCTAAAAGTCAAACAGGGTCCCTCCCAGGTCAGCCTCATGCAAGGCAAAAACACCCTACTGCTGTGCTATCTCCCTGGATCCCAGAAGTTAATTTTAAAATTAACAGATAACTTCAACTGTCAGTGTTCAAGCATTTCTGTATTTATGATTATTTTCTTCTTTTAAGAGAGGAAGAATATTTTTATTTATTTTATTTATTATAATATTTTATTTATTTTTATTACTTTGTTGTTTGGGGGCACACTCTATGGTGATTTCAGAAATTATTCCTGACCCTGTTCTTACACATTCCTGGTCATGCTTGGCTGACATATATGTTGCTGGGATTGAACCCAGGTCCACCATATGAGAAGCAAGTGTCCTACACACATCAATATCTTTCTGGTGCCTATATAGCCTCTTCTTTAAATAAACTGTTTTAAGTTTTAAGTTAGTAAATTTTATGGTTACTTATTTATTATATTTCTCTGAAAACTATTATTTTCCTAAAGTTTATTTTCAATGTTAAGATAAAGAACATGGAATGAAAATAAAGACATACCTTTAAGAGAAGCTTTGTACAGAAACAAACAAAATAGTCAGGAGTAATTTTTAAGTAAAACAAATATGCTCTCAAGATGCACTATAATCAAGCTAAGTGAGTGAGAAAAATTTTATTATGAATTGAAAATATATTGAAAGCTTTTAAAATGTATATCATTTGAAGCTATAAATAACTCAGATATTAATCACACATTTAATTATACAAATTTAGTTACAACTTTTAGTTATAAAATACTTTTTAATTGTTATAAGCAAAGCACACATAAATGTGCTAATCAGATAAAATAAAAAAGACACCCAAGAATAAGAAAAGGTTATATTCAGAAAATTTAAAATTCAGTAAGTTTTATTTTGGAACCAAAAATATTGAACACTTTATTAATTGCTAATTTTGTTTTGAGGGTCAGAACTTACAGGGTTCAAGATTCACTCCAGATTCTGAGCTCAGTAATCACTCTTGACAGGTTTGAGCGACAGTATGAGGAGCTTAGAATGGAACTCCAGCATAATAGATTCCATGTACATCCATGTATTGGAAAATTTCATGACTTCATCTCTCCTGATGGCTGCATAGTGAAGTAAGTCAGAGGGAGAGAGAAAGACGCAGAATGGTTTCACTCATCTATGGGCTTTAAGAAAAATGAAGGACATTTTTAACAGTATCTCAGAGACAAGAGAGATGAGGGCTGGTAGGTGCAGCTCAGGACATGCAGCTCATCACATAGAGTGATGAGTGCAGTTGCAGAGATGACTACACTGAAAACTATCATAAAATGTGAATGAATGAGGGAAGTAGAAAGCCTGTCTCGAGTACAGGTGTAGGGGGGTAGGGAGGAGGGAGATCTGGGAAATTGGTGGTGGGAATGTTGCACCGGTGAAGGGGGGTGCTCTTTACATGACTGTAATCATACAACTATAATCATGTTTGTAATCACGGTGTTTAAATAAAGATAAATATATATATATATATATATATATATATATATATATATAATCTTAAAAAAAAAAAAAAAAAGAATGGAACTCCAAGTTGGTCTCATATGAGTGAAGTGTCCTAACCATTGCACATATTCTACAACACCAAAATTGAATATTTTATATTGAAAAAATAATAACTTCAAATACTATTATGATTAATAAAATACTGCAGACAATTTCAAATATTTAGAAAGCTTTGTTGTAAAATATGCATTTAAAATTACTGTTTATTGATTTGTTTACAAGATAAAAATAGTTGTCAAAAACAATGATTTTCAGAGGTAGGGGGATGCAAGGTTTAAGACTTTTCTCTACACAGTAAAAGCAACAATAGTAAGTAAATCTTTGTTAGCTGAATAGGAACAGAACCCTAAATTCCTGATAATTAGCTTCCAAACTAGTCATAAGAATCTAGTAGACTTTGGCTACAATGGCTTAGCAATCTAATGAAGAAGTTAAGCTCCTGAGCTCTTCAACTTAGGAAGTAAAAATGACACTAGAAACTAAAACATAAATGAAATCACCACTGAGACTAAAAAAATATTTAAATGATGGATAGATGGAACATTACTTATGATTACTATAGTTGTTAGAAGCCATCAACACCTACTAGCATGATGTTTTTAGCAGGATATTATTTTTTTTAAATATATGTGCTCACAGTTAGGTAATAAACCTGATGTAGATAATGTTAGACATTTGTTTTGAGTATTTTCTGGGATATATACTTATTAATATGTATGTTATTTATCAGCTATTTCTATTTTGCCTATCATTCATAATGTATTTACAAACATATTTATCTTTTCCTAGAGTTAGAGATTATAATTCATAATGTTCAGCCTTATTTGGCCCAGTATTTTATAAAGATTTCATACTAAATAGCAAGAAAAAAGAATATAGGTGTCTTCTACACTATGCTCTAATTTTTAAGTTCATAAATTCCTATAAATGCCATGAAATATGTTCTAGAATATTAAAATATATGGGATTAAATTTTAGATTTACTGCCATAAAATATATTGGGATTCCAAGTATCTTCATGTTTCACTGACTTAAAAAAAATAAAAACAAAAGATGAATCAACTACAAAACGTAGATTAATAAATAGTGAATAAAATTATTTAATGCAAGTAACTATATAAAATTTCCTGATAATTTAAAATTAAGACAATTTATTAATCATAATAATTTTAACATTACATACTGTTTATTGTTTATTTTATTTTTATTTAATTTTTGGTTTATAATATTAATAATGGTTTAACCATGGATGTAATTTAGATATAAATAAGATACTTTAATAAATACATTTATAATAAATAAAAATTATTAATTACAGAAATCTTTTTTTTTTTTGGTTTTTGGGTCACACTGGCAGTGCTCAGGGGTTACTCCTGGCTCTATGCTCAGAAATCGCCCTGGAAGGCACAGGGGACCATATAGGATGCCGGGATTTGAACCACCGTCCTTCTGATTGGAAGGCAAATGCCTTACCTCCATGCTATCTCGCCGGCCCAATTACAGAAATCTTTAATCATACGTTATAGCTAAGTATGGTTATTAATTAAAATCAAAACAGTTGAACAGTTAATTTATCTAAAAATATGGTTCAAGAATTCCCTGACCTGCATATTATTTCATTGATATTTTCAAAAGAAAGTTAAAACTACAGTTTATTTTTATAGAATGTACAGAATGGTTTTGCAACACAGTGGACTATAATCATCATCAACAAAGAAATGTATAATACGTCAAGATTCAATCTGAAATTTGAAATTAAACATAACAACTGGCAAAGATTTAACTATGATGTAGAAACTAACAAAATACCTGTGATACATATATTGGCAATTTTTTTTTATCACAAGGCTATGTTACTATATGCTCATAAAAGCAAGTCTATGTCTGCATTGTCATATATTAGTATTTCTGTATGTGAAGTAAACTACGGTACATTTGAATCACAATACTTTAAGATATTATAGCAACACTGAGATACCATAATTATACATATGTCCCAGTCTTACATTGTTGAATTACTGTCTTCACAAATTCAAGTATAATTAAAACCAAACAGCTACCAAAAAATAAAGATTTGAAGGATAAAAGAAGACATCATTATATAGTTTCTCCTAACAGCCCTAATATTAATTTTTAAATATGTCTCTTAATATCATTTCTTTTTTTTTTTTTTTTTTTGGTTTTTGGGTTTTTTTTTGGGCCACACCCGGTAACGCTCAGGGGTTACTCCTGGCTATGTGCTCAGAAGTTACTCCTGGCTCGGGGGACCATATGGGACACCGGGGGATCAAACCGCGGTCCGTCCAAGGCTAGCGCAGGCAAGGCAGGCACCTTACCTTTAGCGCCACCGCCCGGCCCCTTAATATCATTTCTTTAATGAAATCCTTAGATGTGAATGATTTTATTTAACCAGCCTTGGGAAAGAAGAAGCATTTCTAGAGGGCTGGGGTTTTGGAGGGGAAAAGTGGCGTTGATGAACTGACTGGAGACTTCATATACTAAGGTATTATTTGGACTGAGATGACTAGAGTGGTTGCTTTCTACTGTGAATATCTTGTGGGTGGGAGTGGGAAACTTATTAAATGTATATTTGGAACCAGAAACGAAGTATTTCAAAACTATAGTTTACTCACTTTTTATACAATACATAAAAATCATCAGAACTATCATATTGTAAAGGTTTGATAAACTCAATTAATTTCTAGTCAATTATGAACAATATAGAAACATACTCTGAATAGATTATAGTAGAAAATATTCCAAAAAGATAAAGATGAGACTATTTTTTACAGATATTTGTAAATTAATGAAGTCACATAAGTATTTATATACACAGAAAAACAAATGTAAGATTAAAAAATTATAGGTGACATATTAGAATGCAAAAATTTGGAAAGAAGTGAATCAAGAACTATTTTTCCAGTCCTGAACCTTGCAAACACTCACATAGCTAATCCTAAAAGAAAATAAAACTTTAAGAAATATTCTGCAGTAATGGAAAATTGTGGCAAAATATTATTCTACATAAAATATTAAATATGTGAAAAGAAAAAATTATAAAGCATTTTACTTTTAATCATCTCTAAAATTTAAATAACAAAAAGCAAAATGTATTATATTCATTATATTTTAATAATCTAAGTAATATTTAGCTCATTTTACTATTCAAGTTTAAAGAGGTAATCCTTACAGTAACTTCATTCATAACATAGGTATAAACATTGTGGTACTATTTTTTTAAGTCAAATTCATGTTCCTTGTTTCTAGACTTCAAACTAAAGTACCACTACATTCATAAAACAGAACTAAGCTACTGGGAGTGGGGAGAAAAATACAAAAAGGTAGCCGACCTCAATAGCAGATAGTAAAATTAACATTTCAACAGTTCTTGCCTTTCATCTCAAGTCTCTATGGTATATTTTTTTGGAAAAGCTATGATTTAGTTTAGAAAGATGCAGAATTACATAAAACATCTGGAATATGGGACAAGAAATATTGGCTTATTATCCCTCGTGGACCCTCTCCATGAAAAATTTAATCTGTTTTGGTAGTTTTAATCTCCAGAGCACCTAAAGCTATGTTATAGAAACATCATCTTGGCAATTTATATTAGAAAGAATACTGGTGATGAAAGCAAACTTACTTTTCTTTAAGTTGTTGAAGATTCTTTCTTGAAATCTAAAGCATTTTATCAAATATGTATATTGTGTGTTAAATTGCCAACTAATATGTAATTTCTTGTCTTCATGTTTAGTCTGACATAACTATAAACTGACATTACCAAAATTGCAATGTTTTCTTAGGTTTCACAAATAAATTTTTTCCCTCAACAATGACATTTAGATACTCAAAATACAGAGTGAATCAAAAAAATGGCATAATGTAAACAATAAAGTATTTGATTTGGTTCTGAAAATGAGTAACATTGGTGATTTATTTAGGTTTCAGAGTATTTTTATTTAATACATATGTCTTTTATAGAAGCATTTAAATGATAATTTCAATATTTATTGTTAGCTGTAAGATTATTTTTAGTTAATAGTATAAAGTACAGTTGAAGACAGTTGACAACTTTAAGCATGATACCTTGTTAACTCCAATTTTTGCTAAACAATTTTATGTTGAAAATATGTGCATAAAAGAAAGGGCAATAAATCATTTGTCATAAATATCTACAAAAACTAAAACAGCAATATACAAAATTTAATTTTCGTATGACTTCATACTTTATTGTCAAATTTTGAAACATTTCTGTTTGCATATTAAAATTAGAGAAAATATCACCTATTTGAAAAGACAATAAAATTTTAAGTAATCTTTTAAAAATGGCACATTATAGCATAGCTATCATTAATAACACTTAAAATATGTAATGGGCCTCTACATATTCCAATTAAAATAAAAGTCTTTAAAATATTTGAGTATTTATAGTCTATAAAGATTTTCAGGAACATTTTTATTAATTTGACACAGATACGCCTTCATTTCTAATGTTACAGACCTGAATCATTTTAAATGCAATTAAAAGTGGTTATGAAAGAGTGTGGACTTCCTTGTGAAGTAGGAAATCACTCTTGTGATTAACATGCAAACGAGCTCATGCTGGCAGAATAGATTGGGGTTTTAAAACCCCAATTACTTTTGTATGATTATCTATTTACCAGTACACAGTCTATTTTCATTTTTCATCTAATACAAAATTGTCTTGCTTACATTTTTAGCACAGCAATTAATATTTACAATAATTATGACATCAAGCAATGTTGAGAACTCCAAGTAAATCATTTATCCCAATCTCTTCCCTTTCTCTGCTATTAATAACCTTTTATAATTTTTATATACACTATTAAGTGAGGCTACCAAGATGCACAAATCAAAATTAGGAGTCATTCTCCCCTTTGAATTAAATTTTATCAGAACACGTAGCTTTAGAATATTAGAAGGTGACTATTGTTATAATATAAAGTACAAAATTTTAAATCTGATGAAAACAATATATGAAAACCAGCATAATTGCTCACAGTAAGAACAATAAATATATATTAAGAGTAATAAATGTATTCTATCTATCTTTTCTTTTAAAAAGTAAAAGTAATAACAGATAATTCTAAACTTTCACTAACATGCTTTGATTCATACCTGCTAAGTACTACACACATACACATTTTTCCAGACTTCTAAAGAAAATTATAATGCATTAATGACAGGAACTATGGTAATGGAAAAAAGGTCACCCTCTCTTGAACACCTTCTGTTTTAAACCATTATATATAAAGACATTCGAGAAAGCAAAGAATTAAAAGCCAGCCTTTGTGCAACCCATTACTGAAATATTATAGAATAATCTATATCAAATGTAGAGGAATAGCAGATTCTTTTGGATCTAAATTAACTGCAGCCATAGAAACGCTTTTATGCTTATTATGTATCTGCATGTTGATTCAATTATTAAAAGAACACCTGACAGCATCAGACTTATTTAATTGAATTAATTAAACTGGATGAATAATCACTGAATTCCTTTTGTGTGAAATTTGTCCTGAAAAGTAACACTGGCATTTGGAAATTGCAAGTAATTTGCATTGTGAACTAGAGAGAACATGAAAATCTATTTTAGTATGTGGGGTTCCTCCATCCCTTTTCTCATATAAGAGAAATTAAAAGATTTTTACAATGAATGTTTTCTCTTATACAGTACAAATTTATGAATACTTTTAATCAGTATTTCATAAAGCAAATTGGCAACAATTTCCTTAGTATGGCAATTCAAATTTTTCTTATATGGTGAAAAATATTATGCAAACTGTCACTTCCCCAAAAGAGGTAATATGACACTAATGTATCCTTAAAATTATAAGTAAGATACCTTGTACAGATAAACTACTGATATGTTTTTTTGTTTTTATAGAAGGCATTAGAGCTAGAAGTAAAAACTAAAGTTAGACATAAGAACCAATAGCAGTATATCAGCATTTAATTATCTTTCACATGCATTTTTGTCTGAAAATTTCTTTATTTTATAATGAAAGGCTGAAGGATTAAGTCTACTGTATAGAAGATTTTGGTCATTTTTAAAATATTTTATAGACTAGTTAAATAAATTATTCTTTTAGACACAATGTTAGTGGGAAAGCTCCCTACAAATATATCTGCCCTGAGTCAAGTTCAGTTCACTTAAAGAAAAAATTTTTGAGAAATTTTAATCCTCTTCCACATCAAAACAAAAAAAACTAGCATTTATTCATATTTTTTAAAGCACTTATTTTCTGTAATTATTTTGGCCATTAGACTCTTAATAAAATCAAGGGATAGGAGAAAAACTATTTTATCACCTTAAACATTTACACACATACGTACACACAATCATATTCACACCATTGCGAAGAATCAGCAGCATCTGATATCTTTAATTTGGCATCATGGCTAAAGCTTGGTGAAATCATAAAGCCTGAATAATTTTTAAATATACACAACTATACTTAAAAAGTTATATTTATATCTCACCAGATATAAGATTTTGATCAATCTTTTTCTTTTGAATGAAAAGTATTGTAATTTCATTCTTGAGGTCCTAATTACTCTCAGACATGTTTGCCATGCCTCTCATTTAGAAGAGGTTGTTTACCATAATACATTGTGGTATATAGAATAAAACACTATTTAGCATCTACATTCCTCAGATCAATGAACCTTCTAAATACTCAGCCTAACCACACTTTAGTTTCATTCACTATAATTTTTGCTTGATTCTTTCAAGCAATCCCTGTGAGCCATTCATAAATGTATGATCTCTAAGATTTATACTATTAAAAATACTTGTATGAATAGTTATTTTTTCCAGTTAAGTCTTATTACTAATGCAGCACTATTCCTTCCCAAAGAAAATATACAAAATATATTTATTTAATTATAAATCATGAAGCAATGAGGGTATTTAATAAAACTATTTGTCATATTAAAATTTAACACTCCAGATAAAATTTTTCTTTTTATCTGAACTATCTAATTAATAAAATCACAAACTTTTACAAAATACTTGTCAAAATATCTGGCTCCACCTTAGTACCTATACTAATGACCTGATTTGTTAGTTATTTTTTTACTTTAGATAAATTTAAAAAACCAATCAATATCAAACCCCAATTTATTATAGCTTTATTTCATAATATTAGATGTGGAAATGGAAACAGTGCCATCATGTGATACTTTTTAGGGTACTTCACTTCTTATATTCTCAAAGTCTGAGCATATAGTACTGAACAGAAAAAAAAGAGTTCACGGAAAAGCTGAAAGTGGCAACATAATTCACAACCTAGTATTTTGCAACTACCTCCACTGTTCATGCTCTTAAGTAAAATATGTACATTATATAAGTCAACAAATAAAAAGTCAGTACTTGTACAAACATACTATAAAAACAAATGTAGTTAACTTTTATTTTTAAATTTCCTAATTTTTATTTGAGTTCTTAAAGTATAAAGTATTCTTCAATTATAGTAAAATTCAACATTAAATTTTTAAACAATGTCACCTCAAAAGAAGTTAATTATTGAGATTTAAAATAATCAATTGCTAGGCAAGAGGAAATTCAGATAAAAGTAAATATTGAATCCCACGCCAAATAACACATGTCTAAACTTTGAGCCCAGTTTCTCCAATGGTCATTTCCCTTATAAGAGGAAAACAAATTATTTTTCCATTAAGATTAAGAAATGCGGGGGTGAGGGGAGCAGAAGCACAAGTGGTAAGGCATCTGCCTTGCCAGCACTAGCCTAAGACAGACTTCAGCTCGATCCCACGCTTCCCATATGATCCAAGCAAGGAGCGATTTCTGATCTGAGAGCCAGGAGTAACCCCTGACGTCACTGGGTATGACCCCCCCCCCAAAAAAAAAAAAGACTAAGAAACACAAACTAAATTGCTACTACATTTGGCAAGGGTTACAGTACCCAATTAAATGTTAAAATAAAATTTGAAGATCATGTTGAATTAAAAATTGATAATACGGGACCAGAGAGATAGCATGGAGGTAGGGTGTTTGCCTTCTGCCTTCATGCAGAAGGACGATGGTTCGAATCCCGGCATCACATGTGGTCCCCTAAGCCTGCTAGGAGCGATTTCTGAGTGTAGAGCCAGAAGTAACCCTGAACGCTGTCGGGTGTGACCACCACCCCCTCCACCGCAAAAAAAAAAAAAAAAAAAAAAAAAATAATTTGGATAATATATGAAAAGTGCATTATAGATAACCCCTGCTACATTTTTTACAGTTTTGTTACTGTCATTTTATTAAGATAACCTTATTAGTGAGGTATAAACAAAAAAAGATAATTCATCAACTTATTACACATAAATACAAAATTATACTTTAAAATTATATGTCCATTAAACATTAACATACTCTATTCTAATCCAAAAATTAGAATTTTAGTAATGCAACAACTCTTACCCACTAATTTAACTCATGGTTTACTTACAGCATACTTCATTTTAGCAAATATACAATTCCAATTATTTCTATTTAAATTTTTTACCAAAATAAAGAGAGAAAAGTACATGTCATGTGAGATTTTAAAAACTGATGATTCTAAAATATAGTTCTTAAATAATTATCTTGAAATGAAATCTTTTGCATATCTTTTGTAAAATACTGGGTGTAGCATAATAAAAAAAATCTCACACAAATGGATTTAATGAAAGGAGCAAAACAAAGCTTGAGAAAACTTTTATTCACACAAGCAGGAGTATAGCTGCTTGGTTTTTGAATGGTGAAAATAACCTCTAATCATAGAAACCTGAGGAGAACTTAATTAAAGTCACGAAAGAAATGAAGTGAGGAAAAGTTTAACAGTAGGAAAAGGTAAAAGTAGATGTGATTTTATTATGCTGGGTTCTAAAATTTTATAATTCTAAATTTAATAAAAATGCAAGTTATTTATTAGTGAACAGGTCTTAATATGAATAATCATTTCTAGGAGATGGTGGACTTGTGCATTATCCTAAAACATTTTATTATGTATTATTATGTTTTGGGGAAAATTTGGGCATATATAGAAGTGCTCAAGAGCGATTCCTGGTTGTGGGCTCAGGAACTACTGATTATGCTCAGGGGCTCATGTAGTTATAGGGATTAAACTGGATTGGTCAAGTCTAAGGCAAATGCCTTAAGTTTGAAATACATATCTCTCATCCTATTTTTCTTATATAATAATAATTATTATTATTAATAAGTTGTATCTTTATCTAAATATTGCAAGTCATACGGCCTTTTTTTTTTTTTTTTTTTTTGGCTTTGGGTCACACCCAGCAGTGCTCAGGGGCTACTCCCGGCTCTATGCTCAGAAATCGCTCCTAACAGGCTTGGAGGACTATATGGGATGCCAGGATTCGAACCACCATCCTTCTGCATGAAAGGCAAACGCCCTACCTCCATGCCATCTCTCCAGCCCAAATACTGATATTTTTATGTGTGCTTGGGAGGGGTTTATGATGATCAAAATTTACCTGTTGCTTTGTGCGCTGGGATCACCGCCAGAGATTTATAGAAGACCATATATTGTGTTGGGGATGAAATCAGAGTCAGTATGCCGGAGAGCTAGTACCTAACCTCCTATTTATATCCCCTGCATACCAGCAATTTTTTTTTAGTCTGGAAATATTGCTATTTCCTTGAGAAAAGATAAGTTTCCCTTTTTCTAAAACTGATATAGACATGAGCTTCTAAGTTCTTTCATACCTGAGTATTCTAACTTTTTTTTTATACTTGTGAACTGTATCTTTCATTATTCTTCCTTGCCCCAAATCTGCACTGATACAGAATATTTTTAGTTATTTCAGAGAAATAAGCACCTGAAGATATTTGACAGTTTTCAACAATGTGCCATATTTTTCTTTCTAGGATAGAATTGCTATTCATATTATAAATTTTCAGGCAAGGTAGAAGAGCCAGAGTACCTAATTTTTTTTAAATATAAGCCTGATTGATATTTTACAAACCTTAGAATTCTGTGAATCAAGATTACTAGAGCTGAAGTGGGTCAATGTGTTTATCTTCATTCAATCTATCTTTGTCTATCCTTGTTTTAATAGAACATGTTAGCTTAGATTTTCTTTTACACAAGAATTTGGAGTTAAGAGACATCATCAAAGAAAAAAGAGAAACAAAAAGTGGAGCCAAGAGCAATAGCACTGCAAGTAGGGTGCTTACCTTGAACAAGGGCAACCCAGTTCGATCACTGGCATCCCAGATAGTTTCCTGAGCCTACCAGGAATGTTCTGAGTGCAAAGGAAGAAATAACCTCTGAGTACCAGCAAGTTTGAACCAAAAGAAAAAAAGGAGAAAACAGAGAAAAACAAGATAAGCAATAGCAAAATAAATTAGTTGGGAGAAAAGGGAGAGGAAAAACTTTATGTGTTAAGCAGAAATTTCTAATCAACCTTCAAGATATAACCATATACTTAAAGAAGGAAAGTTCTGTGTCAAGACTTAACTTTTATATAATTGTAGCTCTAAACAACTTTAAGAAGAGAAACTTCCCATGTGAAAGCTACAAGAATTTTACCAGCAGAATTTTACATAGCAGCTATGCTACTGATCGTCAATATCACAAGATTCAGGACTAATTATAAATAAATTTTATGTGACAAGAAATAATTACTTTCAGATTAAGTAATAGATTTTATTTTCCATAAAGAACACAAAAAATCTTTCTATAAAAGTATTTTTAAAATAATACAAATTTCAGGTGTACATACTAAATTTTAATCACTCTTAACCTTTATCATTCATAATTATTCCTTAAAATTCCCAGACAATATCATATATATGTTTGTACATACAGGTACAAATAGCAGCAATATGATAAAGTTCACTCCTATTACTTAAAGTCTGTTGGCAATTGAGTAGGTGGATAACACCTTTCTGCTAGTTATGAATTGCCATTTATTGAAAGATATGCAACTGTTGAAAATGTCAGAAAAGGACTTGATGCACTTATTCTAGTTAAGATCGTTTGACATTTTGTATGAAAGTAATGTTATTCCTTGGAGAAAAAGAACAAAGTCTTCCTATCCTGGTAAGAATGTGAAAAATTTGCTTCCAAAGTCAATTCAATGCCCAATTCACACATTTCTTGACATTGGAGTAAGGATACTAAATTTTATATCAAAAGATCTATGCTTATGATTAATATTATTGTTATTCTGCCCTATTCTTTAGGGTTAAAGAAAAAGTTCCTTTTATTTTATCACTATATTTTCTAATATTAATTAGTTCAATAGCTTTTTTCCAGGCTTTTTACAGAAAGAGAATTGAAATTGCACAAGAAGCTATCATAAGTATAATATATAACTTTTTATTATATCTTAAACCAACTTATAAATCTAATGTGTATTTTTAAATTCAGAATTATATTTTATCCTCAAGAGATCTAATTATCCTTATCAACTGAGTGAAAATATAAGAGGACCAGACTTTTCAATAAAATAGTGTACATATTTTGCATGTAAGAATACTAGGTTCCAACCACACATAGTATGCTCTCCAAAGTGATTCCTATAGGAATAGTACCTGAGTATCATCAGTGTGGCCCCCCCAAAAAAGGAAAAAAAGAAATACAAATGTAATAGATTTTACAGTAGACTCTAGTGCCATCCAAAGACTTCACAGAAAGAGAAGAGTAAAAAACTAGACTTATTCAACAACAAATTATAGAAAAAATTGGTAAATTTTTTGTTAGATTTCAGGTATGTACACATCATATATTATAAGTATGGAAGGATGGAAGTTGAGACTAGGGAGAAAATAAGGTAGAAAATTTACACTTATTAAATTTAATATTATGTTTAAGGGCCTAAAGTAATTTATCTAGAATAAAACTAATTTCTACAACTGGAAAACAACTGAAAAACATGCTTTAATATTTTATTGGCATATGTCATTCATATAAACTGCATAGTTATTTTTAAGGACAATATTATGTAGCTAAAATACACACCAACCTGATTTTTACTTGATAAGTCTTTACAGAGCCATTTCTTACTATCTGGTATTCAGTGGCAGTAGAATAAACTCAGAACTTTTGTTTTTACTTGATATCAGAACAATCATCAATTAATTGATTTCAAGGAATGTACCTGTTGGTTAATTTCTTTGGGATCCTATTGTATTGCAATGTTGTTGTTGTTTGTATGTGCTTTTTTAAACTCATGCAGTGTTCATATGATAGGACATAAATCAAAGTAATATTAAAATGTGAAAGAGGCTGATCAATAATCCAGCAGGTAATGTTCTTGCCTTGCATGTTTTTTTGACAAGGTTTTGATTCTAGACACTGCATATGATTCCCTGCATCCCAGAAGAAGGATCACTAAGCACAGATCCAAGAATAAGAACTGAGTACTATTGGGTGTACCTGACACCCAAGAAAAAAAATAAAGCTGTGCTATCTATATATATTAAGGTTTTTTTGTGATTTTTTTAAATAGATAGTATCAAAAAAACTTTAAAAGTACCAAAAGTATCATACTTTCATTTACATGCATATACATACATACATGTACATTTTTCCATAAAATATAATCCTGGAGGTGAATAGGAATCAGGAGTATAGTAAATGTGCTACATGTATTAGATGCCTGTCACCACAAAATAAATAACAAAATAGAGTAAAATATTCTCTTGAATTTGTATAAATAAACATAATGAATAAAAGAATTACTACCATTATAAGGTTAATGAGCAACCTTCTTGTGCTATCTTCTTTTTAAAAATTATAAACAATAAAACCTAATTTATATACCTATAATATATTACTATATTGTGCTGTTTATGTTTTTATTCATTCAAGTCCTAAGTTTCAAAACTTTCCTTCTATAATATTATGCCAATAGTCTATGCAGATTCATATTTAAATATTATACTTTTTTATATTCATATATTATGAATAATACTATTACATGATATAATAATGTAATATAATATATTTGTCTTTCAATTACAATTTTACCTTTGTAATGTTTCATATGTCTTTAAGTTGGATTAAAAAATTTCCTTGTGGCAGTGTATTCTGAGCTACATACAGAGTGCCATGGCCTTCTCCTTGCTCTATACTCAAAGAGAAATCTGGTTGTGCTGGTTGGAGTCAATATTTCAGTCAATATTTCAGTGCAGGTCTCAAAGCCATTTAAGTCGTGTGCAAGACAAATGCCTTACCTGCTGTATTATGATTTTAGCATAAAATAAAATGTTTATTGGTTCAAAGTTTATAATTTAAAAAAGAAAATGCATAGGGACTGGAGTGAAAGCACAGCAGTAGGGCATTTGCCTTGCACACAGCTGACCCAGGATGAACCTGGAATTGATACCTGGCATCCCATATGATCCACCAAGACAGGAGCGATTTCTGAGTGCATAGCGTCACCGGATGTGGCCCCCAAGCCCCCAAAAGTGCATAAATAGCTTTTCTAAAGTAAAATTTTTCCAATAATATTTAAATGAGTATCTAAATACATAAACCCAATGAGATAGGAATAATATTGATTAAATTGTCAGCAGAAAATATATATAGTGTGGGGCCAGAGCCATAGTACACTAGGCTTTCCTTTCACATGATCAACCAGGTTCAACCACACCCATATGGTACCTCAAATATTACTAAGAATATGCTGAGCATAGAACTGAAAGCTAGCCCTGAAAGCCACCAAATTTTGTCCAAAATATGAAAGAAAAGAAAAATGGAGAAGCGAGTCGAGGAGATGAGAGGAAATTAACAGAAAGGAAAATAAGTAAAAGAGATAAAAAAGAGAAAAGGAAAGGAAAAGGGGAAAAATAAAGTAAAAGAAAAAATATTATACTACTGAATTAAGGATAATAATAATTTATTATTAAGCCAATAAGAATAATTGTAGGGCATTTGCCTTAGATGCTGAAGGACAGTGGCTCGAATCCGGCATCCCATATGGTCGCCAGGAGCGATTTCTGAGCATAGAGCCAGGAGTAACTCCTGTGCACTGCCAGGTGTGACCCCAAAACAAAAACAAACAAACAAAAAAAGAATAGGTGTAAATAGAAAAATTATATATATGGGGCTGTAGTGGTAGCGGTAGCACAGCAGTAGGGCATTTGCCTTGCACACTGCTGACTCAGGATGGACCTTGGTTTGATCCCCAGCTTCTCATATGATTCTCTGAGCCAGGAGCAATTTAAAAATAAATTCAAATAATGAAAGATAAGGAATATCAAAAAAAATTAGGCCTATGCTAATAAAATATGTTTTCTTAGAAAACTCTTAATTATTGAGATAAATGGTTTCTACACTTTTCTATCACCGTAGGAAATAAAGTATTATAATTTTTCATTCAATAAATTTACATTTTTTTTCACAGAACCAAATGATAATATTCCCATTCTCAATGAGTGCTTAAAATAAACAAAAACTCACTACTCCAAACTAGCCTACTGATATCTAACTTTTATTTCTGAGAGCATAATAATTTATTTCCTCCTACTAGTTCATGGTGATCAGTAAAGTATGCTAAAATAGAACAGTTCACTAGAATTGGGGCTAGGCAGGGCCACTAACTACTCACTGAATGAGTATAGTATGGTTAGTTTCTGCAATATTTTCATGGACTTTTTCCCTTCACATCTGACTATCAATTATTTCAACTCTAATAAATGTGTAATTTTGTATCACATACCTTATAAGTCAGATAAAGTAAAATGAGGGCTAAAGATCATCCCTTTCAATATAAAAGTAATTAAATGAATTTAAAATTTTTGAAAGAAAGGGTATTTTAATGTTTGCTTGTTATTTCCAAGTTCACAATTTTGATCTAATGAGTCCCAGAACCTTCAGTGTTAACCTCTAGTTATAAAAGTATAACTGCAATTTCATGACAAAATAAAAGCAATATGATAAAGAGAAAAAGAAAACTCAAAATAGGAGCTAGAAAAATACTATAGGATGTAAAGCTTTTGCCTCCCACACAACTGACTCTAGTTTAAATTCCTGGTACCATCATTAATAGTTCCCCCAATCCCTGTCAGGAGTGTCCCTCAAAGTCAGGAATAAGCCCTAAGCACTGTCATATCTGCTCCCACTCCACAAAAAGATTAATAAAGAAAGCACAAAGTAAAATAATGTTACAAAGCATAGTAAGGTGTTTGATTTTGCATGCAGTAGAAGCTGGTTCAATTCCAAACATTAAGTAAGAGTACTTAGTGCTAATAGTGATACCTAAGCACACAGTCAGAAACAGTCCCTGGGCAATACAAGATATGATCTGTATAAATTTATATAATATATAATTTATATATAATATTGATAATATAGTATAATATTTATAATATACATAAATATATTGTAAACCACCTTATCTAGGAAACAGTTAATATTGCCTTTCTGTACCAGCTACTGCTAAGTACCTAGATGAAAGAGAAATATGTACCCTGTCACTGTCTTGATGATATGTGTAAAACAAGTTCTAATAATCACATAATTACAAATTTGTAAATTATGACTACTGAAGTGAGTAGAAATTCCCAACTGCAATTATATCAGTATCCAAAACACTTAACCAACACTATGATGCCAGAAGTCTTTCATTTTTCAAAATAATATCTTTATTTAAGCACCATGATTACAAACATGTTTGTAGTTGGGTTTCAGTTATAAAAAGTAACATCCCCCTTCACCAGTGCAACCTGAAGTTTTCTTGAAGTGAATCTCTGAGTACTCACTAAAGAATGAGAGAACCTTAATATAGCAAATATGAGATGCAATATAGAGATATATGCTTTTATAAAGTCCAAGAAAGGACAGAATGTAGGCTATCTGAATGCTTAAGTTTCTTTATAAAGCTTGGTAAGACCATATATATATAAAACCAATTTGTTATCCATTAAAAGTAGAAGAGCAATAGAATACAGCAGAGACTGCTGAAACAATGGAGGAAGCAAGACACTGGAGAGTGTGGTGCTGGAATAAATTAGGCATGAATTATACCATTAACAGTATTACATAGTTGTATGTATGGGACCTACATATTTTTCAAAGTTATGATGGGGAAATAAAATTATGTTGTTTTAAACATTTCAATAAAAAGTTAAATTTCTTAAAAGTTTAAGTAAAAAAAATTTTAAGGTGTCATTCCAATTCTAGGGGGATTGTGACTTGCCCAGGAAGAGACAGAGAAAGAAATAAAAATCAAAACTAAAAGAGATATCATATACCCAGCTTAGGGATTTGCAAACCACAGTGAACTTTCATATGCAAATATTTTTAATATTCACTAAATGTTAATTATGAAAATAGTTTAGAATAAAATAATATATATTTTTATTATTTTGTGAATAAAATTATTACCATGGACAAGATCGGAAAATAATATAATCTATCTTTATCTAATAAGAGATTAATAATATAAAACAAAAAATATGACAATCTTTAATTTCATTATTTGAAGACTTAGAGAACAAATGCTTGGATTCACAAAATCTTGCAGTCACAGCATATTCACTGCAGTTCCCCCCAAAGTACCTGTCATTTCATTAGGAACTCAAGATCAGGAATTTATTAAACTTATTCCACTCTCACATCCTTCTGGAGGGAGAAATTTTATATTATATAAAATATGTAAAATAATCAAACATTTTCCAATAATAAAGTATTAATTTCTTTTTAAAATGATTTTGTTACCTCCTTATGCCATATAATTTAGTTGGTTCTATATGGAGTCACAAAACAAGTGTCAAAGAACAGATAGCTAGATAAAGAAACTATGGTATATATTCACAATGGAATGTAAATACACTATTAAAAAAGAGCTTCTACAGCCAGAGCAGTGGCATAGAAGTAGGGAGGGCATTTGCCTTGCATGTGGCTGACCTAGGATGGACCACGGTTTGATTCCCTGGCATCCCATCTGGTCCCCCAATCGAGGAGCAATTTCTGAGCACATTGCTTAGTAGTAACCTCTGAGTGTGTGGCCTAAAAACCAAAAAAGAAAAAAAAAGGTGCTTCTGCATGGATCTAGATAGCACATGCTGAGTGAAATTAGTGAAAAGTAGAGAAACAAATACAAGATAATTTCTTTCTTATATGGTCTATAAAGAACATACCAAAGAAATAATAAGTGTCTAGGGGGTAAAAAATCTGTACACTGGTTTATAGAAATGAGCTTTCCACATAAGGGTCAAGGGAATGGAGAGATACTGTGTTGAGGAACACTGAGACAAATGGTTGAGGGAAGAAGACACTGGTGAGAGTATAATGGTGAATGTATAAGACCTATCATTAATAGTGTCAATCATAATACCTAAACCTAAAAACAATAAAAAAGGGTATTCTGTTATGCTTTGGGGCCACAGCTGGTGATAGCTCAGAACTTAATTTTTGGTGGTTTCAGTTTTAAACCAGCCACATGCAAGACTAACACCTCATCCAGTGTCTCTGTGGCCAATTTTTTAAGTCACTTTCTTAGATATTAGTTTAAAATCTTTAAATTCCAAACCATCTACTTTTGTGTGAAATCTGAATTACTTTGCAAATGATTAGCTTTCCTCATTCTTCCTTTTAAACTCACATTAATGAAGATATAAGATAGGAATAATTAATGATCTGAGTTAGATCCGAGTGATCTGAGTTAGAGACATGAATTTAGAGAAGCCTCCCCAAAATAAAAAATCAACAGTAAATATTTTAACATTTCCCTAGTTATTCATTTTGAATATATTTTGAAATAACATAAAATTATTTTTATCAACTGTGTTCTTTGTCTACATAATTGGGCTACACCATATAAGATATCTGAACCTTACATTCTTGCCAAAATATACAGTGTGTATACTCTGTTATATTCCTTATTAAAATTCTTGTTGGGAAAATATTTAAGAAGACTGCAAAAATAACATATAGCATATTCATTACTTTAGCCAGACAATTTAAATTTTATAACTTAGTTTGACAAGACCATGGATAAAAATATCTAACTACAGGAATACCATAAATGATGCTTTGGAATACCATAAAATGGCTCTTATTAAACTTTACACTTCAAACTGAAGCCTTCTAATTCAAATTCTTTCACAGGTACCATGAGAAAAAGTTTTATTTTGAGGTGCTGATTTTGCTATATCATACAATTCACCTTTATGAAGCTAGGAACAAATTCATGCAGGTCTAAATATTTAGTAATGTTATGGTTTTTGGAAATCTGCTTTTATAATAAAATTATAGGGAAAATGTGTCATATGCAGCTTCTTTTAACTTAGCTGCTAAATAGGCTAAAGTTTGTGGTTTTGTAAACTGGACAGGCCTATACAGAAAGCTTTTAATAATAGTATTAGGCATTTATTATTTCTCTTTTCATATATTTCCTTTCACTTTGATCTTTGTGAAATGATCTAAAAATCTCTCTTTTTGGGGGGTGTTGGTTTTTCAGCCACACCCAGCAGTACTCGGAGTTTACTCTTGGTTTTGCACTCAGAAGTCACTCCTGGAAGCCTTGGAGGACCATATAAAATGCCTGAGATCAGTTTGTCCCAGGTAGGCCTTATGCAAAGCAAATGCCTTACCACTGTGCTATTAGTTCAGGCCCTAAAAACTCTTTTAACAGTCTAGCAACACTTTATACTAAGGAAACTACACCATTTACTTAGGAGTATGTATTTTTGTTTGCTTGTTTTTTTTTGTTTTGGTTTTTTTTGTTTTGTTTTTTTTGTTTTGTTTTTGGGTCACACCTGGCAGTGCTCAGGGGTTACTCCTGGCTCTATGCTCAGAAATTGCTCCTGGCAGGCACGAGGGACCATATGGGATGCTGGGATTCGAATCACCGACCTTCTGCATGCAAGGCAAATAAATGCCTTACCCCCAAGCTATCTCTCCGTCCCCAGGAGTATTTATTTTGAGTAATCTCTGAATGCAGATTCAGGAGTAAACTCACAGAACAGTCAGGTGTACCTCAAAAAAAAAAAGTTGTGAAAAATTTTCAACAACTGATTATATTTGTAAAGATTAGGATAAGAACAAATACATATTCTTTCCCTGTTTATAAAAGTACAGTGGCATGGGGGTGGGTGGGTGGGAAATCCAAGCCCTTAATTTAAATTATCTGATATAAGGATTGACATTATTTTAAAAACTCAAAAGGTTAAAGTTCTGCATCTTGAAGAATGTAAGTTCTTATTCCAAAATTGAAAAATGATAGAGATTCATTCAATCTATTTTTAAGATCTGTGTGGCCACTGGAGACAAAACATTAAATGAAGATAAGCTAAAGAAACAATATCAGAGCTTTCACATTACAGTAATTCCTTGGAGGAGAGTAATAAGTTTCTCAGTGTTATTTCACTTGAAGTAACACACTTTTCCATAACAATGAAATGCAATTTTAGAGACCAATTAATAGGAATATAAGTGTTTTTTATTAAGTATTTGATGAATTGGAAAGCTGAGCAGCATTTTTATTTTTAATACACATCTTCAGATTAAGGGATAAATCATTGTAACACCTATTTAAAATCATTTTTTTATTCCAAATGGGAAGAATTTCAAGAATACATTTTTTTTCATAAGGATGTATATGTAAATCTATTTTACAACATCTCTTCTCTCTTTTATTAAAGAACAGAGACAGAATTCATTTCTTCTGTACTTGTAGAACAGTTTCTCTGTGCAGAAAACCAATAGAAAATAAAATTTCACAGTGTTTAATAGTGTCACAAAAGTGATGTACTGCTGTGCTGATTTTAGTCTGAAGCAGATAAATTCATATTGTAATTTAACTTCTGATAGTAAAAACATTCCATTGAAAAAATATTTGTTGTAAAATTAAAGTAAATAATGTTTGTAATTGCATGAAGAGAGGCTCCTGTCTTTTAACATTAGATGTGCACGTAGAGATGATGAAAATGTGTCCCCCGAAATCCATACTTAGACTTGCCTGTTTATAGATAAATAAATGCTATTAGTGCACTAGCATATGTAGAAATTAAATTTCTATATAAATCTACCAAAGGATCCATCTTTTTTTTTTTTTTTTGTGGTTTTTGGGTCACACCCGGCAGTGCTCAGGGGTTATTCCTGGCTCCAGGCTCAGAAATTGCTCCTGGCAGGCACGGGAGGACCATATATGGGACGCCGGGATTCGAACCGATGACCTCCTGCATGAGAGGCAAACGCCTTACCTCCATGCTATCTCTCCGGCCCCGGATCCATCTTTTAACACTGATTTCACTGAAAACCATGACCAAATAAAAGTTAATTTTTCAAACCTGAGCAATAGTACAGAGAGTGGAGTGTTTACATTGTACTCTCCAACCCATGTTTGAGTACCACCAACTGTGGCCCAAAAACCAAAAACTAAAACAAAACATATAAAAAGAAAAGAATAATAATATTGACAAACATAGAGAGGCTATAAATTATTTTCTTCATTGTGCTTTTGAAATTAATTTTTATTGTTAAGTATTCATTTTAAATATCTTACCCTCTCTTCAAGGTCCTGGAATTCACAATACAATTAGTTATACTTTTCATGATACATCATTCCAATACCATATCTACCACCAGAACGCCTAATTCCCTTGACAAGTGCACTTAGGGTTCCATTCATGAAAGATCAATTCTATAGAAAAAAAAAAAATCACCAGTGTTGCTAATTTTCCCCACTTACCTTCCCTTACTATGTTCATTTATATCTCACTATATTGTTTTACAATTTATTTTGTAGATGTTAATACCAACATATACATAAATGTATAAGCTAGATTCCTGAAATTCCACATAATTGTACATCAACAAGTTAATCATTTTTCAAAACTGTCTTTATATTTTTTGTAGGTATACATTTTAGAAAATTAATGATATAGATATCTCTATGCTGCCACATTTTAAATATCCAACTTAGAAAGAATAAAGAAAGAAGAATTTAGGAAATTTTAGGAAAATTCTGAATATGTCCATAAAAGTATTTATTTTTCCTTTTTTTGGTTTTTGGGCCACACAAGGTGATGCTCAGGGATTACTCCTGGCTATGCACTCAGAAATCACTCCTGGCTTGAAGGATCATATGGGATGCCAGGGAATCAAACTGCTGTCTGTTAGAGGTTCGTGCCAGCAAGGCAGATGCCTTACAGCTTGTGCCACCACTCCAGCCCCATGAAATATAATGTTTTTCTTTATATAAAAAATAGTGCTTTTCTGTTAGACAACAGTAATTTATATATGTTTAACATATGCACTTATAAGCATATAATTAATAAAATATTTATAGATGTAAAATCATTTGAATCACTATAAATCAGACATTAATTCATTATGGATAAATTCAAAAATGACTAGAAAGCCAGGAATAAACAGACCTCTCTTAATTCATTACAGGGCAACAAGTAATATGGCTGAATGCCATGCTCAGTGGCAAAGTGCTGGGAAATTTGTTTTATGTTTAAAGAAGGTCCTTTAAAGGCTGGAGAGATAGCATGGAGGTAAGGCGTTTGCCTTACATGCAGAAGGACAGTGGTTCGAATCCCGGCATCCCATATGGTTCCCCGTGCCTGCCAGGGGCAATTTCTGAGCATAGAGCCAGGAGTAACCCCATAGAAGGTCCTTTAAAACTTATTGCAAAACTTCTATAAAAGTTATGAATTCCCTAAGCAGTCACTTGTCCATGAAGTCCACTTCAAATGAGCTTGATAGCGTATTCTTGATAAGATATTCATTTTATTTAGTTTTTACTCTACTTCACCATTCTCATCTGGTTATAAAGTCTGAATTAGTAGATATACTGTGATATACTTTGTATGAAAGTTCCTTTTACTCATCTTGCTGCTTTCACGTCTCTGGGTTTTTTAATCATTCTAACTACAATATGTATTGGAACATTTCTATTTGGGTCTATTTTTACTCAGATATGTCAGACTTCTTGGATCTTGTCTGTATTCCTATACTCTGGGAAATTATTTTTTGCTTCTTTGCAGTGCTCAGGGCTTACTCCTGTATTTGCAGTCAGGGATCACTCCTGCATGGCTAAGGGAACCATACGGGGTAGTGGGACCAAATCCAGATCACAACATGTAAGGCAAGTACTCTGCTGCTGTAGAATCTTTTTTGAACAGATTCTGGTAAGATTTAAACTCATTCAAGATTCAAACTCAATCAGTTCAAAACGGTTTTCTATAAATACCAATTTACTCTTTGCAGGTGATTCTTCAAGTAAATCAATAATGTTAAAAAATCTAATTTAGGCCTGGAAATATAGGGGGGAGAGAGAGAGAGGGAGGGAGAGAGAGAAGAAGAGAGAGAGAGAGGGAGAGAGAGAAAGTGTAATGTGCTTGCTGTCAACATGAACTATGCAGGTTTGATTCCTAATACCACATATGGTCCACCAAACCCAGAAAGGAGTGATCCCTGAGAAGAAAACCAAGAGTAAGCCCTTAACTTGACCAGATGTTCAAAACAAAAAAGCAAATAAAAAGTCATTGAGGTACAGGATATAGTTCAAGGGGCTGGTACACATGTCTTGAATGCTCAATACCAGTTTTCATTTCAATCAATGCATGCACTCTTCCCTTCACAAGAATCCCCAGAATCCCCAATAATTACATGGTTCAAGTGAATATACTGTTAGGTAAAAATATTGAATTCCCAGGCAACCATCAGGAGTGGTCTCTAAGACCTGTTCACTACTTGGGAGGACCCAAAATAAATAAAATAAATTTATAATACAAAAACTTTTCTTTTATGGTTCATGTACATAATTGAAGTTAACCATGCTAAGGAAAATAAATTGTAAGAAAGACAACTGTTGAATAGTTTCTCTCATAGATAAAAATATGAAATATCAAAGTAAACTGATCACAAGTAAAACTCAACACTGGGAAAATACACTGGTTGTGGTAGTGTGTTGGGTCAGGGGCAGGTAAATGGACCTATTGACGTTTGAGTACAGGAGTGGCACTAGAGTTGGCAGTTGGTACAATAAGACATACACATAAGGGCCCGGAGAGATAGCACAGCGGCGTTTGCCTTGCAAGCAGCCGATCCAAAGGTGGTTGGTTCAAATCCCAGTGCCCCATATGGTCCCCCGTGCCTGCCAGGAGCTATTTCTGAGCAGACAGCCAGGAGTAACCCCTGAGAACTGCCGGGTGTGGCCCAAAAACCAAAAAAAAAAAAAAAAAAAGACATACACAAAAGAGCATAAAAACTGACAATTTCATAATCCAATCGATATTTAATTGGGAAAATAGTATTTCCTGATAAAAATGACTGGTCAAGTGGCACTTTAGCAAATATGTAAAATTGTAGTACTTTATTTATTCAGACAGATAGCTGCAGGAAGAGCATGTCTGGGAAAGGGAACAGCTACTAAAAAGTCCTTAAACATGCTTGAGAAGCATCAAAAGGTCTATGTGATAAGAAAAGAAGTTAAGATTAAGGACAGTAAAGTATGAGATCACTCTATACAAAGCCTTACATCTTTTTACTGAACTTTCTGCAGAACTAAGAAGTAGAGATTCTAAATAATGAAGTGAGAATGGCATTTAGGTTATAAAAGTGTTGACAATAAAAGCTAGTTGAAAGGGGCCAAGTGCATGGTCTGTATGCAAGAGATCTGGTTTATATTCTTGGAACTACATGGTTTCATAAGCAACATGGTGACTCCTGGGTGAGCCAGGAGCAATCCTAAACACTGTCAAGTGTGGTCCAACACCAGGTGCCCCTTCACACAAAATACCTAATTGCTCTCCTAGGGACAATACAAGATACAGTATTAATAGAAGACAATGGGAAATTAGAGGCAAAACGTAACAACCACTTAGAAAGGGGTATCAGATATAAAAACAATAAGTGACTGAAATCTTAACCTATTTTAGTGGAATCGACAAGAGTCAAATATGCCTACGTTATTTTATTTTTAATTTGTTACTTCTTCCATTTTTATTTAATCATCAAGCAATTACTGTATAATATATAAAAGCCACAATCAGGATTAAAATATATAGTAGTATTTTAATGTCACTGTGTCATTTACTCTCCCCATCCAGTCCACTTATTGCAATAATTATTGATAAACTGTTGGTTTTAATCTACTGCTTATGTCCAAGAACTTCTATCAGAAGAAGGGGTAAAATAGTTCTAACTCAAATTACTGTTTCTTAACAAGAAAATTACTGCATAAATTGGGAGGAGAAGATTTTCCCCGAGTTAGCCAGAATGCCAGGATAAGATGAAGGACTCGAGAAACGGCATAAAATACATCAGTGACCTTTATTTAGATGATGGATCCAGGAACAATAATCTAAAACTCTTAAATAAGATAATGCAAGGGTTAATACACACCAACCCCACTTTGATTTTGGCACCAAATATAGTCCCCAAAGCACAACTAGGTTTTATTCCTGTATCATGAATAAACACCTAAGCACTGCTGGATTTGACCAAAATCACTCAATTAAAAAAAAATTTCTCTCCCTCTCCTTCTGAAAATTAAGCCAAACATTAATAAAAGTTTGCTGCTTTCTTCCCTATATCAAAAGAGATTTGCTCATAGTATCATGTGAGTTCTTGTGGTGGAGCTAGAAGGTACTTAGAAATGGACTTAAGAGCTTCAAGCAGTGGCTATTAGTAAAATTTTATATATGTCACTTTCAGGGAAATGTATCTAGTTATAAGTAAAGGATTTTTTAAGGGCCAGAGTGGTAGCACAATGGTAGGATATTTGCCTTGCATGCGACTGATCCAGGACAGAACCAGTTTGATCCCTGGCATCCCATATGGTCCCCTCAACCAGGAGCAATTTCTGAGCGCAGAGCCAGGGGTAACCCCTGAGTGCTTCTGGTTGTGACTCCAAAATAAAGAAACAAACAAATAAAAAAAAGAAATAAAGGACTTTTTAATAAGAAAATATCTTCTGAGGAGCATTTTGGAATCATCAGGACCGTGTCATTACAAGATTTAATAATAGCCCTCATCTGCTTTCAGCCCTTTATATTCAAGTCCTAGATCACTGTTTGTGAAATATTTGTCTCCTTTCTCCAGTTGTCTTAAATATCTAAGTCTTCCAGTCTTTTGTACTTGCAGTTCTTTCTCTGAAATGTTCCTTCCACCTCTAACTCTGAGGTTTTTCCCCTTATTTATTTGTTTTTAAATATGACACCATATTAAGTCTCCTCTAGTTACTTTATATATATAAAACAGTTCTTAGAAAACAGTATCTGCCATTTTCTCTTGCTTTTTTATGACAGATGATAATTATCATCATATGTCACATACACACTTTAGAATGTGTTTATGTAAGCTATGAAAAAGAGAGAATTTATTTTGTTCACTGTTATATGCGCAATGCTATAATGATGCCTGAAATACTGCATATGTTCAGAATAAAATAAAAATATGCATTTATATAATATCACACAACCGTTTGTCATTCTTTATGCCAACAACTTTACCCTTGAGCTAATTTTAATTCACATATAACAACCAATCAATCCATTAGTGAACTTCCAAAGACATGTATAGATCAACAATCAGGCACCTGACATACTCATTCCTCACTAAGATCAAACAACATGGTAGTCTCCCGTCTTATTCTAGCTCTAATACTGTAAACACACATCATTTTAGTTCTCTCGGTATGTTTGTGCTTTTGGTGTTTTGATGTAAAAATAATTCTCAACTAAAGTAAAGCACTAAAATGCTAAATAGTATTTCTACTGTAGGGAAGCTATGATATGCCTTCTGAGGAAAACAATGTATTAGAAAATCTTTATTCAGACAAGAGCCATGGTGATTTTATTGCATAAACTAAATTGATCATCTAAACATATACACTAGATAAGATGCTTTTACTCTAATTTTTTTCTTTTTTCTTTCTTTCTTTTTTTTTTTTTTTTTTTTGATTTAGTATTCACATACTGCAACGTTTAGAAGCACTTTCAAATCTGCGGATTGTTCCCAGTGGTGGCAGGTGACCATCCAGTGTCTGGGCTACAACCTATGCCTTCTGCTTATAATGATTGTTCTCCAGTTTTAAGCTATCTCTCTGACCTCAATATTAAGTTGTTTAGAAATAGAAACACAAATAAGATAAGCTAATGTCTTAAGAGATTCATGAAAATGTCATAATTAGAGGCCCCACAGGAATCTAAGATCAATGATTCATAAGTTGTAGAATCTTTAGGAAAAGATAAATCCAAGTTTAAATATTCACTGAAAGTTATGTGAGCTTTCTCTGTATTTTAATCTTATGCCTCTCATATTCCTCTTTTAAAAAAGACACTTAACAGATATTACTTTAGATAAACCAAGATATATTTCTCACGTGATGATCAATTCATTTAGTTTCTTCTTGTTTTCTGTTTAATTCCCAAGGAATTTCCTCTAAAATCCCCATAGGCTAAATTTTAGTAAGACTACTGGAGCTTGAGAAAAAGCCACAACAAAAACAGTGATGACCTGGTTTAACATAGTTCAGTGTTATAAAAGCAAATTTTATCTACCTAGCTGAAAAGACTCAACTCTTTGTAGCCATGTTTAACAAATATGTTTAACAAACTCAGAGTTAATGCTTATTATTTTGTAATGACTTTTTTCTTCATTCTTTCAAAAACAATAAGGCTTTCATTTTGTTTCATTTTGTTTGTTTGTTTCTGCAGAGGAAGGGGTTAACTTTGAGCCATACCTCCCCCACTGGCAAGATTCAATTTTCAGAGCACTAAGTAACCAAATATGTACTTAGAAAACTGGATATTTCATATGGGTAAGCGATCCTACCCATTATCCAAGAAGATACATTGTCTTTTTATAATAAACAGTGAAAAGTCCTGCTTTCTGATCCAAAACTCTGTTGTCTATCTTCCAGAAATATTCCTTTGAAGAAATATTCTGAAACACAAAAGCAATACTTTCTTTACAAGAGAATTTCCTTGCTTTCCCCTGTAAAAACATGACAGAACTTTGGAGAAGTATTTTCTAACAACATTGACTTCACCTGCATTTGGCAAGTTAACTGTAATAGACCAGTACACCACCACATCACTTTCAGAAACAATGGTAATAATTTATTCCTTTTTAAAACTTTTTCTGGCACTAATTGTTCTCTCTCAATCTAATCAGCTAAATTGTCCACATTATTGTGTCCCTCAAAATGTAACTTATATTTCAGCTTCTCGATTCTTTATATTAACTTCTGTTTATTCACAGTTTGAAAATAATACATCTGTCATCACAAGGATTGGCCAACAATAAATTAAGTTCAGTTACATGATAAATAGTTCATATTTCTGCCACTCATACACAACTGATTTGTTGGGAACTGAAAGAGCTTCTTGAAAAAGAAAAAACAAATACAAAAAACCCTTGTGATTCTCTCCCTTTCATTCCCTCTTCTTCTCATAAACTTAGAAAGTAAGTCTTGTAATGGAATTCAGTTTATCTAGGAATTCAGTTGATCTAGATACAGTATATCTCTTTTCAACCATACGTAAAGATAGTCAAGATGATGAGGCAAAGAGTTTTAGGAACATATTACAAAACTATTTTTTTAATTTGAGATTATGTACTGACCATAATTTCTGAACATAATGCATTTTTATGAGTCCTATTATCTATACTCAGCCAGCCTGTTTAATATAATTTCCAATTGAAAGTCACAAAAAATTCAAACTTTATTTTAGTGGATCCCTTGTATATGTAATTGATTCATGTAATCCAATGTCTTAAGTCTATATGAACATCCATATGCTTATATATATATATGAAATATTTATATATTGCTGCATAATACCTAATTTAACACTATAATTGATTACCTTATGAGTCAAATTGAGTGATTTGATATCAACCTCTAGAAGTCTCCCAAGACATCCAGATATTAAATTTGAAAGCCTGTAAAAATCTTACATTACATTATAAAGGGAAGTCCAGTTTGTAGATACAATTGAGGTGGCTAATCAGTTGATCTTAAAATAAGGAATTATGCTCATTAAATTCTAGATCCATTGTCATGAAATAGCTTAACTCTGGAAGATTGATGGAAAAGAGGTAATATTACAGAAACATGTAATATGAGAAAAACTTAACTGACAACTACTAGCTTTATAGATAAGTTTCATAGGAGCCAGAAATTTCTATGTCTTCTAGAAATTAGAAAAGCAAAAACAATGGGGCCATTGCGATGATGCAAGCAGTAATGTACACTAACCTTGCCAGCACTAGCCTAGGACCACGGTTCGACCCCTTACCCCCCAGCGTCCCATATGAAACCCAAGTCAGGAGCAATTTCTGAGCACATAGCCAGGAGTAAACCCTGAGTGTTACCAGGTGTGGTCCCAAAACAACAAAAAAAGCAAAAACAAACAAACAAAATACAAATAACTATTTGTATTTCCTGTTGTCAGAAAAGCAAGATAATAAATACGTGTTAAGTCAGAGAGCCTGTAACAATTTGTCAGAGCTAAATTGGGTTCAATACAGTCTATGGTTTGGAGTTAGAAGAGATATTCTTTCATAAAAACATAGGCCTGGGGTCAGATAGCATGGAGGCAGGGCATTTGAATGCATGCAAATGTTTGCTTGCATGCAGAAGGACGGTGGTTCGAATCCTGGAGTCCCATATGGTCCCCCGAGCCAGCCAGAAGCGATTTCTGAGCATAGAGCTAGAAGTAATCCCTGAGCACTGCTGGATGTGACTCCCCCTCCCCCCCCCCAAAAAAAAAAAAAACCAACAACATAGGCCTTCTAAGAAAAGCATCATATTGGAAGATCCTATCCTATTTTTACTTGAACTACTGTTCAGGATATACTTCTAATGAGAAACCTTGAGTTCTGAGATATAGTATTTCTTAGAAACACATTATGTTTGTTGGCTGCTTCCTGTTCAAATGGAATATTTAACATCTCCATGCTTCTCAGCTCTAGGTTGTGGGTGCAGCAACCATTGAAACCACACATATTACAGTCATAGACAATATCCTACATCACTTGGAGACTAGGAAAACTGATGCTAAATGCTGATCAATGCTCATGTTGTGTGGTAATTATGCCTCACTTGTTGATCAAAGACATGTCTTTTGGTAGAATCCATGAAATTGTAATAAGTTGACTTGTATTTTTATAAAACAAGCACCTGATGCTGATATTCTTAGCCTAATCTAGTCAGTCACAAGGCACTCTATTTTATTATGGAAATTTATTCTCAACATCACTACAGATTAGGGATATACCTAAAAGTGGTGGCTTGATTATTTTTCATAAAGATAAGCATTAGTTTAGATACAGCATCTTAAAAGTGCAATACTGTTTATCTATTTCCCCTTTTGCCTATTTACTACCTCCTAAATCCTGCTTTAAAATTCAATAAATTCATAACACAACAATTTACTTATAGTAATTTTAAGTTTACATACCTGTTTTTTAAAAATAGGGATTTTTAAAAATATGTTTAAATTTATCATTGATTAACTATTTATCATTGATTAACTAAAAAAGAACCATAACAAGAGAACTGCAAATGGGCCAAGTTATCAAAATTGAGAAGTTTGACAAAAGAACTGAGTAAATGGGTTCATGGGTGGAGGGGTTTACGGGACACTAGTAAAGGGAAGCAGACTCTGGTGGTGGATATGGTAATGTTAGAATGACATATCCATGAAAGTATGTTTAACCATATAATGAATCTCAATAACAAAATAAAATAATTTAAAATTATTGAGTTATTAAGAAAAGTGATTAGTAGAGACTGACATTCAATGAATTTTAATTGTCTTTACAATGAACTGCACAGTACTTCAATGATATTTGGTGAGTATTGGTGAGATTCCAAGGAATAAAAAACATAACAATTATACTTACAGTTCTAAATTTCTCTTATAAATATTTATCCACAACTTAAAAAAGTTAGACATATTGTAAAACAATATATCTAGCACTTGTTTAAGCAGATACATATAAAATACAAAGAATCATATTTTAAAATTAAATCATTCAAGATAGAACTCAAAAGCAAAGCTGATTCAAGGAACATTCATCTCTATTTCTGTTATGTAGCTAGCAGTGCATTTGAGCAAAAGAAATCTGATTAACACTATAATTTAATTTACTTAAAGGAGCTGTAATACCCTAAAACTCTTGTTACAAGAGGATTTATTCATATAAGTAAATAAAATAATTATGAAGCTGATGAAATGACTATACAAGCCATTTTACAAGAGAGATAGATTTTTTCTTCTTTTCAATGAATGTTTAAAGCTTTCCTTCAAGCTCTTGGTAAATCTATTGATCTGTGAAACACAGAGCACTCCAGGGAGGCAATTCAGTTGACATTATATATCAAATGATGAGATGAATAATGATCATACCATTTGGTAATTAAACGTCTTACAAACCTTTTAACTGACTAAATGTCAAAAAAGTCAAATGAGGTCACGCATATTGTATTTTTCATCTTCATACTAATTATATAAACAATAATTTTAAAACAGAATAAGGGGACATAACAAATTTTATTAATTAATATTAAATAATTTACAATAATATATATAAAATATCTAGCTTACTACTGTCAATGCAACGGTCTTTTTAGCAAAAAAAAATTGTTTTCTATTCTTAAATGTTTTTATTCAAATAACCTCTTCGGAAGTTCAAATATGCTCATGTGGCAAATATTAACTATTATCCAAAAAAGAAAATATATAAATAAGAATAATGTAAATTATAAAGAATAGAGTCATCCGAATTTTCAAATTATAACTTTTGGTTGGGGAGGGTGATCTAAGAGGAAACTTTAGCAGTGTTCCGAAGATACGTGATGCTGAGAATTGGAAAACAGCTTCGACAGCATGCAAGGAGCTAATTTCTGCTCCTCACTGCCTCTCTCTGCACCTCATTTCATAGTTTCATGTGCAAATTATGATTTTGGGGGTTGTTTTCCTGTTTGTTTTTGGGCCACACCCTTTGATGCTCAGGGTTACTTCTGGCTATATGCTCAGAAATCACTCCTGCTCTGAAAAACATATGGGATGCCGAGGATCAAACCCAGGTCTGTCATGGGCAGCAGTGTAAGGCAAACACCCTACCACTATGCTACCGCTCCAGCCCCCCCACAAATTATGTTTTAACAACAACAAAAAAAAAATAGTAGAGATAATCTATTTTTATTATGTTACATGTTTTTGTAGGTTAGTTCTGAATCTGACCGCCAACTATATGAATACCATAAAATTAACTAATGTTGAAAGTTATTGATAATAAAAAGTTAACTGAGCAACAAATAAGCAGTAAATACAATGTATCAGTTCATGTTTTCTTGGTATGCAATACATAGGACAGAGTAAAAAATAGAAAAAAATTAGTTAAAAACAAAGGTAAAAATTCTCCATTAAACATTACGATATATGCTTAAAATAATGTTACTATTTGGGGACAGTCCATCAAAATTATTCCAGGATGCCAATATTTTCCTTTTAAGTAGTATATCTTACATATAATTGGCATTAAACTATGGTTAATGATTGATCCCATTTTATGGCATGGAAAGGTTGAAGAATCACTATGGTTCATTGTGAAGTAATCACAATGTTTGAGAACTATACTATTTTTTATTGTATGACAACTTTAAATTCTGTGGTCATATCTGACTTATTTTTACCTTGAAAATGCTACTTGTGTATTGTCAGATAATACAGTATAGTCCAATTAAATGCAATTCAATGCATCTAGTCATGACAATAAAGCATTTTTAGCTCTTAAAAATGTTGCTCATGTGAGATAGCACAGCAGTAGGTCATTAAGATCCAGGTTCAATCCCTGGCATCTCGTTGCCCCCCCCCCAATTAGTTCTTTGGTTCAAACAAGTCTAATAAAATACCAATGACTTTCTGATTCAACATTCTATCAGTTGAGATTTCCTTTAACTAGTAGGAAAATATTTCTTATTTCCAACATATTTCTGTCTTCTAAAAATATGAATATTGTTAGTATCTTACATTATACCTAATCTTCACATTGGATTCTACAAGATTACAGAAATGAGAATTCTAAACTTCTCAGCCTCATTCAAACTCATTCAAGTTTATCTTACCCATGAAAATGACATTAATGGTAAGGGATTTTATTTCAACTACTCATAATTATATTAGCTATCTACTGCTGCATAACAAACTGCCGCACATCTAGTAGCTTAAAGCAATACATATTTACCATTTTTTCAAATGTAATTCGAGTTTCTGAAGATAGCTGAGAAGGGCTATACACTAAGGTTCTACAAGGCTTTTGCTAGGTTCTTGGCTGGGCTTTGTCTTTCTCAAGCTTCAGATCCTCTTTCTAGTCCTTAAGAGTGCAGGCAAAAATTAAATTCCTTGCATTGTCATGTCTAAGCAACTCCATTTTGAGGGCTAGAGTGATAGTACAGTAAGTGGGCAGGTTACCTGTCTTGCACTCAGCCAACCTGGGTTTAATACAGTACCCCCAGGTACTGCCACAAATGGTCCTCTAAGCACTGAGTTAAAAGTAACCCATAAACACTGATGAACATATTGCCAAACCAGAAAATTCTATTTTCCTTTGCCTGCTGTGGGGTAGAAGCTGTCTTAACTTCTGAGAGACTGATTTTATTTCCTTGCATATATAGACAATCTGCAAATCTTCCCCAAACAGAATAATTCATTATTACAAGCTTCACAAAAAATATCTTACTCAAGTGTAACTCTGGGGAGCTTCATATAACATTATGTTTTGCTGAAATAACTATTTTTGTTGCATTTAGTTTGATTAGAAAACAAATCACAATTTAAACTCTCATTCAAGGAGGAGGAGAATTATACAAAGGTATGCTACATTACAGTTTCTTAGGGGTGTGTCCACCGCAATAATTTCTAGTTTCAAGGTTATAAACTAGAACCAGATTTCCTTGGCTTGAATGTTGGATACAACTTTAATCATAATAATTATGCCTTTTTTCCTTTTTTCTCATTGAAAACAGAGTAAAACAAGAATATCTCCTCTTAAAGTAATTAGAAATATACTAATAATTTTAGCTCCTTAGAGAAGAATCCTGAAACATTAACTCCCATGTAAGTTTGCAATAAATAATCTATTTAAACATGTAAATAAATTTCTGATAATTCAAATCAATGTTTATCATAAATATCAATACTATCAAAATTCTGTGCATGGTTAATGCAAAGGAAAATAAATGGGAAATAAATTTCATTCCTGTCTTTTTCCCATAAGCACCTCAATCCTCTCTCTAGGCCACCATGTGCTAACCAAATACAGATCTCTAGTAAGAAAGATGGTCAGCATTTAACTCCTCAATAATTAATTTGTTAGTTAGACTATTCTATAGCTTCAAAAACAAACTCAATGAAAAACACTATTATGGATAATTTTATTTGTTCAACTTGTTTAAGAGGTAGAAAGAGTCTCAAATATAATCTAACCAAATATCATATGTGTGTCAATAAATGGCCTATGATACTTAACAGTTATGATTTAAATAATAGAGATAAAAAATAAGAAATTGCAGGCAAAGAGGATCAAAATTATCATAATGTGCTTTAAACTAATAATTGTCACCCCCCTGGAACTGAGTAGAAGGTCAGTTTTCCCATGAACTTCACTGGAGTTCCATGTTACAAAGAGTAGTGAAATGTGAATTAGAATTCTATTACCAAGAAGAAAGGGTACTTGAGCAATACCAGCAGTGTCTATCTTTAGAGAAGTACCATATAGCCTTGTTCAAGATAGGATTAATTTTTCTTCGTAAAATATAATTGAATATGTTATTCTAAAACTTTATTTGAAGAGACTGGTGTTGAGATATTGTGCTTGAGACCTAATCATAAATAAGATTAAAATTTTCACAGTGACTAAATAAAAATAAAATAAATAAAAGTCAAATAATCATAATTAAAAGAAATAAATATATAATCAATAAGTATATGTTGATATTGATCATTAAAATGATGTAAAATTTAAAAAGTAACAGTTCTTTATCAATCATATTAAACAATAAATTGTCCAAACATTGTTTTAACAGGTACAGAAATATTGTCCAAAGTCTTAAGTTTGTTCAATGTTCATATGAGTGTACTGTGTGCTTTTCTTCTGACAGAGCTAGTTGAAATCTTTTTATCCTCAATAAATAATGGTTGTGAAAACTGATCATTGCCTCACTACAATGTTGGCAAAATAATGCACTTAATGGATAGAACTTTCACATAGGCATAAAAATAAAAATCTTTATATATTTTAATATCAACTAATATTTACTGGGTGAATAAACTGAAATTATGCTAATTTGGGGAAAATTACAAAGGATATATTTTAAGATTAAAGAACAATGCTATCTTTAATGATTAGCAAGTTCAGAAACTTTTTTTTTTTTGGTTCTTTTTTGGGTCAATACCTGGCAGTGCCTCTGAAAGTTATTCCTGGCTCTATGCTCAGAACTCGCTCCTGGCAGGCTAAGGAGCCATATGGGATTCCGGGATTCAAACCACCATCCTTCTGCATGCAGTGCAAATGCCCTGCCTCCATGCTATCTCTCTGACCCCACAGAAACTTTTCTAACAAAAACCCTTTTATTGATTTTTCCCTTCCATAAATATATTTACGTTTAATTTAACCCAGACAATAAAAATAATTGATCTTTGCTTCTCTGCATTAGATATTATAACTATCTTTATGCAAGACCTTAAGTTCTTGAATTTTACAAATAGATTACTAAATGTTAAAATCCAATTTTGACTTTCATTATAATTTCATAGAATTGAAGACTTCCAAGGTCACTCTAATTTCTTGTGCTCCCTTCCCCAAAATTATTTCAAGTGATAATGTATATACACAGTATGGTATTTAGGAATTTTTATTCAAACCTAAGTTTTTATTCATAAAAAAATATATCCAAAGAACATCTTTCCAAAAAGATTATTCTCATGTAAACACATATTCTTCATTAATGAATAAAAAGATTACTAGCTTTTCTTCGTAAGCTAAGATTTACTGTTATTTTCCAACCTAAGAATCTAGACTTCACTTTGGCAAATCCACTCATTTGTGTTGTTTATTAAATTCTCTGAAGCTACTGATCCATGTATTTAACTGTCAGAAAGAGACAAAGAAGAAATCACATGACATTCTAATCTTAAAATCTTAAAAGTTTTTATTCTGATTATTGTCTTGTGGAAAAACAATTAATTAAGGGTAAAAGTATGGCGACTTATAACTATACTTAACATTTCATTATACTGATAATAACTAATATTTAGGCCTCTTATCACACTAATATTTATTCTTTATATACTGAGCATGAAATGTATTCACATCTATTTCACTGCTTTGCCTTTATGGGCTTAAACCTGCCAAATTATTCCATTTGATTTTGGAGAATTCTCATATGGCAGTCAATTTTATTTACTATAAATCTTCAATGAAATGGTTCAGTGAACATTAGCAACTCTGAGACATAAGTTTCAATCAGTCTTCAGGCAAAAGCGTCAATCTATATTAGACCTACTGTGCTGTGGAATTGCAGCTACAAAGTTGGAGAAAGCAGAGCAACAGAGAGATGTAAGCACTCTAATAAAGTCACAATGAAGAGAAGGAAAGCTCTTCCCAGGCTCTTATTTATACATGCATCACTTATACAATACCAGGTGCAGGGTTCAATGTATGAGGAAATCCTTAATAAAGCTGACAACAATAAAGGAGATTTCAGACTATAACTTTATTTTACATGACATCTACAGTAGTAGTTCTCTGTTCTCCAGCAGACAATAGTAAAAACTTGAATTTTCAACTGTAAAAATGAGGTTTTGTATTCACTCCTTGAATGCCATAAAGAAAAAAAACATAATAGAAAAAAACACTTTTAACTGCTTAGCAGTTCCTCTACAACATTTTCATATAATCACTAACATAACAGTGGTTCCAGTGGACATTCCCTTACAAATTTGCGTGACATTTAAAATATAGCTACTGGATTAGGTTTTAACCACAAAACAATCAGTAAGTTTGAGCAACAACTCATTTTGGAAAATGATATCATTAAAGACTAATTCCAAGAAATGTGGGGGCAGTACTGTTAGATGCCGTGAAAATGTCTCCCAAAGCACAAACTTTGTAATAAGTGATGCTAGTTCATATTTGATATGGGCTGTAAAAAGCAGATTATTATAATGGTGCTCTTCCCAGCAAATAAGACCATTAAAAATGTACTTAATGTTCAGTTGAATTGAAAAGGAGGCCAGTTAAAATCCATATTTTTCTATTTTGTATAACAGTAATAAAAATTTTACTATTTATTCAATTGATATCATTTTAAAATTATAAATGTAAACTATTTTAATATAAGAACAAGTTGCATTTATTTCTTTTATTTAATACAATGCCATATTTTTTGTTAATGCCATACCTTTTATTGACTAAATAGTCAATAAAAGTAAAATTCAGAATAATGGGTTACTATAAATGTGTAAAAAGTGTTGTTGTTCTTTGATAAGTCTTTTCAAATCACCCTTCTGGAATTCAAGGTTTTATTTTCCTAATGAATGCAATACTCCAAAGAATAGTGCTCTTTAATGTTTGCAAACAGAGTTATTTTCCATCATTTATTCTCTATTCTATATAATTGTGTATAAATATAAAAAAGAAAACCACTATTTTTCAATATTAAGGTCTGTAAATGCAAGATCAATCAGTTTTTACTAACCCAAACAGTTCTACTGAAAAAACTTTCCAACAACACCAAACAAAACGCTCCAAGTTGGAAAAGTAGCCAGATCTTCTGCAAAAAAACTGTAAAAAGTATTTGCATAATATATAAAAAAAATAGCATGCCAAGTAAATCTAAATAGCTTGCATTTTCTTATCATTGTATTCATTTTTGTACAACTATGTGCCTATCTCTTCCATTACATTTGCTCCAGAGACCCAAACTTTGTTAAACAAGTATTAATACTTCATTCCTAGTAAAGATAAAAGCATTTCAAATTTGTGAAAATAATTTTATGGATAATATTATTTATTATCAGTGGCTATATAACAAATGGTCTCCATTCTAAGAAAATAGATATCTACCATTGTTTTAGGAACTAGAAATTGGGTAGATCATTTGGGTAGTTCAGAGTCAGAGTTTCCCAGGAAGTTGTGATTTATTTCCAGTTCCTCCCAGACTCTTAGCCAAAGGGCTTGGTACTTCACTAAAGAGACACTCCATGGTCATTGACTCCTCCAGAGTTAATTAAAAAAGAAAGAAAAGGACAAGTGAGAAAGAGGGAGGGAGAGAGATAAGAGAAAGAGAAATAGGAGAGAGATATGAAAGAAAGGAAAGAGAAAGAAAGAAAGAAAGGAAGGAAGGAAGGAAGGAAGGAAGGAAGGAAGGAAGGAAGGAGGAAGGAAGGAAGGAAGGAAGGAAGGAAGGAAGGAAGGAAGGAAGGAAGGAAGGAGGAAGGAAGGAAGGAAGGAAGGAAGGAAGGAAGGAAAAAGGAAGGAAGGAAGGAAGAAGGAAGGAAGGAAGAAAGAAAAGAAAGAAGAAGGAAGAAAAGAAAGAAAGAAAGAAAAGAAAGAAAGAAAGAAAGAGAAAGAAAGAAAGAAAGAAAGAAAGAAAGAAAGAAAGAAAGAAAGAAAGAAAGAAAGAAAGAAAGAAAGAAGAAAGAAAGAAAGAGAAAAGAGAAAAGAAAGAAGAAAGAAAGAAAGAAAGAAAGAAAGAAAGAAAGAAAGAAAGAAAAGAAAGAAAAAGAAAGAAAGAAAGAAAGAAAGAAAGAAAGAAAGAAAGAAAGAAAGAAAGAAAGAAAGAAGAAAGAAAGAAAGAAAGAAAGAAAGAAAGAAAGAAAGAAAGAAAGAAAGAAAGAAAGAAAGAAAGAAAAGAAAAGGGAGACAGAGAGGGAGGGAGGAAAGAAGGAAGAAAGGAAGGTAGGAAGAGAGAAAGAGAGAAAGAAAGAAAGAAAGGAAGAGAGAAGAAGAGAGAGAGAGGAAGAGAGAGAGAGAGAGAATAGAGTATAGCCACACAGGAGAAAACAGTCATCTTGCATACTAAACTGAGAAACAACATACCATAAACTTTGGCACATTCTGTCCGTTATAGAGATGAATTCTGATAAATATGGGAGGTAAAAATAAAATATTACATAAACTAGAAGATGGGGATTAATTAGGGAGCATCGTAAAAGTTACGTGCAGCAGTATACCCAGTGATTGATTTGCCAAATATAATCATTTCTTAATGTACAAGAAGTAAAGAATTCTTAAAAGTATTTTAATTTGAAAGTAAACGTCATAAGCTTAAAGATATAAAAACAAAGAAATAACAGATAAACCACTAACAAAGAGGCAAAGAATGCATGTAGGTCAAGGTAATTGAGAAAAAATGTCAGATATTTTATTTTTATTATTTTTTGTATTTATTAAATACCAATCCATACTGTATTTAGTTGTGGTATTTTGACAGCTTAAAGTGAATAGTAATATAATGTATCAAGGAATGACCTGATGGAAATTATATTAACATAATTATCTTAGAAAGAGACTTTACAATTTATGACATCATTTCTTTAACATTAAATATTATATAGAGAAAAATATAAAAATGGATTATATTACTCTTTTTTTTTATGGTTGTTGGGTCACACCCAGCAGTGCTCTGGGGTTTTTCCTGGCTTCGTGCTCAGAAATTGCTCCTGGCAGGCACGGGGGACCATATGGGACACAGGGATTCGAACTGATGACCTTCTGCATGAAAGGTAAATGCCTTACCTCCATGCTATCTCTCAGGCCCCGGATTATATTACTCTTACATTAAGTATTTTATATAAAAATATTTAATGCATGCAAGTCCAAGTTCTCATGTTTCACCCTGCATATGGTTTGAACCTAAGTATGATTCTAACTACAAATGTGGCAAAAATTTTGGAAATTCATTTCAATGATTTTGAAGCTTTTGATTGAGAGGAATATTTGGGCCATACCCAAATATCCTGGTTCTGTGCTCATGGATCACTACTGACCGGGTTTTGGGAGCATATCTAATCACAGGGTTCGAACCTGGTCAGCCACTTGCTACTGAAATGTCCTACTCACTGTACTATTGCCTCAGCTCCAAAACAAAAGCTTACATTTACAGAATCATACATAAACAACACATACACATTTTCAGCTCTATTTTGCTTGCTCACAGTAGAAAGTATCCTATTGACTTGAAGTGTTACAATATGAACACAATACAAAGAAAACTCTGTGAATAGAAATTATAGATGGCCTCTAACTTCTGAATAAATGGTAAAAGGAACATAGGTGTAATATGTGTATGAATTCTCTTCTGAGAATCCAATCCTGCAAAGAATTGAACTGGGAAGGGGAACAAAACTAAACAATGACTCTAAAAGAGAACTATGAGCCCCTCCTGATAATACAACTAGCAAAGATTTAAGAAGTTTTTTAAGACTGTAACAAGTTATTTTTTTTACTCCTAACCCATAGATACTGTAGTACGACAAAGGTTTGTATATATAATGTTTTAAATATGTGATCATTTTTATATACTAGTAGAAAATTAGTTCAGATGATAGCCCCCCAAAATTTGAACACATTATGAAATTAACTGATGTTCTACCACACTTGAGTCAGGGTTAAACTGTAAAGAAGATATCATCTCAGTGGTTTGAATTACACTCAATTTTTGAAACGAATTAAAGTCAAAAAGAAAAACTGTTAATTTTTTTGTTTGGTGAACATAGTGTATACACATTTAGCTTTTTGATAAACTCTGTAAAAGATTATAGTATTTTCTTGATTCAGAAATTAAGGATTAGAGAGTCTAAATGAATTATCCAATGTATAACAAGCAATATGTTCTGAAATTTAATACAAACTTGATAATCTGAAATTTAAGATTTCATTTTCAATAGCTCACTTTATAACCTCTCATTTTCCTGGGTTATTTTGCCAAGGACAGTCAAGCAAAAAAAAAAAGGTCTATGAACTGTTTCACCTAAATTTGTTTCTACAAACAAATTGGCTTTCTATAGTTTACTTACATTTTAAAATATTTTGATATGAGAGTAAATGATTTGTCATCTGGAAGATATCTTATTTTGAAAGTATTTATTAATTTATGTTGTTTTTTCTAGTCCTAAAACTTAGAACATTTCATTCTATTGAAATAATTTCAAGCATGTTCTCTGAAAATAACTTTGAACACCATGAAAGAAATGTATATGCATACACGACTAAACAGTTACCTACTTATAACATATATTCTCAGATAAGTTATATGACATGACATTTCAAACCTCATTTTAGAAGTGAAAAGTAGAATAAGTTATCAAACCTTCGTAAGAGTAAAGTGAACATAATACTAATCAAACTGAAAGTGGGAAGATTATCAAGGATTTGATTCAATAATTTGGGGGAGGTTGGATACTGGTGTGAAAAGTGAAGATAACTAGTATGGCTTATATAGCAATGTACCAACTTGTAAGGTTTGGTTGAAAAACAAACTGGTAATATCCCTAATTCCTCTGGTACTTAAATGCTGAGGTGCAAAATTTTAAGATTCGAAATAACATAGAGAGTAAGAAAGATAAAAGGTGGTTGGAGAGATGAAATTCATATCTTTTTGAAGAGTTATAACTCATATATCTTCATTATTTTATTGTGTCTCACTTAGTTCTAGATTCCATTAATTTTATATAACTTTAAGAAAACAATGCTGGTTTTGAATGTACTTTTCTCTCTTTTTTTAATTTTTTGGGTCACACTCAGCAATACTCAGGGGTTACAGCTGACTCTGCATTCAGAAATTGCCCTTGGCAGGCTCGGGGAACCATATGGGATGTAGGGAATCAAACTATGGTCCCTTCTACGTTGGCTGCATGCAAGGCAAATGCCTTAAAGCTGTGCTATCGTTCTGGCCCTTACAATGTACTTTTCTTAAGAATGAATTTTTAGCATCGTATATATACATATACAACAATATGTAATTGGCATTAATTTGAAAATGTAAAAAATCTGATTCAAGTTATTAGACTAAGAAAAATCTATAATTAGCAAGTCCCATAAACAAGTACAAAGACTAACTTCAAATACAATTATGCTCCCTTCTGGGAAAATGAATAGTTTATTAAAAAATGTTCTTTTCTGGGGCCGAAAGCCAATGGTGCAGCTAGTAGGGCATTTACCCTTGCACGTGGCTGACCCAGGAGGGACCTCAGTTCAACAACCCAGTATCCATATAGATCCCAAGCCAGGAGCGATTTCTGAGCGCAAAGCGACAGGAGTAACCATTAAGCGTCACTGAGTGTGGCCCAAAAGTCGAACAAAAATGTTTTTTTTCATGGTGCCATGAAAATTTCTGCCTAAAAAAAATCTAACCTCACCCCCAATATTATTAAAACAAATATCCTATGACTCAGAAATAAATTTTTAAAAACTAAAAATCTTATAAATTCAAGTAAGCACCTGTTTATAGAGCATATAAAATTCTGCTAAAAAAAATCTAACCTCACCCCCAATATTATTAAAACAAATATCCTATGACATCAGAAATAAATTTTTAAAAACTAAAAAATTTTTAAAAACTAAAAAAAATCTAACCTCACCCCCCAATATTATTAAAACAAATATCCTATGACTCAGAAATAAATTTGTTAAAAAACTAAAAAAAAGAATTTATAAAAACTAAAAAAAAATTTTTAAAAATCTAACCTCACCCCCAAATTATTAACACAATATCCTATGACTCAGAAATAAATTTTTAAAACTAAAAAAATCCTTATAAATCAAGTAAGCACTGTTATAGAGCATATAAATTACATACCTATGGGAAAAAATTGGAGGTTAGCTTATATGTTCTAATAGTAGCAAATTATTTAAATTTGTTTTGGGGCCACTATCAGCATCACTCAGGGATTACTCCTGGCTCTGCATTCAGAAATCGCTTCTGGGCAATTTAGATCCTGAAGACTGACTTAATCTTACTTTAAGCCCATAAGAGAATTCTGAAGAAGGCCAGATATATACTTGCCCTTCTTTCTGGAAATGATTAGAATGGTAATTATATAAATTCCTCATCTAAAATTTTTATTTATGTTCTTTTTATAGTGTTTCATTACAGATTTAGCCACCTCTGACATACTGAATGATTTATATCATGGTTAAATAGTGGCAGTGAAAAATAATTTCACAGAAATTATAAGTTAATAATAAAACAAAATGTATCCATCTCAGCAATGCATATTAGGCGTCTTGTTGGGCCAGGCCTTGTTCAAATCAATGAATTTAAATTTCTATAGATTTGCAGTTGTAAATATTAAGAAAAATATCATTAGATTTAAAAAAAAAATTCTATTTTAAAATTGAAATTTTTCTAACACTTGATTTACTGAGTCTCAAAAGAAAAGGGAATAAAAAATAAAACAGACGATTTGCACAACAGATAATTTCCTGAAATTTCAAAACCAATTTTGCATTCTGTATAAATGCATCATTTTGTTTTGTTTTGTTTTTGTTTTTTGCGCCACACCTGGTGGCATGCAGGGGTTATTCTGGGCTCAGAAATTTGCTCCTGGCTCGGGGGACTATATGAGATACTGGAAATAGAACCCAGGTTTGTCCTGGGTCACGTGTAAAGCAAACACCTTACCCGCAGTTCTGCTGTTCTATTTCTCTGGCCCCTGCATGATAATTTTTAAATGACATGAAATTTAATACACAAGGGAAGTAAAAAGTGCAACAGTTGCAAATATCCATGTTAACATACTTAATTTTCTGATTCACTGATAAAATTTTAAACATTTGAGCAAAGCTAAAACTAACCAAAAGAATTTAAGAAAAAATTCATTATAACAAACAAAATCACAATAAACAATAAGAGTATTATTACAGTAATTTCACTTCACATACCTGTTTGTCCCAGAATTTCCTCTACACTTTTGAGTCAACCTTTATATGGAATCCTCAGTGAACTCAAACCCAGCATCACACTTGAGTAGTCCTGTAAAGGTACAAAAATTGTCAGTGCACTGAAAATTAACTTGAATTTATATCATAATTAGTTCGATATGACTTCACAGAACATAAAATATTTCATCTTTAAGTAAGGGAATTATTAATGTATTCATTATTTTAAGAATCTTCAAATATGTGCGAAAATGCTTCACTTTAATTTAGAGAACCTTAAATTCTTGTTTGATACAAAGCAAGGATCACAAGAGTCAGCATGAAATACATTTCCAAGAGATGCAAATTTTATTTCCCACTCTACACTGATTTGGCAGGTTTAAACTTTTTGGTGATTAAATTTTATAATTTCTAGAATAAAATTATTTATGTTTTAAGAGTCCCAACTGAAAACATGACTGATTTCAATTGCCTCTTCAACACATACTTAATGAGCACGTAGGCTGTTCCACAATTAACAAATTGGTAGTAAGCATTTTCTCTTAATAATCACCAATTTAAGAATTATTATTTTAATAGTTTCTGAGTGCTGTTTTTCAGACACATAGCAAATTTAACCAGTCTCTCTTTTCATTTTACATCTTCATTAATCTGAAGCCCCTTAGTTTATTCTTCCCCAACATAATGTTCTGAAAGTAAAATAAAATGATAGAACTTGAGAAAGTACAGAGAAGGAACAAGTTTTGGTTCCCATACCAGCACTAACTGGCAATTCAATAACTACGTTGAAAACAACAGATTAGATTTAAGTCCATAGCAGAAAGGAGCGACCTTTTATCATTATTTATTAAAGACTGAAAAGACTTCATTTTCCAATTTCCTTCTTTAAAGTTAAAGAGTTAAGGTATAAATTTTATACTCTAAAATATTTTAATTAACTGCACAATTTATTGCCCTTTGGTATACGTTATAGACATGCAACCACCATTGTCTATTTAATTCAGGAATGTTTCCTTAATTCCAAGAGAAATCCCATTCCCATCAATTATCTTCCACCATTCTTATCTCATTGGTTCCTGGAAACCTCAAATCTATTTTTTTTTTTGGCTTTTTTGGGCCACACCCGGACGGTGCTCAGGGGTTACTCCTGGCTGTCTGCTCAGAAATCGCTCCTGGCAGGCAGGGGGGACTATATGGGAACACCGGGATTCGAACCAACCACCTTTGGTCCTGGATCGGCTGCTTGCAAGGCAAATGCCGCTGTGCTATCTCTTATATTTTTTGATATAAAAATAATTAATTACATAGGATCTATTTTAAGGGGTTTCTCCATTTTAGCTCATATTTTAATTAACATCTGTCCATGTTATAACACATAGTAATACTATTCATTACATATTTACACTTTTTTACCTATGATTAAAATGCTGTTATTAATAATGTACTACATTTTTTATTTAGTTTTGTATCAGGGAATCAAATCCATGGTCTCAAACACGTGAGATAAGCACTCTAATGATTATGTAAACTTTTGCATTCATTTATTTTGAGAATATTCAAGAACACAAAATTGTTGGTTCAGATGCATTGCATATTTAAGAACTGAAAAACTGTACTTTTTTTTTGGTTTTTTGGTCACACCCCGCAGCGCTCAGGGGTTACTCCTGGCTCTACGCTCAGAAAATTGCTCCGGACGGGCTCTGGAGACCATATAGTATGCCAGGATTCAAACCATTGTCCTTCTGCATGCCAAAGCAAACTACTCCCCTACCTCCATGCTATCTCTCCGGCCCCGAAAACTGTATTTTCAAGTGGGTGAACTATTTAATAATCTTATAAAAATACCAACGGACTGAAAATTGGTGCATATTTTCACCAACATCATTTCCAGATTTTACTACTGTATTTTAATAGAAAGCAAGAGTTGGTATTTCTTTGCTGTTTCAGTTTATATTTTCATTATAACGAGTGAAGTTGAGCACCTTTGCACAAGTTTTGAACATTTACAAATATCAGCTATGGAAAATAATAACTTAAATTCTTGTGCATTTATTTTTGTTTGATTGTTTAAATGGGGTGTCTGGGTTTGGGGCCACATCTGGCTCTGGTAAGAACTTACTCTGGCTCTGTACTCAGAGACCACTCAAACAGAATCAGGGGTGGTACTTGTGGTACTGAAGTTAAAACCAACTAGGCCAGCTGAGTTCAGGACAAGCACATTACCCTGCTGTAACTCTCTGGAACAGCACTTTTTTTTTTAAATTTACTTTTAAAGTTTTTATCCTGAATGCTATAGCCATGAGAAAGAATTAGTTATATTAGTTCAATTTGTTGAATGTGTAAAATTCCACTAATTTTATTTATACAGGCCCTTAGTATTGTTTTTATGTAAAACTCAATTTTTTCAATGAAATCATAGTGAGGGATCAATTAAGCAAATGATAATGACATATTAGGCTTGAATAAGAAACCTAAATATTCAGTGCTGAGACCAGAGTGATAGTGCAACAGGAAGGACGTTTATCTTGCAAACAACTGATCCAGGGTTTGATCCCTGGTATCCATTATAATTCCATTAGCACTGCCAGGAATGATTCTTGAAGTCAGTTCCAGGGGTATCCCAGAGCATTCCTGAATGTAGCCCCCACAAAAAAATACAAACAAAACTTTAAATACTAACCTCTTCTTAGAGAACAGATATGTTAGACATTCTTCAAAATTAAATTGAAATCATTCTTTTAGTTAATCGAAAATAATACTGTAACTCAAATACTTAGAGTTGTCAATAATAGAAAATATGAATAATAAAAACTAATAGAACAATGAGCAACTATTTGTTAAATAGGTAGTTTCACAAAAAATAATTTCTATATAGTTTTTATAGAGCAGTTTTATTCTCGAGTCTTAAAGCAGCTTTCATAATTTTTTTTCCATAGACTCTGAACAGACGTTACTAACAACAATGAATGAGGATTCTTTTTTCACCTACATCCCAAAACCAGCATTTTTTAACAAAAAATAAAATACGATTCTAAATTCATATAAGCCAACAAAATTAATGCAACTTATAATTGCTCCATTAATCAACAAAATACTTTTAATAAAATACCTAAAGTGTTTATTTTATTAAATAAATAAGGTTTGTAAATTAGTAGTGTTGACAAAACCAAAACAAAACTTGACCTGAAAAGAGCTAAAAACTATCAGTTGACAGAGGATCATCTTTCATTTGGTGGTTTCAATGCAAATATAAAGGAGGCATTGTAGGAGGAGTAATCTAACTTCTTAATACACAACTATCCAAGCATTACATATAACTACCATGGAAACAATACCACATCATTAGATTTGCATCTCCTTGTATGTGGATAAGTGAGTAAATTCTTTATGTTGGTTTTTTGTGTCACTGAACCTCAGAGGTGTTCCAGTAGTTTAGAGTGCCAATCAAAAAGTCAGATTTTTGCACAAGCAAACTGAAGTGATCTTGATTTTAAAGTACTATTTTCATTAAGATGCAGTATCAAATACCCAGAAATCATGGTCCCCAGACACCTGAATTCAGAGGCAACTTTGTCACTTGCTAGTCAAAACATTCAAACCATGCTGTGCCTGATGGATGGGTAGGTTCAAATGGGAGACTAACAATGTTTGGTCAATTCAGCATTAGTATAAAGTATTGAAGAGCATTAACAAAATGTCCCAGGTTCATAAATATAGTTTAAAATGCTCAAAGTAAATAATTGTAAAAGATACTAACTTTTTAAAATAAAATACAAGTTACTATCACTGAGAATCTCATGATTGTGGATGTTGATCTTAGCCAGTGTCGGCAAGCATACAGAGAAGTGGGGGAGACAGTTAAATCCAAGAGACCCTGGTTCCCAATTATAGACATGGTAGTGCATTAGTCCTCTGATAATGTGTTGGTGTGGTTCCAAGAGCCAGGCCATGGAGGATTCTTGCGCAGAAAGGCCTGATCAACTTTATATCACTATGTTGAACACTCGAAACCATCAGGCTCACCCCACCTGCAGTTACCACCTATTCTGCCCCTGTCATTTAAAATAGATAGGGGGCATTGGTGATGGGAAGGCTGGACTGGTGAAGGGGGTGGGTGTTCATTTTTTATAACTAAAACTCAACTACAAACATTATTGTATTCACAGTGCTTAAAGATATCATTAAAAATAAATAAAATAAAAATAGATCTTTTATTAAAATTAATTTATCATTTAATTGAAAATTTTGACTGCATATTATTATTCCATATGGGTGTGATATGACAGAAAAAATTAAGAAAATAATTTATGAATGATGAACATATTATTGAATATTTTGATGATATTTGATGTCAAGTATTAAAAAGCAAAAAGTTACATAAATTTAAATAATTTAATAATAATTTAGTATTTTAGATACATTTGAATAAATTTTTATCATAAAATGAAAATAAGTACTTGTAGTAATTATTTAATATATCCAAAACATATCTTAAAAATACACGTTGTTGTGTCCCAACAATAAAACAAGAAAAAACTTATTTTAAAAAATCCATTAATTAGTCAAAGAAAATGGTATCAACTAGAAAAGGCAAAAGCAAATTTATCAAGGCTAATTAAAATGCTGTCATATAAACACATTTACACAAAATTGCTGCAAATATATCAAATATTTACATAAAGGGACACCTACTTTCCTATAAATTTATCAAAGACTAAGAATTAGAATAGCTAAGGTCTAAAAAACTGGAGACACTGAAGATAAATGCCATTGACCAAGATATGGAATACCCACTACAATTATTTCAATTTGGATTACGGTAGTATGAACATAATTACCTACATAAACCTGGAATAAAACTAAGATTCTTCCAGAAATTATAATCAGCTCTTGACCTTAATACAATGTGAATTGAGTTACATTTAAAAGAATGAATTTTCTTTCCTTTGTGTGTGTGGGATAAAGTAAGGGGAGGGGAAGTCACACCTAGCAGATTCAGGAGCTACTCCTTGTTCAAGAGTCACTCCTCTTTGTTCAGGGCACCATTTGGTGCTGAGGATCAAAATAAGTGAATATTTAATTTCACAGAAATAAGTTCATTTCTATGACTGTATTTTATTACCATTGATTTAGTCTGTCTTCTCTTTCTCTAATAAAACTATTAAACAGATTCTAGAGCTTGGATATTTTGCAGTATTTTGCTTGAGTCAACTTTGTATTGAAGCAAATGATTTTTAGTCTACAATGACTGTAGGGAAAATAAAGTGCACCTAAAGACCTTCCCACTTTTTGGTTCTGTGCAACATGTCTGAGACAACTAGACCCCTTGGTGAGTTCAAGTAATGACTGAGTGACCTTGGAGACCACTGTAGAGGCTCAAATCCTAGATACCAGCTCCCCACTGAGTCTGGTCTTCCTTTGTAAAGCAAGGCTAATAGTATCCATTACTATTGTACAATATCCTAAACATATCATAGATTGAAGATTTAGCTTGCAAAAACTTTTTTTGCCAAAAAAAAAAGCTTAGGCCCAGAGCAACTTTTTTAATAATATTTCTGAAAATGAAATAATTTAGGTAATTTTTATCTTCTGAACTCAACTGAAGTTTAGCAGAAAAAAAAGTTTTCAAAGAGGTTAAGATGAAAGGCATACACATATTAAAGTATTAAATGTCACCTTTAACTATCATTTATAGACCTATATTTTTCATGACTGTAAAGAAGTCCAATAATTCTATAGTGTAAAACAAATATAATTTATAAATATATTTCATAAGTTTTCTAAATTTTTCTTGCATAATTATGTGTCTAAGCAATAAAAACTGTTCCAATTACTTTGACTTTATCAGATGTCTCAGCAGAAACAGGTAAAAAGACAATGGATGATATATTAAATGCTTAAAACAGAAAAAGTGACAGCCAAGAACACTTTACCCTGCAAAATTATCATTCAAAATATGACGAAGAAATAAAGGTTTTCAGTGACAAACTAAAGCTAACAAATTTTAAATGAGACCTGCATTACAAAAATTTTTAAAGAAGTCCTCTCACCACACAAAGAATCAAGAAAAGAAAGGTCACAAGTTCTTGAGCAAGGATATAAATAGCAATTATACAATTAAAAAGACCTATAACAATGATGAGATGAGAAAATTTACATGGAAGAGAAGAAAGAAAAAGATTGAGCTTTGAATTCTTTGAACTTGATCATCAAAAATGATCAAAAAAGCTATATTTTTAACTATAGAAATTAAAAATCTGCTCTAACTGTCCTACATAGCTACAACAATGTGGTACAAAGTCTTGTAGGAGAAAAAAATTCAAGAAACAGAGAGGATCATTAGGGTAAACCATCCACATAAAAAGGCACACAGAAAAATTCACATAGCCAGAATAATTAGGCAGGTAAAAGATAAAATAAAATGAATCTAACGTTAAAGATAAATAAAACTATAAATATTTTAAAATTATGAAAAAAAACATCAGAGACATTTTTAAATTATATTTAAAATGCTTCCAAAAAAGATTAGACAAGGGGAAGGTGCTGTAGAGATAGCACTTGCCTTGCATGTAGCCAACCTAGATTCAATCCCTGGCATACCAAATGGTTTCCCAAACATCACCAGAAATGATTCCTTCAGTGAGGAATAACTCGAACATTTCAGGGTGCCCCAAAATACAAAACAATGGAAGTAAACATCTTAAATACACTGCATTAAAAGAACTATCTGCCATAACTACAGACTATTAGTAACAGATTCTACAAAGAATTGGAAAGACATACCATATTTCAGAGTTGAAGGACAAACACATTTTAATGGTCATTTAATCTACCCTAATAGCTCAAAATGTCTGTTCTGGACATTTTTATATAAATGAAAACTGTGATATAAAATGTTCGATAACTAGCTTCTTTCACTTAGAATGCTGCTTTCAATATGTATCTATTTGTGCCATTAATGATTATTTTATTTTTATGTCTAAATTATATTTTATTTTGCAGTTATATAATATGTCACATTTTTTTTATCCATTTGACAGTTAATAGATAAGTTGTTTCCACCTTTGGACTATTTAATATCATTCTGTCTTACATTTTCTTATGCAAGTCCTGAAGAACATATATTTCATGCCCAATTGAATCATTTCTTACAGATATCTAGTATTCCATTGTATCTATGTACCACATTTTCATGATCCCACTCATCTGTTATTGGACATCTAGGCTGATTCAAACTCTTAGTTATTGTACTGATGAATTGTGGTGTCTGTCTCCCATTTCTACAGAAGTTTATTGCATTTGTTACTTTTTCTCCTAATTAACTTTACTTACTATTACATATACTATTAGATTACTACTTGTTTGTAACTTGATCATTTAGTAAGAGATAGACATGAAACATCCTGAAGGCCTGCTTTATATCTAGCTTGCAGTTGGCACCAAATTAAAAATAATTAGAGCAGAATTGTAGCTGAACAATCTGCTATTACTAAATTCTCAAATACACTAATAATGTAAATGTGATTTATTTAAATATATAAATAAGAATAATTACATACCATTTTGGGTAAAAGTAGAAACAAATAAATGTTTGATAAATAACAGCATCTTGCCTAAACATTTAATAGTAGATAATACTTAATTAGAAGTTAGTAGGAATATATGAACATACTTGTGGAAAGAACATAAGGCTGGTCACAATTTATAACAAAAACTCCTAGAGTTTTTACAATAAGTTCATATTTCCAGTTTTAAAAAGTATTCTAAATATTTCCCCTTCAAATAAAATTTCTACTTCAGCAGAACTTGTTTATATTTACTTTACTATTTACTGAAAGTAATTCTCCCTAGATACAACACAGGCCTTCCAAAACTTTCCACTTCAGCATGAAGACAATTTTAGCTAAATCAACTGAAGCCCTGGAGGCTCAGCAGTAACTTTTACCATTTCCTAATTGCTCAGAAGAATGAAAATTGTGGGTATTACTCAGAATTGGGTTTTTCTGCAGGGTATGGCCCCAAACCAAAATAAAAATGGTCTTTTTAAGAGAAATAACCTTTCTGTCGGACAAACTATATTGTAGGATAAAACACCTAATTACAGAGCATCTGGTCTTCATTCTGAGTCACTCTCCCCTCATCACATGAGAACCCCTTCCATCTCCTTGAAACCCCAGGCTCCCATTTTATTCCTCAGCTCAAGATATATGTACCCATTCTTTCTCACTCACCACAGCATAAACATATATGTAAGATTAATGCATTATGTAATTAATGTTTACTCTTATGAATCTATTTAATAATAATTTGATGACCTTACTAGCATGGCAGCAAGGATACCCCAAGAGCTAAGGAGAACTATCTCCCCCCTTCTCAATACTATTAACTGGAATAATGTTTCAATCACAAGAACAGACAAGCTCATGTTCTTTTACTTGTTAGACCAATGACATCACCAAATAGCATTTAGCCTGAGGACAACTCAATTGTATATCCTTGAAAGAATACAAACTAAAAGATGGAAAGAGACAAACAATATCTTACTGTAACAATGAAAATAGTTTTACTTCATAGTCACTTTAAAAGAGTTTTAAGGCCTTCCTAGATTATCCAGACCAGAAAAAATACTGGTGAGTGAATGAGTGGAAAGATTTGAGAAATGAAACTGTAGGTCCAAATAACCCAGTTTTACTGAAAGCCCAGCTATAAATTTGTATACATAAATATTATATTATATTGTGCAAATAAGAAAGAATTTTTCAAATTGTAATTTTGGGTTTTGGGTCACATTGATTGCTGCTCAGAAGCTACTCCAACTTTTGTGCTCATAGGATTGTCTTGGCAATACTCAGGAGCCCATACAATGTTAGTGTTAAGAATGGAACCTAGGCTTGTCACATGTAATGTATGTGCTAAGACCTTTGAGTTAAATATCTGGCCCTGTTTTTACACTAAGGCCATAGTTATCATCAATTCAGAACAACAAATGTGGGTGAAATGTGTTATGAAGTAGTATGGAAAGGCATGAGAATAAGCTAGAAGACTGTGACTTAAACAGGAACAAGTAGTAAGTATATAATGATGGTGATGTAAGACAAAGAAAACGGGCATCTTAAAAGGACCACAAAACTTACAAAGAAACAGGAGACAGTCAAAGGAAGAACAAGATTCAAAGTGAGACTGCAGATTTATACTGGATCCTAATTGCTCAATATTATATCTGACATTGCTCAGTATTAGATATCTGACTACTGAAGTCAATAAAAAGTAAAATTAAAAAGTTCTATTTAGCTATGAAATGAACTAGATTTTAAGTGCTCAATAACTGCTTAATAATTAGTGACTACTACATAGGATAACATGGTCTTGAAATCTCTACATGATAGCAGTAAGCTCTATTGAATATAAATGTCCTAGACCAGATTTTTTTAAACCTTTTCATTGCCCCCTATTACTCTATGATAGGGCCCTGTCTCTGAAATTAGTCCCCAAGTCCTGAGCCATCTTCCCCCATTTATGTGATTTTCAGTGGTCTCCTTGTAATATGAGAAACCCTGTTGAGGAAGCAGTGGCTTTGAGGTATTTTTATAAGTGTGAAAAAATAATACAGTATGATAGATTTACTATGATTAAATAATATACTAAAAGCTTCACATATATGATTAAATTCAGTTCAAAAGGAACTTTTTTGAGATTAATCAGTTACATTTCCATTTTCAGTTGATAAACATACTAAGAAAAACTATTTTAGGTTACACAGCTGTAGAGAAATTATTGAAGAGATGATGTTAGAGATAATCTACTGAAAATTACAATGTCCTGCTTCTTTAAAGAAGAATTATCTTTTTCCTGCATAATCAGAATAGTGCAAACACAACATTAAGAATAGAGGAGGCTAGATGAATAAACATGATTTATAATAATGAGAATTAAGCATCGAGTAATATTAAAGTACTAAAGTAGCAATGTGAAACATTTACCAGTGGTGAAAAAAGTTATTAGAGAAACCTTAACTTCCATTGTAAGTCTGTCAGGTGGGAAAGTTACTGTTTCCATGGAAATTAGCACAATACTATTACTTTACACTTATATAACACCTTTCATCCGATAAGCTCAAAGAGGCTTATAAACATTAATTCATTAATAGTACTTTTTATTGAAAGTGCATCAAAATTTACCTAATAGCATAGAACAACAATTGCACATCAAACAAAAGGAAACTTCATTGTCTACAACAGATTTACATAGATTATACACTATCTCCCACTATTTAAAAAGAGAGAAACACAGTAATCTTATACAGATATTCACCTTGTTTCTTGTACCAAACTGAAAACCATTTCCTATTGTTTTATTGTCAAAAATATGCAACTCTTATTCCACCCACTCTTTAATTTCTTTCTTCATGTGTTCAGCTAATTGCCTGGGAATGTCTTTTAAAACAATATTACACAAACTTACCTGTGCAGTTCTAACCACTAAGATATTCTCCAGTATAATTCTGTTTCTTCTTTAAAGGTGTATGATCTCATTTCAAATTAGGAAGAATAACACTAAAATCTAAAGGTTTTTTATGTTTAATTAAGAGTTCAAAAACTGAAAATAAAATCATAAAATTCTTAGCTGTTCGAAGTGATTTGTATTAGTAAGTTATTAAGAGTAAAGCAATTATTTGTTTTGATAGTCCAAAAACATAATAAAAATTTAAGCTAGGAAAGTAGTTCCATGTTATGTTCTATGAAGAACAGTGTTTGGTTTCTCATAATCATCAAAGGATATTTTCTTTGATTATAGTATCTTAGGTAATTTTATGAAGTTGACAAAAGTGGTAGTAAATTGTCACCAATAACTACCTAGTATTTGGGGCTTAAAAGTATAGATAAAATACTAAGAATTCTATATAATTTTTCATTTCATACCCAGATATTTAATGAAATAATACTATTTCTATCGTGTTCTATTGGTTTACTGAATGCACAAGAACATTTCCTGAATTAATGAAATAGGTTAAAAGAAAACTTTTTCGGGGAGAAAATTTATTTTTTGCCAAATCAAATAATAAAATCTTAGGCATTCAAGAAAGAATTTGTAGGCATTCTTTAACCTACCATCATTGAAATATTATGTTCACATAATAATTCTCTTAACACAGATTTTAAAAACCTATTTGGCCTACTGTCACCTTTCTTATAAAATATAACTTAACACCCATCTGGAAATCTACGTTCTTTAACTGTAAAAAACAGAAAACCAGGCGTTTTCCCCAATTGCACCTGGGGACACTACCACTTCTGTGGTAAAGAATTCTAATGTTATAACACATGAAAATTTATATTATTCCTATAATAAATAAAATAAAAATTATAAAATATAACTTAGAATTTGCTAGTTCAAAAATATTAGGAAAAACCCACCATCAGTAAGATCATCTTTCTTTCCTTTTTTTGAATCTTTATTTAAACACTATGATTACATCATCTTTCTAAAATGCAGTATTTTAAGCTTTATATAGTTTCTTAGTCTCATTACTTCCACTACGATCAGTCTCTCTCTATACCCTAAAAGGTCTACGTATATCTTTTCTACTAATTCTCCTCTCCCATTATACACATGTTTAACTTGCTTCTCTTCTCTAAATTTGTATTATGATTGAGAAAACTATATAAATAAAAAGATACACTCTAAATAATAGAGGAATTAAGAAGTTAGTTGATTCTTTTGAGACTCAAGCATTTATATCTGGCAATTATGATATTCTGACTATATTACATTGCTACTTAAATAATTATTTTATATCAAAATATAAATAAATATAATATAAAATATTAATCATTTTAAAAGAAATTATTTTAGAAAATACTTTAGCACTACTAAACCAAATGATAGATAGACAGAAATAACCATCCCAAAGCAGAGTTTCGAAAATGGTCTGTTTCAATACATACAGCTTCGTTTTATTTCTGAAAAAATTAGTTTTGTAACCTAGTTAACTATATTTTTTGTTTGTTAAACAGCTTTCACTTTTGATTTCTGTTACTGTTCATCAATAATTTTTAAACCTTATTTGTATTCTTCAAGTTATTCTACTTCTGCTGTTCATCTGTTGAAATGGTCATCAAAATGTAATAAGTTGATCGAAGAGGCTCAGATAGTACTTTAGTATAAGCTTATTTCTTTTATGAAAGATGCATCTGTATTTGACTTTGTAAGATAATAAATTCAGGAAAAACCCAATTGGGACCTCTACATACTCTTCTACAATATATGAATTTTATACTAAATAAGACTATAATATTCTCCTTTCAAGTGGAAGCCACATCCCTTAGGAAATGAGATACTAAACTATTAATAGCTTACCTAGGATTTCTCTGTCTACTATGGAACCGTAAGTTTCATCACACTCAGTACTCTAAAGCATTACAATTTATGTTCCTATAACTGAAACTTTGTAGATTTTTTTCAGCTAGTCTTCTACCTAATGTTTTTTTTAGGTTGAAGACACATTTTTCTTCACTTTAAACCCACAAAAAAAGAGTGTCAAACTCAATTTAAAAGTGAAAAATTATCATCATAAGCACTGCTAAGTTTTGCAACTTTTCTTCTCTAATTTTAAATTTTACACTGAAAATTGGTTATAATATTTTGGAATTTCAGAATGCTAATGTTATACCTCTCTAAGCACTTAATGGGTAACACTTCCATTATCAAAATCCCAGTGCCATCCCACAAGCACAAGATCCTTCTACTCTCTTCCCATCCCCCTCTCCTGTCCTTTGGTAGTTTGCTGAATCTAGGAGTAAGTTTCTCTCACTCACTACCATTGTCATGATAGTTGTTAGAGTAGTTATTTCTCTCACTGTACTCACTATTCTTTGTGGTAAACTGCATCTCATGGGCCAGTCCTTCTAACCCGCATCTCCATTGTGTCTAGGTATTATTACAACAATGTCTTTTATTTTTATTAAATATTTTAAATTAAAAGAAAAGAAAAATATACTTGAGTTTGGTTTACATCAACTTACTTAGAGGAAAATAACATTTTGCTGAACAGGTAAATGGTAGTAGAGGAAAGTAAATACTCTGGATAAGGGTGTGGTGTTGGACTGTTGTATGCATGGAACTCTACTTGTAACCTATAAAATCAATATGTTGTAATGATCTCATCTGTGACTCTCATTATCTATTTAAATTGGAAGAAAAGAAATAATAATAATAATCACCAGTTCTCTCTACCAATTGTGAGATAAAAGCTAAAAATTAAACAATGTTTGACCCAGTAAGGATCAAATAGTTTTAATTATTAATAATCTCAATCAACTTTTAGGTCCAATCCACTATGGTGCAGTCTTCACTGCAGGCAAAGACTGAAATGAACAAAAAGATGACATGAAACTTTCACTTTTCTTATTAAAATTGTTTTTATGAAAATGTATTCCAAACATTCAGGAACAACCAGTAATGAAAAGAATATTGTTTCCTGAATTAAAAGCAACTACAAAAATTTCCAATAAAAAGAAACTACATTCTAAAATAGCATGTATGTTAAGTTTTTTTCTGATTGAAAAAACAGAACATAGGTACTTGATCATAGGTACTTCCCAAAGGTTTTGTTTGTTTGTTTGTTTGTTTTGGGCGTTTTTGGGGGGGCTGTTGGTTTTTTGGGCCACACCTTGTGATGCTCAGGGGTTACTCCTGGCTATGCACTCAGAAATCGCTCCTGGCTTGGGGGACCATTTGGGATACAGGGAGATCAAACTGCTGTCAGTCCTAGGCTAGCATGGGCAAGGCAGATCTTACCGCTTGCACCACAGCTTCAGCCCCAAATTCCCAAAAAGTTTTTATACTATCAAATCAAGGCAAACGAGACAGTAATCTTTTTCACTTACATGATGTCAATCCTGGCTTGATCCTCAACACTGGTAGAACCCCCTTGAGCACCACCAGAAGTGACCCTGAGCACAGAAGTAAGCCCTCAGCATGGATGGATGTGGTCCAAAAAACCAAAGGAGAAAAGAACCAAAACAAGACATGCCACCCATCCACTTACTCACTTCTTTTGTATTTCTTGGTGTTATTTGTTTATGAAGAGCAGACCTAGAGATGTTCTTGGTTTTCTCCTGGCTCTGCAATCAGCGATCAAACCTAAAGGGCTCAGGGGATCATTTGGGATTCTGGGGTCTGAACCTAGGCTTGCTGCGTGCAAGACAAGTATTCTACTTGCTGTGCTATGGATTTTACTTATTTATTACAAGCATTACCACATTACTTATAAGATAAGACTTTCAAATAATTTGAAATCCAAGATGTTTTTCTATTCTAAAAGAGCCTTTAGCATTAAAATGTGAATTTGACAAACACATAAACACCAATGATGACTAATATTTTGTTACAGTAATTCTCTGCAGACATGGAACTCCATTCATTCAGGAACTTAGAAAAAGTTTCCATGTTTCATCAAAGAGCAAACAGGTACCAGTCAGAGGATAACTGTCAAATGAGGATTCACCTATGCTTTAAAAGACTATCAGGCAAGTTCTGAAAAGTCTTCAGAACCTTGAGTAAAATAAAAATGTTTAATTTTAAATGTATGAAAAAAACAGTACTTAGCACTCATGTGTATAAGTAGGGCAGATATTGACATTCCCAAAACAGTCAAGCAAAAAAAAAAAAGGATTGGGGGTAAAAAAAATAATAAAAATTACCACTTTTATCAAGTAGAATTATATCTCCTTAAGTTTTTAAGTCTATATATAGATATATTATGTGACATTTAGGTAGAGAACAGTAAAACTTGTAAGTTACACATAATTGAAATTTTCTGGACTATAACCAAAACTAAAATAGATGTGCATGAAAAAATGTAATATGTACAATATATTAAAAACAAAAAACATATTTCAAATCCTGTTAGAGCAAGGGTTTTCTTATGTAATTTTAAGTGCCATTCATCATATTCTTATTTTTATAAGACAAAGTTATCAAGAATTAAAAAAAAGTAAAAAGTTAGTACAGTGGGTAAGGTGCTTGCCTTGCACATAGCAGACCAGGGTTTGGTCCCCCAGAACTGCATATGGTCCCTGTGTCTCTCCAGGAGTAATTCCTGAGCGAGCAAGGAGTAAGCCCTCATCTTGGATCCAGTGGCAGCCAAAAAAGAAAATAAATAACAAAATAAAAAATTAAAATGAGGGGCTGGCGAGGTGGCACTAGAGGTAAGGTGTCTGCCTTGCAAGCGCTAGCCAAGAAAGGACCGCGATTTGATCCCCCAGGCGTCCCATATGGTCCCCTCAAGCCAGGGGCGATTTCTGAGCGCTTAGCCAGGAGTAACTCCTGAGCATCAAATGGGTGTGGCCGAAAAACAAAAAAAAAATTAAAATGATACAAAAAAATCTCTAAGCAAAATGCAGATTCAAAATTTATCTTGACATAAAAGAAATGGTGAAATGTTTGGTGAAATCCAAGCATGAAAATTAGAAATCTGTAAAGACAATTTTAAATGCCAAGACTCACCATAATTTAAAAAAAAAAAAAGTCTGTAAAACCTTTATTTACCTATCTATTTTGGTCGATTTCTCTGTTTGGGTGTGACTACTGAAATCGTGGTCCCCAATTATACTTATTTTTTTTTTCTCTTCTTTTCTCTTCTTTCGTTATGTGCTATGCCATGTTTCTTATTTCAAGACCATGGCGTGTTTTTGGTTCGTTTGTTTGGTTTTTGTTTGTTTGGTTTTTGTTTGTTTGGTTTTTTTTTGTTTTGTTTTGTTTGTCGTCTGTTTTTTGTGGTGCTTATCGATATAGCTGGAGTCCTCACTGGATAATTGACTCTTTTTTTGGTACTGGTGGAGTGTTTCACCTTTTTCTCCTTCATCTCCCAAATCGATGATGAGAGCCTCTAGAAGGATTCCATCCATTTTTGGAGTGTTAGACTCTTACCCCAGTTTATTTATCTTCTCTTTTTCAGACAAAATCATGCAACTTGAACTAGCTAGTCCTGCCTACAGTTAGAGGGGGAAATAAGGGAGGCATCAAGACCAAACAGGGGCAAGACTACTAAGTAGTGGGTTGGATATAGAGGGGACCACATATTCTAGCCGCTCTGAGGGTGAGGGAAGAGGAAATGGGAGGTAGGACAAAAACTGAGGTGTAGGGAGGACAAATTGGTGATGGGAATCCCCCCTGATTTTATGTAAATATGTACCTAAAATGTTATTGTCAACAATATGTAAGACACTATGATCAAAATAAAAATTATATTAAAAAAAATAAGCCACAAAAAAAAAACCTTTGGTGGTTTTTGTTTATTTATCTATTTGTTTCTCTTTTTTGTGTGTGAAGAATCAGCCTTAGAACTCTTCAAATGAAGCATGCACTTAAATACTTGGAACAATTTATCTAGCTTTGGCCTACTTATTAAACTATAGTTCACATCTGAGTATCTTTCCTTACAAAAGGTTGGTACTTAGGCTTATAAGGTGGATTCATTAAGAAGACAATTCATTCAACATTAAAAATTATCATATTGGAGCTGGAAAGATAGTATGGCAGACAAAGCACTTGCATGTGTCTGATCTATATTAGAGCCCTGATATTAGAGTTCTCATGGTCTCCAAATGACTGCCAGAAGTGATCCTGGAACACAGAACTAGGAGTAAAGCTAAGTACTACCAGGTGTTCAAGTATCTTCAAAAATGCACGTTGCAGGAAGTATTGTGTGTTGTAGGAACAAGACAATAAACTGAACCTAGCTCTGATGTTTATTAGCAATGTGATATGAATCCCTGATATTTAGAATTATGTCTTGTATACTGTAAGTGTTTAACATCTTTTCCTTCTGTGATAGCGGTGTATTTGTCACTGTGTTGTCATTGTGTTTTCAAAGGCTCACACTTAATGGTGGTGTTCACACACACTTGGTTGCAGTGCAGTAGTGAACACACACACTTACCATAGCACCAGAAACTGTAAAAGCAATGTCATAGAGAATGAAAATGCCGATTATCAAATGTGAGGTCTCAAGAATGGGTACACACTTTCTTTAGACATTTATTTTCTAACATAAAATTAATCCGTACCCAAAAGCCCCTAAATTTTCAAAGGTTTTTTAAGAAGGAATTTATGTCAAGTATAATATATTTTATAATATCTGGCTAGTAAATTAATGATTTATTTTTTACTTCATGTTTCCTTGACTTTTATTACTATTGTAAAGATCATTATATATGGGGTCTGGAAAGTACAGGTGTTAAGGCGCTTGCCTTGCACAAAACAAGCCTGCTTTGATTTAGAATCCCCACATTTAGAAGGGATCCCCAAGCACAGAAATGGGAGTAGGCCCAGTTCCACCAAGTGTGACTCCTAAAGTTTAAATAAAATAAAGATTATATATAAACAATAGTTTGGTATGTATAAATATATTTTAAAATATAGAAAAATACATAGGATGTTTTACTATATCCACTTATATTCCTAGCAATGAAGCTTTTTTTAATAAATGTTGGAGTTTGTTTTGTATTTTGTTATGCCAGTAATTAAATATTGAGCTAAAATCCCTGGCCCTTGTAGATATTTGTGAAGATATTGTAAGTCTTTTAAATAGGAAAAATAAAATTTGTTTCAAAAGTTATGTGGTATATTTAGTATTAAGTAAATACTCTTATTTTGGGGACTTGTGTTTTAACAAAATGGCAAGGAAGGCAATTAAATGGATCACTAACAGACTAAGGGTAAAAAAGGAAATCTCTGAGTAAACGCTGTAGTTACTGTATTGTTTTCCCATATTTTCACTAATTAGACATCACTTTGTATATAGATGTTTATCATTTCTAGTGTAAATAAAATGCAGTTAATCATACAAAATAATCATACAACTTGAGAGCACAGGATGAAAATAACAGACTATTTCACGTAGGCACAAAACACTGACCCATCATAGAAAAACTGCATATTTTCTATATTCCTCATATTTTTCCATTCTTTTTTTTTTGAGGGGGGTCACACCCAGCAGCACTCAGGAGTTCCTCATGGCTCTACACTCAGAAATCACTCCTGGCAGGCTCAGGGGACCATATGGAATGCCGGGATTAGAACCACCATCCTTCTGCATGCAAGGCAAATGCCCTACTCCCATGCTATCTCTCCGGCCACTATTTCCCCCAGTCTTAAAATAAGTATAAAATAAACTTATATACTTTTCAGCTAATTGAGCAGCAATATGACAGAGGCATAGAATGTAGATTTTACTGTTGTGAAGAAAACTGCACCAGAATGGCAGATTAAAGTCAGAAAAGTAAAAATAAAAGAAAACAAACTGGAATAAAAGGTAGAAAAAAAGAATACAGCATAATGAAAATGTAATGGTCATGAATCTTAATAATGAATAAAGTACAATGCATGTATAAAATATTATCAGAAATTTAAAGACAAAATGACAGAAACACTAGCATCTAATATTTTTGACTTGTCATATGATTATTTAAGCACTTAAACCCAACTATATAAGAATTAATAAATTTAGAGGTCACCAAGTGAGTTTTCCTAAGGAGCAGCACAGTAACGGATCTATACTGCCCCTTATTTGGTGCTCTGTATCTCTTCATTATCTCTGTTTATATTTCCTTAGCCTCCTAAATCAATGCATTCATCTTCAAATTGTTAAATTCATTCTGGCTAATTCTGATTGCTTCAGTGAGTTGAGCTCAACACTGGGAGAACCATTTCTTAATCCCAACACCAGCCAGTACATTACTAATTCACCTTATTCCCCTGAGCCTCAGTATAATGTAAAATAGATAACTATCAATAAAAGCCACAGTACTACCAACAGGAGTAGAAAGTGCTTTATCAAACAGAAAAAATAGCAATGAGAATACTAGTGGCTTTAACCATGTCTCACTATCTGGAGTGTAGAATTAATCTTTATAATGACTCCAAATCTTTTACCAGCTTTATTTTCCATCATTTCACAACAGAACCAACATTATGCCTACAAAATATTTTTCAAATCCCTTCAGCTCACGACATATTTTCACACATTTTTAGATGTATTCACAATGTTAATATAGTCTGAAATGCCTGTCTCAACTTCTATGTCTGTAAAAAAATCCTCCTCACATCAAGGTCAATACCTATGTTATACTATCTGTGAAGATTTCCATTATTCTATTTGGCAGAAGTTATTTACCATTCTGCAAGCACATAGATTTGTACATAAGTTAAATTTAATATTTTAACAGTGTCATAATTAGCATTACCAATCCTCTATTTGATTATTATTTCCAGAAGGGAGAAATTAAACATTATTCATCAATAATAGTCTCAGTCCTTCCTATAATCACATTAGACATCAAAAAATCTTATGTAATTATTGAATGGCATTAGAAACAACAGACAAGAACAATTTAAAATATAGAATAAGAGCTCTTAGAAAGAAAATAATGTCTTCTAGATATGCATTTGAGTTAGTATAAGTAGATAAAACTAACCCATGGTTGTGATAATGAAATCTAAAAACAGAATCCATTATAAATTATATAATTGAAAAATAAGTTTCTCACTTTATGCCATAGATTATCAGAATATGTTTAGGAATTCAAAATTTCTTATTAAAATTTAATCAGAATTAAATAATTTAATCATATTCACACATTATATTCTTATTTCCCATACTCTAACAAAATGATAAAAAGATATATAGGGAATTATAAGGGTCCTGTGTAAAAACACATTGTTCAATTAATAAAATGTATAATTTAAAAAGTACTTCATAAGACTAATAAAACACCCCAAAATATTATATAATTTTAAGAAACATAATATCTTAAATATTAAAAATAAATTATAACAAATAATAAAGTTTTATAAACAATGCTATATTTCCATTTCACGTGGCTGATCCAGGCCTTTCACATGGCTGGTCCAGGACTGAACTCGGTTCGATCCCCAGCATCCCATTATTTATTAAAAATTTACTTTTTTAGGGACCTGAGAAGTAGCACAGCGGTAGGTTTTTTGCCTTACATGCAGCCAATCCAGGAAGGACAATGGTTTTAATCCCAGCATCCCATATGGTCTCCTGTGCCTGCTAGGAGCAATTTCTGAGTACAGAGCCAGAAGTAAACCCTGAACATCTCTGACCCCCTGACCCCCCTCTAAAAAAAAAAAAACCAAAAAAATTATTTCTTTTTTTTAATTAAACCTTCAAGCCAAGAGCGATTTCTGAGCACATAGCCAGGACTAACCCCTGAGCGTCACAGGGTGTCACCAAAAAAAAAAAAAACAGAAATAAAGAAAAAATAATCAATGTTATATATGTTATATATCCATATGACATCAAATTAAAGGAGCTGGAACAATAGTATGGGGGTTAGGATAGGAAGCTTGCCTTATATGAGGCAAACTGGGGTTCAATTCCCAGCAACCCATATGGTCCATCAAGCTCCACCAGGAGAAAATCTTGAGGGAAGAGCCAGAGCATCTGAACACCACCAGGTGTGTTCCCAAAACAACAACAGCCAAAAAATTCCTAACTAATCAGTTATCTAAGAAAAATTTAAATAAGTCAAGTTTAAAGATAATGAAATGAACATAATAATCAAAGCATGAAAGTTATTAATGCCAGGACAAAGCATTCAAATTCTTAAAAAAATTAGTGTCCTATTACTAAACTTACAAAATGAGTTACAGATCTTAGAATCAACATACAAGCAAATATTCTCCTCTAACTCAATTGAAAGATTTAATGTAAAACAATTCTCATAGAAACATGTGTATAATGATAAACACAATACTAATAAAACAAAAACGTGAATATAATAAACAGAAAATATAAAACAATACTTGATCTTACATTCTGAAGCAAATGTTTTTAACAGAAAAACATTCCTCATTTTGTACTCAAATTTTAAATTTATTATCATATTGATTTAAAATATCATAAGGGAAATATAAAAATTTAAATGATAGTTTAGGTCACGGTAAAAAGTGAATATGAAGCAAATACATTGAACTATAATTGAGGGAAAACTCAAGTACTTTAGAATTTGAAAAAAGTTATGCTTCACAGAGTAAATATAAGTGATATAGAGCTTTTCCATCACCTAGACAAATGAAACAAATAATCTTTTCAATGTTATCATTTCCACTCCTTTGCTTCTAAGAAATCCAATAAATTTTTAGTATTTATTATAATAATAAATAAGAGGATCTCTAATACGACAATGTGAATAGTTCATGAAAGAGGCTTGTGTATAGGGCAAGATTAAATGCTATATCTCTTTTGTCATACTAGATCTTTTTGGAAGGTCAACCATTGCTTTTAATTTACCTATATTTGTAAAACACATGTAAAGCTTACTGTTTTCCAAATCAAGTGTTCCATACACAAATATAAGCAAAATCTCATTTGAATGATAGAGATAATATACATTATGTTTAGCACAGCATTTTAACTCAGTATATGTCTTACAATTTCATGAAAAATAATTGATGGGAGAAAACTTTTTTTAATTATTATTTTTAAAAATATAAATCTTTCCTGTCTTTGAGACATATCTTTTGTTTTTATGTTTGTTTGTTTTTGATTTTGGGGTCACGTTCGGCAGTGCTCAGGGGTTACTCCTGGCTCTATGCTCAGAAATCGCTCCTGGCAGGCTAGGAGATCATATGAGATGCCGGGATTTGAACCACCAGCCTTTGCATGCAAGGCAAACGCCTTACCTCCATGCTATCTCTCCGACCCCAAGACATCCTTTTTACATCTTTTTTCATACATTTGCTTTTCTAGAACATTATAGAGTTGGAATCATATTCTATGCAAATATTTTAAATTGGGTATCTTTTGTATAGCATAACTTAAGGGGCTGGAGAGATAGTACAGTGGTTTAAGCACTTTTCTTGTACTCAGCTGACCGGGGTTTGATTTCCAGTATCTCATATAGTCTACAGATATTCATCAGGAGTGATCCCTGAGCACAGAGCCACTATCCCTGAGACCCAACCATGGTAATCCGAAAACCAAATAAAACAAAACAATATTGATTTAAGGGTTTTTTTTCCCATAGCTTTTCATGGATTATTTCTTTATGAAGGATCTAGGTGACAAAGTTTTGGACAATTATAATTATACCATAGACATTTGTTTTTTGGAAAGTTTGTCCACTGGATAATGTGCATAACTGGACTTGTCAGTGTTGTGAATTTTGATGATTCTAGTAAGTGGATCTTATAGTATTATTTTAATTTTCATTCCCTAATGACATCTGATATGCAGCTTTCGTTTCACTTGCTTCTTTGTTGTCAATGAAAAGAACAATTCATTTCTTTCTTTGCACTTTTGGTATCCATTCTTGGGTGAGGTAAAAAGCTAAGTTGTTTAGATATAAAATGTCCATAATTTTCTTAAAATAAATAATATTTTAACATAACCTGGGTATTCATATTTCCTGAACATATGTTTTTAACTTAAATATTGCATCTGATCAATTAACTTATTCTGTCATGAATCATGCCTTTGGTGCTGTATTTAAAAAGGTTTTAGCGTGGTCAATAGATTTTTTTCCAAGTTATATCCTACTTTAATATGTTTACAATTAGATCTATAAATTACTTTGATGAAGATTCACTTTTGAGGCATCAGAAAGAGTACAGATGTAAATCATCTGCCTTGCATATGGCCAACATCAATTGTATCCCCAAACCAAGAATCACTGGACATGAGTATTTCAAGCATGCCATACCAGTGTAGTTTCCAAGCACCTCATTACCCCCAAATTCCAAAATATATTTTTTTTACTATTTATGTCCACTTGTCCCAATAGCATTTGTTGAAGACATTATATTTTCTTCAGTGAACTGTCTTTGATCCCAAAAAGTGCTAGTAATTTTCTGAGATTTATCTTTTATTCCACTCAAATATTTTCCTTACTTTTTCATACTCATGATTACTAAAACTTTATGATTGGGGATTGTCAGTCCTATTACTTTGTTGATCTTCCATAGTGGTTCAAAAGGGACATTCTTGCTTTAATTCTCATCATATAAAGCAAGCTTATAGATTTGCATTACTAACCATATTTGCTAAGGTTTATAATGCATGTTTTTTAATCAGCTGAAAAATATCTTCTATTCAAAATTCATTGAGTGTTAATTATATATTGTGCTAATTTTTCTTGATTTCCCTGTTTCAATTAGTAAGATCACATGATATTATCATGTGATTTTTCTTTCTAAATATGTTGAATAGATAGCTTTATTTTTGAGTGCTGATATAACCTCAGATTCTCTTAGAATAATTTTCTTTAAATAAATAATATTCATGTGTAATTTATATAAAGAATTATATATGACAAAGAGAGTATAACCCAGAAGACATATATGTCTTTTGATATAGTTCAGAACTAAAGAAGTAATTTTTGAGTATTTACTATAATAATTAGTTAAATTTCAAATTGTATTATCAATTGAGATTAAATAGTTCTGAAGAAAATTTGATTTGTCTTTATGTTCTGAATCTATGTTTATTTGAGGCCACATACAATGGTGCTCAGGACTAATTTTTAACTCTGTGTTCAGGAATCAATTCTGATGGTGCACATGAAGATATTCTGCAGTGCCACAGATTAAACCTGAGTCATCTGTGTGCAAGGCACATGCCCTGCCTGCTATAATGTTGCTTTTTATGGATAATAAAAAAAATAATTAAGAGTAATCTAACCCCATTTACTCATATTTACATTTGTTGCCATCATAGAATATATTGGGGTGACTTAGAGGGTCATATGACTGCCTTCCTCCAGTTGAGAAACATTGGTTTAAACCATATATTAGACTCATAAGCTAACTTTTCCTGCTGATTTTCTCCAAAGTATTACTGAAATACAAAAAAAAAAAAAAACTAAAAATAGAGTAATCTAGTGTTTTATTGCACAACTAATATATTTCCTACAACTGTAAGATAAAATTATTTTAATAATATATCTAAAAAAGTTTTAAGTACTTAACAGATGATGTATTTTTAAAGCTTTTTTTAATGGCAAAAATTAAAAGTAATAGTTCTTTTCTTTTAGCAATTTGCCTTTTACTTGTTACTATTACTTTTAGATTCAATTTAAGTGGCTTATTTTGGTAGAACTAGTTTATGCAAAAACAATATTAAACATTCATCTAAATTACATTCATATAGTTCCCAAGTAAAATTACATAAATAATGAAACTCTGGGTATTAAATCCTGTACCTATTCATATTCAGTCTTTTGCCCACATAAATGATATTTTGTTTGTTTTATATTGTTTTGGGATCAACCCAATGGCTAGCAGTGCCTACTTTTGGCTCTATGCTTAGAGATTACTTATAGAAGAGTTCTGGGAAACATGAATTTCCAGAAATCAAATTAAAATTGACCATGTACAGCAAAAGAGCCTCATAAGTGTCCTGAACAATCTCTCTGACTCTTCTCACATAGAACTTCAAAAAAATTACAATAAAAGCCTCCAACAATCTAACAACAGTACCAATCGAGGGCATTTGTTTTAATTAATACAATGACACTGAAAAAAAACCTAACTCCCTTTTTTTGGTTAGAATTAAAACCAAAATTAAAATATGAAAAAATCACAATAAAATATTAATGTACTTAAAGATTATTTTACCAATCCCATTTTAAAGCTATACAATTACATAATCTGAAGTTTACCCTTTTGTTTATACATGACCACATCAGAATGCACCATATCAGAAAGTTCAATCTGCACAGTAATAGTTGTTGATTTAAATCTTTTATGAGATGTCATCAGAATAAATTAATAACTATATAAGAAAAAGTCAGCAGGGTGGGGAGGAGGGGTATTTGGGACATTGGTGGTGGGAATGTTATACTAGTGATGGGGGTGTCCTCTTATTTGATTGAAACCCAACCACAATCATGTTTGTAACCAAGGTGTTTAAATAAAATATTATTTAAAACAAAGAAAAGAAAAAGTCAATATATTTATGTATAGGAGGTAGTATTATTGAATGTGAATTTCTTGCCAAAATTGCCCTGAGTTTATTTTCCTATTAGAGAAACTGCATAAGTAATGGAACTTGCCATACTTCTTTTTCAGCATTCTTGATTAGATAGAACTCCATTTGCAGCTCTCTAAAAAGCTCAATAGACTAGATGTTGGCCATATATAAAGTAAGGTTGTGGAAATGGAGAAATAGAACAGCATGTACTGTACTTTTCTTGCTTGTAGCTGACCTAGGTTCGAGCCCCAGTGTTCCATCTGGTACCCCCAAGTACCAACAAGATTGATGCTTAGACACAGAGCCAGGAGTAACTCCTTAGCATCACAGGGTATAAACCAATACTCAAAAATAAAAATAAAAATAATAAGCTTGCTCCCAGTTTCTGTTTACATGTCCACCATTTTTTGCCTTTCCTATATTTATTAATTTCATAATTTTTGTTCTTCTCTCTGCTATGAACCACCTCAAAATTTAAATAAGCTATTAAAAGTAATATACATAGCTATAATATTTATACAAATAAAATCCATTATAACTTTGTAAAAATGAAGTCATATGAAATGAGAAAAATGCACAAACTCAGGACAGGTGTTCAATAAAGGCTCACAAATCCCAAGTCCTTTGTTGAATTACAACTGCAAGCAATATATATTTTTAAGTGTTTATGAAAGAAAAAGAATGCACAAAGCTTCAGGAAAGTAAATGCATTAGGGACTAGAAGAGAAGAAAACCAGAATGGTGTTTGGGGTTTATGCTTCAAGCATAAAACTTTTCTTTTCCTAGAAATACCAAATAAATAAATAAATAAAGACAAACTCATTTGAAATACAAACTCTCAGCTAGAAGGAAACTGAACCTCAACCCTGAAGTCAGGCCGCAAACTCTTTGAATTTCATCCATGTTCACAATGATTTCTCCATAACAGTAAAATGGAAATATTGAAGTCTTCCTATAAAGCACATAACTTGTAATATAAAATAGTATTTCCCACTTTTATGAATTATTATAACAAGCAATTATTCTTAAATCCCATTTACTAAAATTTGTTTGATATTAATAAAATATGACAAAGAATACTGATTAATAACCCAAGTTTCAGGGAGAGAAAATGCCTTTTCTCGACTAAAAAGATTTCAGTGGCTCAACATATTGGAGTTATAATTTCAAAATAATCAGGCAGCTTTAGATAAAATGGATTTCAATGAAGCTCGTGTTACTGCAGCTTAATACTAAAATAAGTAAGAATTTCTATCTAGAGTTCACTAAAGTAGAAATCAATATTGGAAAGGCTGTGTAAGAGAAATACGTACCGGCGTTGATGCTCTCTGCATAAAACTAAGAAATTGTAAAAATAACAAAGAGAATGATCAAGATAAATAAGAAAGACGTAATAATGATATATTTGTACCAACTTATCTGACAAAAAGACGGAGTGAAAAATGGCAAACTTTCAAAAGCTGAAAGCTTAAATGGCAACATAAATGCTTCCAAATTAAATATCCTGGAAAGCTGGAAATTCTAGTTTCCTAATCTGTTAAACAAAGAAATTCTAACAGCTTCAAGCTGTTCTTACTGAAGCACATTAAAATGAAGAAGAGTAGAGACCAAGTAAATATTTAGAAGAGCTTAAATCAGCCTTAGCTATTGTATCGAAAAGTGCCAAATGTTATTGGACATATAAAAAGAGTTTAAAGTTTCACATGAACTATTACATCTTCAGGGGAGCAGCTGAGAACCAACAATGAGAACATTTAGGGTAAGAAAATCAAGTTATTACACAAAGACCTCAGAGTCACCACACTATGTTCCTCTGAGTCTAATAAGTGACCTGACATTTTCTTGGTATAAAATGAAACAAAAAAATTTCAGGGGACCCAGGGATGGCCTACTCAGAAAATACAAGACTTTCCAAAAGTTTACTCTACAACAAAACATGTGACCCAGCTGATGTAATTAAGTATACAAACACTGCAATAAGAGAAAGCAACACCTCATGAGCACTGTAACCAGCTATGTATGCCATGGTCATAGTAGTTACAATAACAATGGGAGAGAAAGGAAAGAAATGGCTGCAAATGGTTACATTTAAAAACAAAAAACAAATATAAACAAATGTATGTAGCACCTTATAGTTGGTGAGTCTACTGGAAATCAGCAAATATCAGAAACAAAATAGAAATATTTATACCCCTAGCAAGGTATAGTCACATCTGAATAGAAAAATTTAACTTCTCGCATAACGTACTTAAAAAGATTTCTTGGGAATCCCATTTCAGTGGTCATTTTTATCACTGAGCATAAGTCTGATATAGTTCACACTAAGAAACTGGGGCATCTCTTTCTCCCAACATTTGGCTCAAAAATGAGTAGAACGGAGGTGAAGAAGGAACCATTGAATAGAAAAGCTGAAACTAAAGCAGGGCTCAGGAAAAAAACCAAGAACCAGCAAAACACATGCTCAGAAGTCATTTATCTCATGAGAGTTTTAACAGAGGACACTAGACCAGTAGGCTCAACAGTCTTGTGTGTGTGTGGTGAGGTTGGTGGGAACATCCAGCTGTGCTCAGGACTTATTCCTGGCTCTATTTTCAGGGATCACTCCTGTGGATTTAGGGAACCACTGAGGTGAAGTGGATTATATCTGGGCTGGCCACTTTCAAAATAAGTGCCTTCCCCATAGGTAATATCGATCAAGTACTCAATATAGTCTTAATTTATCAGAAACTTCAAGTGATAATGGTATCATGATAATGAGTACAACTAGTGTGTTGTTATTTATCTGTGGAAGAACTCTAGGCCCAGGGGTCACTCTTAAAGACACTGGGTGGGCCCGACTCTATGCGCCAGTGTGTTCTATATTCAAGCCTGGTGATAAAATTTAAAATAGGTTAGATGGTCACCCCAGTGGTGCTCAGGGGACACCAGGTCTATACCATCAATGCTCAGGTAACTTTAGGGTGTTGGGACTTGAACGTGGAATATGGTAAGCATGCATTTTGACCCTTTAAGCTACTTACTCTATCCAACAAATGATGCTTTAATTTAGTGTAAAAAGAAATCATAAAACAGACAAAAGCACATAATATTCAGCTTCTACGAGATTTCTTATAATGAGCACATCCCTGGGACATCTTGGATACACCATTAGAACCTTGTAGACAAATTAGTAAAACACCACTAACTGGCTGAGAAAACAGTATGTGGGGAGAGGGAAGAGCATTAAAACTGCTATCTGCTAGTTTTGTTTATGCCATCCTTGTCACTCTCCTAAAGTTCTTTTAGCCCAAAAAATAGTAAATAAAAATATCTATTTTGGGAACTGTGGGGATTCCTAGCAGTGTTCAAGAGGTCCACAAGTGAGGGAATTCTAAGCCAGCTGGGCAGTAGGATCATCACAGGGAACTAAGGATGCAATGCTGCCTGGGTCTTGAGATGCTGGAGATATCCCAGCCAGTCTATAAATGTGGGAACCTCCTGGTTTGCACCTAACAGAGTCCAGAGACCACTAGGTGTTGAGAAGTAAAGCCAAATTTGTGTATGCTAGGCACACACATAATTGCTATATTATCTTCCATATTCCCAATAATTTATTTCAATAAATATTCAAATTCAAGTCCAGAGCAAAAAAAATTGTGGGTAGGGAGCTTGCCTTATATACAGTAAACTGGGTTTCGATACTTGGTACCCCATATAATACCTGAAAGCCACCAGAAGTGATCTTTGAGTTCAACATTAGGAGTAAGCCCTGAGCACGTAAAGATGTGGCTCAAAATGTTTATTGTTCCATCAAATTATCTAATACAGTTACTGACAAATCTGAAAGAAGAAATCAATAATAACACAATAATTGTGGGAGGACTCAACACAGCCCTGTCAACAATTGATAGGTCAACCAGACTGAAACCCAACAAAAACATACTAGCCCTGAAAAGAGTAATGGAAGAAAGAGGACTAGTATCTATCTATCTATCTATCTATCTATCTATCTATCTATCTATCTATCTATCTATCTATCTATCTGTCTATATATATATATATATATATATATATATATATATATATATATATATAGAGAGAGAGAGAGAGAGAGAGAGAGAGAGAGAGGAGACTCCATTCCAAAACACCTGGATACACATTCTTCTCCAATGTACATAAGTCATTCTCCGGGATAGACTACATGCTGACACATAAAACATACCTCCATAAAATCAAGAGGTAGAAATCTTGCAGGCTACCTTCGCTGACCACAAAGCTCTGAAATTAGATGTGAACTACAAACGCACACAGAAGAAAAACTTTAACAATTGGAAATTAAACACCATGCTACTGAACAACCAGTGGGTCCGAGATGAAATCAAAAAGGAAATCAAAACTTTCCTGAAACAAATGATAATGAAGACACAAAATGCCAGAATCTATGGGACACAGTAAAAGCAGTCCTGAGGGGAAAATTTATAGCTTTACAAGCACACATCAGGAAGGAAGAAGGGGCATACCTGAATAACTTAATGATGCAACTCAAAAAATTAGAAAATGACCAACAAAAAAAAACAAAAATAGGGAGACAGAAGGAAATAACAAAGATGAAAGCAGAAATCAATAAAGTGGAAACACAAAAAACGATCCGAAAGATCAACAAAAGCAGAAGTTGGTTCTTTGAAAAAATAAACAAGATTTATAGACCATTGGCAAAACTCACAAAGAAAAAGAGAGAGAAATCTGATAACCCATATTAGAAATGAAAAGGGGAAGATCACGACAGATATTGCAGAGTTGCAAAGGGTAATCAGAGACAACTTTGAGAAACTTTATGCTACTAAACATGAGAACCTAGAAGAAATGGAAAAATTCTTGGATACTTATAACCTTCCACATTTAAGTAAGGAGGATGTAGCATATCTAAACACCCCCCATCACTACTGAGGAAATTGAAACTGTAATCAAACATCTGCCCAAAAAGAAAAGCCCAGGCCCAAATGGATTTCCTAATGAATTTTTTAAATCTTTCAAGAGGAGCTACTACCAATCCTAGCCAGGCTCTTCCATGAAATTGAAAAAACGGGAACACTCTCAAACAGCTTTTATGAAGCCAACATCACCTTGATACCAAAACCAGACAGAAATGCTTCCAAAAAAAGAAAATTACAGACCAATATCCCTGATGAATGCTGATGCAAAGATCTTCAACAAAATCCTGGCAAATAGAATCCAATGCAGCATCAAGAAGATCATACATTACGACCAAGTAGGTTTCATCTCAGGAATGCAAGGATGGTTTAACATCCGTAAATCTATCAACATCATACACAACATCACAACAAGAAAAATAAAAGTCACATGATCATATCAATAGATGCAGAGTAAGCATTTGATAAGGTCCAACACCCATTCTTGATCAAAACTCTCAGCAAGATGGGAATGAAAGGAAACTTTCTCAATCTAGTTGAAGCCATCTACTACAAGCCAATGGCAAATATTATCCTTATTGGAGAAAAACCAAAAGCCTTTCCTCTAAATTCTAGTACAAGTCAATGCTGTCCACTCTCACCACTTCTCTTCAACATAGTACTGGAAGTTCTTGCTATAATGATCAGGCAAGTAAAAGATAGCAAGGGAATCCAGATAGGAAAGGAAGAAGTCAAGCTCTCATTGTTTGCAGATGACATGATACTCTACTTAGAAAATCCTAAAGACTCTACCAAAAAGATCTAAAAACAATATACTCATATAGCAAGGTGGCAGGCTATAAAATTAACACACAAAAATCAATGGCCTTTTTATACACCAATAATAATAGGGAAGAGAAAGAAGTCAAGAGGCAATCCCGGGGCCTGGAGAGATAGCACAGCTGCGTTTGCCTTGCAAGCAGCCAATCCAGGACCAAAGTTGGTTGGTTCAAATCCCGGTGTCCCATATGGTCCCCCGTGCCTGCCAGGAGCTATTTCTGAGCAGACAGTCAGGAGTAACCTCTGAGTACCGCCGGGTGTGACCCCCCCCCAAAAAAAAAGGCAATCCCATTCACATTAGTGCCACACAAACTCAAATATCTTGAAGTCAACTTGACCAAAGACGTGAAGGACCTATACAAAGAACTATAAAGCCCTGCTCCAAGAAATAAGAAAGGACACACAGAAATGGAAACATACCATGCTCATGGATTGGCAGGATTAACATCATTAAAATGGCAATACTCCCCAAAGCATTATACAGATTTAATGCGATCCCCTTAAAAATACCCATCACATTCTTCAAAGAAGTGGATCAAAAACTTATGAAGTTCATCTGGAATAATAAACACCCCTGAATAGCTAAAGCACTCCTAGGGAAAAGGAAAATGGGAGGCATCACTTTCCCCAACTTTAAGCTGTACTACAAAGCAATAGTTATCAAAACAGTGTAGTATTGGAATAAAGACAGACCCTCAGATTAGTAGAATAGGCTTAAGTTCTCAGACAATGTTCCCCAGACATACAATCACCTAATTTTAGACAAAGGAGCAAGAAATCCTAAGTGGAGCAGGGAAAACCTCTTCAACAAGTGGTGCTGGCAGAACTGGTTAGCCACTTGCAAAAAAGCAAACATAGACCCCCAGTTAACATCATGTATGAAGGTAAAATCCAAATGGATTAAAGACCTTGATATCAGACCTGCTACCATAAGGTATATAGAACAATACGTCAGTAAACACTCCATGGCATTGAGATTAAAGGCATTTTCAAGAAGGAAACTGCACTTTCCAAACAAGTGGAAGCAGAGATCAACAGATTGGAATACATTAAGCTGAGAAGCTTCTGCACCTCAAAAGAAATAGTGCCCAGGATATAAGAGCCACCCACCATGTGGGAGAAACTATTCGCCCAACACCCATCAGATAAGGGGCTAATATCCAAAATATACAGGGCACTGACAGAACTTTACAAGAAAAAAAACATCTAATCCCATCAAAAAATGGGGAGAAGAAATGAATAGACACTTTTAGAAAAAAAGAAATACAAATGGCCAAAAGGCATAGGAAAAAAAATGCTCCTCATCACTAATCATCAGGGAGATGCAATTCAAAACAATGATGAGATACCACCTCACACCACAGAGATTGGCATACATCACAAAGAATGAGAACAATCAGTGCTGGTGGGGATGTGGCGAGAAAGGAACTCTTATCCACTGCTGGTGGGAATGCCGTCTAGTCAACCTCTATGGAAAGAGATTTGGAGATTTCTCCAAAATCTGGAAATTGAGCTCCCATTCGACCCAGCTAGTCCACTCCTAGGGATATACTCTAAGAACACAAGAATACAACAGAAAAACCCCTTCCTCACACCTATATTTATTGCAGCACTATTCATAATAGCCAGACTCTGGAAACAACCAAAATGCCCTTCAACAGACGAATGGCTAAAGAAACTGTGGTACATATACACAATGGAATATTATGCAGCCATCAGTAGAGATGAAGTCATGAAATTTTCCTATACATGGATGTACATGGAATCTATCATGCTGAGTGAAATAAGCCAGAGGGAGAGAGAGAGAGACGCAGAATAGTCTCACTCACCTATGGGTTTTAAGAAAAATAAAAGTCATTTTTGCAACAATCCTCAGAGACAATGAGAGGAGGTCTGGAACTTCCAGCTCACTTCCTGAAGCTCATCACAAAGAGTGGTGAGTGCAGTTATAGAAATAACTGCACAGAGAACTACCATAATCATGTGAATGAATGAGGGAACTGGAAAGCCTGTCTGGAGTACAGGTGGGGGTGGGGTGGGATGGAGGGAGATTTGGGACATTGGTGGTGAGAATGTTGCACTGATGAAGGGGGGTGTTCTTTACATGACTGAAACAAATCATATTTGTAATCAAGATGTTTAAATAAAGAAAATAAATAAATAAAAATTAAATTCATAATGTAAATTTGATGGAATAATTAAAATATAAAATGGTATCTATAAGCAAATAATGTCATGGATTAATGTCAACATCCAAATAATAAATACTGTAGATAATAATTTGGGCTTAAGGTTTATTTTTTCTTCTTTCATCTATATTGCACTAATTTTAGAAAAAAAAACTAGGCAAACCTCACCTTCAAAGTTCATAAAAAATGTTTTAAAACTCCTAGCATTATGGAAACAAAAGCCTCATGTTAGCTCTGGCTACAGTGTAATGATCCTATGCCTGGATAATATGACTAAATACGTGAGTGGTTAAAGATAAAAATTATTCATAAAATAGCAATGAAAGCAATGCAATGTATAGAAGAAATAAAAGATGTTAATTTAAAGTATGTTAAATCTAAATAAATTTATTTGTACATAAAATACTCAGTAATTATAAAGAAACAAAATAAAGAAGAGTTAAAACCATAGTCTCAAAACTTCAAATAATTATGAAAAAGTCTGATCTTGTAAAGGAAATTGTTCAAAGGACCAGAAGTAGTACAAAGTGAATTTAGTTGTTACAATTGATGAGAAAAACCCAAAAGGAAAATGGGGAAAAATACATTTTAACATGGCCAAACTTAGTATATTAAAATTCTTTAAATGAAAAAATTCTTATGTCCAAGTACTACTTGAAAGCTTTGCTTTCTTAATTAACTTCATGCCATAAAGAATTACTGTTTATTTCTATTGTCATTAAAATCAACCTTAACATATTTTTAGTACTGTCTAACAAATTTCTAACATTAATTTTGACCTGTGGTTTAAGTGATGACATATCAACTTTATATAATATTCTGTAATTGGAACACTAAAATTTAAATCTGTTAAGTATAAAACCATATAAAATAATATTTGTTATAAAAGTTTTAAGTTAAAAATGAACTGATACTCCAGTTGTTTTGTTTCAGTCAAATGTTGAATATCCAGTTGGTGTTTGGCCTTCCTGGGTTTCTTGCCTAGATTGAAGCTGAAAAGGAGGCTGGGACATCAAGTTAGCTGAGAACATTAAGAATTGTGTAAGTTAAGGCCGGAGAGATAGCATGGAGGTAAGGCTTTTGCCTTTCATGCAGAACAGTGGTTTGAATCCTGGCATCCCATATGGTCCCCTGAGCCTGCCAGGAGCGATTTCTGATCATAGCGCCAGGAGGAACCCCTGAGCGCTGCCAGGTGTGACCCAAAAACCAACCCCCCCAAAAAAAAAAGAATTGTGTAAGTTCGGACAGTAAATGGCACCCAAATATACTAACTACGATTTTATATATGTATAAATATTTTATATAATGACAAAAACACATATACTATTGTTTTATATATATTATATATGTTATATATATTATATGGCATGGATGAGTCTGTCCTTTGTAACTGTCACTAACAGATGAAATAACATACAATAGAATTATACTGCAAATCTAAATGAAAATTCTCCATTTGTGCTTAATATAGTCAGTACTACTATTTATATTTTGCTAAAATTAGGTTACTATAAAATTTTTAGTTAGACTTTCTTTACCCATATTAATCCTATTTTTGCTTATTATGTATAATAAAGAAAATTTGGCCTTCTTGATGAGCTTCTTGCCTTAATGATTTTGTTTTTTGGGGGGCCACATCTAGAAGTGCTCAGGGATTCCTCCTAGATCTTCATTCAGGAAGTATTCCCAATGGGGTTTAGGGCACAGCAGCTTTTTATTGTTACATATTTATTTATTTTAATAAATTCCGTAATTGATTCCCTGTGAGATACACATGATATGTAATGTGAGATACAGCATGGTTGCTCATGATTGAGTTTCATTCGATGTCCCAACACATGACCTCTTCAGTGCAGATTTCCCACCACCAATGCCCCTCGTTTCTTTCCTGCCCTCCCTCGATTGCCTCAGAAGCTTTTAAATGTTGGTACCAAATTCACTTACTTCACACAGCACCATCTTGACTAGTACAACAACCAGCATCCCAATCTCTCTTGTCTTCCTCATCACAAATGTGAAAAAGCAAATACAAAGCTCCTCTCACATGTCTACATGCTATTGTCTATGCCCATAGTAATCTTACTTAGTTTATAGTGGTAGCAATTTTATTCATCATTCACTACACAATTTATGTTACCAACCATCCATGCTCCAGTCCCTTAAATATTTATTCTGGCTTCTGGGCACTTTGTTTAAACTTGTGTCAAAGTTTTGTTTTGTATATTTGTTGTATTATATAATGTATATATGATATATATGTATATATGTCAAATTATAAAATGTTTTGAATCTCTGAATTCCTAAGCTTAAAAATCATAGAAAGAACCTAATGTTTCCTTCATCTCTCTGGTGACTAACCTGGTCGTGATCCTCAATTAAGTAATCAGTAAGGTCTAGTACTTGTGTTATATTAGGCCAAAAAGATTTTTCTTATTATAACCATAACTTCTTTTTCATGGTTCTAAAGTATCCAAAGCAAGACTACTTGATGTTTCTCTGACAAGTGATTTCAGGTTTTGTTTTGTTCACATATCCCCCTGCTACCCATGTACCATTCTCTTCTCAACCATAATATTCACCTATAAAATCTTGTGGACCTTTCAACATTCAGCTTTATTGCTACCTCCATCCAGAAAAAATCCTTGTAAGCCCAAATATTATAACTTTTCTATCTTCTCTATACTCCATTCTCTCTAAGGGTATTTGTCAAATACATCACATGCATCCTCACCAGGATGATTATAAGCATTACAGAGAAAAGAATCATGTTTCTAAAAAAATCATGTTTTTCTTCCTTTTATTCTGACTTAAATCACAAAACTTTGCTGTAGTAAATATTTATTTGATGTCAACCTGATGTAACTTTAATTCTTTGAGTCATAAACTAGAATACTACAACAGTAGAGTTATATAAAAATAAATCTACTTATGTTTCTCCAATTATTTGGCTCTGACATTTGCTTTATTAAGAATTACATTCCACTGCATGGCAATCGTGAACTTAAGTCCAAAGGCATGGAGCAGGAGAGCCAAGTTTAACAGCAGACACTATCCAATACATTCAACATGAATAGCACATAAGCATTCATATTTTTTACAATGAAGAAAATATTATTCTTTTTAAGTTAATGCATCCTGTATACTATCTTGTATTAATATTTTGCTGAAATTAAGTTACATTTGAAACTGGAGCAATAATAGTACAGTAGGTAGGAGATTTGCCTTTCATGCCACTGACTCAAATTCAACCCCTGGCATCTTATATAATTCCCCCCACCAGACAGAAGTATTTCTATTTATTGGGGGGGGCGGCTCAGTGGCAGTGCACATGGGTACTTCTGGACTTGAGTTGAAGATCTCTCCTGGTAGGACAAAAGGACCATATGGGATGCCTAAATTCTAACCAAGTGGCCATTGCAAGGCAAGCACCCTACCTGATGTATTATCCTTATGGCCCCAAGAGTAATTCTTGAATTACTAGAAATAATGTCTGAACACTGCTAAGTGTAGCCTCTAAACAAACAAAAATACATAAAGGAAGTTACTTTATATTTGTGTTATTGTTGTTTGTTTGTTTTGGGGCCACACTCATTTGATGCTCAGGGGTTACTCATGGTTATGCATTCAGAAATCACCCCTGGCTTGGGGGGACCATATGGGATGCTGGGGGATCGAACTGCGGTCATCCTAGGCTAGCGCTTGCAATGCAGATGCCTTACCAGTAGTGCCACCTCTCTGGCCCCACTTTCAATCCATTCCTATTCTAGGCTAGCGCTTGCAATGCAGATAGATGCCTTACCACTAGTGCCACCTCTCTGGCCCCACTTTCAATTCATTCTTAGTCTATCTTCTTTCCCACATAAATCTCATTCCTATGTATAAAGTTTAAAAGAAGAGTCACATATAAACTAAAAATGCTAAAATGAGCACTGCCTGGGGAGAGATAGCACTTTATATTGCTTATCTGACAAAATTTTCCCCTATCTGGAAATGACTGTAGTCAATAGACTCAATTAGTTAATTTCATGGAAAAATTATCTGCTGCATTCAATGCAACACCATATTATCAACCAGAAATCATGATTCTCAAACTTTGTGTTTATTCTATTTTCCTAATTTCCAAATAGGTAAGTGCATTTGAACAAGAACTCATGTATTTATAAGTTCTTCATAAATTACTATATCAACATTAATCAATAAAATAATATTTTTATTGTAAACAATTATTTCATGAGCCTGGTAAATATGCTTATATTTAGATAGGGCTTCTATTGTACAGGTCAAATATTGTAGCCTTGATGTTACAGGTATTCATTTTTTTCTTCAGAAACAATTAGAAGCCAAGTTTGCCAACAACAGTGAAGACAATGAGGCTATGGTAACTTTACTTCCATTTTTGTTAATACCAAAGGATGGACTATAGAAGAGGGTCATTTACAATTAATTATATTATAGCTATATACTTTATATAATTATTTTTATATGTCTATTCCTGTCACCCCATCTTCCTGTGTAATCTTACCTGATGGTAAGACCAGCCCATTTCTGGGTGGGGTCTTTGGAAGTTAACAAAAGAGTTGTCTGTGGAGTGTAAAGGGGGAGATTCAGTGAGAAGCAGCAGGAGAATTGGCAGAATGGAGGATTAGGAAAAAGGTTGAGATGCTGGGTGGCTGAAATAGGCTGCTTAAAAGGTTAGCATAGGCCTCACATAATGGGCTAAGGCCTTATTAGTAATAAAGCTTCATGTCTCCTTAAATCTGACTGCTGTGGATCATTTTCTCACTGTTATCCTGAACCCACAGACCCACCGGCTGGAGGGGATTGCAGGCACTTGGCCCAGGGCCAGCAGAGAAAGGCCTCAGCATCCATCCATCACACTTCACAACCATCCAGGACTCTATAATTAATATGTATTTCAACATATTCCTTTTAGTGGTGACACCCAATGTATTGTATAAATGCAACTACCAATTTGAGCTCAATTTATGTTAAAATCATTACTGGAGCTGCAGAAAGAGTAGAGTGCTTATCTTGCATACAGCCAACCCAGGTTCTATCATTCTATTCTTTTTTATCCTTGGCATACACTTATGGCACCCTGAACACATCTAGGAGTTATCCCTGAGCACAGAGCAAGTAGTAACCCCTGAGCACTTCCTGATGGGGTACAAAACAAAAAGCATACATAAGAAGAAGAGGAGAAAAAGGATGAGAAAATGTCTTTGTCTTTCTATGACTTAGTAATTTAGAATAGTATCTTTAAGTATAATGTAAGCTGTCACTTTCTTGACTTTATATATGTTGCTCTCATATCTAGGCTATTATAAATAATTCTGGCAAGCATCTTTTCTAGCTAGTGTTTCCATCCTCTTCCTTTGGATTTATTCCCAGAAATGAATTTGCTATATCATATAATCTAAAAATATTCATTTTAATTATTTGAAACTGAAGACATCTAGTTGTGTGTGTTAGAGAGAGAAAAACAATTTATGCTGATAGACAGTCATCTAACCTAAAGGATTATCCAAAAATACACTTGGGCTTCTTTATAGACAGAAAAGTGAAAAAAGGAGTTAAAGTGGATGTGTTCAGTATTCTGTATAAATCTCAGCTGTAGGGCCAGAATGGTAGCACAGTGGGGCGTTTGCCTTGCATATGGCTAACCCAGAAAGGACACAAATTTGATCTCCAGCATCCCATATGATCCCTCGAGCCAGGAGTGATTTCTAAGAGCAGAGCCAGCAGTAGCACCTGACTGCCAACAGAAGTGCACCCCCCCAAATAAGACAAAACAAAAACTCAGAAGTAAAATGAGTGTTTTTTATTCATGGCAAAAAGCAGAGGGACTAAAGAAATCCAACAGCAGACTGACTATAAGGTATGCCAAAGCCTGAGAGGATGTAGCTGGCTAATTCAAAGGTAAATTTCATTTTCTCTGTACATTTCATGCATATCCTTCAATTCAACCACAACTGATAACAAAACTGTACTCTGATCTCCTCTTTAGCTGTCTTCCTGGTTGTCTCTTAGGCATTTCCAAATTATAGAAAAGATCTGACAATGAAATTCATCTTACACCTAAAATCTCAAATGATAGTTGGATGAAATAGTAATTGAGAACTACATGGATTGAATAGTCTACTTCTACTTATTCCTATTTATTTATTATTCACAAGATACTTCTTAGGGGGCAGAAAGTGTTTTAGGCATGGACATCTATGAAGAAAAATAAAACAACTGTCTTAAGAAATCAATAGTAAGTTGCACCTTGTCACAGATAAATCAATATAAGAATAGGGGGTCCCATGTGATAGCAGAGCAGGTAAGGTATTTGCCTTGCAAGCAGATGACCTGGGTTTAATCCTCACCATTCCATAAGGCCCTGAGCCTGCCAAGAGTGATTTTTGAGCACAGAGCCAGGAGTAAGCCCTAAGCACCGCCAGATGTCACCCAAAAACAAAAACAAGAAGAACATACCTATGTTCCCTATTTCATTAATTTCAGGCTACAATCATCATATTTCAATAATTCAATTAAAATAAAAAATAAAACAAATTTAAATCAAATTAAACATACTAAAGCATTGGAATCTACAAAATAGTAATGTAGTTGACCCTAATAATTAATTTGATATATAAAAATAAATGAGCTAATTCCATCTTCTTAAAACCAACCACATAAGTATATATATATATATATATATATATACATATACATATACGTATATGTATATGTATATATATATATTTGAAATGTTGAAGTAACTATTCTTAAACAATATTATATTGGTAAATTTAAATGTAAAATTAAATTTAAAACATGTAAATAAGTGAATAATATTCAATGTAGAAAACCACTTTTATAAACTGATTCAATTATCAGTTCTAATGCCATTTACTTCTCCCATGACAAATTGAAGTAATGTCGTTTTCTTTTTAAATTGTAAATATTAAGGATACTTAAAGTAGCATTACAAGTGGATTTTAAGAATTCATATTCATAATGAAAATAATTCTACTAAAGTGTCATACTAAAAGTGCTTTATAAATATTAATTTTTCAAAATTATTAATGATACCCTTCTAAGAGAGAAAACTTGGTTTAAAAGATAGTTTATATCCAAATGCTTTGCACATATTAAAACAAGAGTTTGCAAAAATTATGACAAGCTGCTCTAAAAAACACAGAACATAAACTGTAATTTGTACAAAAACTGTATACACAGCCCAGGATTATTTAAAATTAGAAAGTAGATGTAAAAAGAAGGGATGGGTTTTTTGTCAATAAAAGTGAGGCACAAAACCAGTGAGTCATCAGTGACTCAGGAGATGCAAAGCCGTTGTCAAAAGAGCATTAGCATCAAACTTGATGCCAGCTAAAGTGTGTCCATCAGCAAGTGTCATCAGCAACTGTCACTCCAAATCCGTCTGACCATCCTGAGACTAGCTATATTCATTTATCTTGAGTTAACTTTAAGAGTAGTCTTAGGACTACCAGGAACTTGCCTTGCACGGTACTGCCCTAGGTTCCATCCCTGGCAGCAACTCTAGGAGTGATACCTGTGAATAACACCAGGAATGAGTCCTGCATATAGCTGGGTGTGCCCCATTAAACAAGAAAAAATAAATATATAGTGCATAAGACAATAATTTCCTTAAAAAGGAGTAAGAGAACTTATAAAATATTATGGTTACCATTTTAGTTTATTTTTCACCTCCTAAGTTACACTTAGCATTGTGAGGATCTAGCATAATGGTAGCATTTCAAGAAAATTATCATTAAAAATGAACATATTATTCAGAAACTTATAGCATATTTTATAGTATCCAATTTCCTTTCAAAAGTAGTAAAAATAATTTAAAAGTTACATTTTCATTATTTTCTGTTATTGGTAAAAATCTGATGCAATTCATAGCATGAATGGAACTGGAAGGATCATACAAAGCAAAGTACATAAGAGGGAGAAAACAAATACTAGATGATCTCATTCATATGTGAGATACAGAGAAGCAAAGCAAAGGAACAAATTCAAATAAAAATAAACCCTGGGAATATGCAGAACTGAGTTTAGCAAAGAGAGAAAGATAAGGAGGGTTTAAACCCAACAAACTGAGTAGTGATCTGTCACATTTTAGTGGGTGCAATGTAATAGTATATATTCAGAAAAAAAATAGGAATGAAATATGTTTCACTGTTAAATGTTTTAATAGCAAATAATAGTTTTAATAGTTAATAAGCAGGAGGGCTGGAGAAAGTACAAGGATTAATTCATTACATGCATCTAAGGATATGCTATAATAACAGCCAAGTTTGAATCAAAATATATACTATTACTTAGTACTAATAATATTTAAGAATTATATGAGGAAAATCTCAGAAAAATACTCAAAATTTAAAATGATACCTAAATTAAAATGTTTCATTTGTTATAAAACTTAACCCAGATTACTCTTGAGTTTTTAGACAGGGATATAAATTTCAATAATGGGAAAAAATAATTACACAAATTATAAATTAAGTGGGTAAAATAGAAATCAAGACAACAATAGCACTGCTAAATGATAAAAGATTCAAGTACACATAACTTTAAATTTGTATACTCTTTGGTGTACTTCTATTGATGAGTTATAAACTTTTCAAAATATACAATTTGAGGAAATATATTCATATCTTCTCCCCATTTTCAGATGGGGTTAGATTTTTTTTCTTGTAAGGAAACCCAAAAATGAACAATTTTGTAAACCACGGTGCTTAAAGAAACAATTAAAAAAATTAAAAGATAGAGTCCACAATTCCAGGGACTTGAGAAGACACCCAATATAATCAGCAGTGCAGAATGCTGATCAAAACCAGGCATTTCCTTACAACACTGGTGCTCCTTGGCAAGGCCCCGCAGGACAAGGACCTCTGGTTCATGACTGGAAGTGGGTCATTAACCTATAGACATGACTCTGACCTCAGTGCTAGATTTGTCCACTGTTTCAGAGTTTACACAGATGCCATCTATGCCCACCATGAGAAAGGGGACTGACTGTTTTGTGAAATCTGTTTCATCCAAGTCTAAGGCCAATGCCTGCCAGGCATTACTTTGTAAAAGTTTGCCACTTTTTTTTTTTTTTTTTTGGTTTTTAGGTCACACCCGACAGCGCTCAGCGGTCACTCCTGGCTCTTCACTCAGAAATAGCTCCTGACAGGGTCAGGGGACCATATGGAATGCCTAGATTCAAACCATCACCATCCCTCTGCATGCAAGGCAAACATCCTACCTCCATGCTATCTCTCAGGCCCTAGTCACATTTTAAGTTTCTACCTAAGTTTTAATTATAGCCCTTCACCCAATGTAGATCTACTTTAATGTATAATCTTTGTTCCCCTCTGTAATCATGTTCTGGCAATTTTTCCTCATGTTGTATTTTGATTACTGTATTGACTGCAAAAAAAAGATAGATGATAGATGATAGATGAATAGATAGATAGATAGATAGTTAGATAGATAGATACAGATATAGATATATACAGGTGTGTTAAAAACAGTAAATATAACAGTTAAAATGCAGAGCAAATGATCAGAATAAAACCTTAAAATCACAAAATTTGGACAGAGAGGGATTAATTCAATTTACTTGTAGGCGTGGTCCTCGGTATCCAAGCACCACCAGGGGTCACTCATGAGCACAGAATCAGGAGTAAGCCTGGAGCACCAAGTGTGCCCCTGAGCCATCTCCCCCACAATATACAAAAAATAGGTCATACTCAATTAGAGAAGCATGCATCATTCTATGAATATGAGGTACTGGAATTATGAGGCAATTTCCAACTGCACTTATGCAAATATGCTATGTTATATGCACTTCTAAGATAACATTTTTAGGGGCCAAAGAGAAAAATAGAACAAATAAGACACAAATGAATAGATGAGCAAAAAAGTACTCATATATATTCTATATACATTCATATGATGAAATATTTTGCAATAAAAATTATTTACTAATTCATGAATGGCATTAATAAATGTTAAAATTAATATGCTGAGGCTAGAGAGATAAGACAGTGAATAGGGCACTTGGCTTATATTTAACCAATGCAAGTTCAATTCTTGCACCCCATATAACTGGCTCCCTGACGACTTTCAGGAGTGATCCCCTGAGACAGTCAGGAGAAAGCCCTGAACAGAAGCAAGTGTGGCCAAAAAAAATAGTAATAGTAATAATATGATATTTTAATTCACTTTATAAATCAACAAAATAACTGGAATAAGGTTTACAGCAAATATCAACAAGAGAATCTAGAAACTCTGAATATTTAACTTTAAGAGAAAAGTCTTCTAACCAGCTGTATAATGCTAGAATTTGACAATAAAGTTCATAAACAAATCAAATTCAACTTAGGAAGACCATACTATGTGCAAAGCATTATGTTTGGTACATAAAGAAAGCAAAGCAAACAGACTTCACTTTCTCACAGATTACAATTAGTGCAAATTCCTAAATTGGCACTAAACAAGCCCATTTACTTCCAAAGTCTTTTCCTGCTCAAATTTTTTCCAGTCTCCCGGCAATATTTACTTACAGGATGTTGTTGTTGTTGTTTTTCTGGGAAAAGAACTTTCCCCACCCTTGTTTTTCTCTCTTGATTCCTATTTTTAATTTATGCCAGCTTGTTGTATTTTTATGTATTCTAAGTGGCCTTAAAATCCACTCTAGAATGAGACAGGGTATAAAGAAACAAATAAGGGGGAAAAATCAGAGAAGAAAAACGAATAACACTATTCCAGAACACACTTAAAGGTAAAATCTTAAATACCAAACTCTTCCTACCCAGTCTGAATTGGAGTCAGAACATAAAAAATTTTAATGGTAGTTTACTAGGTGAGACATTTTAGGCATGATTTGGAACCTCAATATGACTCAGTTTTACTATCTATAAGTGAGATTTATAAAATAAAACATGTTACAGGTTTTTGTTTGTTTATGACATGTAAACACTATCAGTAGTGGTATTCATTTTTATTTTCTTTCTCTCTATATTCATTAGCTGTTTTGTTGCAAATGGAATAAATAATAATAATGGAATAAAGTGTCAATCATCAACCAAGGCATGAGTTAGGCAGCAAAAACAAAACAAATAATTATTAAAAAGAAAAAAAGAAAAAAAGAAAAAATAGAGGGCACCTGAGCGATAGCCCAGTGGGTAGGGCATTTGCTTTGCACACTGCTGACCCTGGTTCAATCTCTGGCATCTCATATGGTCCTTGAGCCTGCCCAGAGTGATTTCTGAGGTCAGAGCCAGAAAGTGAACTCTGAGCACCACCGAGTGTGGCCCCTCTTAAAATACAAAATAGAACGAGAAGCCTGGAGCCTGAGCAGTGGCACAGTGGTAGAGAGTTTACCTTGCACACTGCTGACCTAGGACAGACTTCGGTTCGATCCCCTGCTTCCCATATGGTCCCCCCAGCCAGGAGCGATTTCTAACTGCATAGGCAGAAGTAACCCCTGAGTGTCCTCGGCTGTGACCCAAAATAAAAAAAAATAGAACAAAAAAATAAACAAGCAAACAAACAAAAAAAACAAATATAAAGCCAGAAAACAGATACAACAAATAAAGAAAACAAAATAAACAAAATCAATATAAAATAACATTTAAAATCCTGCCTACATTTTTTCTGATTTACTAAAATTACAACAGATATCTTGCAAAATAAAAAAAAGTCACTTTTAAGGGGTAAAAAGATTTGATTACTTTTCTAGGACTCTACTACTTTCTCAGCTGAGGTTCATATATATAAGACCCTCACAAGGTGCAATACAGAACTCACATCGTGAACATTTATTGTTGCATTTTTTAGGACTCCACATACTGCAATAAGTTAAGTTATAAGCACAGGGTCATGACCACAATAACAAAGTAAGAACAATAACAACAAATTTGATTGTCCTCCATTGCTGTTTTCAGGTCCCCAAGACCACTCCAGGCAAACTCAGCCTCACAGCAGGGGTCTGATGGTTTGGTGCTAGTTTTGTTGTTGTTAAGTATCTGGACAACAACTGTGAGTGCTGGGAGTCCAGAAGCTGAAGGGCAAGGGATCAAATCAGAGCCTAAGGGAGAGGGTAACTACTATACCCCTTTAAGCTTTCTCTATTGCCCATTCCTTTTGAATTTATTTTGACAATAGCACTTTTTGTTTTGTTTTGTTTTGTTTTAGGGTCACACCCTGCTGTGCTTAGGGGATACTCCTTTCTCTGAGCTCAGAAATCGCTGCTGGTACGCACAGGGGGACCATTTGGGATGCCAGGATTAGAACCACTGACCACTGTCCATTCTGGATAGGCTGTGTGCAAAGTCAAACACCCTACAGTTGTGCTAGCTCTCCGGCCCCCTGACAATAACACTTTCATATATATATATATATATATATATATATATATATATATATATATACACATATATATACATATATATACACATATATACATATATATAAATGAATTACAAAATAGCATTCAAGAATTCCATGAAATGTTTTAGAAAAAAAATTAATGTTCAGAAATAAATTTTACTTATTAAGAACCTTTGTGGTAATTCTCCTAAAATTAACTATACTTTAAAACAGTCCCTATTAAAATCTTAGCAGGCTTTCTATTGGCATTGAAAACAGTAAGCTGATTTGGGAAACTGAAACTATCCAAAACTATTTTTAAGAGAAATAAAAGCTTTGAGTACTTAAGCAATCTGGTTTCAAAAAGTTACATAAAACTGCGCAATGTAAGTAGTGGTAGTAGTATAAAGACAAACTTAAAGATCTTTGGACCAATAAAAATTTTCAGAAAGATTCTTTAATGTGAATGGCCAACTGATTTGTATTAAAAAAAAAAAAACACAATTTGCTATGGCAAGAAAGTCTAACTATTCCAATTAATCTGGAAAACAATCCATGATAAAGACTACATAAGAAAACTGTATACAGGCTTAAATAGAATTTACAGGGGAATTAATTTAAGGGAGAATGGTCTTCTGAACAAATTACCTCTCCATACCATATAAAAAAAACTTAGAGAATAAATAAAAACTAAATCAAATGTTAAAATTTCACATTTGGGAGTACTAATAAAGTGTAGGGTCAGGATGTATGCTTTGCATGCTGTCAATCCCAGTTCAATTTCTGTATCACATGATATTCTGATCATTTCTGGGTGCAGCCCTGGAGGCCTCTGAGCTCTGCAGAAGTGGCCTGCATAACTCACACCACAGGTATCACTGCACCTTTGAGTTCAGGCACTGAACTGCAGGCTTGGCTGGCAGAAAACTACCACCAGGGGCAACCTTCAGGTCTCCTAAGCACTACTGGGTGGATCCCAAAACCCCCCAAAAAGACTAAGACGAACTTCAAACCTGGCTAGGCAACAAAGCTTGTTTGTAGCAATGTGAAAAGGATAATCCCTGAGGAGTGGTGTGAAGTGTGTTTACTCAAAACTACATGAAAAGGATCAGTCCTGAGTAAAAAAAAAAAGAAAAGAAAAGAAAAGAAAAGAAAGTAATGATTTGTGCTTATTCAAAACTAGCAAAGTTTTGCTCTTTAAACCACTATTAAGAAAGTGCCACTCACTAGGATAATAATTTAGAAAAAAATATATATGGTATACAATGTGTATCCCAATACAAAAGAAAACTTTAAAACTCAGCAACAAAAATATCAGACAATTCAGCCTGAGTAAGAAGTTGAACAATTCATCACAAGTTAAATACTACTACACACATAAATACTATTACTATTCATTATAGAAATTCATATTAAAGCCATAATGAGATAATATTGAATATCTCCTAGAATACCCATTATTTAAAAAAATAAAATATCATTAGTTAGCAAGCATGTAAAATAATGGGATCCTCCTATATTTCTGGTATAGTAGTACAATATAGAACAGTAAAAACAAATTATGAAAACAATGTAAAAACCTACTAGTTACATAATAGTTTCAAAATGGTTCAGAAATAATGAACGTTGTATTTATTTTCTTAGAAAACTATTCAAAAGAATGAGAAGATGCCCACACAAAAACTTGTACACACATGTTCATCGCATTGATATTCATGAATCATTATTAACAATAAGTAAAAATGGAAACATTCCAAATGTCTATCAACTGGTATTAATATAGAAAATTTAAACCACACAACAGAATACTTCCTCAGCAATAGAAGAAACTAATTCTGGGGCCTAGGGAATAGCTCAGTGGCTAGAAATACAGCGTTGGAGAGAAATAGTATGTTGCCACACTGGCTGAGACTGCAGCCTGTAACAATTCTTCATAAAGTAAATTCCAGGTACTCTAGGGATGTGTACACACCACAACAATGGGTATGAACCCTCCTGAGCCCCACAACTCAAATTTTAACTGAAAGATAAATTAGGAGATGAAGCCAGAGATGGTACAGGGTAGTTTAGGCACTTGCCTTGCAAGCATCCAACACCAGTTCTGCATGCAAATGCTCCCTAAAGCAACATCAGGAGTAATCTCTGAGCTCTAGAAGTGGACCAAGTCATACCACCTTAAAAACAATAAATGATGATATTTTGTTGAACCAAACAGATTAAAAGTGAATAGATTATTTGTAGTTGCTAAAAATTTGTAGCAGTTACTTTTTTTTTTTCAATAAAAGGGCTCATCAAGAAAATGTAAAATCAGAATTAAGAGATGTTGAACATCCATTAAGAAACAATAATGCGGGGCTGGAGAGAAGCATGGAGGTAATGCGTTTGCCTTGCATGCAGAAGGACGGTGGTTCGAATCCCAGCATTCCATATGGTCTCCTGAGCCTGCCAGGAGTGAACTCTGAGCATAGAGCCAGGAGTAACCCCTGAGCGCTACCAGGTGTGACCCAAAAAAACCCAAACAAACAAAAAAGAAACAATAGCACATGAAAATTATTGAGTTCTTTTTATATACCAACCACCACTGGTTAGATATTTTATTTGCATTCTCTTTTTGTTTGGTTGGTTGGTTTTGTGGGGCCACACTCAGTGACACTCAAGAGTTAAAACTAGCTATGCATTCAGAAATGACTCCTATTTCAGGGACCATATGAGATGCCGGGGATGGAATCCAGGTCAGTCCTGGATTAGTCACTGCAAGGCAAGCGCCCTACCACAGTGCTATCACTCTGCCCCTTATTTACATTTTCTCATTTAATCCTCAACACACCAAATAAAGTGGATATAATTGTATAATACTATATTAAATATGCAAATAAGGGTTTAAGTAAATTGATCTTTCATTACATAGGGTTGATTCAAACCCTCTTCTGTCTGCATGTACTTACTTAAACATGTCTCCTATGTCACTGTAATGTTAAATATCTGAAATTGCATATTGCTACAAGATATATTGAGGTCAGAGTTTAAATGACTTATCTCAAAACTAGTTAACAACAAAACTAGGATTTAAATCTAGTTTTGAAATTTCAGGCAAAAATCAACAAATTGATACGTTCAAGTAGTAAGATGTTATTCAGTGCAAAAAAATTTAATTAAAGAGCTGTCAAGTTATGAAAAAACATAAAAGAACTTTCATTATAATATAAAAATGAAAGAAAACTAATGTGAAAAGGTTTCATACCTTATGATCGTAACTATACAATAATCTGAAAAAAAATACTATATAGTAATAAAAGATATCAGTAGTTAAGGGAGATAAGCAACACAGCAATGAATCTAACATATGGCTAGGCCCCAAATTCAATTCCTGGCATTACTGACATTTAAAGAACCACTGGGTATCACCCTGGAGACTCCTAATACTACTGTTCTGGATCAACACCAAAAAGGGAGGCCCCAAGGAGTGGTTGGCCAAGTATCACAGGGAGTAATCCCAAAGCTCCAGCACTGCTTCAGGTACCACCCCTAAAAGTTTAAATATTCAACATTAATGTGGTTTTTAATGAAGTGTTGTGGAGAAAAGAAAAAAATAAAAGAGCAGGTATGCTTTGGGAAGCAAGGAAGGAAAATACTTTATATGATACCATAATGATAAATCACAACATATATAAATTTTTTTAATTCATTTGGGGGCCATACCAGGTGATGCTCAGGGCTTACTTCAGGCTTTACACTTAGGTATCTCTGCTGATGGTGCTCAGTGAACCTCATATGGTGCCAAAGATAAAACCAGGTCATCAGCATACAAGGTTTAAAGGCCTTATCCCCTATCCTATATGTCAAGACCTGACAAATAATTATTGAAAATTTTAAAACACCAACAGTGGACACTAATTCAACTATGGACTTTGAATCACTATATTATGTTTAGGTGATCATTAACTCTAACAAATATTAGAATACATTGAAGATATTAATGAGGGAAGCTATATGTTATGTGGGAATAGGGCAAAATGTGTAACTCCCTTTCAAAAATACTGTGAATCGAAAAATGTTTTAAGATAATAAAGACTGCATTTTTGTGTTTAATCTTCTTGTTTTTGTTTTGTTTTGCTTTGCTTTGCGCGGTGCCAGGAATAGAAGCCACAAACTCATACATATTATTCATGAACACTATTCCAAGCCAAGTTCCCACTTTCTTCAAAGTATTTTGTAATATTAAGGAATAATTACAGGTAACAAATAACATGAGAAAAAATTTAGAAATTTTTTGTGCAGTATTTAGTATTCATGTGTGAATTTGTAATGAATTGTAATTTTTCAAAAAGTATTTGGAATTTTGTAATAGATTTGAGGCAGGTGTTGACATATATAAATCCATAGTACAGTGACCTAAGACAAAGAAAGAATAAAATAAATATTTTTTAAAATATAAAAGAAAATAAATAGAATTGCTTTTAGAGAAGTTGTTTCACTTTCTACAAAGTTTTATTGTGTTCAAAATCTCTCCCCAGGGCCGGAGCAGTAATGCAAGTGCTAGACTAGGATGGACCCTGTTTCAATCCCCCACCATCCCATATAGGTTCACCCAAGCAAGGAGCGATTTCTGAGCGCATAGCCAGGAGAAACCCCTGAGTGTCAATAGATGTGGCTCCAAAACAAACAAACAAACAAATATATCCCCAGCGTCCCTTATGGTCCCCCAACCAGGAGCGATTTCTGAGCACATAGCCTGGAGTAACCCCTGAGCATCACCAGGTGTGACCCAACCCCCCCCCAAATTACATTGAGAAACTCAGAATCAATAAGGTACTCATGAACAAATATGTAATGGCTTCATGAAACTGGGAATTATTGTTTTAGATTTGTAACTGATAGCACCATTTCTTTTAGTTATTGATTTTGTATTGACTGAGAGTCTGCAATTTGTAATCTATGCAATAATAATGGTTTCTCATTCAAATAATTTCAACATCATACTTATCACCAGCATACACATGCTTCTCCTCTAAGGTTTCCCAATACTGCCCCTCAATTGTGTGATTCAGTCTTTCCATTGTGTTGAATTTATATAAAAAATGTTTATGTTACTTCCTTGCTACAATATCTTAAAATTCCACATATTCAAAATAATTTGTGTTTATTCGTTGCCTTCTGACATCACTCAGCATTTTATCCTCTAGCACTATCCATGTAGCTGCAAATTGCATGATATTACTTCCTTGTTAATAACCCTATTTTTAAACTCTTATTTCTTGTGGGATTTTTAGTCATTGCCTATCGTACAGATTTATTTTAGTACAGTTAAATAGGTAGGTCCCCATTTATTTAACAAAAATGTTGAATAAATGTTGGTTGTGAACTCTATGGTGATTTGAGTATTATGTCATCAAAATAGGATTCTAGGAAAGCCCATAACCAAATTAAGTCTTGAACATTATTGTATTAAGGAAAAGTCAACTACTCTTTCATAAACAAGATAGTAAAAACAATAAAAATACATCAGTTAAATTGTAAAATCATAGTTCACATATTTTTCTTTAGTTTTCTACATCTAAGCTATCTATTAATAATTTTAAATGGTCTATATTAAAAAATTTTAAGTGCTAACCTCAGAACATTATTACATCAACAGAAGAAAAAATAATTTATAAATAAATAAGAAATCCATGATTAATAACCCTTAATTTAAGTTTTTAAATGAAGTTAAAAGGGAAATAGAACTTAAAATATGCTGCTTCACTTCTTGGCCAAATGACATTAACTCTGAAATTTGTAATTTGTATTAATATAAGTGATATGCTGATAAATATTGGTATTAACTAAACTGTTCCCAATGTAAGTTTTAGATAACTTGTAGGTGCCATAGAGATATAAATGTCACTTTTGGAAAAAGAATAGATTGTGGTTTTAATAAAAATGTATTTTCTTAAAAGTTAGTGTTTCCTTTTTCTTTATTCATCATATGGACATTCTCAGACATTTCATAATTTCCTCTCCAAATATAGCCACTAAAGTGGATAGATAGTATAGTGGTTTTGATTAGATAACTCAGAAAGTTGAATAATAGTTCTATGTCAGGTAATATAGAAATTATAATGCACATTCCAATTATAGTGTCATTCATTTTGGTATGTCATATTCATATTAATTTCTATTTTTCTCATTGTAGATGACTAGTTAAAGCCCTTGATGCATCTCTATTCAGACATCGAATGTAGAAGCTTAATGCTCATTGATTATACATTTGGCTCCATGTGATTGATTTTAATATCAGATAAGGCCAGACATAGAATCCTTGGTTTCATAACTGTGTCTGTGAAACAACTTTTTCTACACAAAAGTCTGTGAGATGCTCCATTTTTAGGTTCAAAAGTATTGCAATGGCTTAAACTTTCCTTTACTAAGGCAAAGGTGTAAATGAGCACTTGATTTGCATTTGAAAGAAACTGGGTTTAGTTCCCAGTACCTTAAAGAAATAAATTAATTAAAATTAAACACAAATACACAAAAAGGTCATTACTAGTATCCACTGGTATTATTTATTCAATTTACCACTTATACACTCATTCACATACATGAATTCTTTTCACAATATTTTAACTTAAAATAATTGCATAATGCTTTATAAGTAGGAATGACCCTAAATATTAAGAGAATTTTGGATGATCAAATTTACTTATCCACTTTATTGGGTCATAGGTATGAGATACCTGGTGAAACACCAAGTTAAATGTTACTGTGTGGGATTAATATTGATCATATTTTGAAAATGGCTGCTCTAAAGAGGGTGAAAATCACAATCCAGGAGCACCAAAAATGCATTTTAAACAGAAACATGCATATGTTAACAAAGTGAGATCCAATTATTATTAACTTAGGTATTGTAAATTGGGCATGTTTTCAAAAAAGAAGCATTAAAATTGTTTCTATTTTATCACCTGGCTTGGGATGCATACTTTTAAGTAATCAAATTAGCAAAGTAAGCTTCATTCCTTTAAAAAAATAATTGCAGTATAAGAACTAGATTAATAAAATATAACTGGGTAAAATATAATTTCAAAATCTTCTTAATATAAAGTTACAGTTAAAGTATTAAGCTGTTGGGCTAGAGAGATAATTGAGTAGATAGTGTGTTTGCCTTATACTTGGCTGACCCAGGATAAATCCACAGCATCCCATATAGTTATTAGACAACTATTAGGAGTGTTTTTGAGTACAGAACCAGTAATAACCCCTGAGCATTATCAGGTGTGGCCCAAAACAAGAAAAAAACAAAGTTGCATAGTATTTTAATTTGGGGGTGGTGGAGAGTTTCTAACAGTGATTCCTGGAAGAGATTATTAGTTTAGGTATTAGTTTAGGGTATTGCATGTACAAGATTTATGCTTGACTCTACTATCTGAGCCATATTCTTGATCCAAACATTTTTGTTTTCATTAGGTTCAGTTTTCAGAATATAAATATCACCTAATAAGAATTACTAAAATCCTGTGAACATTAACTATGTTATTTTCTACATAAGATAAATGTAAACTATTATTAGAGATGTAACAGATTTTTTTTTTTTTCGTTTTCATTTTTTAGGGGTGGAGTAGGGATGGGAATAAGGATAGGTTTAGGGTTAGAGTTAGGGTTAGGATTGGGTTAGGGTGTCAGGGTTATATTTAGAATTAGTGTTAGGTTTAATTTTAGGGTTTTGATTTTGTTTAGGGTTAGGGTTAAGTTTAGTGGTAAAGTGAGATGTACAGTAAGGATAGGTTTAGGGTTAGGGATATGTTTAGGGTTAGGGTTAGGGTGTTAGGATTAGTGTTAGGGTTAGTGTTTTTTTTATTTAATCATTGTGTGTACAAAAATTTTTATTCTGGGATTTCAGTCATAAAACGTACACCTGACTCAATAGTCCTCAGGCTTCCCCCCTCCCTCCATACTCCAAGGGGGAGGTGTATGGGGAGGAGGGCAGGCAGACATCTGACTTCCGGTTTCCTCCTTGATTCTGGAGACCAGCTCTTGCCAGGTATGTGGTTTGGAGAGGCCCCATACTGGAACCCTTCTCCCTGGCCTGGGGAATGCTGGGAGGCTTAGCAGGCCCCCAGCCGTCCTTGTGTTTTTCCCCTGACTCCAGGTCTTCCCTCGGTGCCAGCTCAGATGGCCAGAAGTGGGTTCAGGTGGACTCTTAGTGGTCCTCAGCCTTCCCCCCTCCCTCTGTACTCCAGTGGGGAGGTGCATGGGGAGGAGGGCAGGCAGACATTTGGCTTCCAGTTTCCTCTTTGATTCTAGAGACCAGCTCTTGCCAGGTATGGGGATTGGGGAGGCCCCATACTGGAGCCCTTCTCCCTAGCCTGGAGAGTGCTGGGAGGCTTGGCAGGCCCCCAGCCGTCCCCCTTTTTATCCCTTGGACTTCAGGCCTTCCCTGGATGCCGGTCTAGGTGGACTCTATAGGGGTCAACAGACTTTCCCCCTAACTCTCCCTACTCTAATGGGAATGTGCTTTGGGAGGAGGGCGGGCCGTTCTAGTACTGGTTTATGTTGGGACAGTCACTGGAATTTTTTTCTCTTTGTTTTCCTATTGAATAGTATTGTATGCATATATTTTATATATCCATAAAATCCATCTTGTATTGTGACCTTGATACTGCCCTACAAATCTCATTTCTAATATTTTACTGCCTCAGTCCCAACTCTTATTTTCCCCCATCTTCCCATGTAGGTGTGGCTCATTACATGAAGCTCAACACATAGAGTGATGAGTACAATTAGAGAAATAACTACACTGAAAACTATCATAACAAGGTGAGTGAATGAGGGAAAAAGAAAGCCTGTCTCGAGTACAGATGTGGGTGGGGTGGGGAGGAGAGAGATCTGGGAAATTGGTGGTGGGAATTCTGCACTGGTGAAGGGGGGTGTTCTTTACATGACTGTAATCATACAAGTACAATTATATTTGTAATTATGGTGTTTAAATAAAGATAATTTATTTTAAAAAAGTACACCACCCTTCACCAATGCAATCTTCTCACCACCTTGTCCTTCCATTCCCTCCCCCCAGTCCAACCCTCTGCCTGTCTCTCAGACAGGTATTCTGCCTTTCTCCCACACTATCATTGTCATATTAGCTGTCATTTGGTTAGTGCTCTACGTGCATTGCACTAAACGTTCTTTGTGGCCAGATTCATGTCATGAGTTAGAATTCCCGGTGTTCAGCAAGCAATATTGTCTCTGAATGTTATTGACATACTGGTTTATTTTTTTCCTTATATCCTGAAGATGAATAAGAATATTCTATGTCTATCCCTCTCCCTCTGGCACATTTCACTCAGCAAAATAGTCTCCATTCACTTATAAGAAAATTTTTATGACTTTATTTTTCCTAAGAGCTGTGTAGTATGCTATTGTGTTAATGTACCACAGTTTCTTTAGTCACTTTTCTGTTTTGTGGCATCTGAGTTGTGTCCAGATTCTGGCTATTGTAAATAGTGCTGCGATGAACATAGGGGTATACATTGTGTTTTTTCCCCTTGGATTTATCTCTAGGAATGGTTTTGCTGGATCATATGGGAGCTCAATTGCCAGCTTTTTGAAAAATATCCATATTGTTTTCCAGAAAAGTTGGCTTAGATGGTATTTCCACTAGTAGTAAATAAGAGTTTCTTTCTCACTACATCCCTGCCAGCACTGATTGGTTTTTTTCTTTGTGATGTGTGCTAGACTCTGTGGCATGAGATGATACCTCATTGTTGTTCGAATTTAATCTCCCCGATAAACAGTGATGTGTAGCATTTTTTTCATGCGCCTTTTGGCCATCTCCATTTCTTCTTCGAGGAAACCTCTGTTCATTTCTACTCCTCATTTTTTGATAGATTTAGATGTTCTTTTGTTTTCTCATTAAGTTCTGTTAGTCCCTTGTCTATCTTGGATATTAGCCCCTGATCAAATGAGTGTGGGTAAATAGTTTCCTCCATTATGTGAGTGACCTTTGTATCCTAGTCACTGTTTCCTTTGAGTGCAGAAACTTCTCAATTTAATGTAGTCCCATTTGCCTTTCTCTGCTTTTAATTGTTTGGATAGTGATATTTCTTCCTTAAAGATGTCTTTAGTTTCAATGTCATAGAGTATCTTGCCTCTGTTTTCTTCTATATACCTTATAGTTTCAGGTCTGATATCAAGGTCTTTAATCCATTGTGATTTGATCTTTGTGCATAGTTTTAAGCTCTGAATTTGATTTTTTGCATGTGGTTAACCGGTTGTCACAACACCACTTGTTGAAGAGGCTTTACTTACTCTATTTTGTGGTTTTTGCACTCTTATCAAAGATTAATTGATTGTATATAATTGATTGGATTGTTCCCAGATTCTATCTGTTTGTATGTCTGGGGTTCATTTTCTGAACACTAAGTCTATTCCATTGATCTGAGGGTCTATCTTTAGTCCAATACCATGCTGTTTTGATGTTTTGTAGTATAATTTAAAGTTGGGAAAAGTGGTGCTTTCCATATTCTTTTTCCTAAGGGTTGCTTCAGCAAAAAAATATATATGTATATATATTAAAAAAATCACATACAAATTTAGAAATAGAACAGAGGAAAAAATATACTTTAAAAAGTAAGGGTTTTTTTTAATACATTGAAACCCACATGTGTTTTTTTAATTGCCTTTTTAAGCACTATGGTTCCAAAATTGTTTATTGTTGGGTGTCATTCATAGAATTATACCACCCTTCAACAGTGCACCCTTCCTGCCACTGAGGTCTCCCATTTCCCTCTCAAACCACCCAAACCCACCATGTTTGTCTTTCTCTTTCTCTCTTTCTCTCTTTCTCTCTCTCTCTCTCTCTCTCTCTCTCTCTCTCTCTCTCTCTCTCTCTCTCTCACACACACACACACACACACACACACACACACTTTATTTTTTGACACTGTGTTAATGGAGTATCTTGCATGTCACTTTTTCCTCTTTCAAATCAAGTTTTTGTCCCTTCTTTAAGCTTACTGTTCTCACCACATTACCTAGCAATACTGCTTCTGGAGTCCAAAAATGCAATGCAGAAAAAGCATTTGCACTCCTATATTCATTGTAGTACTATTCATAATAGCTAAAATCTGGAAACAACCAAGTGTTTAAAAAAAGATGAGTGGATAAAGAAACTATGGTACAATTACACATGGAATACTACAGGTAAAAATGAAAAATGTTAGGAAAGATGAAGTCATAAAATTTGCTTATACTTAGATGTATATGAAGATTATTATGCTGAGTACACTGAGTTTGTGGGAGAGAGATAGACATAGAATGCCCACATTCATTTGTGGGGATTAAAAAGAAAAGATAGTATGGTAATAATTCCCATAGAAAATAGAGATGAGGACCACGAGCAATAGTTCATAGTAAAAAGTTTGTCACAAAGAGGCCAGAGTCCCGAGGCAGAGAAGGGACCACCATGACAATGATAGTTGGAAATGATTACTCTGGATAAGAATTGAGTGCTTTGAAAGTAGTGATATACATAAGATCTCTTCAGTAACAATTCTGCAAACCACATTGCCTAAAAGGAAGAGATAGAAAGAAGAGAAGAACAATTTCTGCCATAGAGGCTGAGGAAGGATAGAGGTAGGGAAAAAGGGGACACTGGTGGTAGAAAATATGTTCGAGTGAAAGTATGGGTGATGGAACACTGCTTTCATTCACATATTCATTGCTTACCAAATAGTAACTATGAAAAATGTACTGTTTCAAATGCTATAGTTATTTAAGTAAATATTATGTATATAATACACTTGTATATGAAAATCACACATATTAAGTACTGTAAGTCAGTTATAAGATGTTTGGAAATATATATGTCTAACAAATATATAATTTAAAGAAAACTCCAATATATATAGAAAACATTCAAAATAAGATATATAAATAAATCATACATATAATCAGGTAAATATGATTGAGGAAAAAAGATAAGGATAGTATATAAATTCAACTCCTTTGTCATGTTCTGTGTATGTGCTAAGTCAAGTTACATGATCTTGAAAGGAATGAAAGTATGAGAAGGCTGGAATGGGGAGAGCAGAAAAAGAGAGGGTAATGAAGAGAAAAAAAAGATAGATAGGGATATTTTTTTTAAGTAAAACTGATATACCAAATATATGAACTTCTGTTTTTCCTTACAATATTTATTTGATATTATATTGTGAAACTGTCTCTAAATCTCTATATTACAGATCTTAGAATGAATCAGAACAGACTCATAAATGAAAAATTAACCCAGTTGAGTATAGTAGGCTAGTTTTGTTTCAAATATATCTTAAATTTCAAGGGAAAAGATTATAAAATAATATTAAAAACCACCATATAGTAGATCAAATTATTGTTATTTTGCTTTTAATCTGTTCTCATTTAGATTATTAAAAATATATTCCATTTAATCCTGAAATTATTTAAAGTGAAATTATCTTTGGTATAACTACAAATAAAAATTGTCTCAAAAGATTAATCAAACATAGTTAAGTTAGCATTTTGAAAAATAACTTTTTATAGAAGTCAGTCTATCAATTATTTCACTTTAGTTCAAAGCTAAACCTACTTATAAGAAGAAAAGAGGAAATGTTAATATAAATCTTTCATGATTCACACAATAACTTTAAATAAACACTTGTTTTCCCCCATAAAACATGAAGGATTTAGTACTATCTTCACTCTTTAATTCCGTAGGCAAAGAAGGTTTTCTTGCATACAAAGGAAAATGTAAAATTAAAGATAAAACAAAAAGAAAAAAAAATCAATGAAATAACACATTGTTAAGAAGTAACATTTAAGAGGAAATCAAAGGAAGGGAGAGCAGCTAAAAAAACTGAAAGAAAGATAAAGGGCAAAGGATTTAAAAATTAAACAGAAGAGAAAAGATTAAAGAAGGGAAGGCAAAAAGCAATGCAGTAGGATTTAAAAAGCCCGTAAAGAGACATGTAGTGATGACAAAGGAATAGCAAGTGCCAAAGAAAAGAGAGATACTTGAAGTAATGAAGAGAAATAGAAAAGGAATTAAGAACAGTTGTGGATTTATTTTGGAACACAATATAGGAAATGTACGAAAGGGAAAAATTAATGGCTTTGATACTGATAAAGAGGAACATCAGTCTTATGCATAGATTTGAAAACAAATTTCTGACAGCATAATTTCAGAAAAAGTGCATGGCCACTGGCAGACTCTGTAATGTGCAAGTGATTGACCATTCCTGTCCCACATGTTTTTCAATTTTCTAATTTTTACATACTGGAATATTACTTATCACTGAAGTCCTTAGGTCACTAATGTTGTGACTTTATAATCCATTACTGAAACTGATTTCTGAAACCATTGTTATCTTGTAAAAAATAAAAATTTATCATAAATAACTAATTAAATTACAAGTAAAATCACCTATAACTAAGTTCCACTTTGGTCCACAATAGTGTCGATGGCGGTTTTAAATTTTGAAGACCTTTTGAGTTGTAACATTTTACAAGAACTGTTAGTACTTGCTACATAGGAGTGAGGGATATTAGAAATTCTGGTTTCCTATGGGAGAATTTTTTAGCTAAAAACATGCTGATAATTTTTTCAACCTCTTTAAGATCAGGAACTGTAGAAATTCAATGAATGCTAATGAAATAAACAATATAAAGCGATAAATCAACACTGTTACAGCACAAATGATAGTCCCACATTTACATGTGCTTATTCCTGTAAAATGTTTACAATCTATTCACAATATAGGAAGCAAAGTAGACTGTTGCCATCTTTTCATTTTGGAGCCACACCCAGCAGTGCTCGGGGAAGACACCTAATTCTGTGCTTACATCTCACTACTGAAAGAGCCAAAAGGACCATACATGATGCCAAGGATTGAACTCATGTCTGTCACAGACAAGGTAAGTGCCTTAATCCCTTATACTATCACTTTGATTACTTTCTTAAAATGGGCCTTTTCCAGTGATGCTCAGGAACCTCATGGTGTCTGGTATCAAACTCAAGGCATCCCACATATTAGTCATGTATTCTACATTTTGAGCTATATGCCAATTTTACAGTACTTTTATTTAATGAGACCTTTTCTTCTAGAAATTTCAACATCATTTCCACATTAAACAGTAATATAACAGTAAGTTCTAAAATATCAGATAGCTTACTAGCATAGCAAAAAATACGCAAAATATATGACTGCATGTTACAGAAATTATTCTATAAATATCTGAATTTTTCTAACGTTCAAAATCATGCAAACACTTGAAAGACCTTAGCAGTTTTTTTTGCAAAGCTAAACAGTTTATCAAAAGATGCAGATATTGTGTCCAAGGTATTTACCCAAAAAGGCTGAAAGTTTATGCCCGCACAAAAACTTTCACAAGAATTTACATACCAGTTTCATTTATGAATGCCAAAGTATATAAACAAAATTCCCTTCAAAATCTAAGTATCTTAGATATATTATATATAAGGAAATATTATCCAATAATATAAAACTTTTCATTTCAAAATGTGAAAAGACATAATGAAATGGAACTGTATAAGAATAAGTGAAAAATTTAGAAAATGCCACAATATGTATGACTTCAACAAAATATAAAGGGTATACAGAAAAACGGTATTTAAGTTTAATGGGTAGGAAGGGGAAAGAAAGATACTTAATTGCATCACAGTAGAGTTTTAGCTCAATACAATTATTTGGTATGGATACTTTGAATTCATACATACTCTGTACTATGAATCATACATAACTAACTTGTCAAAATCCGTGGAACTATAGAACATACAAAAAGTAAATTTGGGGCTTATATTATACCATTTTGGGCTTCACATTTGTAGCAAATATACCTTAGTGATTGTGCATTCTCGCATAAACATAAGACCTTTAAAAATAGTCAAATGCCTTACCTCCATGCTATCTCTTCAGCCGCTATAATCTAGAAATATTTGGAAACTTCTTTATATCCAGAATAGCCTTGAGGTAGATGGGGCTTAGAGTTTACTTAATATCTTCTTTGGAGGCCTGCCTTATTTATATGTTTCTTACTCATTTTCAAAAGATCTGCTCATACATAAATATCTGTACAAATGTGAATAATACTTCAATTGTATCAATACTTCAACTTCTATTATAATACAAGTTTATAAAACTGCAAAAAAAAATAGTCAATTAATGGGACCAACAAACAGAGCACTTGCATTAGCATATTGTCAATGCAGTTTTGATTCTAGTACAAGATCCCTTAGCATCACAGCTGGGTGTTCAAAGAGTAATACAGCTTTGCTTAGCATGCCAGGTACTGAGAAGGAGGCATACCCCACCCCTGCACTGAGCTACCACATGAGTGACTGAGAATCAAGGTGGGTGGAGCTCGTTGGACTTCTGAGTACTACTTAAAAATACCCTCTAAAAAGTTGTCCATTAGTTAAAATAAGTTAATAAATAAGGTTTTTCTGTTCAAATTCTTAAACAGCAAAATTCTATGTGTTCTAATATTATTTCACCACTAAATCATAGTGTTTAACTGAGTACATGTGTGCCTCGGTAGCATCATTTTATAAACTGAAAAACTGGCAGCAGTGGATGTTTCCTGAGCACACATTAACCCAAAATTAATTCAAAACCAGCAGCTGTCTGCATTCTGCCAGCTCCACAGATCCACCTTGTTTCAAAAGAGATATAAAGCAAGCCATGAAAAATTATGTGTACACTGAAAGCTGGCCATCTCAGGAGAAAGGGGTGGACCAAGTCTCACCCTGCCAAAGCCACACCACATCTGCTGCACTCATCACCCACAATTGAAGCTTTGCCAATGGCCCTACTTCACCACTTTTTTACTGCTCTCTGCAGAGATACCAATCTGCTAAAACTCAACCATTCCTCTCCACCTTCTCATACTTCAGAAAGCCCTTTCAGCTGAAAACATGTACCACAAAAGCCATAATATCAGGTATAGTGCTTGACATTCCTAAGAACCAAATTTTTAAATACTGTCATCCTTGTCAGAACACACCAGTTTAGATATCAATGTGTATCTTCAGATACACCTAATGTCAGGAATCAAAAAATTTAACAGAATGGTCAAAAAGGAACAAAAATTTTGTAAACCATTTGACAATGACTTAATGACCTCATTAAGAGATACAATCATTTTCACAAATTTTCTGTTGCTGTACTTTTCTTTATTCTTCCTTTTCTTTTTTCAATAATTTTGCTCCCACTTACCTGAAAACAAAAAGTACTTTGATTAACTATGTCAACTAAATCATATATGGTCTTTAAATAAAGTAATTTATATTTTAAAAAACTGTATTATGAATCCTAGGCATTTCAGGTATGCTCATTCATGTCACATTTTCATGATGAAAATTTTTAAGAAGTATTGCTTTAAAAAAAAAAGCTCAGATGTTGGCTGAAATGGTAGCACAAGGTATAAGGCCTTGCACGTGCTACCCTAGGACAGACCACAGTTTGATCTCCCGACATCCCATATAGTCCCCCAATCCAGGAGTGATTTCTGAGTGCACAGCCAGGAGTAATCCCTGAGTGTCACAGGTGTGGCCCCCCCCCCCCCAAAAAAAAAAAAAAAACAAATCAGATTTTCTTTCTAAGCCTACACAAAAATAACACTTTAAGAAGGATGAATATTTCATAGCTAAAGCTGAAATTCAACAATTTGATTGAGTTCCATGCTGTACTATCTTTCTTGAGCTGTATGTTTATTTTTAATCATTCAAAATTGTTTATTTAGCTATTCCCATATATAACTAGAAAGTTACTTTATCTCCATTAAAAATGATGCATTTATTATTTTTCTTAAATATCTAATAAAAATGGCAGCTGAGGATTATTTAGCAAAGAAACAAAATTTATAAGTATAAAGGTCAAGAGAAAACCTAGTAACAAATCTGGAGAGAAACTAGAAAATAAATAAAGTTATAGCTGATTACACCACCAACAAAAACAAAAACTTTAGGCTGCTACTAGGAACAAATTAGAAAGCTATGTATACAGGTAGTTCAAAATTTTGAGACAGTACATGCCTTTGGACCGACACTAAAGACATGTAAAAATGTAACTCCCCTATTTCATAAAATTAGACAACACCCTCTTCCAAATCCAGACAGAAACTCATTTTACTGTCTGAGAACATTTTTTTCTTTCATAGTGAATGATCAGTTTTCTACTATTTTCTGATCTCAAGTATATTTCTTCAGATCTTAAAAAATTATAGGAATAAGTAGAAAGGAGGGGCAAAATTAGAGTAAAAGACAAATGGAACATAATAATATTAAAAAAACTGGGATCAGATATAGTTTCATTGCATAATAAGAAGTAACCAGAAATAATAAGTAACAGCACAGTAATTCTGCCTTTGTGTATTCAGGGTCATCTGTAGTTGAAACACTAAATAAACAGCCTTATATGTATCTTTATCCTCTCATTAAATTTTGATATATCATTGAGAAAGTTTTACTTTCACTAAATATTACAGAAACATATTCACTGCATTAAATTCTCTACAAAACATTAGTAGAGTCAGAAAGTAATATGACTGAAAGGCAACTAATTATAAAATCACACTGAACCACAAATGAAAAAATGGGAGGAGTCCTTTGACTATTACTAGAATCACCTGGTGTTGAAGAAAAAAAAAATTAAAGAAAAGCTGGATGGTGGCCATCCCACCCATCACAGAGACAAGAAGAGGTCAGAGCCATTGCCAGATGTGGCCTAATCCTCTCACATGCCACACAACCAAGAAAAATATTACAATAATAAACGTAACACAGTTAAAAACATTTTCTTTTTAAGAAGAAAACTACCTATTTTTTCTGAACCAAAAAATATATGAAAAATATCAAAAATGTATTTATTGTTTTATTTATTTTTACATAACTCACAAGATCATCTAAGAAAGATAAATGATTACACCAACTGTTTAACAATAAAGAAAATATTCTCTGGCTATTGACCTAGTTTAAGTAAAAAGCATATTATATTCACACAAACTTTGCCTCCATAAAGGAGATAAGACAAATGTGTACCTTTGTAAAATTTATTTCTATAATATTATACAATTTTTATTGCTAAAATCTATATATTACTCATTTTAATGAAAGAATTATGCCAATAAAATTTAAGTTAGAACTAAAGGTTGACTTACAGGATCAAAGTACTTAACTATAGTAAGCTTGAGATTCAACTTTCTATATAAATGGTAAAATGATACTTTAGTTTTAATTTTATTTGGGTATTTTGGGAGTGGGGAATGAGGCACAACCAACAGTATTCAGAACTTACTACTGGATCTGTGCTCAGGGTACCATATATGGTGATAGGGATGGTCTAGGCTCAGCAGCTTGCAAAAAAAGAAAAATTCCTTACCCACTGTACTAGCTCGCCAGGCCTGGTAAAATACCTCCAGCCCCCCTCCCACTTTTTTTTAAATAGATGTTATATATGAAAGAAAAGCAATTTCACTAGATGCACATATGATTTTGTTTTATAGTGATTGAGTGAATCAGTCATACGATAAAGTTATCATGAAACAGAGCTAATTGGATATAAGCTTAGGATATGGCAGATGGAAGGTGTAACATATGAAAAGAAATTAAGCACATTTTTTGAATTCTGATTTTCTGGGTGGTTCCCCTTGTCATATAATGAACTATTACATTTCATTTCTGAACAACTGAAGAGATTAAAGCATTCAGCTGTAGCTCATGAATTACTCTGGAAGCTATTCAGAATTTAAATGTAACATTTGGCCTCTCGTTTTTCATTTTTTAATAAATGGCTTCTGAATAAACAAATGAGTTCATATTTTCTAAATAACAGGCAATTCATGTACCCCCAACACATTCTTTATTGATTCAATAAGGTTTTACTGATCTACAAAGCTTCATGCCTTCTATAAAATGGCAACATTGAAAAAGAAACATATTTTATGCTCCTGTGAAATATACAAGTTTCTATGTAAACAGACATGAGATAAATGTTTTTATTCTGTTATAAATAACTAAGCACATAAAATGGGCTGCAGGATAGAATACTTAACGGCTGGAGGAATAGTATAGTGGGAAGGGTGCTTGCCTTACATGTATACAACCCAGATTTGATCTCTGGCAACCAATTTGTCCCAACGGAAAGAGAGGAGTGAGGAGGAAAGGAAAAGGGTGAAGAGAAGAAAGGAGGGAAAAGAAGGGAAGCCTAAGCCATTTCCTTTTGATAGGGAGTTAGTTCACCACGAACTCACAATGATGGCATCACTTAAACCGTAACCTTTTATCACAAAAGAGGTTAAGAAATGAACTTGCCTGATACAATTCTATCCCAGCACCACACATGGTTCTCAAAGCATCACCTGGAATGACTCTTGAACAGAACCAGGAATAGTCCTGAGCATGCTGTATGTGCCCCCCAAATAAAAATAGATTGATTCCAGAAATATAAACGAGACCCAGAGAAGAAGAAGGCCAGACAATTAGAGGAGCATTGCTAATTGTGGCAGCAGTTAAGCGAAGATAATCTGAATTAGGACGTCTTCCTGAACAGCCAGATTTAATTGTTAGCAAATAAAGTGAACAGGGAGAATGCAGCCTTTTTGCTATCGGATGAAGTGAAAAAGCTAGGAAGGAAGGAACTGTTAAGAAAGGTCTTTGAAATAAAGATGAAAACTTGTAATCCAACTTGTATTCCAGTAAACATAAGAACTTTAAGGAGAGAAATGATCTAGCTAATACAGTCAGTAGAACACCATAATAATGCTCATAGAAAGCTAAAAAAAATTCTCATGGACATTTTTCAATGTTTAAAGTACCATAAATCTTCTGTTAGTCTAGTGAAGACATTAATCCTTCCTTGGAATACATTTTTGTTTTTTTTCATTCCTGGTGGACCTCATGGGACCAAATATGGTGCCAGAGGTTAAATTAGGGTCTGCTGAGTGCAAAGAAAGCACCTTAATCTCTGTACTCTATTGCTAGCCCCTCCTAAAAATATTTTTAAATGCACATAATAAACTAAGGAGAACTAAAAGGAAACTAAATTTGAACTCATTTCTATCAGGAAGTCGGTGATGCAAAGAACCCAGGGCTAGTAATTCCCACTAGTGAACTAAATGAACAGTCAGAAGACTATTGCGGTAGATTTTAAAAGAAATTAATGCCTTACAGGGAAAAATGAGACTTTTTTCTTTGCTTACTATCGAAATTTTAATGCATTAATATGCATAATATGTGTAAATAAGCTGTGTTTTCTTTATAATCAGTAAACCCTGAACTATGTATTTATTTTTCAAAAGCATAATTATTATCATATGCGACTCAGAAAATGTAGTCAGACAACTTTTCTGTACACACTGTTCTATGGACAAACCTTCAGTATATGACTACTTATTGAACCTTATATTGGTTTTAGTAATAAAATGAGATCACAGGTTATAGTATTTATTGCAGATTTATTATGTTCTAAAATCTTAATTTTAAGAACTAAGATAGGTATTAGACATTAACATCTTGTTTAATTACTGTCATAATCTTTTGTTATAGCTTTATTGTGTCCCTCTTCCCACACTCATATATTTTTTTAATTTTTATTTTGACCAAAGGGGATTACAAACCGTTCACAGTAATTTTTTAGGTACATAGCGACATTGAATCAGGGGCATTCTCACCACAATGTTGTCTTCCCTCCACCCCTGTTCCCAGCATGCATCCCATATCCCCCTTCTTTACCCTCCTGGTTGCTAGGATAAGTGGTCCCCTCTGTGTCTATCTTATTGGAGATTGGGTATCAATTCTGTTGTCATTGGATTTGGATTTGGTGTTTAAATCTGATCATTTTTTATTTCTACTTAATGTTTATATGACTATCTGGTCTTGCTACCCTCCTTTATTTCCCCTCAATTTGTGAGGTGGAACAAGATGGTTCAAATTATGTGGTTTTGTTTGAAGGAAAGAAAAAAAAACTAAAATAAAATGAGGCAAAAGTCAAACAAGCAAAAAATGGGAGGAGTCCTTCTAGAGGCAATAAATACCAATTTAAGAGAAGGGGAAAAGGAAGAAAAACATAACAACGATACAAAAAAATTTAAAAATATAAAAAAAAAATTGAAAAGCACCACAGCCATAAAGACACCAATCACACAATAACCATGGTCCTGAAATAAAAACAAAACAAAGCACAAAAAAAGAAAACCACAGGAAAAAAAAATAAGCAACAAACAACAATAATAAAACCAAATAAAATTTGTGCTTCTCTCTTTTTTTTTTCTTGCATAGGCACATTAAATATTGGAGAAATTAGAAAGGGCCTTTCTCTGCCCTTGAAGTATACTGTCAAGGGCATAACTACAGGCACCATACATGTTCTTTTAATCTCCCCTGGGTCCTTTAGCCCACCTCCATATTTTGTCCTTTGTTTGTTTTTTTTTTTTTTTTACAAATTAAGAAATTGAAGCATCTTACCCAATATTACTCATCTAGTATTTGTCATTATTGGTACTGGAAACCTGAAATAAATCCAGAACCAGATGAGAATCTGCTAAATACTGTTATGGGTTGTAAATTTATACCCCCAAAACAATTAAGCGTGAGCCCAGATATTACCAAGCTTGTGAAGGTACCATATTTTGTGCTGAGTCACATATTAAGCATGAATCAGTGAATCAGTGGTGGTATACACTAGTCTCTGTGTGCAACTGTGCTAACAAAACAGCTACAAAGAATATCAAATTCATGTAAAATTCCACTAGTAGAATGTGGAAAATCATAATACTAGGCACTTGCTTACAAACTGCAAACATTAAAAATTTTGCAAACTGCAAACATTAAATATTCAGAGAAAGCAGAGAACTGAATTTTGTGGGCTAGGTTTTGATGGAGCTTTCTTTAAAACTGGGTAAGTTTTGCTCTGGGAGATAGTTCAATAACTGGACTTTACATGTGAAGATTAGGGTTCAATCCCTAGGAGTGACCCCCCCCCCCCAGCACTGTACCAGAGTAGCCACTGAGCAACCACTTGGAAAGACCTCCAAACAAACAAACAAATGAAAACCAGAAAAGCTTTAGATAAGATTAAAGATATGTAAAAGATATATTTTGGTAATGAAGGCATTAAAACATAAATTTCCGGGCACAGTAAACACACTTGAACACAGAAATTCTACATTTTAGTCACCTATTTGTGAGACTTTAGAAAATGGTAAAATGTGTTTGTTAACATATACTTAAGAAATTACCTATATATGCATGCTACAATGCAAAAAAAAAAAAAAAGCAGCTTTCCTTAACGGTGTCACATGTGCAAAGAATCCGACAGAAATTTTGTCATGCAAAAAAGCCAGGGACCTCTTATATATGCAGTTTTTATTTCTCTTTTCCTCATATAATTCTGGTGAAGATATCTGTGTTATATAATATGATTTCTTATTACTTGTTCCATCTGTAACATCATTTCTGCATATCTGTAAAGTACTGAAGGCACCTAACCCTAAGCACTCCCTTCTTTCTAGCCACCTTCTTGTGCCTTCTCTTAGTAGCTTCTGAGTGATGATAATGGCTAATAATGACTTAATGTGTTATTCTCTCTATAAAGTATTCATGCTTAATAATAACTACCAATGTCTTAGAGCTAAAAATTGGAAAATAAAATAATTTCAGGTCTTATTCAGGAAATAATGAAAGGAAAAGCTGAAATTCCAGGGTAGAAGAATCTTTGGGTCTTTTTGAAGTCATACTGCCAAAGAGTTGCAACCATTTTTGAGGAAACTACATAAATGATTCCACTATTAATATTAGAAAAAAATATCAGTTTAGAGTAAGATGGTGTTTCAAAGAACCAATTTAGAAACAACAATTTGAAGTATAAAAAGGGAAATCATTAATCTTTTAATATTTCTTTTAAAATGAAGCATATTAAATTGGCAACATAGAAAGACCTACTAAATTTTAATGGTAAGAAAATTAATTCTGCTTGTTTTTACGTTTTTTGTTTAACTATTTTCTAACTTGAATGTAATAATATTAAAAGTTAAAATAAGAAATTATTAATATGGATAGAGAAGTTTGCCTCAAATCTCATTCCTTTTTAAAAGATTTCTCTTATACCACAGACTAATCTTCTGGAAAAAGAGTGTGACAGGTTGTATAAAACACATCTGATTACAGGAGAACATTTCATCCCAAATATCTGTGAACTCGTGACTTAGTCAAGACAAATGAAAACCTAGTGTAGAGAATCACTAATTAGCTATTTTTCTAATCTAAAATATTATCAACAAAATAATGATATACTTGCTAAAATTAATATGAATAATATCAAGCACGTGCAATGTCACGTAAACTAGGTATTTCAAGCAACCTAGTAGTGCTAATTTTATATCTGTCCTACAATTTATTTTTCAGAGTAATTTCAGTTATATTTTTACAGTTAACTGTAGCAACTATACTTTGCATATTTTTTAGGGAAAGACACAGTGTTAAAACAGCCCAAGTCTTAACATGCCAGCTGAAAAAGCTAACCTTTGACATATTTTCATTTAAAGTAGACAGTCTTAAGAATCTTGATTTAACTTGTTTAAATTTAGATTTGCTTATTATGTAAATGCTAACTCAACAAAATATTTTTATATTTCTACAAAGTTAATTAACAATTTAGTAGTTAGCAGATCTGTGCTTTCATATTTAAACATATTAACCTTCATCTGAAACCAAATTATTAAACAAAAGGCAGCAAAGGCTAAAGAGTGCCATTCAATAATATACAAAGCAAAATATAATATAAAAGTGCTACACTAAAATATAATTAAATAATATAAGGCAAAATTCTAAACAAAATATTTTTAAGTACAGTTTTGTTGTTGTTGTTTTCTTTACAAACACACAGCCCAACAGCCTGGACTTTTGTGATTCAGACCTCCCCTACCACCCCCAATTCTGAAGATCCCTGATCCCTGCAGGCAACCAACAAATGCTGTATCTGTGGAATGTGCTCTTTGAACTGTACAAAAGCCTTCAGCCTTTCCTGCATTCTGCAAACAAAAACAGCCAACTGCAATTATTTCTCTGATTTAACATAACACAAGTGTTACTTCTTCCCTCTCCTTAACTTTCCTACTGCCCATTATGGTCTATAATGTCCACATTTTAAATGTATAAAAAAGAGTATTTTTTTCTTTTTAAAAAATAAATGTATTTTTGAAGTATAATAGTTCAACTGAACATAATATAAAATTCAACAGGCACCATATTCCCCTTTGTGTATATGTTTTAAGAATTCTATTTCTATAGACGGATTCAAGGATTGAATGGGATTAGTCCTTTTAATTATATGACTAGGATCTTCAGCTTGAAATCTCTCATACAAAAAAAAGACAAATACAATAGTTGTTTATACTCAATTCATTTACCAAAAAAAAAAAAAACTCATTAGAACTAATAAGAATATGGCCTTCCAAATGTGAATATCTTTCGATATTCAAAAGAAAATGAAAAATAAAAGGCTAAATAAGTCCTAAGATAGATTTGCATAGATATTTAAACTCACCTACAAGTTAACATTAGAGAGCATTCTTCTAGCTCAAATCTAACATAAACTGTTTTTATTCCATGAGAATGTCCTTGACATTATGCAAACCCAAGTAGTTTTTTTAAATATATTAAACTGTACTAAAATATGTGTCTTATTTTTCCTGTACATCACAACATGTATATCATTATAAAGTGTCAGTTTATTATACTTATACTTATATTATATTTATTATATTTGAAAGCCAGTATATATGGTAAAAATTTATTCTTAAAATAAAGTTATAAATGTTAACATCAGTCATTTATTAAAAATTAACTTGTTAGAATTAAACATTATAGGAGATAAGTAAAGAGAATTAATTTGCTTTCACGTGTTGAAAAAATCAAGTAGAGAAACAAAAATGCTAAGGTCATTAATGTAAAAAATAAGTTTAGCAAATATTTGTTATCTTTAATTAAAAAAATGGATTCACTTTATGACTTAATTTATTGAACCTTAGTCAGATTTTTTTTGACCCAAAACTAGAAGATCTTAAAGTAATGTTGGCCCAAACTGACTTAGAACTTGAATCATAATCTAAAAATATATATATTTTCCATTATTAAATTTTATGTTCTGTCAGTGAAGTAACTTCTCATAAAAAAATCTTAAAATTCTTTTTACAAATAAGATTTGTCTAGTATTATATCATTTTATTGGCCTATGCATTGAATATCTATTGATCAAATTTATGATTTGCTTACCAAAAGATAGTTAAAAACAAAAGCTTGAAAGTTAGACATACTTCAAATTCTGGCTCTGTTATTTAGTAAGAGGAGAACAAGCAATTATTTTGCAGTCTTCTTTGCAAAATTTTATACTTATAACACCTAAAAGCTGTCATCAACAACATAAAAGGTTTAAGTACAGTTTGAATGGATGTTGTGGTGCAATAGTATTTCTACCACCTAAGCAATGTAGCCCTTTCTAAACAAAGAAAACAACATGCAAAGCAAGACTTCTTTGGGTATCGCAATATGAGGCAAAGTTTTGAAACACTTTAGGTAGTATAAATCTATCAACATAGTACGCAATTATGCTTTATTCTATGTATGTTAATTTACTATGGACTATATAAAAATAAACCAATTATCAAGTTAGTAAGCCAGGACTGTCTTAATATTTTACCTCATGAATCCAGTGCCAAGTCCAAGAGAAAAAAAATTGTTACAATGTACAAAACAACATCAAGCCATCAATAAGTAAAATTGTGAAAATAAAGTCATAAACAAGGAGGTTATAGAAAGATGATTATAGTATCATCTCCAAGGTCCTGCTCACAGAAATTTAAAGGCCATACCGAAAATCTGACTTAAAATTTATCCTAATTTTAAGGGAAAACACAACATTTTAAAAGAAAAAAAATCTATTCAATCTCTTTTTTTAGAGATAAGTCTTGCTACATAATAAATTTGAGGGTAAAGTTATAAAGAAGTGAATAAAAGAGTCTTTGCAGTAATCCATGTTAGAATTTTGTCCATCTTAAATTTTATAGAAAGGGTTCAAATTTTTCTCAAACCTTTTTCCTACTTCTACTTCACCTTCCTACATCACTTCTGACCTTGTTTCCTTACTATGAAGACCTATTCTGCCAATTAGTCACATAGTTTATTGCTTGTATCTGGCCCCATTTATTGAAATTTCACCTGTGACCCCCTGAATTATCCCAAGAAACCACAGTAACCCATATAGATAATATAGAGAACCACTACACTAGGGTAATATCTGTGGGATATTGATAGAGAAATAGATTTATGATTATATTTGAAGATTGACTTAATGAGACAAAAAGAAGAAAATGAAATGCTCAGACTGATCCAATGTTTCTGACACAGGCCAATGAGTGTCAGATGATATTCCTTAATTTCCTAAGACAGAAAATAACATGAAAAATACTTTTACTAGTTGGAATAAGTAGAGTCAAAGAGCTTCATATAAGGAGGCAGTTCTAAATCCAAAATTCATCATAAAAATAAAAGCTCGTGATATGAAGTGATATCCTAACAATCAAGACAACAGACATAGCTTTTTCAGTAAGTGAGCATATCTAACATAGATTGAACATAAGGACAGTACCAGTAAGTGGCCTAAATTTCTGAGGTCATCAAAGAAGAAATAGAGTAATTAAGTGAAAGAACATGATATGAAATCATAATATAGTAGAAGGAGGAAGCAGTCAGAATGCTAAAGAGGTCAGGGAAGACAGTAGTTAAAAATATGCTTCAGATTTAGCAACAAAATCCCTCACAGACTTTTGGTTAAGCGCATCAGTGTAAACACATGCAATTATATCCACTTCTAATAATAATAATGAAATGGACATAAAAGTATAAGGAGATTGTGAGTCCACTATATAGATCAAACCTGAAGAAGTAACATCCACTTACTAGATAAACCAATACAATTTCACAGGTACTCAATAAAATGTATGTACATGTAATTAAAATGTAAATAAATGTATGTACTTTTTGAGATATCAAAATCAGTTCATTCACCAAACATTTATTAAATACAAACTTCATGCCAGCATTACTTAGGAAAAAGATACTGAATACATTATATTTATATTTATATAATTTGGCACAAATAGAATCTTTAACACAGATTCTTAAAATTTTGTGAAGTTTTCAGATATCGTATTTGCCAGCATATAAGACAACCGGGCGTATAAGACAACCCCCTAATTTTGCAGTTAAAACTTAGGTTTACGCCTATATTCACTGTATCGGCCAGAACGTTCCTGTGCTGCATGTGCTGCATGTGTTCCTGTACTCATGTACCACAGTGAGCCAATCACAACAAGCCAAGGTTCAAAGATTATACTGTAATAGACTTCCTCTCTGACTCTGGCCAATCTGAGCAGGCTTTTGACAGTGTAGATTCGGTAACAGAACATTGTCTAATTTGCATGCATAGAAAGCCTGCTTGGATTGGCTGAGTTAGAGAGGCGGTACAAGCAGCCTTGCAGTGATTGGTGCAGGATCGAGTTAGAAAATTTCTTTTGTGGCAATATTCAGACAATTTTTGTTTAGGGCATATTGAAACATTTTTTTGGGATATACTCGGAGTATAAGACGACCCCCGTTTTCGGTTGACTTTTTTTTGTTTCAAAAGTTGTCTTATATGCCAGAAAATACGGTAAATGTCTATGATTACAAAAAAAAGAGAGGTGTAAGACTGAAAGAGAATATATATTGCAAGATGCATTTCTCATTTAGGAGAGAAAGCAGGGGTTAACTAGACCAAGAATAATTAAGAATCCTCAGAGAAACTGGCAATGAAAGGAAACACAAGTTATAAAAAGAAGTAACATATAAACTAATTATATTTTTTTAACAAATGCTGACCCATCTCACTAATAGTGTCATGTTGAAGAATCGAGGTGAATAAAGGTCATCGTTTGGTTTGGCAATTCTACCAATACTTATTCTCTCTAATAGAAAAAATACATATCTTGATATTATCTACTAAAATATGCAAATCATAGCATATTTTATTTCCATAAGACTCAATGATGACAATAAAAATAAATTTTGTCTTCTAGTTCCTTGTGAAATTACAAAACATTTTTCTACAAAATAAAGAAAAAGTTACTACTAAAAAAAGAAAAATTGCCTTATAAAATATTAACAAATATGGCACAAAGTATACATATTTATTCAAATTATATAAACTTTTTATATAACTGGTCCAAAAGAAAAAAGTAAATTCTGTATCCAGCTAACTCTGATTGCAACTCTGGCACTGCATGGTCCCTAGAGCATCAATGGGAGTAGCCCCATGCATAGCTGATTGTGACCCAAAAAAATAAAATGAACGAAAGAATATTTGACATAATGTTCAACTAGAAAAAACTTTGCTCCCTCTACTTCCACCACCTATATGGTTGTCTAAGGGTCAGCAAGACAAATATTTTGCGTCAAATACACACTACAAACACACACTGGTAAAAAGCAAAGGGAAGGATTACACAATCCCTTTCTTGTTTATGAGATATTAGAAGAAACAACATGAAATTACAGCCTATTGAGCCATCATACCTCTTAACACCATAAAGCAGGGGTCTCAAACTCAATTTACCTGGGGGCCGCAGGTGCAAAGTCAGTAGTAAGCCTTGAACATTGAGGGGTGTGACCCAAACAACTAAAACAAAACAAAACAAAACAAAACAAAAAAAGATTCCTCTAGGGCAGGGCCACAAAATGTTGTACGGAGGGCCGTTTGCGGCCCGTGGGTCGCGAGTTTGAGACCCCTGCCATAAAGGATTTAAACCTTTAGTCCTTATATCTCCCCCTACAAGTGTTGCTATACAGGCAGAGCTCTAAATTGATTGTAAAGCTAAAGGAATAGTTGGGCATTATGAAACTAATTCTCTTTTATCATTATCTAAAAACATTAGAAAACAACCTTTTTAGTTAAATGAGAACATAACTAAGCTAGACGTACGTATTTTCCAAAGAGCAATTATGCACTCAGTCTGTGCATATAAGTTACCTATACAAACTATACCAAAAATGTAAAGCTTGGTCAATCACTAAGAGAAATCTGTTGATTTTTCCATAAAATTTGCATATACATGGATGGACATGGAGACTATTATGCTGAGTGAAATGAGTCAGAGGAAAAGAGAAAGACATAGGATAATCTCATTCATGTGTGGAATATAAGAAATGCAAGGTGTAGTATGGCAACGATATCCAGAAATCCCAGAAACAATAAAGACAAAGGTAAGGAGGTCCAGCTCAGGATAGAAAGCTACCTATAAAGAGCAGTGAGTGTAGCTAGAGTATAGTCTTACAAGGACATTGATAGAACTGATTGGTCTGGACAAGAACTCAGCACTGGAAGAGAAACTAACAGGCAAGGCACTCTCCATTAACAATAGTGCAAAAAACAGTGTTAAAAAGGGTGAGGAGGGAAAGAGAGAGAAAGAAAAAGAATGAAAAAAGAGAAAGGAAGAGAGAGGAAGGGAAGGAGAGAAAGAGAGAAGTAATTTGTCTGCCCTAAAATAAGGCAGTATGAGGGGTGGCGGAGGGAGATGGGAAAAAATGGGAGATATTGGTGTTGAGGAGGATGCACTGCTGTACATTGTATGGTGTACAGTGTATGTACTGTGTACACTGTAATGTGCATTGTATATTACACCCAACAATGAACAATTTTGTAATGACGGTACTTAAAGCTGAACACAACAATGATGAATAGGAACTAGAGACTCTATCCTAGGCCCTGACCTATAACCTGCGCAAATACCAAGATCGCTAGCTACAGTGGCTTGATTTTCTCACACACAAGTGAGAGGAAACTTTCCTGGCATCACAAAAAAGCCTTTGGGATATGATAATGAGTATATATGGAGCCAGGGGTTGATCCCATGATGGTATGCTTCAAGGATGGAGAAACCCTGAATCTCTTAGGCCACGGGAATTTCCTTTCTTCCCCAATGCTTACTGTGCCTATGCAAAAAAAAAAAAAAAAAAAGTGATAGGAAAGCAAACCCTACCACTCCAGCACCTATACTTTTTCTTGTTTTGTTTTGATTTGTTAGATTTTTACTTTATTTTCCTTCTCTTTTTCTTCCACTTTTCTCTTTCTTTTTCACTCTTGTGGTTATTATTTAGAGATTTATTTTTATTTTTATTTGCCAGGTCCATAGTTTTTTCTTTTTTATTTCATTTTTTTCTTTTTTTTTTCTCTCTCTCTTCTTTCTCTTTTGGAGGGAGGACAGCACTGGTGGTGGGAATGCCCCTCATTCATTGTCACTATGTACCATAAATGATGCAGTGAAAGATTTTTAATGCACTTTGGTCCCAATAAAAATTTAAATATATATATATATATATATATATATATATATATATATAAAATATTTGCAAAGAAAAACATCTCTTGACTTTTCACTGGCCCATTTTCTGTTTCACTTTGAGTTACCTCTAACAAATTTTCCTTTTAAACTTCAAATTCAGTTCACAATGATAATTACTTCAGCTAATATTTTCAAAATATCTTAGTAGATAATGATACTGGATAAGAATAAATGAAATGAATCTATTAAGCAGGAAAAATCAAACTCCAGTATAAATAGAAATTTCAAACATCAGGAGAAGCCACCATGAGCAAAACTTAGAAGAATTTATAAGTATGTAATGAAGAATGAGCATTTTATGAAAATATATTTAGTAGTTTACCAAGTAAAATAATAATAGAGAATTCTTTATTTATGTGGTATGAGATGTGAAGGATATATATACACCTGAATATCCCTAGCCTAATTATATGGTACAGAGTTTTACATTCTGAACTTCTGGTAGGTACATATATACTCTGGAAGCATACAATTTATAATAAAATTAAAATGATCACTTTTTAGTACAACTTCATGGGAGAATATATTAGCAGCATGTTATAAAATAAAGGTGTAGTATTCTAGAAACAAATAAGATATTTTACTTCAAATTAAAACCTTAGGGTAACTAAATATGTTTATTGTATTATTATTTGGAATTGCAAAATCCAAAACAATCAAACTATGAACCTATCTTTAAGAAACAATTTTAAATAACCATATTTTATTAAAACTATGGCATGTTACAGAGAAGTTAAAAATGATTATATTTTTACCTAACAAAATACAAAAATAAAAAAAAATACCATCTCAATTCTGCTAAATGTGGACCAACTTAATTGGTCTATGTTAATAGTGAAAGGGTACATTGGATCAACCACTTTAATGAACTGCCTAGCAGTGTTTACTGATATTGATATAGTACCTGGAATGTCAGAGTTTAAGTTGATACAGTGATAGGTATAATATAATATATATAATATAATAATTTTATTACTGGAGCTGGAATGATAGTATAGTGGGTAAGGAACTTCCCTAGCACACGGCTGACCCAAGTTCTATTTCCAGCATTCCATATACTACCAAGAGTGATTTTTGACCTCAGATCCAAAAGTAACCCCTGAGCAACACCAGGTGTGGCCCAGAAACTATTACAAATAAAAAACTAATTCTATTCCTATTACAGTTATGGATAAAATGTAAATGTCATATACAACATTCCTCAGCTAGATTTCTTTTTAGCAGGAGAAACTAACCTTAATTCCCCTGAAGTATAATGGAGATAAATAATGGTATATTAATGTAATGAAGCACAAGATAATGTTCAGAACAGACATGTAACTGAATACAATAATAAGGCAGAAGTTCATAATCTTATGCTGAAGAAAGGAAGCCAGAAACAATACACTATGTATTTAATTATTTCAGAATTAAAACTCTATGTTGTTAGAGGTCAGAAATTAATTTCCCTCTCTAGAGAGTAGAAAGAAACAATAAAACTGGAAAATGAGGACAAGATTTCTCAGTATAGGAAATGTACCAGTTCTTGAGCTGGCTACTAATTACAGACATATTTATTCTTTGAAAAGTTATCAGATGTTCATTTATGATATCTGCAGCTTCTATGTGCATAAATTTATATATGTATATATTTCACATGTTTTTTAAAAAAACCAAGAATCAGATTTGTGTAAATCAACGTGAATAAATCAACTACAGTTAATTTTGATAGAAAAATTCAGAAGAGCATTTTTGTGACAGTTTAAAAATCACAAAAATTTGGGGCCAAGTGATAGCACAGCGGTAAGGCTTTTGCCTTGCATGCAGCAGATCCAGGACAGACCTGGTTTGATCTCCGGTGTCCCATATAGTCCCCATAGCCAGGAGCGATTTCTGAGCACATAGCCAGAAGTAACACCTGAGCGTCACTAGCAGTGCCCCCCCCAAATCACAAAAAGTTAAAAATATTTATTCTAAGGGACTTGAAGATAGTACAGTAAATAGAATGTGTACATTCTTCTTCTTCTTCTTCTTTTTTTTTTTTTTTTTTTTTTGGTTTTTGGGCCACACCCCTTTGACGCTCAGGGTTACTCCTGGCTTTGCCTCAGAAATCGCTCCTGGCTTGGGTGGACCATATGGGATGCTGGGGGAATCAAACCGCGGTCCGTCCTACTCTAGCGCTTACAAGGCACACAACTTACCTCTAGTGCCACCTCTCCAGCCCCAGGATGTGTACTTTTTTTTTTCGAGCCACACCCGTTTGATGCTCAGGAGTTACTCCTGACTAAGTGCTCAGAAATTGCCCCTGGCTTGGGGGGACCATATGGGACGCCGGGGGATCAAACTGCAGTCCTTCCTTGGCTAACGCTTGCAAGGCAGACACCTTACCTCTAGCGCCACCTCGCTGGGCCCCAAATTCTTTTTTGTTGTTGTTTCTTTTGTTTTGGGGTCACACCTGACAGCTCTCAGGGGTTACTCCTGGCTCTACGCTCAGAAATCACTCCTGGCAGGCTCGGGGGACCATATGGGATGCCGGGATTCAAACCACCGACCTTCTGCATGCGAGGCAAACGCCTTACCTCCATGCTATCTCTCCAGCCCCATACTTTCTAAGAATTGATCCTTAGCACTCCCAAACCCACCAAGAATGATCCCTGAGCACAGAGGCGGGAGTAAGCCTTGAATACTTCTGGATTTGGTCCCAAACAGAACCACACAAAGAAATAAAACATATATTCTAGAGTAGAACTCTTAAATGTTTGCTAAGAGGAGAGATGGTACTGTGAATACTTCCCTTGCACATGGCTAGACACTAAACATTAACCAAAAAAAATTAGTGCTATCCAATCAACCAATTTATTTATAAAAATATTAACAAAAATTTAAATACCTTGAGTTGTCAGCAATGATTGCTAAAGTATTTATATGAGGCAAATACTTTCAGTCATATACCACATTTAATGTCACTGAACAAATGAAAAATATATGCCATAAGGAAAAAAACATAATCTTGTATTTTTCAAACTAAGAAACTTTTGGCCCTTAAAATACATAATAATAATAATTAATAATAATAATAATAATAAACATGTATGACAGCTCAACATAAATGACCCTTAGGTCTTATCATTGTAGAAATATATACCCTCAGCTATTCTTTTTCTGGTGGCATGCCAGATTCAGCCAAATTCATAGGCTATTCCTAGATCTGTGCTCAGAGAGCTCTCCTGGCTCTGATAGGGTTAGCTGCACTTTAAGTAAGTACCTTAATCCCTATACTCTGTCCAGCCTTTCAAACGTGAGTGTTTAATATCTTTAATATCTTTGCCATTGTTCATTAGGACTGTAATCAAAATGTAGATTATAAGTAACAATGTTTACATGGGGAAAAGTGCTAACTACAAATAGAGGAAACAGCTAAATTAAAAAATATTGTTTTTTTCCTTCATTTTTTTAGGAATTCTTTTCCCTAGCATTGAATTGCATTTCTAAATAGGAAATGGACTCAGTGGTAATTAACTAGTCCTATATAAAAATTTAGAAGTTTTGAGGTCGGAACAATAGATCAGTGGTAGGGCAAACCTACCTACCTACCTACCTACTTATTGCATGCAGCTGACCCAGGACAGATCTGGATTTGATCCCTGGCATCTCATATTGTCCCCCAAAGCCAGAAACAATTTCTGAGCACAGAGCCAGGAGTGACCCCTTGAGTGTCACCAGATATTGCCCCCCCCCAAAAAAAAACAAAAAAAAATAGAAGTGTTATGTTTTATATTTAACAAAAATTTGGTGTTTTTTTCCAAATATTAAAACTTAAAGAGGTTTAGAAAAATGCATGTTAAAAACAAGTGTTCTACTTCCTTAATAAAAATCACTTGAAACTAAGAAGTTAGGATTTAATAATAAATATCTGATGATGGACTTTGTTTTTAGTTAAACACTGCTCATGTTTTACAATGCTATTTATAATGTCTCGGAGCATCTGACTAAGACTTGAGTGAATCATTTAACAGTAACTAGATGAAAATTTAAATAAGACATTTAGGGAAGATATATAGGCTACTTCAATATATTAACAGCTGTTTTTACTAAATGGTCTGCATCATTATAGAAGAACATGAGTATTACACATCATTTTGTTGAATAACTATTCCACAAATATTCAAGTCAGTTATGAAGACAGCTGTACACACTACCTTAAGAAATTGGTGCCTTGCTGTGCAGTAAAACCTAAATCATGTGAATGTCAATTTTTCAGAAATATTCAACTCTCACCTTACATAATTTTATCTCATTAAAATGGACATGTCTTTTCCAAACACTTAATATATAAAATTACCTAACTTTCAACATTTCAACATACCTTCTAAAGTTGACTAATGCACATTTTTAAACACTAATCAGAGCATAATGGTATATCATTCTCTACACATTGAAAGGGGGAAAACTATGGTATGCTGAGAATTTTGAAAAGAAACATAAATATTCTTAATATCTTCTCTTACGAGTAAATATATTTCTAAGCAGATTAATACAAATTTCCAGAAGTACTAGAACACATAGAACACATAGAAACATTAACTTTAAACATATTTCCATGTGGTAATAGAGTCTATATTTTCTGAATTCCTTTCCAGAAAAATTCTTTACTTTGGAACTTGAACATGTAGAATAAATAAATGGCTATCCTGGATTATTTCACTGCACATATATAGAAACATAAATATATATAAATACAATGGGGACTGAACGGTGGCGCAGGGTGTAAGGTGTTTGCCTTGTACACACTAGCCTAGAAATGGACCCCGTTTCGATCCCCTGGTGTCCTATATGGTTCCCCAAGCCAGGGGCAATTTCTGAGTGCATAGCCAGGAGTAACCCCTGAGCATCACCAGGTGTGGCCCAAAAACCAAAATAAATAAATAAATACAATGATGTACATATATATGCATATAGAATACATGTGTAAATATAAATACACATACATGGGAGGTAGCGAAATAGTACAACAGGCAAGGCACTTGTCTTTAATGCAGTTGACCTTAGGTCAATTTCCAGCCCCACATCTTCCAAGCACCACCAGGAATTATCCTAGAGCACAGAGCAAGGATTAAGCCCTGAACAAACTGGTGTAGTCCAAAAATAAAAATATAAAATATTGTCCACACCTACTCTTTTCTTTGTATACATACTTCCAATATAGTGTAAAAGAAAAAAGAAAGATCACTGTCATATATATACATATATTACATATATGTGTTATATATGTATATTGTGTGGCATATGCCAGACAATAGTGATATTTGAAGAACTCAACTCATGTAACTATATAAGGAATTTTATTTTTCAAATAGAAAATTTACTCAAAATCAGCATATTAAAAAAAGTAGCTGATGACCAAAGAGAGGGTCTATGCACATGCATATGGGAAGCCTGGGTATGAGCTCCAGGACCACTGCCTCTGGGAGCACAAAGTTTATGCTCTGGGAGCTTAAAGCTAAACACTGCCAGCTATGGCCCAAGAACAAACAATATAAACAAAAGTCTGAACAAATAAATATCCCAGGTCAGTTAAAACAAAAACAAAGGTCTATTTTTATTTTCTTTTCTAAATAATTTTCATAATTGAGTCACCATGAGATTCACAGTTATAAATTTTTTCATGAATGAGTCCAACACAATTCCCTTTCACTAGAGTACATTTTCTACTCCAAGATCCCCAATATCCCTCCCCAAAACAGGGGCTATTTTCTACATAAAATGCTTGAAAGAAGTTTTAGACCCAAAATAAGTTATTACTTTGTGCTTGTAACATAGAAAAAAATTATTCTGGCTCTTTCAAAAACCTAGCTGATTTTTAAAACAAATCTGATTTTATTCCCAAAATTTCAATATGGCAAATGAAAAGCTGCTACAAATATAATTCTTACTTAAATATGTTCAAAATCTAAATCCTTGGTTATATGGATTTTGTCCAAGAAAAATCAAATCATAGATATGTTACAAATGCCAAGTTTTCAGAGAAACATAAAAAATAATAGCAACAGATGCATTTCCCCTAGACATTTGTGTTTAACCTATCTACATCCAGAGACTGAAGAAAAGGAAGCTTTCTATATTCAATTTTTATGAATAATAAATTCACTATTTCTGTTAATGTCAACCAGAAAATAATTGAGACAGCCACCCATCCTGATATCCAGTCCATCTGCCTTCCCAACACAGGTGTAACATTCAAAAGAGGGACCACTGGTCTCTGATTTGAACTGGTCTGGTTCTCTCCAGGCTCCCAGAGACATGGCCAATTGCTTCCACCAAGCTCTAGGCTCAACCCATTGCCAATCCTGACATCTGGTCCATCTGCCTTCCCAACTCAGCCTGCCGCCATCCTGACATCTGGCCTGTCTGTCCTCCTGATCCATATAACTTTGTGTGTTTAGGAAAAAAATCTATATGGCAGTTTTATTTGTAGTCACCTTTTGTATAAATCAATTCAATAGACCAAGAAGAACTAACTCTGATCAACATATATGCACCAAAAGTAGAGTCATCAAAGTATGTAACTTTTGCTCACAATCCTAGAGAAACATATACACAGAAAAATGATATTAATGGATATTAGAACACACCTCTCTTGCCACTGAATAAATCCACTAAGCAGAATAGTAAGGACATAAAAGCCCTAAATGAGAAGCTAAAGGACCTTGGACTAATGGATTTATACAGGGCATTTAAATCATCCTCAAAAACCTGAATATACATTCTTCTCAAGTTCACATGAACATGCTCTAGGAAAGATAACATTTAGAAAATAAGTCTAACTTACAAATATTCGCAAATATTAGAATCATACCAAGCAGCCTATCAAACCACAATGCCATACAGATAGAGACTGATTATAAAAGAGAGGGAATGGAGGAAATCAAACACCTGAAGACTAGTTCAGAATCCATAAATTTATTTGAGAAAAACATAGGCAGAACACTCCAACACTTAGACCTCAAAGAATTCTTGGATGATAGGATGTGAATGCCAAGTTTTAATAGCATTAAACCAGAATAAATGGGACTACATCAAACAAGAAAAGTTTCTATATGGCAAAAGAAACACGGGCTAAAATAAGAAGACAGCTAAGTAAATGGAAGAATATTTTTGTACTGAACACATCAGATAAAGGTTTGATATTTAGGATACTTTATATACAAAGTACTCACAAAAGTTAATTCAACAAAACCTAAAAAAAAAAAAAAAGAAGAAACATCGAAAAATGTTTAATCAAAGAAATGGGAAAGGGAAATAAACAGACACTTCTCTTGTGGAAGATCAATAGATGGCCAACAGACACATGAAACAATGCTCATCATCACTTATCATTAAGGACACTCAAATCAAGATAACAATAACATATCATTGCAACCACTTAGGATGCCATATATCAAAAGTAATGGAAATGATCTCTTTCGGAAGAGTGATAGTGAGAAAGGAACTCTCCTCAATTGCTGGTGGGAATGCAGCCCGGTTTAACCCCTATGGAAAATAGTATGGTGGGTTCTCTCTAAACTCAACATTGAGCTGCCATGAGACCCAGCAATCCCTCTTTTGGGTATCTGTTCCTGGGACAGAAAAAACATTCATCCGTAAAAGATGTATGCACATCACTATTCACTGCCACACTCAGAACAAAAGCTAAGACTAGGAAACAAGTGAATCATGAAGAAGTGGTACATATAAAAATGGAATACTACATAGTTGTAAAAAATGATGCAATCATAAAATTTTCAACAACATGGATGAAACTAAAAAGATATTACAGTAAATGAAGTAATCTAGAAGCAGAAGATAAATACAGAATGTGGTATTTAGAATAATTAAAGAAATGCAATGGTCTAAATGGGAGTTGTTTTGACCACCCTTGGCCCCAGAATATAGTGAGGAGAAGAAAAGGAACTGAGTGGAGGAGGAGAAACACAAATATAAAAGCATGGGGGCAGGGGCAAAATGGTCCCAAGTCAAAGGTAACAACAATGTACTCAAGAGACCCAATTTTTAACAATCTAAGCTTAAAATGGGCCTATTATTCTGGGATGCAATGGTTTTAATGGGAGTTATCTAGAACATTCTTGGCCCCAGAGTACAGCAAGGAGAAATAAAGAAATTGAATGGAGGAGGAGAAACACATATGAAAATATGGGGGACAGAGCCAAGAGTCGGTTTCATTGGTTTTATAAAAGGGCAGAACTAAATATCTAAGCCAGAGTCAATAACAATAAAATCCTGAGATCCAAACTTTAATAATCAAAACTTAAAATGAGCTTGTTATGCTGGCAGGCTGCAGGGCAAGGGTGGTGGCATGGGATACACTCTGATGGCCATCATTGGTGGTGGGATTCTCCTTGAAACATTGTATGTTCTAACTCAACTATAAAGAACTTTGTAAATCACAATAGTTTCAATAAAATAGTTTTTAAGATAAAAAAGGTTATATTGAGTCGCAAAATAAATAATACAATATAATAAGAAAAACATAAAGAGGGAGATGATCAGGGGAGAAAGAAGAAAGGAAAGAAAATTTGAAGGGGCTAAAATGAGCTAAAGAATTAATTCAGTTGGTTGAAGGGTCTGGTTTAATCCCAGCATGATATGCTTCCCTGAACACTGGCAGGAATGGCCCAAACTAAGAAATCTCCCTGTTCTTCCAGGAGTAATCTCTGAGCACAAAGCAAGGTGTATGATCTGGGCATTGCTGGATGTGAAACAAAAAAATAATAATGAAAATAAAGTTAAGCAAAAAATAAAGTAGATACCTCATTAAAGTAGTTCTAGGTTTATAAAAAAAATGAATAGACAGAAAAGACAGGGTACAAATAAACACTCTCCCATCCCCAATACACACAAAGTTACAATATATGTATTAATGCATATACACAGTCTAATACTGATTCACACCCCAGCATTATTAACATCTTGTAATAGTGAGTATATTTGCCATAATTTTAAACCTATAATAAATCATCGTTAATTGACCACTTAAAGTATTTACAAAAATGGAGCTTGCCAACGTTGGGCACAAGGATGGTTGAGAGGAGACTATGGCAAATTCATAGAGGAAGCACATACTATAATAATATGCATGGTCGTAAATTATTATATGCACAAAAGTATCATAAACTATTTTAAGTCATATTTTAATGTTATTTTCTAATAAAAGAAAGAGAAAAGCCTTCATTACTATGATGCAGTGTTCAATTCAGTTTAATATTTTGCTGCACTGTTTTATCAGTGGCAAATTCATGATCCACCATTGCATCCACAAAATCTATACTATACAGAATAGTTATTTACCTATTGATATTTACCCTTATCTAGCCCCACTCATCAAATGACAAATATCAAGCAATCTTCATATTGTCTCCAATTTTTCAAATGTTCCTTCCTTTTCCTGGATTAAAAGATAAATTTTTGTCATTGGATGAGCAAGTATGTACATGTAACAATTTGTTTGATACACTGAACTATGTATCAAATTTATTTATTTTTATTTATTTATTTATTTATTTATTTTTTGGTTTTTGGGTCACACCCAGCGGTGCTCAGGGGTTACTCCTGGCTGTCTGCTCAGAAATAGCTCCTGGCAGGCACGGGGGACCATATGGGATTCAAACCAACCACCTTTGGTCCTGGATCGGCTGCTTGCAAGGCAAACGAAGCTGTGCTATCTCTCCGGGCCCATATGTATCAAATTTAACTTTTTACTAAAGAATATTCTAATCACTTTGCAGTTTTGGTAATCACAAATAAAGTTATTGAATATATTTTGTACTGATTTTTACATTTCAATTTATTTGAATACTACCAGGAAGCACAATACATTTCTCCTAACAATGGATAAAATTTTTGTAACTTGTCAACTTTTTGTGTGCCAAGAATTTAACTTAAGACATTTATAGGTCAAGTTAGGAAGAAGTGACACAGAGATATTAAACATGCCTATCTATGGGCATGAATCATTTCTCAAGATACACTTTCCATTAGAATTTTGAGGATTTTCCTTTCAATATTAATTATTATGTGTTATGTTAGATCTATGCATGTGTTTCATTTTTGAATGGCAACTAATAAAATGACATTGTGTTTTTCATGTAAAATCTCATTGTGAAAAAATACTGGAGTATTGTTTTCCCCAATATATCTACAAAAATTTATTAGCTAAAAACATTTTTATTTAGTTCCCAGATAATATTTTCGTATATAAAATGTTATTTGCAAATGGATGTGTTTATTCACTTCTCAAATATACATATAATTTCTATTGATCTATTACTCAGTTACTGTACTTTCTTGATACAATATTGAATAAAAGTGTCACCATTTCAAGTTCAAGTGCACTCTTGACTTATTTCTTTCAGCTTTTTGAGCCATATTCTGTGACCCTCAAGGTTATGGTACTCCTGGCTATGCACTCAGAAATCGCTCCTGGCTTGGAGGCCCTCATGGGAGGCCAGGAGATCAAGCCATGGTCCATCCTGGGCTAGCGCTTAGCAAGGCAAACGCCTTACTGCTCCAGCCCCTCTTGCCTTATTTCTGATCTTAACGGGAAAGCTTCAACTTTCTCATTCAATATATTTTCCTAGTAAATATTCAATCACCACCCAGTGTACAACAGAATGTTCCTGGAAACCAAAAACTCCTAAAACTTGCACCCCAATTTCTTCCATATACCTCCAATTTAACCATTACTTTTTTTTTTCACAATTATGCCTTTGTATCCATAAACACTACAATATAGTTTCACTATAGTTCTAAAATTTTTTATTAATCTGTTTTTACCTACAATTACATTTATAAGATTCAATCATGATGTTCTTACTCAAATTTTGCAATTTTCTTGCTGTAGACAGAGCAAAGAATCAGATTGATTTTCTATAATTTACAATATTTTAATTACTTCCAAAAATCTTAATTCTCCAATCAACCTCAAATGAGAGTTCAAATGTTTCAATAAAGTTAAATAACTTTTTAAAGTTTCATATATTGAAACAATAAAGATTTTATTTCAAAGGAAGTACAAATGTTTTGTGTCAGTACTAGGAATAACAGTTTGCAATTTTACTCCAAAATATATATAATTCAATATCAGATAAATGTTCTACTAAACTTCTAATACAAAATCTTAAATATTAATTTTTAATGAGCATGTTTCTATTAAGTTCAAGAATTCTAACTCAAGTTTACAGAAATGTCAGAAATATTCAGTTTCTTGGGTCTACCAGAATATTCCAAATAAAAAGTCAATCTAGAAATTAAGGACATTTGTCATTAAAGACAGTTCTGACAAATTTTTCAGATATGATGTCAACTAAAATGTTACTTTCAAGTCCTGTGAAGAAAGATAAATCAAATAGGGAGATCACTGGGGAGAATCTATGATCTTGTTGCATTCAAATTCATAATTCTTCATATTCTATTACTTATTAGACATTTAAATACCAAATAGTACCAGAGTGTTTTATAATAAATCAAAAAAGTAACTATCAATAAATAATTAAAAATCAAATTTATGACAATTAAGTCATTATATTAGATATCAAATATCTTACCATAAAATGATGCATTTGGCAATTTTCTAGTTAAAAGTTGTGATGACAAGAAACTTCCTCCCAAATATTTTAAAACAATATTACCTTCATAATTATCATTATTTATATTGATAAGTGAATAGTAACTGAATTCTCTATTTCTTTAACAATATACCCCTAACAATATAGGAAATAAAAAATTTCAGTACTGACAATATTTACAGATTTTTATAGTGGATATGAATTTATTTAACTTCAGTTTTACAATGCAAATTAAATATTAAATAGGGACCTGATGTCTTCCTTACTGGGAGATATATTTAATAAATATATTAAAATAGTCATGATCTCACATATGAAAAATATTAAATAGAAATAAATGCCAAAGTTTAAAATAATAAATAGTATAATGGCATAACTACAGATAATGAATCAGAATATTACTTTCATCAGAATACTCTCAAACTGTTTATAAGTTATGCCCCAGAACATAAGTTTAAATAATTCTATTTGCAATCATTATTATTAGAATTTTATTTATAACTTTATATTGTCGATTGGGATTTGTAAACACAAACAATATCTGACAGGAACTACCATATTACTGGATATTTTAAAAGGAACAAAATTGATTATAACTACATATTTTTCTACTAATAGCAAAGTAGCCACAAAAGCTAAGAGGGTGAGGAATATAGAGTACAGAAAGATGACTTACATGTGGAGAGTTATACTTTAATTCTCTCTCCCAGGACTGAGAAGTTTTATTCTTCAAGCTTACAATGCTCTTTTCTCCACGGTATTCTTCTACTTCCAGAAGGTCAGGACAAAGCTTCAACAGACTTCTATTATTTGTTTGATCTAGAAGGAAATTATACTTTTAATCTATTACTACAAAATGCATCAAACTTTTTTCTTACTGGGATGGGGTGGGAGGATCTCATTATTTTCTATTGAATCTGAGGAGAACATAGGAAATAGGAATTGCCATTGTTGAGTATAATATTAAATAAATAAAGTATTTTAAATTAACACCACTAAAAAAAGTCACATCTATCTTCATTTTCACTTTTAGGGCTAAGAAGCAATAGTAAAAGAAAATTAATATTAAAAATCCAAATGACTACAAAAGCCCACTCAAATGTATTTTTAAAGAGACTTTTACATAAATTTCCAATCCTCTAGTCTGAATGGACTGGCAGAGATGATTCGGTATCAAATATTTTCATTCATTCATTATAATGTCTTAGGTCTAAGAATTACAGGGTAATTAAAAGAGAGTAAAGGAAAATCTTTTTTTTATTTTAATGGAATTATAAAGAACGATGAATTTAAGTGCATGAAACATACCAGAAATAGATAGCAGAGGGTCTGTCAATCAGGGCAAGACATATGAAATAGGAGTTTCCAAGATGGCATAGAGCTTAGAGCAGAGCAGTGTTACTCAAACAAGACATGTTGTCCCATCAGAGTACATAACATCAATACACTTTTAATCTGATTACATTATAACTTTCAAATAAATCTGTATGAGGAAAATAAAAAATATCCTAAATTTACAAGCACACACCAAATTGTGATGTGTAATTGACTAATACTCAGTGGTATGACTTATAATTTTAAGATGATTAATTATTATTTATGTTGAAGCTATTTCTAGCTAAGCATTATTCCCAGTGTGTTCTGAGCTCAGTGTTTGAGGGTTCAGGTGCTGATGCCAGAAATTTAACCCAAGGCTTCACACAGGCCAATCAAGAGCTCTATCAGTGAATGATATTCCCCAACCACCAGGACGTGGAATTAATTCTACAGTACAGTTTTCTATCATATTGTAGGTTTCTAATAATGAATTATTTTCTGCCTCATTACAATGAAATATTATGATAAATGACCTCAACTTATACCATAGCAAGAATCACATCACCTTCCCTACCTAAAGTCCCTCCTACTGCTTTCCAGTAATAAAGTTAAATGTGGGGTAGCATTTGGTAAAAATATAGAATTTGAATATCTTTTGAAAATCTATATGTTCATACTGTAAAAGTAAGGTTTGCTAAAAATCTTGAATATTATTTCTTCTGTTGAAAATATATGTAGAAAATTATAAACAAAGGATGCCAATCATAGCACTATTTGTATATCGCCATGATCTTAAAGATTATGCATTGCTATGATACAAAGCCCCTCATACTGTATAGGCAGAACAAATCTTTTTCAACTGTAGATATAATCACAAGTTGTTAACTGTGTGATCCCTTTCTGTTTTTAACAACAGTTATTTTCTTTCATTGACTTGCATACCTCAAGTTATTTGAAGGTGGAACAAAATGCAAATTTGACTACCAAATATAAAAGCAACTGATTAATTAAACTCTTCAAGAACAGATATCAGGATACATAAAACTATTAGACTACTTCTCCTGAGTTAACAAATTCAGACCTAATGTAATATTATTACTAAAATAATCAGCATAAAACTTTCTGTATGAATATATTCATATGGCTTTTCACACAGTTCTATATTAGTTTCTAGAAGACAGTAATAGTTTTGCTGTATTTGGGGTCAGTGAAGATCAACGTACATTCCTTTAGGGAAAGCTTTGAACTGACAGAGGATGAATGATTGACATCAGTAACAAATACTTTTTTCCCCAAAATGATATATTATATATAGCAATACCTATGCTAATTAATACCATTTATATCTACTAGATGTGTCAGAAAAATATGCCAAACCCTTCACGATATATAGAGTAAATATAACTAAAGTTATATTATACATATAAAAATTGATCCCTTTGTGCAAATAATTGACAACTTTTTCTTTTTTCTTTAAATGTTTACGTATATGTATATAAATAGAACATACTTTAATAAAATAAAACTCACATATAATTAGTTAAACCTTGTAATCTGACCTGATAAATTTATGAGTTTGACAAAAATCAAATTTTTACATTGCAAATCTCAATGACCTATAAATTCAACTCAAAAATATTTACTAAATAAGCAGGGAGATGGTACAGGAATGAAGGTGCTTGCCTTACACGAGGCTGACTCCTGCTTGAGTACTGTCACAACTTATGATCCCCTGAACAATGACAAAAGTGACCCCTGAGTACAGAGCCAAGAGTAGCCCCTAAACACCACCAGGTCTGACCCTCCTCCAAGAAAACAAATTAAGCAAAAACTGTAAATACTAAGATTTTTAATAATCATGTAAATTCAGTAAAGTCATTAAAACTATGAATAGAACTTTTGTGGATGAATCTGATACATACAAAAAAATTATTGTTGACAACCAAAGTCCACAGTCACTAAACCCTCAGTGACTGACAATATATGAACTTAATTCTGGATTCCCTGAAACAATTTGCAAACTACTTACTATAAGAACTTTTATTAATAGCTACTCCTTTCTTTCTTAGAATTATCCCAATTTGTATATAATCATCCTAGGAGTCTGTCATTACTATATAATCTGATTTTTATCAGTATTTTTCTTGTACTTCATAAGGCTAGCACATGACAGAAATACTGAGGATATTCTAAATTAATATTTAGTTCTTATAATATTAATAAATTAAGACAGATGGTCAAGAATTTTCTAAATCTTCACATCCTTGAAACTTAATATTTTATTATCAGCATTGAACCATCTCATATTTGACAAATCCAAACTTGACATCTGATATCTTGGTTACTTAAGTGTTTAAAATCACTGTCTTACTTTCATACTCTTTGCTTTCTTAAAATTCCATTTTGTGCTTGCCTGAAATTTTCCTTTCTTGATTCACTTTCTATTTCTCAGAACTTCTGTTTTAAATCTGCTAGTTCTTTTCACACAAGTTTCTCCTTCATGTCTGTCCAGAAGTTTATCCATTTTTTTCAACTTCAACTCTCTCCTACTGAAAATAATACTTATACATATACATCAAGATATATGGAATATACAATCCACAGTTCATCCCTGAACAAGTTTGAGGTATCTACCAAGTATACAATCATCCAACTGGTCCCCAGTCCTATCGTCATATTCTCTCTAATCCATACTTAACATTATCTAGCCATTTTTCACCTTTTGCTTACATATTTTTGGGTTTTGAAATAGTTTCTTTTTGAAATTATCGATCCAATTGCATTCTTCCTAGATAAAGAAACAACAAACAGCTGAGGAGATAAAAAAAAATCTACAACAGATAGATTCAAAGGTAATAAGAAGCCAAGGAAATAAATTCCACACCAACTAGAATAATTGGCAACAATTTGGCACTGTGTTCATAGCATTTAATTACTAACCCAAGTACAGTTCACTTATGAAATGTGTTGCATCTGGTGGCTACATTTTAAGCCAAGATTACTGGAAAGAATATATTACAAACAAAAATGCACCAAGAAATCACAAAATAAAATATCAAATGTAATAGTATAAAAGTGAAACATAGCTAGGTACAGATAATAATGTTAAGTTGAAGAATATTATAATAAAAACATGGAGACTGTATTTTCTTTCTAAGGATGCAGCTTCGCAGTTCAAGTTCATTCTACAAAATGTAAATCAGAAAGGCTAAAATATAAGTGTGTATGGAGAGGAAAGAGAGACTAGAAACAGAGACAGGAAGAAACAAAGATATAGGTATCTAATTTTTCAGGGAAGGACTCATATCCAAAAATGGCCAGGGATTACTTCTGGTTCTGTGTTCATGGCTGACTCCTGATGGCAATCAGGACCATAAGGAGATCAAACCAGGTCAGCTGCCTGCAAGGCAAGCATTCTATGCATTGTACTACTGTTTCAACCTCAGAGATAGAATTTTTAATATTCAACAACAAATATGATTTTTAAATAACAATAAGAATTATATACTACCCCTTTGATTCCAAAGTTAAATTGAATGACTAGCTGCCTGTCATCTGAAAGTGATGTGACTGTATAAATGACTTTTTTTTTTTGGAGGGGGGAGTATTAGGCCATTCCCCAGTGGGGCACAGGGTTTACTCCTCTCTCTACACTGAGAAAGTATTCCTGGCAGGCTTGCAGGACTATACGTGATGCTGGGGATCAAACCCAAGTCAGCCATGTGCAAGACTAATGCTCTACCCATTGTGCTATTTTTCAGGCTCCAAGTATAAATTCTTTCTTAAGTAAAACCTAGTCTGAGTTTCTAAAAAATAAAATAAAATGGTCAGAAATAGATCAGACATAAAGACAATTTTCTACTATAAGTTGATTCCAATCAATCCCCAGAACTCCACATAGTCTCTGAACACTATCAGAGAAAGCAGTGAATATCACCAAGGTATATATCAAAAAACTAAATAAATAAAAATGACTTTTAAAATATTTAGATGCACACTGCATTACTGCATTTAGAGTTTATAAAGTGCTTCCTGCTTAGTTTTATTACTGAAAAGAGGTGGGCGGAAAGATAGCATGGAGGTAGGGCACTTACTTTGCATGCAGAAGGACAGTGGTTCTAATCCAGGCATCCCATATAGTCCCCCGAGCTTGTCCGGAGCGATTTCTGAGCATAGAGCCAGGAGTAACCCCTGAGTGCAGCCAGGTATGACCCAAAAAAACAAAAAACAAAAAAAAAGAAAGAGACCGCAAAATTTCACCCTCTTTTTTTTTTTTTTTTGGTTCTTGGGACAAACCCAGCAGTACTCAGGGGCTACTCCTGGCTCTATGCTCAGAAATCGCCCCTTGCAGGCTCGGGGGACCATATGGGATGCCAGGATTCCAACCACCATCCTTCCGCATGCAAGGCAAATTCCCTATCACTGTGCTATTTCTCCTGCCCCTTCACTTGCTTTTTATCTTTTACGATCTCTTAAATATCTTCACTTGAATATTCAGGGTTTGTTCTTCCTTCAAATAATAATGACACATATCTTCTGAATCTTTATTTATTTATGTATTTATTCAAGAACACATTTTTTAATAAACATCCAAAAAAGGGGTTGAAGAAACAGTACAAAGATTAAGGAGCTTTCCTTGAATATGACTGATGTGAGATTGATCTGTCATTGCCAGATATAAACCCATAATACAAAACCAAGAGTAAGCCTTGATCACCTTTTAGTTATGAACCAACCACCTTCTCAAATATATATGCTCAAAAAAAAAAATAACATGCTTCCATTTAGATTCTTGAAAATCATGTTTTCTTTTACCTCTACAGTAAGAGTTCCTTTCTTTTTTTTTCTTTTTCTTTTTTTTTTTTGATTTCTGTTTCTGGGCCATACCCAGAGGCTCTGAGGGGTTACTCCTAGCTCCTAGCTCAGAAATCAATTGCTCCTGGCAGGCTCAGGGCACCATATGGGATGCCATGGATTGAACCCGGGTCCATCCCAGATCAGCTAAGTAAGGCAAAGGCCCTACCACTGTGCAATCACTCTGGCCCCAACCTTTTCTATTTTTCTAATAAAAATATCACTTTAACCTCCCTTACCCCTCATATTGACCAAATTAACCTCAAGTAAAGTTTTACAATTACAAAATTTTACAATCTATTCAACTGACCAATAGGAAGTTCAATGAAATATATTAATATCTAAATAAAATAAATTTTATTTTCAATCAAGTTGATATATCCTTGATGTCTTTTCTTAGAAGGCCTCAATTATTTTTTTGTGTTTTGTGTAAGAAATGATTACTTAATATTCAACCAAAATTAAATACAAGGCCAAAGGTTTTATATTTTTTTGGTGGGGGGCATTCCACACTGCTAGGAGTTCAGAACTTTTACTTTGCCTTGCACTCTAGGACTCAGAAAGAACATATTGGATGTAGAAGATTGAACATGTGTCAGTCACGTGTAAGGCAAGCACCTTATACACTAAACACTATCCTCTCACTCTGTTCCCCTTAAATCAAAGAGTTTTACCAAAATAAATTTTGATGCTACTTTACTTTTGTTCACTAATTTACTTCTCAGTTCATGTTTACCTTGATCAAATATGAAATTTCAGGTGTTTCATGTATCATAGTTGTATTTTCTGAAATTGCATACTCTTTAAGTATATATGATTTCTCACATTCAATAAAAACTATTCAAAAATAAGATTATGCTTTAAGTATTGCTCTCTACAATCCAGCTGTTATGAATAAATTACTGAGCCATTTGACAATGAAACGTGAATAAGCTAAAATCAGAGATGCAATCATTAAGTCAGACAGTTATAATAAACTCTTTTATGTCTATTAATTCTCAGAATTAATTTTTACTACCACTATTTTCAAGCTCTAATAAATCTTTCAAAACTAGTTCCCATTTGAGAAGACACATCATCCTTTGATCTGTGCAAAAAGCCAAGATCACTAACTACATAGGACTGATTTTGACAACTATGACTGGGAAAAACTTATCCTGGGACCAATAAGAAAGACTCTAGCCTAGGCTTTGTCCTACAACAACCAAGATCTCTAATTCCATAGGTCTGACTGAGACAACTGCAACTGAGAAGAACTTCTGGATGAAAGACTCTATCCTAGGCTTTGTCCTAGGATAGGTGCAAAAAACAAGACCATCAATTACTGAAGACTGATTAAAACAACAATGATTGAACAAAACTTCTAGAACTGTAAAGAAAGACTCTACCCTAGGCTTCATTATATGACCTATGCAAATACCAAAATCTCTTGTTACAGAGGCCTGATTTTATCATCCACGACTGAGCAGAAAGTTTTTTGGCACGATAAAAAGACCTAGGGGAGGAAAAAAAAGAGCATGTATGAAGCCTGTAGTTATTCCCATGGCAGTATGCTTCTAGGGCACAGAAACCCTGTATCTCTTAGGTCAACAGAATTCCCTTTCTAATCTCCCCCAATATTTACTGTGCCGAAGAAGAAGAAGAAGACGGAGAAGAAGAAGACGGAGGAGGAGGAGGAGGAGGAGGAGGAGGAGGAAGCACAATTTTCTTCTTTTTTTCTTTTTATTTTGGGCTTGTGGTTATTGTTGGGTTGTCTTTAATGCTGTGGTACTTTCGGTTTTATGTTTGATTTTTTTTTTTGTCATTGTAGTTTTGTTTCTTTTTTTTTGTTTTGTTTTGTTTTGTTGTCATTGTAGTTTGGGGTTTTTTGGTTTTTTGTTTGTTTCTGGGATTTTTTTTTTTGTATTTTTTGTCTTTTTGTTGTTTCTCTTCTTTTTTTCCCTTCCTACTCTTAAACTGATATTTACATCCTCTAGATGGACTCCTCCTGGTTTTTTGTTTGTTTGATTTTTGTGGGGTTTTTTGGGGTTTTTTTCCTTTCTTTTCTTTTTTCTTTTTTTCTATTTTTTTCTTCAAACAGAACCACATAACTTGAGTCATCTTGTTCTGCCTCATAATTTGAGGGGGAAAGAAATGGTACCAAGACCAAACAGTCATACGAACATTGAGTAAGAATAAAAAAATGATCAGACTTAAACACCAAATCCAAAGCCAACAGCAACAGAATCAATACCCAATCTACAGCAAGCTAAACACAGAGGGGACTACTTATACTAGCAGCCCAGGAGGCAAAGGGGAGATATAGGATGCATGCTAGGAACAGGGACGGAGGGAGGACAACACTGGTGATGGGAATGCCCTTGATTCAATGTCACTACCTAAAATTTTACCATGAAAGAATTGTAATTCACTTTGGTCACAATAAAAATTATTAAAAAATAATAGTCCCCACTTGGTCTTATCTATAGCAGTATAATACTATTTTTGCATATTCCATTCTAGGTGCAATTTTCAGCATGCCTTCCCCCTTCAAATCTAGGTTTCATGGAAATTGAACACAGTACAATGCCACTTAATTTACAGAAAATATACTACACATTAAAAACAGTTATATTTACCTATCTGAAGTTCCAAATCAATATTAAAATGAAGAACCTAAAACAAAATTAGTTTTGTGTCTGAGACTTAAGTAATATAGTCCTCTCAAAGGACTATTAAAATCATACCCAATGCCTTACAAAAAAAAACAGAACCAAAACAAGAATACCCAACAAACATTTTTTTTCAGTTCAGAGTTAATATCTAGTGTTGCAAAATATTTTTCCAGATTCTAATTATATTGTATGTGTGGGATCCCTCTCTTCACATTAATTTCAGAAGGACACTTTCAAGATATCTAGAGCAAGTTTATTTCCAATGTGTATCAACTTGGTATGTGGAACTAAGGTCAATGTAAACCCCATGATCCTCAAAAGAACTTGTGACTATAATTTAAAGAATGAAGATTACCTAGGTTTAGGGATATCTCCAAAAACAGGCTTTTATCAGAGAAACCAATCAGTAGAAAAGGGCAAACATCCAGAGGCAATTTTTGTCATATGAATCCTGTTATGAGAAGTCCTCTATGTCACACCCCAGGTCCTTAGCACAAAATGTAAACTCTATTTACCCCCATTTACATCACTGTAAATCCTGCCTATCTATGTTTTCAAATGTTGTACTTTTCCTCCTGCCAATCTTTCTGATGATTTAATGTATTTGCTTGTTCAGTCTAAGAATAATCCAGAAGGTGGAGAAATTTCTTCTTCATATAATAAAAATAAATTTTATGAAATGTTTACTTTCACTTAAATAATTTTAGGAAAGAGAATGAATCTACAAAAACTTTGAGTTGAACAATATGTTGGACAGAAGAAAGTAAGGTCTCAATTATCTACCAAACTCTTCTAACTGGGAAGACTATGAGCACTAGCTTACACGTCCTCTTTCTCACCCCTAAATAAAAGGGAAAAACATTGATACTTCCTAAGAGGAAAGTAATTTAAGATTTTAGAGAGTGAAAGTGGAGGAGAGGAGACTTGAGCCTAGAAAATCTGTCCTAAACTAGTTTATATTATTTTTAGAACTGAAATAAATTCTGAAATTAAGCTAAAAATTGAATTTTAAATTAAATTATATATAAATATATATTTATATTAAGTTCCTTTATTGAAAAACAATGAGTTTGTCTTTAGATATAATAAAAATTAGAAAAATTCTTCATGTGTAGTCTACATCTACAAGGTTGTCTTATGAAAACAATTCAAAATTCATACTAAACATATTTTACTTCTATAATTACACAGGTATATAATGCAATTAAATAAAGATATCACTTTTCTAAAATAAATATTTTTTCATTCTCAAAAAGACATATTAGTATAGCAGACATATTTAAATGAGGTATCTATAATATTCTATGTATAATTTCTGAATAGTTGATTATATATTAGCTACATATTAGCTTATTTATGAAGTGGGGGAAATCTCAGCGCTAACAAGCAGGAGAAGGAATTAAAAAAAAATCTACCTTATCTATATAGCCCTGACAATTGAGTTTGGACAACAGTATTTTCTAAATGTGCCCTATTGAAAGCTGGATATGTAATTACCTTTAGTTCATAGTCTAGACATTAATGCTTTCATAGTATTTAAGACTCCTTGTAACATGCTTGCAGCTTTAAGTAAGCAAGGCTAAATCTTGACCAGATAAATTAGCAAAGAATGCAATAAAAGCTGCAATGAAAGAACTTTATCCTACAAACCTTCAAGTTGCTGCTAAATGAGATTTCTTTGAAATGCAGATCAGTTGAACTAGATTAGTGAATTTTAGCTCCTGTCAACATCATAACAAAATACAAATACAATTGTTCACTGGTCTTATCTCCATGCTTCCATCTGCTGCCTTGTTATTTACTTTCCTTGATTTACTATGCAGATCTAAATAAGGCACATCAAGGAGGGCTTACAACACAATGGCTTCTTAAGCTTTACATCAAGGTATTTGAAACTGAAGCCAGGAAAGGGCTGCCATCAAAGACATATCTCTAATGAACTTCCATATCAGAGGAGGTTTGGTATTTAATACTGCTGTGAAAAGAAAGAGCTACAAATCAGAATGGCCTATGAAAGAAAATGCCTACAAATCTTGATGAGATTAGCACCTCTGAGAATTAATATCCCAATAAAAATGATGTCTGGTACCTTGAAGAGTTAACTTCCAACCTTTGCAAATATAATGCACTGTGTCAAGAACAGGGAAATCATTTGACAAGGTTAAAAGGTCATGGGAGAATTTTTAATACCCCCTCCAAAGCTATCTAATGATATTTTCCCTCCTGCCCATTGTATGTCCATGTTGGAACAAACACACTTCAATGTAATTAACACAATTAAAAGAGTTGTACTATCATTTTCTATGTCATATGCACTTTGCAATATTTTCCAAATAAGAAAATTAGAAACAAATCTGCAATAAAATTACAATCTAAAATGACAGCATGTGACATTTGTTTATCAATTCTAATGTTTTCCTTTTCTCCCTCACCCACCCAGCAATCTATCATGATACAAAATAAAACTCTCAGTTATTTTACAAATCCCAGGGTCTCATTTTCATTACCTGTCACTGCCCTTCTTAAGAGAACAAGTAATTTCTTCCATCTACTTGTCCCCGAATTGTTTTTCCACTTTTGTTTTTAATGTGCCAAATCTGAACAAGACAATAATTCACAAACATTTTAAAAGTTTCCAGCAAATTCTGCTTGCATTACTACTTGACAATTTCTTTCCCACAGCAGTAAGCTCTATAAACAAGAGATACATTTTTTTTTCCTAAAGAAAGCATTTCAATCATTTATGTCGTTCTATAGCAAGGGAAGTTCCCACAAGCATGTTCTGTTCTGTGGATCAATCAGCTCCAAACCAAAGTAGACAAGTTGTCGGCTCCTGTGCTTGGAAATCCTGCTGCAGGCTCACCAGATGATGAAAACTGAGGTATGCAGCGTATGGGGCCCCACATGGCATTCAGTAGCTTCTGGGCATGTCAAACTTCACAACTACCCTACAGTCAATGACAGCAAACACCTTCCCAGTTCTTTCCTCCAAACACCACATCCAAACATTGCCTCTCTTAGCCTCCCTCCAAATTACATATTTCGGGCAGTCTTCCAGAAACAAAGCCCCCAAACAGAAGCAACCTCCCATGACGACACCACAGAAATCACAGTTGTGCTTTTGCTGGATTTCATTTCATGTAGGTGATGTTCCAGACTTATTTACAATCACAAGAGACTGTTACCTCTTCTTGTTTAATGAAATGACAAAACAACAGATTTGCATATGCAAAAGCAGGTGCTGTAACAGGTTTGACTACTCATGACCTAAAGCATGTAAAGAAGGTTTAGCTGCAACTGCTGTCTCAGAGGCATTAGTGCTCTGATGGGCGGTCAAAACTCTACCATCTGTAGAATGTTTTCAAAGTGACTCTCTGAATTAAAAACTGATCCACAAACCTTCCCTCATCTCTTTGCCCATGAGGTGAAATTTTAAGATTCCCTGGGAACAGTTTTTGCCTTTTAATCCTAAACATGGGAAATGTCAAAAATAATGCATTCAACTAACGATTTCATAACATTTCTTTTCACCATGCTGACATGATCCATGATCCCAGATAAGAAATTTTATCATAGCATTACTTTATAAAGCAGTGTCTTTCTGGTATTAATTATCTCTATTGCTGGGCTAAGAACCCAAAGAATCACAAGACTTCTGCTTCTCTCTGTTATTTAACTAGGGTGAATGTTTTAATTCAAGTTTAACTTTGGGATCTTAAAACAATAATGAAATGGTGCACAAGAGTTTTCTTAATCTCTTTTTTTTTTCTTTTGTTTGTTTTGTTTTGTTTTTTTGGTGTAGACCCAGCAGTGCTCAAGGGTTACGCCTGTCTCTGCACTCAGCTTAGGGAACATTTCAGGCCATGCTCAGGGAACCCTATGAGGTGCGATTAATTAAACCCAGGTCAGTTGCATGCAAGGCAAACACCCTCTCACTGTGCTATTGCTTGGGCCCCTTAATCTCTGATTTTATTAATTAGAACATATTTTATCTTTATTATTTTTTAAAATTTTATTAAAGCACGTTTTATAAAATTACTATGGTTGAGTTTTAGACATACAATTTTCCAGCACCAACCCCACCTAAATGGTCCCCAGGTTCCCTTTCACCCAGCAGCCTGCTTTCTTGACAGGCACATTATCAGTTTGGTTGTTGAAGTTTGGATCTCATATTTCCAGTGTTCTTAGTGTGGTTGTTATATATAACTTTACCACTTCTCTACATCATTCATGTATTCATGTCAGGGCTCTTGACTCTTGCCCTCTGCTACTTCCATTCCACTTGTTATTTCCTTCCTCTATTCCTATCCTTCTGTTCTTTCTCTCTATACTCTGGGGCCATGAATGCTTGAGGCAATCGCCCTTTTATACATCACATTTTTAATCTCTGATTTTAGTGAGAAGAGTCTCACAAGCAGCACTGAGGCCCAGTGGGAGAGGTAGTAGCAACAACTTTCACTCAAGGGACCAGTGTTAGGGCCTGAGGATGCAGTGCTGTTTGGTCCCTGACAGAAGTGCCTGAAACACACAGGCCAGGCTGACAGTGCAGAGGGCCCTTAATCTCATTTTTTAAAGCTATAATCTAGGCAGGCACATTTTTCTACTGAAATGCCAGTTTTCAAGATAAGAGAAATAACCTTGCACACAGCAGCAAAGAGCCAGGGTTCTGACTGAACATGACCCCTCACTGAACAGAACAGTCTGTTTTTGAGTTATGTTTGCAGAAGGCAGCACCACATGCCCCAAGCTCCAAGTCGGATGCTCTTTCTGTAGTCTAATTTGCTTGTCAAAAAATGTTACAATCACAAATCAAAAAGTCTAGATAAACCTGGCATTACTTGGGGAGGTCAGGGACGAGGAGATGCAAATGATTTTCCTTGCTTTCTAGAGAAAGAAGAAATTAACTGAAAATAAATGCAAAAGGATTGTAAACTTCAAACAATCCTTGAATTATAAATAAAAGGACCTGGTGCCACATAACTAAAAAAAGAAAATCTCTCTCACACATACACACACACATACTCACACATATACACGCTTAAATTATTAAGACCAAAAACCAGTCTCTTCTTTGAAAGCATTGAAACAGCATGCAGTACACAATTTTGAGGTGACTGAAAAGTAACTACTTCTTATAAAAAGTTTTACTCAAAAAATCAAATTCAAAGAAAATGTTAATCATGAAATCCTACCTCTCAAATTCAAATGAAATACGTTTAATTAACTTTACGTATTTTTACAACCATACCTATATATTTTTCTAGTAGTTTTCCTTCCAGACCCTTAATATTTAGCTGCAAAAAGATTCTGTCACTTGTTTGTGATTTTGTTTACATTTTTTTCATGATAGTGAAAGAGTCTGACTTACTGTTCTGTCTTATTGCTTAAACACTTAAGAATTAAAATATTATTGCAGGGAATTGAAGTATTTAGTAGCTGTTTCTAACAACTGAGATGCAGCATTTATCGCTATGACCCCTTTATGTTTCTACAAGTTTTAAAAACTAAAGTTATTTGCTCAATAAGTTGTAATTGCCTTTTCAGAGTCACAGTATTTCATCATGTCTATAAATATTTAGACATTACTTTACGTTTGCGTGATGTATTCAACAAAATGCCACATTTTCAGGCTGTCATGTAAATATAATCTAATCAAAAGCATTCTGCTTATACAATAAAAGTCTAACTAGAACTACAATAGTTCAGACAAGAAGAGAAAATTGGTATCTAGGAAATCTCAAAATTGGGAAATGACTACCAGTGACATGAACCACTGTAATATTTCAAAGTTTTAAAATTTGGGGTAGAAGAGGCCCTGAGTTTGGCTCTGATACCATACTTCTCCATAAGCAACAATAATATATTCCTGGTGCCCTCCTCTCACTACAGACCCAACCACCATCAGCCCCAGCCCATACAGGTTCAGTTTAGTGAGAGTGGTCCCTATAAAGAAAACATTTTGAAGGTTTTGTTTGTTAAAGTATACCATATTTTAAAAAAAGCTATTTTAAGCAGATATGAACAACACATCAAAAAGTAACCATTTGTTCATAAAGATGTTATATTTTTTATATTAAGTAACACTATGCAGCAGAAAACATAATAAAATAGCACTATATGCACAGACATGGAATAGTTGTGAAGGTACATTCTTATGGGGAAAAGAGCAGGATACATCAATATCTTATGCACACAATCATATCATACATGTTTGCTAAATGTGTATAATAATACAGATACTAAGGATGTGCCTAGGAAAAAGGAAAAAGCCAAGGCCAGTATTTAGAGAGGACCACATAAAAGATCGGGTTAAAGAAACAAAAGACAAAAAAAAAAAGCTTCATATGATTAGGAAGGGCAAAAAACGGATTTACTACTTCTCCCAGGGAGAAATAACACTCAATGTTCCATGAAAATACATAAAGTACTTAGTGGCATTGAGATAGTTAGCGGTCTTCAGAGAAAATTCCACTCTGCCTTTAATACCTTTAATTCAGTAAAAAAAAAAAAAAAAATATATATATATATATATATATATATATATATATATATATATATATATCTGTATGTCTACCATGGCTAACAATGTGTTCAACAATAGGGATCTAGGAAATTGCCAGGAACAAGCTGTGCAAAAAAAGTCAGGGATAAAAGTCAGGGGGAAATTGAGAATCAATTAGTGTCAAATATTAATGGAATATAAAGAGTTACTAAAGAATCCAGAGTCATAAGAGTTAGAAAAAAGAAAAAGGAATTTAAACCAAAACAAAAAAAATATTTACCTAGGATAGGAATAACAGATAATTAAAAAAGGAAGATTTATATTTATATATATAAATTGATTATTTCACTTTTTGATTGACATTGATCTTCAAGTTCATTTGCTTTGTAATCTTTTGAAGATAGCCTTGTTTCTGAACAAGACCCAATGACAAACAAGATTACAGACAGCAATAAAAACATACGGGTAGGGACGGCTGCCCAGGAAGCAGAGACTGAAGTAAAAGAGAAGAGAGGATAGGAGGGTTCCAAGAGAGAAATTTGTTTGGACAAAGTGATTCTGATTTTTGTAATCTGAATTTTTTAATTTAAAGCTAGTGTTTTGTATAGTTTGGTACAGTACCAAGAAGTAGAGGGAGAGGTGAGAAGGACTGGCAATGCTGACTACAGGGATCATAGGTAGAGGATCTTGGGAATTTTAGTGGCAGTGAGGCCTGTATTATAAATTTGAGAATTATTAAAACCATGTTACCTTAGTCATATAAAATTATTAAAAATAAATGAATAAAAGAAAGTGACCCAAGAAGATAAAAGTATCTGCCTCTGTACATATTATTAGCTTTACATACAAAATTAGTATCTGAGTAACGAGGATAGTTTTACATGGAAATAATATGAAAGTGGTACATTACTGAAAGTTCAGTATTAAAGAAAGAGTAGCTAAATGGTAGAACTAACAAAATAGGAGTACTATGTAAATCAAGGAAAAACCAAAATGTTTTTAAAGAAAAGAAAAGAATATATGTTAACTGTTTCATAGTAAGATAAGTTTGCCAGAATTTAAACCATGAAAATAGGGATGGGGAGAGGAGGTGACCACATTAATCAATGTTCAGGAACTTTACATGGCCCTGTGCTCAGAAGTGACCCCTGATGTACTTGGGGAACAGATTTGGTTCTTGGAGATCAAACTGGAGCAGACAGTATGCAAGGAAATCACCTTATCTCCTATTCAGTAGAGAATTAGTTTACTCTAATTACTGACATGATTTTCCTTAGAAATTCAAACACTGATTTAAAAGGTATATAATAAAGATAGTGGTTTACCCTAACAGAATGTAAAGCTGTGACTATTTAAGATTGAGGCTAGTGGCCTCAAGCTCAGTAACTCAGAAAAATTTGTATTCTCCATGTATCTGGCAGCTTGTAAAAAACCAAGTTCAAAAACACTTGAAAATATTTTATTACATCCTGAGAGAGAAAGAATGGTTTCCAACTATTCTTGATTAAATTGACAGTGTACAAATAATTCGGGGAATCTGATCTCTTCTTTTCTGTCATATTTTCATCTGGACTTCCAGGCTCACAAATACTCAAAATAGATATCCAATTCCCAATGTTCTATTAACTCCAAAGACTGTAAAATTTACAGTGTAAAGAAAGTTGGGTGAGAGGAAGATAACTGCTAATGGGATAATCTTTTTTACTTTCCTTAGGAAGGTTTATTTAGAAATTAACAGCTTTCTTTATTGATAGTATAAACTAGTATCAAATGATCATTTGATTGCTTGTACTCTTTCAGTCAAAGTCAAACACTACTTATACTTGAAAGTTCATGGAACTCTGGATAGCAGATTAAGATAAACTCCAAAGTTTCCTCCCTCTGATGCCATACCATCTCCTTTCTTTACATGTTGCCTAGATTTAGTAAATAGCATCTTAACAAATACAATATAACAAAATTATGTGATATAATTTCTACAACTAGTTTTCAAACTAAGGTTCTGAGCCAGAAAGAAAGAGAGAGTATAGGCAATATGGTGCTTGTACTGGATGCAGACAACCTTACTTCAGTCTCTTCTATGGTGCAGCATATGGACCCAGATCACAGTCAAGAGAGATCCCTGAGCATCCAACTAGGAATAAATTCCAAACACCACCAGATATGGCTCACAATTAAAAAGATAAATCAAAAAATATAAATAATGTCCTGATTCCTGGTTCACTCTTAAGGAAACCAGACAAACCCTAATGATTGGTCCATGTCAATGTCCATAGGGTAAGTCCACATGACTAGTAAAAAGAAAAAGAAAGAAAGAAAGAAAGAAAGAAAGAAAGAAAGAAAGAAAGAAAGAAAGAAAGAAAGAAAGAAAGAAAGAAAGAAAGAAAGAAGGAAGGAAGGAAGGAAGGAAGGAAGGAAGGAAGGAAGGAAGGAAGGAAGGAAGGAAGGAAGGAAGGAAGGAAGGAAGGAAGGAAGGAAGGAAGGAAGGAAGGAAGGAAGGAAGGAAGGAAGGAAGGAAGAAAGAAAGAAAGAAAGAAAGAAAGAAAGAAAGAAAGAAAGAAAGAAAGAAGAAAGAAAGAAAGAAAGAAGAAAGAAAGAAAGAAAGAAAGAAAGAAAGAAAGAAAGAAAGAAAATGATATTTTCTTCCAATATTCAAAAGCTACTATCAAATCCAGCAAAATAGCTGACCATTTAAAATAAAGTTCCCATATAAATCTTTGGCATTTCATTCACATCTTTCCCCTTAGCACAAAGTAGCAATCCACATTCACACCAAAATTAAATTCAACCATTCAACTATTTGTAACCATAGTTGGCCAAAGAAGCAAGGAGTCAGTAAAATAAAATAAACATATTCAATCGGCAATTGGAATCACATAGTCATGTGAAATATGCTTTAAATTTATCTATTATTTGGGGCCAGAGTGGTAGCACAGCACTACCTAGGGACATTTGTCTTTCATACAACTGACATAGGACGGACACCGTTTCCATCACTCAGCATTCCATATGGTCCCCAGAGCCAGGAACAATTTCTGAGTGCAGAGTCAGGAGTAACTCCTGAGAACCACTGGGTGTGCCTTCCTCTAAAAAAAAAAACAAAAATTATTATATATTTTTTGTAAGTTGTGTCATACATTCTTTACATAAGTATAGTAGTATCTATATACACATACACCCTATAAAAATATATTCCTATGTGAAGTATGGGGCTTGGTCATAGAATTAATGGCTTCTATGTGTGAGGTACTGAGTTTGAGTTTCAGCACACAAAAAAAGTAGAAACATTCTCTGCTATAATAAATATTTTAATATTTCTGTAAGAATATCTCCTCAAAATGATTCCTACATGTATGCAATGATTATCTAAAAGCATGTTATTGTCATTAATGGTATATTTATGTATATATATGTTTTTGAGCCACATCCGGTGATGTTTAGGTATTATTCCTGGTTTATGCACTCAGAAATTGCTCCTGGCTTGCGGACCATATGGGATGCCAAGGGATTAAACTGCGGTTCATCCTAGGCTAGTGCAGGCAGGCAAACAGACGCCTGACTGCTTGTGCCACCGCTCCAGCCCCCATTATGGTATTCTTACCAAAAAGGAAATTCAGAGGAAAAAGTCTCCTCTTTAAGAAAGCCATTAAAAACAGAATGTACAAGGCCAGAAAGACAGTATAACATATAGGGTGCTTGCCTTACACATAGCCAATTGGTTCAGTCCCTGGCATCCTGAATGCTCTTCTGGTTCTCCTGAGCCTACCAGGAGTAATTGCTGAGTGCAGAGTCAGCAGTAACCCTTGAGTACATTCAGGTGTGGCACTAAAACAAAACTCTAAATTCAATTAAAAATTCAACTAGGGGCCAGAGCAGTGGCACAGTGGTACGGCACTTATATTGCAAGCAGGGACCTCGGACAGATTGCAGTCTGATTTTTGCCCCCCCCAATAATTTAATATGGCATGTGAATACAATAAGTTACTAATGAGAAGTAAAATTAAATCTATAATACTATTTAGTGTCATGCAAAATATTAAGCTACAAGGCAACTACATTTTTTACCAAATCACAAATACACAAATACAAAAGATTGGTAGTAGTACATAAAAAAATTAAAAGCAATGAGATATTAGTTTTGCTTTTATTGTATTCCTTCCCTTTATAAAAATCTCACCTATGGTATATAAACACTATAAAAACATCTTGATACTTATTGTTGAACTATGGAAACTTTCTTTTGAATTACAGTATAAATTATTTTTGTCCTTTTTTTATTTATCACACCAGCACTGCACTCAGGAATCATTCCTGGCAGACTCAGCAGACCATATGGGATATGGAAATTCAACTCAGGTATGCCAAGTGCTAGGCAAGTACCCTTCTTGCTGTACTACGGCTCTGGCTTTACAAGATTATTTCTAGTTAGTATCATTATTCTATCTTTCAGTATTGGGGTTCATCTATAGGAATCTTTAGCAGTACATGCTGTCCAGGCAGAAACAACTCAAAGATGGTTTTCTGGAGTGAATCAGGGATAATTAACCATATTTTATATAAAATATGTGTTTTTAAGTTCCCTAGTAGGTCTCCTTTAGTATTTTACTGTTATTGTATTTACTATTGTGTCAAACTCTTGCCTTGGGTTCCCATGAGCATTTCACTACCAAAAACAAAAGTATGCAACTTAAGAGAAACAGATTAACTATAATAAACTCACAAAATACTACCAAGAGGAAAAATAGTACCTGAGAGCATTATATAATTTTCAAACTCTCATCACTTATATTATCATTTTTCATTCCTATAACAACTTTTACATATGCATAGTTTATAAAGTTCAGAGTCTAAATATCATGACCAAGAATAAACTAACAAATGATTGATTTGGGACCCAAGTCCATATCCTCATATACCACATCTAGTGCTATCTTCTATTATTATTATTATTATTATTATTATTATTATTATTATTATTATTAGTTTTTCGGCCACACCAGGTGATGCTCAAGATTACTCCTGGCTATGCACTCATAAATTGCTCTTAGCTTGGGGGACCAAAAAGGACGCTGGGGTTCGAACTGTGGTTCGTCCTAGGCTAGCTCATGCAAGGCAGACACCTTACAGTTTGCGCCACTGCTCCAGCCCTTCTCTCTATTATTTTACTCACAACGGATTCATGTATTTTATACACTTTGTGAGTATTAAAGAGAAGTTTTAAAAAGTCATCTTTTTGCTGGGCTTAGAGAGCTTGTAAATGCTGAGTCTTCGACTCTATAAGTGATGACTACAAGTAAAGACATAGAAATGGTCAGGTTTAGCTTACTGTTAAACTGGATAGCCTCTATGATCCTTCCCAATTCAGACATTCTGTGACTCTATGGTGATAATGATGCTTTCATCCTGTCACCAAGAAACATGTCTATTGTGTTTTCTGCCTGTCACACACAGCAATGGCAATAACTATCATTTTCCTCATATGCCATGACAAATTTATATCAGAGTGTCATATTAGCAATTAACATTCCGCAAGTTTCTTATCTTTATAATGTTCAAATGTATTCTAAAAATGCTGCCAAAATTTAATTTTAAAATGTGTGAAAATAAAATTCCTTTGATGAATGACATGCCCTAAAGCAATATTCTCGATTCTTTCTCCTTCCTTTTCCTTTCAAGCTTCATCAATCACATCTCCTCATCTACTATTGCCTGTACTGATTAATGGAATGACTCATTCATTCATCCACTGGCTCATTCCACAAACATCCCATGACTCTATGAGCAGAGTGCTATACTACGCTAAGAAAATACAAAGATTTAGACTCTTATTAGCTACCATGGTGGCAATATTGAGAAATCAATTCATGTAAATTCAACATAAATTTATTAAGCAGCTAGCTGTAGGTTCATATAGTTCAGAGCCATGACTGAATGCTTTCTATCCAAAGCAAATTTACTAAGTTTAGGAAGTACAAATTTCACTTTACCTTACGGTCTAGATAATAAATAAATTCACTCCTCTACAGGAACTATCCAATGTTGGGTAGAAATGTACACATATACTTAAAATTATGTATGCACTATTATCAAGAACCTCACTCTTAATGAAGGCATCTCAATCTCCATGTCAAAGGGCTGGAATAAAAATATAAATAACAGCAGGATTTAATCTCTAGTATATATTCATTAAAAGTAATCATTTTAGTGCCATTTGCATTTAGTCAGCCCATCTTATTTTGCACAACACAAGGAGTGAGCTCTAATTACAAAGCCAGGAGCACTGTCTCTTCTGCAGCACTGTCATACATGCCCCTCAAATAAAACCAAACAAACAAAAAATCACTAGCAATTTCCCAAAATAGTAAAATAGACTAAACTCCTACCACCATAATACAACTGTTAAACCAATCATATGTTCAACTCTTCACTAGGATTAGAGAGAACACCACAATTAAAGTGTATGTTCAAATTTCAGTCATTACAACAAAAATCAAAATGAAAGAGAAAGAATTGTTAATATTATAAGCCAGATTTCTACTTGCAAAATATGCTTACAAAACTAAACCAAATTGTTATGGAAACGTTGTGTTCTTAGGGCAATACAACATTGCTTGCTTGCACAGGACAAAGTGGCAAAGCATGATATAACATAGAAGTTCTAAAATGAAGGCTGGAGAGATAGTAAAGCTAGTATGATGTTGCCTTGCAAGTAGCAGACCAGGATTCAATCTCTAGCCAAAAGGAGGAGTGATTCCAGAGTACAGAATCAGGAGTAAGCACCTGAACGTGGTCCAAAGCAAGCAAATAAGATATCAAATATTCTGATTAATCCCTGGTGCTCTCAAGGTGACTAAAGGATGCAGAGCATGCAGAACCTTCAGGATAAGGTTCACCACTGACAAGTAAACCCAGTGAGTCTTGGCAAAGAATTCATTTATTTACTTATTTGGTTATTGGGTCACACCCAGCTGAGCTCAGGGGTTACTCCTGGCTCTGTGCCCAGAAATCGCCCCTGGCAGGCATGGGAAACCATATGGGTTGCCAAGATTCGAACCCCAATTGTCCTAGGTAGGCTGCATATAAGGTAAATGCCCTACCACTGTGCTATCTCTCCAGCTCCTGGCAAAGAATTTAGAGACATTACTCCAAGAGTATTGATTCCAAAAGAGTAACCAGCAAAACTATAAACCATAAAGCATAGCGCATTCCTGAATAGGATGTAACAGTGTAAATAAAAATGATGACACTGTATATTAAATGATACAATGTATTAAATGATCTAATATAGCTCACAAAGAAAGAGTGGACATTTTTACATATTCTCAAAATACATAAAAATAATTCCAGCCAGGCACTCACTTTTCACCATGTAAATACCAAGAAATCATGGGTTTCATTGTATTCCTAAACATTCAAACTGAGGACAAATAATTGACCTCAAATGATGGAACATATTTGTTCTGGGCAGATAGTCTTTTTCTATTAGCATCAACTCTACTTGGGTTGTAATTATGTAAATATAAAGTAATTATGAAAATAAAACTGAGCTCATTGTAAGCTGAGGTCGAGAAAACTATGAATTATTGAGGACTAACGTTATTTCTATATGGAAGAAAAGCACAATTGAAGCATTACATGTTTTGAGCTCTTTGGACATGAAGTTGTAGGAAAGCTTTATTTAATGTTCCTATGTTTCAGTTACCATATCTGTTACTTGAGGATTACAAGGCCTAAAAAAAATCCAAATGATATATAAGAAAAGTTAGATTTTCGGACTGCAGTGATAGCAGCACAGCAGAGAGGGCATTTGCCTTGCACACTGCTGACCTGGACCTGGGAATAACCTGGTTCGGGCCACACCCAGTGATGCTCAGGAGTTACTCCTGGTTATGTGCTCAGAAACCCAGAAATTGCTTTTGGTTTGGGGAATCATATGGGACACGGGTATAGAACCCATGTCCGTCCTAGGTCAACCGCGTGCAAAGCAAACGCACTACACTGGCCCCCAAGTGTAATTCTTGAGCATGGAGCAAGGAGTACCTCCTGAACACTGCCTGATGTGACCCCAAAACAAAAACAAACAAATAGGGTCGGAGTGATAGCACAGGGGTAAGGCTGTTTGCCTCCATGTGGCCAACCTTGACATGGAAACAGGTTCAATACCCGGCATCCTATATGGTCCCCAGAGCCTGCCAGGAGCGACTTCTGAGTGTAGAACCAGGAGTAACCCCTGTGCGTCTCAGGTGTGGCCCCAAAACCAAACAAACAAAGTTAGATTTTAACAAGCAGAGAGATAAGCCCTTTAGAAAACTATGACCAGCAATGCTAAATAACTATTTTGCACAAGGTAGAATGGCAGAGTGTTTTCTTAGTCACAAAAAAATCCAGCCATTTGGATGTTCCAGAAGTTTGTTGCATCACTTTAGGATAATTTACATATATATATATAAAGTACATAAAATGGACAAGTTAAAGGAAAAGGAAAAAAGTATCAGTAAAAAGGAAACAAAAATAATCAAATATTACAATGTGGAGAGGTTCTTAAATTTCTTTGATCTACAGTATCCTTTTCAGAAAAATAAAGTAGTGTCCCACTGGAAATTCACCTTATGTAAAACAAATAAAAAGAAATGCTTTCTAATCATACCAAGGACTCCCATTGCCACCCTGACTCATCCCAGTGCCTCTCAGGAGGTAGTAAAATTCTTAAAGGGAATACACTTTCAGATTTTAATGTAAATAAAAAAAGTCATCCTCTTGTTTCAAAAAATGTTGATCCCTAAGACAATCATTCTTAATTTTTTTAATTCTTAAACTTGCATTTAGTACTATGGATTGATTGTTAAATCATTCGTAACTGGGTTCAAACGTACAATTTTCCAACACTAATCCCCTCAGCAATGTCCTCATTTCTCTACCAGTCTATTTCCATTCCACCCACTAGTCTTTGTCTATGACAGAAACTTTTTTTTATAACTGTTAGTACTGTTACTTATAGAATTTCATGCATAACACTACTATCTTTCACCACCTTCTCCTCTATGTTGACTATTCCCTCATTATTGTTGTAGTGTTCTTTTTCCTATCCAACCCCCCATCCACCATTCCTGTAGAATGTTACCTTATATATACATGCAGAAGCAGAGCAAGGTGGCCCAGGAAAATTGCTCTGAGCAGCAGTCTTCCTAAAAACAAAAATTCTTAGAAATGTTGAAAAGTAAAATAATTTGTAGCCTGGTGTGTTAATCTTGGAAATTACTTAACCTTCCACTTTTTCATATTTTACATAAAAATAATCATACTTGGGGCCGGCGAGGTGGCGCTAGAGGTAAGGTGTCTGCCTTGCAAGCGCTAGCCAAGGATCAGGACTGCGGTTCAATCCTCCAGAGTCCCATATGGTCCCCCCAAGCCAGGGGCAATTTCTGAGCGCTTAGCCAGGAGTAACCCCTGAGCATCAAATGGGTGTGGCCCGAAAACCCAAAAAAAAAAAAAATCATACTTGGAGCCAGAACAAAAAAAGTATAGAATGTAGGGCAATTTTTTTGCATGTGGATGAATCAGGTTCCATTCATATATTACCTCAAGTAAGTCAATTAAGTAATCACGGAGCAGAGTGCTAGAAAATAAGCCTGGAGGAGTGCATGCTATGTGTACTCCCAACAACAATAACAACAAAAACGTAAGATAAAATAGTTGTGCTTATAAAAGAGCAAGTAAAAGATTAAGTAAAGATGGGGTTAGAGTGATAGTACACAGGGTTGGGTTTTTGTTTTGCATACAGCTGACCAAGTTTGATCCCCCATAATCCAATATGGTCCCCTGAACCTGCCAGGAATAATTTCTGAGTGAAGAGTAAGAAGTAACCCTTGAATGCTGCCAGATGAAGCCCAAAAACAAAAACAAGAAGATTAAATAAAGTTATGTGAAGTATCCCAAAGAAAATGTTGGCTATCTCAGTTAATCAAAAATACAAGTCCTCTCTTCATCACGATAACCCTCTCCATATACTCAACATTAATAACTCTCAGCTTATATATGCATAAATGCTAATATTGTTTTATAAGCATTAGCTAAAGTCCATGGTTTGTTCAGATTCCTTTATTATATCCTAAGGTTCTTTTTGTTGTAGTTGTTCTAGGATTTCACACAATATATAAGGTCCCATTCATGTCATTATGTCTACTTATCAGTCTTCTGGCAGTGATAGTTGTTCAAACTTATTTTAATGATATTGAATATTTTGGGAGCACTAGTCAGCTATGTCCTTCAGTGGAAATGTCTGATAACATCTTACTGTAACTATAGTGAGGTTATGACTTGGGAGTAGAGTGAAAAAAAGAACAGAAATTCACATTTTCTTCACTTCACAGCAATTATATATATGACAAATATTTATGTAATAAATATGGAAGGTGGGGCTACTATAAATGTACTATCAATGTAGCCTACTTCCCATATTGGACTCTTCAAGAAAAGTCAATATACACAACTGACTATTAAGAAATTAACAAGTTATGCTTCATATTCTAAATGTAAAGCTAAAAGTACTGCTTAAAATTCTTCTATAAAGAATAATTATTCGGGGCTGGCGAAGTGGTTCTAGAGGTAAGGTGTCTGTCTGCTTTGCAAGCGCTAGCCAAGGAAGGACCATGGTTCAATCCCCCAGAGTCCAATATTGTTCCCCCAAGCCAGGGGCAATTTCTGAGCGCTTAGCCAGGAGTAACCCCTGAGCATCAAATGGGTGTGGTCCGAAAACCAAAAAAAAAAGAATAATTATTCTTTCTCCCTCTTAATTAAGTATATGTAAGTATGTTATTGCCTCGTGGATATTTAATATGTTTTTATTTAAACTTTTCTGGCATTATGAAAGCTTTAGGTTCATAGTCTATATTCCTACCACATTATAAGAATAAGCCTATTAATCTAAAATTGCTAATTTTTAAAAATAGGAACCAAGAAACAGGCAATAAATTTACTTGTTTTCTTTAAGCATTCTCAACTGACAGAGCAAGGAAATGCAAGGAAATGAGTGTGTGTATACTAACAAATGTATATACATATAACTATAAATATTTCTACATGTAACCATCTGTGGATATATTATGATAAACAAGTTTCTATTAAACTAAACCTAAAGTTGATGTTTCTCTCCCATGGATGGCAAAGAAAACAAAACCAAAAATAAACACATGAGACTACATCAAACTAAAGGGCTTCTCTGCAAAGTGAAATTTGCAAGTGAAAATGCATCAAACTGAAGGGGAGATGGTATCTGTAGAACATATGACCCACAAGGGGTAGTAAAATAGCAAACATAACAATTTAAAGTAGAGAAGAAACAGAATGATAACACAGCATGTAGGCTACTTGTTTTGCATGTGGCCACCTAGGTTGGAGTTGGGGGATGAGAGACAAGACCCATACAAGGTGCTTGGGATTAGAACAAAGTCAGCTGCATACCAATAAGCTGCTGACTCATGTTTGGTGGCCTCTCTCGCCCTCATCATGTTGCATGATGTTGCATGACACTGGAATCAGCTTCAGCAAAACCCCCAGTTTAAGGACAATATAGGGTTCTGTAATGCCGCAAAACATGTCTCAAACTCAACTATCACTTGTTTTCTTCAAATACCTTTTTTTTTAAACCCAGTTTTATTTATCTGTTCTATTTTAATGTATACATATTTTCGCTATCCTTACCATTTTTGGTGCTGCTTGGTACAAAAAGCCTTGCCTGAGATAAAAGGGCAGATCAAAAACAGACCACAGAGACTGTGAGTATAACCTGTCCTCCTTACCCAGAATAGCACCAGCAATCCAATATGAAACCATACGTTTTTGTATCGGCACAGTAAATAAGGGGAAATCATAGACACAGAAATAAGACCTTATCCTCTAGGGATAAGACCTCACACTTTTTATAACACAAGGGTGCCTCCCATCCCGGGCATGTGTCATGTGGATACAACCCAGTCTCCAAGAGATTGGACAGTGTTAGTTCAACCCCAAACCCCAGATCCCAGATGAAGAACTGATACAACTCCGGGCAACAACACCAGGAACCAACTCCATTGGGAGAATTATAACACCACTCTGGCACCAACTTGTACCAGTTATGATGATATGACAATGAGGAAATGACAACATGACCCAAGACCAGGTTGTCCTATCACCTCACCTAACACTAAATGGAAATCAGAAGATGTACTCTCCTTTGAACTGCGAAAAATAAGAGCACCATCTACAGAAAACTGACTTTGACAACCACGACTGGGTAGAACTTTCCTTGGGACCAATAAGAAAAACCTACCCTAGACTGTAGCCCAGGACTCTTATTAAAAAAAAGGAGGGGGAAGGGATCTTATTACAGAGGCCCAATTTGGACAACAGAGACTGAGCAGAACCCTGAGATCCATAATATCCCATACTTCGGCTTAGGGACTGAATGAAAACAGGGAGCATCTGTTACAGAAGACTAAACACAACAACAATGATGGAACAGAACCTCTAGAACTGTAAAGACTCTAACCTAGACCCTGTGCTAGGACCTGCGCAAATGCCAAGATCACTGGCTACAGTGGCCTCATTTTCTCACCCACAACTGAGAGGAAAGTTTCATGGCACCACATAAAAAGCCCTTAAGATTAGGTAATGAGTATCTATGGAGCCTAGGTTTGATTCCATGATGGTATGTTTCAAGGATGAAGAAGCCCTGAATCTCTTAGGCTACGGGAATTCCCATTCTCCCCCAATGGTTACTGTGCCTATGCAAAAAAATAAATAAATAAAAATGGAGGGAATGTCAAACCCTGCCACCCCAGCACCCCTTCTTTTTCTTGTTTTGTTTTGATTTGTTAGCTTTTGACTTTATTTTCCTTCTCTTTTTTCTTCCACTTTTCTCTTCCCTTTTCACTCCTGTGATTATTATTTGGTGATTATTGTGTTTTTCTTATTAACTGGGTGCATATTTTTCTTTCTTTCTTTTTTTTTTTTTTTGTTAGTTGCTACCAAATTTTTTCTTCCTTTTTTCTTATCCTTTTTATCTCAAAGGACAATAGAATAGATAATCTACAACAAGCTGTAAAGTGGAGACCAGTTACACTAGTATTCTGGGGGGAAAAAGGAAGGAGATATGGGATGCATGCTGGGAACAGGGGTGGAGGGAGAAGAATCCTAGTGGTGGGAATGCCCCTCATTCATTGTCACTATGTACCATAAATATTTCTGTGAAGAAAAAAATAAAATAAAAAAAGAAAGACCATACACTGATCTTTACACAATGGGACTTTAATGGTCAATTTAATGTAGTATTTAGACATGCTGATCCATATGTTTCATATCAGAAATATAGGGTGTATGCTACTTAATAAAAATTATCTAAAAATGAAGCAGATGTCTCTAATTCTACTTGTGTCATTCTAGCCTCCTCCTTGCTTACCTGTTAAACCTTGATGAACATTTAACACCTTGATCAATTAAAATGCTTTAAGTGAGGCTTTATTACCCCCAAACATCGTGACCTTCTTAGATTACTAAATTTAAGTTAGGGATTCCAGAGTGAGTATAAGGAGTATCCAAAAGCTGAGCATCATAGATTTGATCTCCAGAACCACCAGGTGTGATATCTGAGCACAGAGCCAGGAATAAGCTCTGAAAACTATGGAGTGTGCTCATCAACCACCAAAATAAAATATTTTCAGATAGATGACAACTTAAATAGAACTGAGGAAAATAAAAAAAATTAGAATGTATTGTATCAAATAGTGATACCAAAGGTACCTATCAATTACTGATTTGTGAGTATTTTATGAACACAGCTTATTTAAAATATCTATCACTGAACCCCCAAATTATGCAAAGATTACTTGTGTAATTCTTCACAACATTTGGAACAAGTAATAAAAGGTACTCTCTGCCACATAAACCAAGTGAACTTAAGAAAAAATTTTCTCAAAATGTTACTTTTTCGGGCCTGGAGAGATAGCACAGAGCATTAATACAATACAAATACAATCAATGCAACCAAACAAAATAATGCCTGCAAAAAAAAAAGCCAAAACAAAAATACCTTCTAATAAACTTTTTAAATTAGATAAAATATATACCTGAAACTATTAAAAATAGTTTTTTTAAATAAATATATTTAAAAGTGTGGCTGGGCCCAGAGAGATAGCACAATGGCGTTTGCCGATCCAAAACCAAAGGTGGTTGGTTAGAATCCCGGTGTCCCATATGGTCCCCCGTGCCTGCCAGGAGCTATTTCTGAGCAGACAGCCAGGAGTAGCCCCTGAGCACCACCAGGTGTGGCCCAAAAACAAAAACAAAAACAAAAAAAAAGTATGGCTAATAAGAGTACAGGGATTAAGGTGCTTGCCTTGCAGCATGCCCACATCAGATCAATATAATTCCACAAGCACCACCAGGAGTGGGCCTGACACAGAGAAAACTATACCTGAGTAACAGAGGATGTGCACAACAAAAGTCAAACAACTAAATAAAATTCAAACAGTAAATAACTAAATTAATCCACAACTGCAGAGAAACCATAGTGTATATTTATATAAAGCATATTCATGACAGTAATTAAATGATAGCTTTATTTTATCACAGAAAATGTTCATGATTCAATGTGTACAGAATAAAACAAGAAAAATTTGGAGGAAACAAGAGACTAAGAGAAATCTCTCACCTATAGAGACATCTCCTAAACTGATCCTAATTAGCAAAGACAATTATGCAGTTTGGAGATAGTCATCAAGGATCTGTGAGGACCAAAGAATAATTCAACACAGTCTCTGGGCAAAAAAAAAAAAAAAGAAAAAGAAAGAGTAGTGGAGGATTTTTCTAAGGATGAACTGCACTCACCCTTTACTGTTCTCTGATTTCAGAACAGCTGTCAGCCAAGAAACAGTGCACATCTTTTCCAGGTTGCATGCAGTTAAGATTTATTGGTGATCATGTTTTGTTGTTTTTAGCTGTAAAAGGACTACAGCAAAAAGTTGAGAGAATTTGGTAGCCATGACTTATCAACCATCCCCAGCTTCCTGTAGGTATGGAAAATTCAGAGGGTGGTTGCAGGATTTGAGGACAAAGCTGTTTTTCAGAAAAGTTTCAGGGGTCTCTACAGCTGAGTGAAAGCTCCAAAGTAATATAAATTTAAATAATACAATCATATTTCTAGTTTATAAAAACATTAATTTCCCTATGTAACATGTTTGTTAAATCCTGGAAGTAATACCTACTGCAACTAGGGAGCAAGTCCAGTTCTGTTCTCGGGGATCACATCTGACTCTCTAGGGCTGTGGGTTTCACTTCCAGGAGTGTTCTGGTGATCATGCAATGCCAGGGATCTAACCTGGGCTACCTGCAAACAGTGCATGTCAGTCTGTTGTGCTCTCTCCAGTTCTAGTGTTACATACTTGAACATGGAATTGTATAGAAAATAATCACTTTGTGATTATGGCAAGATATGATTGATAATGGTTCAGCAAATTTAATAAAAATTAAGTATTTTTTCTGAGAACACACACAATAAAGCCTCTATATGGTTATATGATCCAAGAAAAATTCTTGTTTTTTTATAGAAATACATGATTTCTTGGGGCCGGAGAGGTGGCGCAAGCAGCAAGGCATTTGCCTTGCCCACACTAGGACAGACTGCGGTTAGATCCCCCAGAGTCCCATATGGTCCCCCAAGCCAGGAGCAATTTCTGAGCTCATAGCCAGGAGTAACCCCTGAGCATCATCAGGTGTGGCCCCCACCAAAAAAAAAAAAGAATTGAAAAAAAGAAATATATGATTTTCCATATATATATATATATATGTTAAAAACTCTGTATTATGCTTTCAAGTTAGTCCCATCATCAAGATATTAGATAGTGCTAACTAAGGAGTATAAAAATGGCTATAGAAAATAACTAATACATTGCCTGTGGAAAATGACACTTTTCTTTTTGTGCACATCACAAAGCTCTGGAGAATTCACAACCCCAGTCCTCTTTTCAAAATACATACATGAATACTTACTTCTAAACATCAAAGTAGATAAGATTTTTACATACCTCTGTTTAAGGGTAAACAGGGTAAAGTTCTCAGCTTTGTAATCCGTTTTACAATTCTTGTTTGAAACTGTAAAATTATCCTCTCTCAATTTTTGCACATTCTCTATTTGCACTTCTGAAGTTTGCTCCTTCCAAACATACTTTAGTGGTATAGTTAGAAGATGTAGGAAGTAGATGAGAGGAAAGTCATCATTTAAATATTTTTGTAGCATGTATCTATGTGCACTGACATGCATTCTACTTGGGGGAGGGGCATTCATTAAGAAGTAAAATTCAAAAGATTTTCTAATTTTAGTTGGTCAAATAAAATCAAGATCTTCCCAATTTTACTCGGCATAATACTTGGTCTTAATAAAGTATCATTTTTAAAGTTCTGAAGCAAATAAACTCTTCTATACTGATGGGAATAATTAGAGTCTAAGAGGTTCACAACTCGAAATCCGAATGCAGTCTTTTATCAAAAGCAATCACTCTACCATTCCCTGACAGTTAACAGCATATGATCTGGTAAACAAATACTTTCACACCGAACAAAAGTGCCATTAAAGGCCAAAACTGTCAACACAAATTCCATTCTTACCAGAGGAAAAAAGATGTAAACCGTTGATCACCTCTGGTTGTCTTAACTAGCATGGAGGTTGTCATGGAGACATTTTTGCAAAGTTCGCAGTGATGAAACACAAACACTTCCAATTTAATTGCTATTAGGGTTAGCATTCCAGAGTTTATTTATACTCGGTGTGCATTATGATAAAATGTGGCAAGAATAAAGCTTATAATGATCTATTTAACTATTCCAACACTTCATTTACAAAATTAAATAAAATAAAGCTCAATGGCATTTAAAGTTTTTTTCTGAAAAAGATTGTCAAATATAAATTTACTTCCCATGTAATGTGTTATCTATAAACTATTTCTGTATTTTCAACTGCATAGCCTGACTTTTCAAAAATAAATTTCAGATGCTAAAAATTCACTATACAAATACAGTGGAAAAATTTCAGGCTAATATATTTTAATTATTCTAATATTGTTCATTTTTAATTATAATATTTAACTAATATTTTCTTCTTTTTCTTTTTTGGGGTGGGTCACACCCAGCAGTGCTCAGGGGTTATTCCTGGCAGTGTGCTCAGAAATCATTCCTAGCAGGCTAGGAGTCTGGGATGCTGGGATTCGAACCACTGTCTGTCTGGGTCCGTTGCATGCAAGGCAAATGCCCTACCACTGTATCAGCACTCTGGCCCTATTAACTAGTATTTTCATTACACTTTTGGAGACTAAAATAACTAGGAATTGTGTGCACAAAATTGCCCCTCAACACTATGTCTTTAAAAAAATCCTAAAATTTAAGAAAATTAGCATTTTAGTATATATAAAAATAACATTTATGGGATCAAATTAAATATTATAAAATCTAGTTAAAATTACCTTAATACAAGTAAGAGACATTTAATTTTATAGAATTTTAATAAAAAAATCTTTGGTATGTTCTAGAAAAATTTTTTCCAGAAGTTTAAGTAAAGATTTTTTTTCACTCCAAGAAAATAATTTTTATACTATGTCTTATTGACATCCAGAAATTGTTCTTTCATATTGAGTAATTATTTTTTCAAGTTTGTATTAAATACCCATTATGCAGAGAAATATTAAATTACTTGGTAAAATACAAAAGATTATGATAATCCTTACCTTGGTCACTTCTAATTATAATTAATGACAAAAAAGAGAAGTGATTACAAAGCAAAGCAGTAACAAAACAACAAAGAACAAAGTACAGTTAAGATTAAACAATGAAATACAGGCTATGCAGTAGAATTATTCAATTATGAAATGCACTTGCACAGTCTTCCATGTTTTCATAGCAAATTTAAGAGGATGGGACTAGCAATTATGTATCTTTTTAAGCTAAAGGATACTTCCCCCAAAACATTTTTGAGTAGTAAAAGCACAATTTTACTATAATTTTCTAAACAAAGGTTATTTTTGGTATCAGGTTACTTACTAGTCAAAATAAAGTTGTCAAATGGCATTGACTCAAAGAATTTCAGTTGCAAACAAGTGCTCTGTGTATTTAGTTTCACCATAAGATCCAATAATCAACATATGTGACTAAAACCAATAACCACAGATAAACCACTGCCAATTGTGTGTTCAGGCTCAATGAATCACATACAACACATGTAAGGTGATCCCGTTAGCACAAAAAATAAGGACTGGGGTTCAAATCTTGAAAATTTGGTTTAGGATATTCCATAAATATCTACCTAAAACTCAACAACACTTATTTCTGTAAGGCCCAACTAAGAATGCTGGGCTTGTATTAGCTGGGGTTTTGGGGTGGGGTGAGTTTGTTTGTTTGTTTGTTGTTGTTGTTTACCACATCCAGAAATACTCAAGATTCATTCCAGACTGTGTTCAAAAGATATTCTGTATTCAAGAGGTTATACCAAGAGGTATTCTGGTGACTATGTGATTCCAGAACTCAACTCCATGATGGCTATGTACAAAACAAGTGCTTTACCCACTACAATATTTCTCCAGCCTAAGTTATCTTAAGATAATTCTTTAGCATAGCTCTAGCATACTGTTTTCCTCAATTCTTCCCAGAATCCTGAATACACATTCCTGGATGGAATTGACAAATGAAATAGGATGATGTTATAGCTATATCATATTCATGTCATCTAAAAAATTGCAATCAGAAACTTAATATATTTCTGATAATACATGCACAAAATTGTTTTTATGCTCAAAAATAGAATGGATAGGGACAAAAGGATAAGACTATCATAAAGAAAATACTTTAGAACACTAAAGAACTTTTGTTTGTTTGTTTGGGGGGGGGGGGTTCACACCAGCTGTGATTAGGAGCTACTCCTAACACTCTGCTTAGGAATCACTCCTGGCTGTCCTTGGTGGACTTTATAACCAGTGGGGGATCAAACCAGGCACACAAAAAAGTTTTGTCAATAACAGTCTGCATGTTTTATTTTGTTTTTAATTCTTGATCAAACTACACTAAAATATACAAAGTTTACAACTATACAAAAAAGACATCAAATGTATTTAACCAAGCAAAATTGGTGTATTAAGTCAGTTTCCTGGGAAACATGAGAGTAAAAAAGTATTTAAAAACTAAGAAGAAAATAATATATAAAATAACATAATTAAAATGTTTACATAAAAAACCTAAGAAAGGCCAAATATATAAATATGCTTCATGAAAAGATGTTAGTAGTTTTAAGGAAAGTTGAGAGGGGTTTCTTGCATATTTTATTATATGTCAAAAAAAAGTGATCTAAAGTTAAAACCTAGTTCTTGACTACATTTTATTAATTGCAATTTAAAATTGAGACATAATCACAGATAAATGGGAGAAACTGTAATGAGAGAAATTCACCAATTCTGGTTTAGAGAAAGACCCTTAGCTTTGGTCATATGTTAAAAATGAGTTCTTTATCTCTAATTGTAAATTAGCATGATTGTTGGATTAATCTTAGACTTTAAAAATATTAAAGAGGGCCAGAGAGAGTCCGGGGGTTATGGCACCTATCCTTGCAATGCAATCCACCTTGGTCCAATCCCTGGCACTTCATATGGTCTCTTGAGCATTCCCAGGGGTCACTTCTAAGCACAGAGCAAGGAATTTCCCTGGGGCACCATAAGGTGTCTGCAACTTCCATTCTCCAAAGAAAAAACAAAAATAAATAAAATCACATGAATTTGGAATCATTTCCCAAAAGAACACGCAAAATGAGAATTCAGCCTTGAGTGGCACCATAACATCAGCTTGTGAGTCTGAAAATTGAATGACCCACTAAACTACAATCAGTTTCCTAACCCAAAGAAATTGTGAGATAAGAATAGGCCATCTTGGGGTGGGGGAAAGAATAGGCCATCTTGAACCACTAAATTTGTGATAATTTACTAGAGCAATAGAGAACTCAGACAAGCATCAATGAAAAAAAAATGCTATGGGAGACAAGGGGTACTGAAAAATTAAAATATCTTAAAGAATTCAGCCAGAGTTATTTATTATAATTCTTTCAAGATGTCATAGGAAGGAATGTCATATGAGTCTTCTTGCATGTAGCTTTCTAGTACTCATCCAGACTAATCCAAACCAAGATAATTAGAGTCTAAATGACATAAAGTTACCAAAGTTCTGGACTTCAATGTTTTTGCTATAATCTTAGGTATATCCTATCAAACCATAGCATTTGAAAAAATAACATTGATTAAAAATAAATATGTAGCTTGCCTTGTCCATAGAGAATTTGCCTTACAAGTAAGAGACACTGAGTTTAATCTCCAGTACCACAAAAATAAAACTAAAACCCAAAATATATATTATTTCACCTTACCATTATGTCCTTGTGCCATTATACAGGTTATTTTATACAGCACAGGTTATTATATTTTAAAATAAATACCAATAATTTTAGTTGCCAATCACCACGTGTGGTGGAGAGTAGCTGGGAAATAAGGGGATTTTTGCAAGCTGGCCTGGAATATAAAAAAATATCTCTGTTCAGAGACTTGTGTTCCCTGCTGTTATGAGTGTAGGATGAGCTAAGGAGAAAGTCATCCAGGTCAAATAACCTGTCCTTACAAACTATCTAATAGTGTCATAAGCATTGCAACTGGTATCATTGCATACTTTCTGATTTAATGATGCCATGAGCATTGCAACCGCTATCTTTGCATACCATCTGAATTAATGCCATGTACCTTGTGACCACTGTCTCCACATACTTTCTGGTTGCTGTAGTGCCTAAGCAATGAAAAACTGTATTACCCACATTCTGTTTCCCACCTAAAGTTTGTCTTTAAAAGCCCTGTCCCTACCCTCAATAAACGAAGTCTATTGCTCTGACAGTACTTCCCTGCAAGTGATCTGAAGCTCACAGTCTTCCCTCCTTTTCCTGAGTTTGGCCTCAAAGGCTATGGGCTGGAAGAGACCCTTACCCACCCTTACATTGGTCTCATCAGAGGGAGGGAGGAGGTGCCAGAGCCCTACACCAACATAAAATAATATTTCTAACTTTTTAAGGAAGACATATTTTATAAATTCTTTTATGTTGTCTCATTGTATGAAACAAAAAAGTTGGAAAACTTGCTAATTTCACTATGTATTCACATAAATTCATAAAGACTACAATACATATAAACTATACTCATAATTTTACACTTGAATATTTATATAAATAAACCAACTGGACATCAATATATTATTCAAAAGCCAAGTCAAATGTCACCTCCATATTTCCTGAAGCTCCGTCTAGCAAAGCAGATTTATATGGGTTACTTCTTCGCACTAAGTTCATTTGGTCTTGCAATATCTTTATATATTTGCACATAAATCACATCCACTATCAAAAATTTTTAAATTTCCTGAGAGTATTGTTACGCTATATCCTCTTGATGTTTTAAATCCTGAAACACCTAGGACAATATGTTTCTTGAATAAAATGTTATTACAGAAATGAATCTAAAACCAAAAATAGCTGTTACTTATTCATAGTACTCTCATAAAATAGTATTTGGCTTACAAAAACCAATTGCTTTCATACAACATCCATGGCACATACAAATAATGTTTTGTGCAGTGAGGCAAAAGTGATAGGCATGTGCTCAAGTTTGCAGGTTATTAATCTGAGACCAGGAGAGGGAATCCCTCTTCTGAAGATCCTGCTCTTAAATCAAAGTGGTTGTGCTGTTTCTGAAGAAGACAAGCTAGTGGCAAAGAACAAAAAAAAATCCTGATTCATTGAACACCAGGGATCCAAGCTCTAGTGAAGCTTTGTAGTCAACAGCAACATCTGAAAACACAGAGATTTCTGTAGGATTAGACTTCTCGAGGGATTTTGTTTTTCAAGATCTTCAAATTCCCCATATGTATCAAATATTATGGCCTTTCCTAAAATCTTCTAAGTCTAAATGTCCAGGTTTCTTTGCTTCTGTAATGGGTTACATTTTAGATTACTATAGAACACTTGCAATCTAGGTCAGAATAAAAGATTTAGTTATTGAATAGTTATCTGTGAAAATGAAATAATTTCTAGTTACCTATTTGCTTTTAATTCTGCATACTTGATTAAGAAAATCCATGAACTTCTTACTTGTTTTTTTTAGGGGGTGGGTTTTTGGGCCACACCCAGCAGCTTTCAGGGGTTACTCCTGGTTCTACACTCAAAAATCTTTCCTGGCAGGCTCGGGGGACTATATGGTATACTGGGGATCAAACTCCTTTTTAGAAAAAAAAATATCACTCAGCAACCCCTTGGAAACCTACCTTCCTTTAGTGAATGCAAATAATGTACACCAAACCCCAAATGCACCAAAATACTACCGCATCTTTAAATTGATTCATTGAAGGCAGAGGCAAAGGCTATTGGTATCTTGGACATTATAAAACACTGTACTATACCATAAAATGATAATAACTCATCCTTTCATTCACCTGCCAGGTGAAGCCTTCACTTAATATTATGTACAAGGCAATATAATAAAATATTTAGTAAGTTTACTACTAGGTAAAGCATATTTAGAGACCCCAAAATCACAAAGTGATTGAAGTCTGAACATATAATCATAACTAAAGTTGATAGTGAAAATGATCAAAAATTAGAGATTAGAGATGGTTTGGAGTTCTGATTTTGGAACTTGTTAGCATCACTATAAATGTTATTTTAATATCTGCATTCTTATACATCTATCCATATTATATATGCTTCATAGATTTGTCAATATAAACATAATTGTGAATTGTAGAAAATGTCTTACAAACATTCAATATACAAGATGAAGATTATGACAAAGACAAAAAAATGAGGAAGAAAAACAAAGAAAAAACAACCACAATTAGAAGAGGAGGAAAGGGGCTGGAGTGGTGGCACAAATTGTAGGGTGTTTGCCTTACACGCACTAACCCAGGATGGACTGCGTTCTATACCACCCCCCAACATCCCATATGGTCCCCCAAGCCAGGAGCGATTTCTGAGCACATAGCCAAGAGTAATCCCTGAGTGTCACCAGGTATGTCCAAAACAAACAAACAAAAAAGACTAGGACAGAAAAGGAAAGGAAAAAAAAAATAAGAGGAAGAAGAGGTTGTGGGGGGGAAAAGGAGCATAAAGAAAAACAAAATACCTTACTTGTAAGGTCAACTAAAGTTACTGCCTCTTATTGCACCAAATTACCTCATAGAAAGACAGATAAATCCATGAAGATCTAAAAATCTATCGGAAGTTACAGGTAATCATATTTATTACAACAAATTATGTCCTGTGTTACAAATAAAAATCAGAGCTCAATCCTTGAGCCCTGCTGGGTGTGTCACAAAAGCAAAACAAAAGAAAATGGGAAAGGTTGATGATAGAAAAATCAACTCAAAATATTTTAATAAATAAATTTCTAACTATGTTCATTTAATCATAATTTTCCATTGTTCCATATAAAGATGAATTTCACATTATCAAAGTATTGTTTTAATTTATTTAAACTTCCCAGATGAATGTATTTATATTACTGCTTAACAAAATAGCAAAAAAACTGTTTAATAAAAAAAGTATATGTAGTAGAAAGCTCAGTAATTTATATAACATTTTAAACATTGTATAATTAAGAATAAGAACAGATCTTTTTCCAAATTTCTGTATTCTACACTAGATATTTTCCCACACAAAAGTGAGAGAAAAAGCAAAGATACACAACTTACCTTTATATAATGCAAAATACATCATATTAACTAGTCATAGAGAATAAGATAGTTTAAATCAAGCTACTGACACTTTTTGTAACACAATGATAAAAAAGATCTAATTAATATTTATTTTACTAAGTTATATACTTCCAAATTGGACATTTCTATACATTTGCTAAACTTCAGAAATGCTTATTTGCTAGAAAAGTTTTATAGTTTTATTTCTTATGTTGATTGAAAGCTGAGTTTACCTCAACCTTACCTCAACTGCAAAATGAAAAAGAATAAAAATAAATCTTTGGCAAAGAAATTATTAAAAACAAAAACTAATAACAATGCTGATTATGCTCACTAAAATCATATATGAATAAATCATTTTTGGAATGAGTGTATAATGAATGAAAAACGTACCATTTCATTAAAAATATATATTTAAATGCCATACATGCTATACACTAAAACATCTCAGAATTATTAAGCTTTCATGCTGATACATCAACTTAGAAAATGTTTGTAAAATTTTTTAAAATGCAGTGTAAACATTTCAGCTCTGAAACCTCTTTCTATTCCTTTGAACCTTCTCTTTCATGTGCAATACCTGATGGCCCACTGAGAATAGCTGTTGAAAGCACCAAAGATGGGTAAAACAGAATTTCTGACTCAGAAAATAAAGATCAGCTGAATAGGATTCCCATATGGCAGTCCAGATCAATGGAAAAGCAAGACCAGAAATTTACAGTATCTATCCTACACAGCACAACACGAAGGCTGTATTTCATTGCTGGTAACAAAACTCCCAGTGGCCAAGAAAAAAGTAGATACAAAGATTGTAAATTCAGTAATGAGAACCTAGATTTTATTTTGACATTTTGCTGTACCTGGAATTAAAACCCCCACAATATTTTTTCTGGAATAACTTACACAGTAAATAATTTCTTCAACTAAACAACTGCATTCTGCTAAAACAGTGAAAGCAATCGTGAAGGTAAATTACTCTATAAAGAAAACCCTCACAAATTTTTACCAACTGTCATTTTCAATGATGATGGCTTATTGTTTTATGCCAAGAATGATTCACTTAAACATCAAGAACTGTAAAGAAAAGTTTATATGTCAGAAACATATAAATATAAAAATATTAATATTATAAACAGATTATAAACTGAAAAATATTGCATTTGACTACCCTCCAGTTCTACTGGACTCTAACAGAAAGGAAGTACTTCTATTACTCCTACTAGTGCTCATCCAGTTAAGAGGACAATTCAAAAGGACAATTGCCCTCATAAGGTATATAGATTATCAAAAAACTTGCATTTCAACACAGTAACAAAATAATAATGTATTCATTTTGTTTAACATAAGTACATTTGGTTTTTTTTTCTTATTGAAACTATATAAATTCCTTATTCTACATCACTATTATTTAAAACACTGTGCATCATCACACCTTTCTGAACTCCTTTAACTACTCTTCCCTAAACCAATGATTTTCATCTTCACATAGCTGCAGACTGGCCATGCTCTAGGTACTGAGGGTTGAAAACCACCTTCAGTATGTTACAAAGGTGTCTTGCCAAGTGGTGCTCAGGGAATGATGTGGTTCTGGACCTGAATTTGTCAGAATAATATGTATTCTTTCTATTCAAAGTAGGTTTAGAAAATCATCAGTATCAGCATTACCTGAAGCTTTTTTAGATATATTTCAATGAGCCACACATATCAAGTTCATTAAAATTCCTATAGTTGGACCCAAGAATTTGTTATGATACAATCTCTGGTAAGTAATTTTGGAGTGTTTACATAAGAAGCTCTGATTTATAAAATAGTTCCTTTCCAACTCATCACTTAGCAACCTTAAACACACAAAATCAAAAAAAAAAATACATAGCAAAACTGTGAATTATAATACACATTAATAAAAGTTATATTTTCTTTAAAAGTTCTATTCTTTAAAAATGTTAATGCTAGGGACAAGAGCATAAAACAGTGAGTAGAATTCAATCTCTGGCATCCCATATGATCGCTGAAGTCTGCCAGGAGTAATTTCTAAGCACAGAGTCAAGAGTAACCTCTGGCCAGGTGTGCTCCCCCCCAAAAAAAAAAAAGTGAAAAAATTTTAATGCTAAAATTAACAGATAATTTCTTATTCAGGTATATTTAACCATGACTATTTGAGACAACTAGGTGATTAAATCATCAATATTTTATTGGAAAATATAATTGCAGTCACTGTTTGTCAGTTATGGAACTCCACAACTTTCCAAGTATTCTCAGCTCTTGTATAATATAATAGTATAATCCAGTAGACTCAAAAAAAGAGTTGACTTTAAAAAGAAATTTTATTATTAGTAAATCAGTCTTAACTGTTCATAGCAGAAAAAACCTCTACCTATTTTGTTACTCATTAGAATGAAAGAATAGACATACATTTGAACATTAGCTGAAATCTAATATTGACTCTACTCCTCATAAGGTAAGCATACACTTGAGGAGATGTGCTCTAAAAATTCAGCACAGGCTTTATCTCCTAATTCTGTAAGTCAAACTCCTGGAACAAATCCAAGTTCTGCACAGGGAAGCCTCTCCTATTCCCATTCACTCTTTCTGAATCTGTCTCTCCTTTCTCAAACATCCTGTTTGAACCTTTATAGTAGTACATACAATACTTAAAGAAAAATAAATCTGTTAATTTTGGTGCCTGTCAAGATTATTTCAAAGTTTGATTCTGCCTAGGTAAAGATGTTCTCAAAAAATTTGAGGCTGATATATAATCAGTCATTCACTGTACCAATCTATTCTTAGCTTTTTATCACATTCTTTTTCTATCTTCAGTCATTCTTATGGCATTAATTTTCCCATTTTGAAAACCATGCTTTAATGATGAAAAATTTCACACAGAATAAGAAATTATGCATAAGGACAGTGTGAGTGACATAAATTCTCTATTAATTCATTCATGATCTAGAAAGAGACCAATTTCTATTAAAATTCCACATTCCTTTTTGCCATTTCTATTCATTAATGCTACAGAACATTCAGCTATTGTGAACCTAAGAAGTCATAAGTAGATATTGGTAAAGGAGAACTATCATGGAACTCAAAATATTCAGGATTTATATTTTAGTGAAACAAAATAGGTTTTTATAGAATAATTTATACTTAGTTAAGTGAGAGGGAAAAGACACAGAGACACATATTCAAGAGAGAACATGGACTGCTCCAGAGTAGAAAAGTGCAAGTATCAATTTTTCATCTTAGCATAATTAAAAAAAGTTCTATTTATCAAGACCTCATTCTATATTATAATAAGGGAAGATGAGGCAATTGCCTAGAAATGAGTCAACATTTAATTTTCAGTTTTCGGGCCATACCCAGTGGCTCTGCTCTTAGGGATTATCTAGCCCAAGAGTGCCTAGAATTAAACCAGGCATGGTTAGTCACCTGCAAAACATGTGCCTTATCAACTGTACTACTGTTCCAGCCATTGAATCTACATTTCTTAAGTCAAAGTACAAATATTCCTTGAGTATATAACACTATTTTCTAATGTCAATACCAGAGAAATAATAATCAAGATACAAGCAATTGCAATAGTTACTGAATTACACTATGAGTATATGTAATATCAAAATAATTCCAGTGATGAGTATGAAAAATGTCCAAGTTTCAAATATTATTCCAATAAAGGATAATCATAGTCTGTAACCTGAGATAAAATAAACTAGAGCATTGGAGACATGAGTGTCTCCGAGAAATGAGATAGAGTCCTGTTCACTACATTTCTCACATTACTTCTAACCACTACATTCCATACTAATTTATAATCATAATTAACCTATATATTATAAAATATTATAATAATTTTACTATGTTTTTTAATTTAATAATGCATTTCCTTATCTTTCAGCTTGTTTCCAGTATAATTCTTTTAACTTTTACTCTTATTTTCTAGAATTGTAGTACTAATCTTTGTTCTTCTATTATTCTCATTCATAGCTATCATTTCAAATATCTTTATACCCATTATCTTGAATGTCTTTAATGTTTCAAAATATTGATCTAATTATAATTTTTTGTGTGTGGCTTTTGGGTCACACCCGGCAGTGCTCAGGTGTTATTTCTGGCTCCAGGCTCAGAAATTGCTCCTGGCAGATATGGGGGATTATATGGGACGCCAGGATTCGAACCGATGACCTCCTGCATGAAAGGCAAACGCCTTACCTCCATGCTATCTCTCTGGCCCCTAATTATAATTTTAATATTTAAATTTTATTTTCCTTTTGTCATTTCTTCTTTTGTTATTATGTGTTCCACTTATTTTTTATGGATTTCCTTTATTACACCCAGTAAAAAAACATGTCCAAGAAAGAACTGAAAGTAAATGAAGCTACTATAAGGAAAGGTATCAATTTTAATTTTCTTTTTATTTTCTTTCTTTTTTCCTCCCAACTTCTTCAGAAATTAGGGATTTCTTATTACCTAAAAGTTATTTTGGACCACTCCAGAATGGCTTGCGAAAGGACTTTCTTTATTGAGAACACAAATTAACTCCATCAAATGCCTTCTTTGGGGACTAGAGATTCTGCAAAGAGCATCTGTATTTTTCAGTTGTATTATTTGTTAACTTCTGACAGTAGTCAGTGAGAATTAATTACTTTGTTAAATCATGCATGTTTGTTTGTTTGCTTGTTTTGTTTTTGCGTTTTGGGCCATACTTGGCGACGCTGAGGGGTTACTCCTTGCTATGCACTCAGAAATCGCTCCTGACTTGGAGGACCATATGGGATGCTGGGGGATCAAACTCAGTCCGTCCTAGGTCAGCATGTGCAAGGCAAATGCCCTATCACTTGCACAACTGCTTTGACCCCCTAAATCATGCATGTTTTAAAATTCATAATTCCAAAATATATAATCAACATACTTTGGATCGTTCCCTAAACAGAGAAAGGAGGAGCTATTACAATTGCAAACAAATATGAAACTAATTATTTCACAAACATCATTCTGTCTGCAGTATTAAATCTACTAAGGCTACCAAGCATATAAATGAATTACATCCATCCACTCAGTAAGTAAGCAACATGGATGGCTGTGCTCCTTCTGATAAACACTGATTACCAAGGGGCAAAACACAAAATAGGAAAAGACAGAAATACATGTAGTTAGTTTAGTGCAGTAGTATACTGCTACACTAAAACAAGCAAGAGCTGAAAGCATCTTAGATACTGGTAATAATGCTGGCATGGGGAAAACATATTAAAAATATTTAGGATGTTAAATGAATAATATTCAGTCATTCAAAATAAGAATTAAACTGCACAGTTGTAAAGTGGATATTTTACTGTTTTAGTTTCTAAATTTCCCAATGCTTATTCTATTCACTTATCTATTTAATCTGCTCTTTAATGACTGTTGTCTTCTTTTGTTACTTTTTCAATTTCAGATTCTCTAGTACAGGTCAAAGTTTTAGAATAATTTGGGGTTTTTTGTTTTTGTTTTTGTTGTTTTGTTTTTTGTTCAGGGGTTACTCCTGGCTCTATGCTCAGAAATTACTCCTAGCAGGCTTGGGGGAACCATATGGAATGCTGGGATTCAAACCACCATCCTTCTGCATGCAAGACAAACACCCTACCTCCATGATATCTCTCTGGCCCCCAAAATTTTAGAATAATTTAGCAGAAAACTGGTTCTCAAGTGCACTAACCATCTATGTTAGGTTAATATTCTTCAAGTTGAAAATTAGTAATATTAGGCAATGTGGGACTATGAATAATAAAGTATTATCTAAAAATAACATGCTCTGAGATCATATAGATAATCCAGTAGGTAAAAGTGTTTGGCTTACACACAGCAGACTCCCAGACTCCGTGAAAATCTCTGGCATCACAAAAGGTCTATGAAGTACCACCAGCAATAATCCCTGAGCATAGAGCCAGTAAGTCTTTATCACCAAGTGTGGCTCAAGAAACCAAAATAAATAAATATCAAATAACTCTACAAGAAAAGGCAGTGGGAGGGAGGAGAGAGGCAAGGAAGAAGTGTTGTAGGGAGGGAAGGAGTGAGGGAAGGAAGAAAGGAAGGAAGGAAGGAAGGAAGGAAGGAAGGAAGGAAGGAAGGAAGGAAGGAAGGAAGGAAGGAAGGAAGGAAGGAAGGAAGGAAGGGAGAGAGGGAGGGAGGGAGGGAGGGAGGGAGGGAGGGAGGGAGGGAGGGAGGGAAGATGGAAGGAAGGAAGGAAGGAAGGAAGGAAGGAAGGAAGGAAGGAAGGAAGGAAGGAAGGAAGGAAGGAAGGGAGGGAGGGAGGGAGGGAGGGAGGGAGGGAGGGAGGGAGGGAGGGAGGGAGGGAGGGAGGGAGGGAGGGAAGATGGAAGGAAGGGAGGAAGAAGAGAAGGAAGGAAGGAAGGAAGGAAGGAAGGAAGGGAGGGAGGGAGGGAGGGAGGGAGGGAGGGAAGATGGAAGGGAGGGAAGGAAGGAGGAAGGGAAAGAAATCAAAATTACTAAGATATCGAATAAAGACTACCCAAAATGCTCAGAATACTGTGGAATCATTCATCCTAAGCAGAAGTGAAAAACATGTGATTTAAAACTATTATTCAGAATTACTATTTCAAGGCTTTAACTGAAGTAGAACAATAAAATAAATTCACACAGGAAACTATAATAATGAAATATAGAAGAGGAAAATGTGCATTGGTTCCTCACATAACCATGCTTACAAAGTTGTGCTTCAATGACATGTCTTTTGGCTTTATTGGAAAAGATATAAGAAATTCTTTACAAAACATATTGAATGAGGTTTAGGATATATACCTTCATTTCTTTTATTATTCCCATGAAGTGACATGAGAATTCTCTTGAAATTTATTCCAAAAATAGGATTTCCTGAAAAAATGATCCTCTTCTTTCTTTTTCAAAAGGGTTATGCCATTACTTATTTCTTTCCACTTATCAACTAAAAGGCTCAGAGACAAAATAGGTTTTTAACTCAGATTCTCTTTGCTTTCAGTAGACTCCTTCACTGTTTTGACTTTTTTTTATGATTCATAAAGTTAAATTACTTTAACTTTTAACTATTTTTAAAAACAATGGGAAAAGTCCTAGCTGAGGCCTCTATCTAGGATTTCTACAAAAACCGAGATCTCTAATGCCAGAGGCCTGACTTTGACAACTATGACTGAGCAGAACTTCTGGAACCACACTGAAAGACTCTGTCTGAGGCTCTGTCCAAGGATCTGAGCAAAAACCAAGACCACTAATTGCAGAAGACCAATTACAACAATAATGATAGAACAGAACCTCTAGATCCATAAAGAAAATCTCTCTCCTAGCCTTCGTCCTATGACCTATGCAAAAATCCAAGATCTTTAGCTACAGAGGCCTGATGCTATCATCTACAACTGAGCGGAAAGTTTCCTGGCCCTATAAAAAGATGTTGGGGTGTGAAAATGAGAGTGTATGGAGCCTGTAGTAGTTCCCATGGCAGTACGCTTCAAGGGTGGTGAAACCCTGTATCTCTTAGGCCACGAGAATTTCTTCTCCAATTTCCCCAATATTTACTGTGCCTGTGCAAAAGGAGGAGGAGGAGGAAGAGGAAGAGTGGGAGGAGGAGGAGGAAGTAGTTGCTGGTTTGGTGTTTGTTTTTGGTATGCATGTGTGTTTGTGGGGTTTATTTTAAAAATAAAAAATAAAAACAATCTAAAATTTGGCTGCTTATATAACAATTCACTATCTATTATATAGCTGTATTCTACTGACCTATCATGCATTTACTCAGGCATCAATATTCATTTATCTGCTAAGTCAGTTCCAGAGGTCACTTGACTTGCAGGACCTTGAACAAGACACAAAGCTCCATGTGATCTTTCATCTTCAATAGGATAGACTAGGCTCCATCTCATTGTGAGGGCAGCATTGAAGAAGGCACCTCTATTATGTAACTACTATCAACTCTCTACATGCATCATATTTGCTTATGTCTCACTAGACAACATCAGTCACATACACAAACCAAAGTCATAATGGGAGAAGATTCTGCAGTGATATGAATGGAGACCATTTATGTAAAAATCTATCATTGCACATATCCCTAACAGAGTGGCTATTCATTTATGGTCCAACATAATCAGACCTTGAACAAAGTTTCCTTCCTATATTATCAATATCTTTTCTTCTTTTAAAGTTAAAATATCCTTTATAGGTTTTCTAAGCTTTTACTTGCCCAACAAATCAGTGAATAAATGCTTATATAGAATTCAAAAGTATTTTAAAATTTTAAATGCACCATATGCCTCAGCAAATGCTCACTCCTAAATTCTTAAAGCACTCATAGATCAGATAAAAATTCCTTTGAATTTAAGTGTAAAAACTTTAAAAACTTCATCCGATTAGCTTCCCTACCAGAAATATATCATTTCACTGCTCTGTCACATACTCACACTCTCAAGACACTTTGTGTCCTTAATTAATATTGAATACATTATAAAACAAGTATTTAAAATGCCTAAAATCTTAAAAGTTCACACACAAATTATAATCATCTTATTATTATGCCAAGTGCTCATACAAGCAAGAAACATGGTAAAACATATAAAGAGTTGAATCTGAAGAGAAGTATAAACAACATGACTAAAATTACAAAAACTAAAGATAAAAGAGATGTATCGCATGTGTTTTATCTTTCAAAATTTACTAATTTTAAGATACCCTATAAGTTCATTTAAAGATGAACTGATTATTTTTAAATGGACCTTTTAGAAATAACCAGCATTATTGTGATTAGTTTTAATCTGCACTTTGAATCTCACTGGCTTTAAAAATACTATTTTAGATTCAATTCAAAATTATAAAGGTTCTAGAAAGATTTTGGAGAATGATTTGTGCATATCAAACTTATGGGGTGGCTGATATAAAATAATTTTTATCAGGTATGATGGTATATGATAAAGTTTACACTTATGACTAGGGTTAACACATAATACTGTAAAAAAAATAGTTAAAACTTCTGGCTACAATTATGATGCCAAATAAGATGCTGTTCTGCGAATAGGTGGCAAAATGCTTCAGATATTTTCTACCAAGGGAGACAAAAACTTTACTTATGCACAGAAGACTTTTTGTTGTTGCTAAATTAGGCCAACAGCTGAGTTATTTTTAGATTACTTATTTCACTTTCTCTTCTTAATGGGCTGGTATACAAAATAGGACAGAAAATACACCATATGCCACAGCAAATGCTCAAATTCTAAATTCTTTACAGCTCTTGTAGAAATAAAAGATATCTCTAAGTTACAATATGAGATTTCCATTCAGATGAAATTAAGGCTATAAACACTTTTACATATTTATTTATCAGTGAACAGTAAATAAACTATATACACCTGTTCTTAAAAGCACAGTATTTTAACATAAATTGTTATTTGATTATTTTTCATAAAAATAAGAGTTAAATTATAAGTCAACACAGTGACTCATATATGACTAAATGTCAGCATTTAATGCCTACAGTAATCTAGCTTTCTACTGTTATAACATATTTCTTGGTATCCAAAAGTTACAAGTTTGGATGACATCATATTATCAGGTTACATGTCTATATGTATATAGTTTAGTTTCATTTTTATCATGCTCTGGATTCTAATTTTATATTTAAATTACTTAACACTGATTTTTACCTTAAATTTATTTTAGAATTTTACCAGTAAACCTTTATGTAAGTACTATTAATATATATGTATATTATATTTCACAATATTTAATATATACTGGTAAGAATGGTGAATGGGATCTTTAAATATATTATTACAGACCTTATGTATTTGTTTATTCCATTATTTTTACTTGAAATAAAGCTCCTCCCACAACATAAAACTGTGTAAAGAATAATTACTACCCAAACAAAGGCACCACTTTTGTCCATGTGCTTTTTATTACTGAATAATTGACCAATGTTCCCAACATCTATGACCTAAAGAATACATACCAGTTTCCAACTTTTTTTCCACACATATCTCTTAGTAAATAATTATTTCCAGACAAATAGGAAAATGAATTATGTTTCTTTGACTAGAGTACCCAATGTATTTTCCTTGTTCTAAATAAAAAGGAAGAAACTTGAGTGGGAAAAATACCTTCAGAATGTTATTACTTGATGTTTCCCCAATGCCTGAAACTAGACATAAAGGGTTGAGACTTACCATCTGATTTTCTCAATATGACATGAAAAATGATATTTGGTAGTTACATATAGGAGAGCATATCATAGAATGAAGAATTCTATAAAATTGAGTTCAGATCATAGAATTAAGTGACCTGATAAAGGAGAGAATTTCAATTTCAAAGGAAACTGGTAATTAATCTATCTTCTTTAAAAATAAAAGATTACTCTAATTCAAAAACTAAAAAAAATGGGGGTCTCACAAAGAGCTTGGTAGCTCAGTGCCTGCATGACAAGTGTAATGCCAAGAGTTTTATCCCTTGGGGCCAGAGCAATAGCACAACAATAGGGCATTTGCCTTGCAAGTGGCTGACCCAGGATGGACCTGGGTCTGATCCTAGGCATCCCATATGTTCTCTCCAAGTCAGGAGCGATTTCTGAGCACAAAACCAAAAGTGACCCTTGAGCATCACTGGGTGTGTCCCCCCAAAAAAGAGTTTGAACCTAACTATACAGTCGTTTGTAATATTTAATACTACAACTAGCATAGAGATTTCTAGAGCACAGCAAATGTGTGCAAGCACCACAAAAATATGCACATAACAGAACCTAGTATGCCATACACAGACATCAAAAAATAATAAATGGGGAAGGTTGAGAAAGAAGAATATATTTTTGTTTGTTGTGAGGGGCACAAAAGTGATGCTAAGGAGTTACTCCTGGCTCTACATTCAAGTCACACCTGATGGTGCTTGGAGGATCAGATGGAATGCTGGAGATCAAAGTCAGGTCAACCACATGCAAGGGAAGAACTCTAATCTCTGTACTATTGCTACGACCCTTAAAGAAGAATAAATTTAAATTAAAAAAAAAACCACCTTCTTAAATTCAATAATAGAAATTCAGATAAGTTAAATCCAAGGAAAATATCCTCAGAACAAAAGTATGATGACCCAACAATCCACCTCATCCTCCTAAAAAAATAGTGACATGTAAATCATCTTATCCAGACTGGTTACTGGAATGCAAAAGAAGCACTAACAAGAATGTCAAAATGATAACCAGAAAGGAGAAATATTTTAAAAGTATCATAACTCATAAGACACATTACTCCAGTAAATGCAAGTTCACTATAATCATGATAAATGTATTCACCTAAAAACATGTTGAAAACTAATCAATAAGGCCCTTAGGCTTTGATAATTATAAAAATGAAAATAATGCAAATTTTAGACAATCTTAAAATAAAACAGGGCAATGTCTAAGTTTTGCCACATCTAATTGCTTCAGAGAACTTCATGAATAAACAATTATAACTTCACTTCCAAATACCACAAACAAAATTCAAAATTAATTTTTAAGTTTCAGGTTTCAAGTTTCTAAAGATATTCTAGTTCAGACAGATAATATTTGACTTCTCATCATATCCGTGAAGTCATATTTTTTCTATAAAGAATATTTCTTGACCCAATTTTTGCTGTATCATAACAACCTGAAAGAAATATAAATTTTCTCTATTTGCTTCTAATATATTATATATTCCTCTTGTTTCCAGTTCCTCGGGATTCATAGCATTCAATATAACTATGTTTCTTTAATAGAAAGTTATTCTGTTTAAACCCTGGCATTCTATATCTTAAGGCACTAAAACATCCTAAAAACAGAAATACATAATATATTCCTGAAGGAAAAACAATGTGAGAGCATTTCAGATAAAGGAAATACACAAGCTTCACAGTCATCCTTGATGATAGGACGTCAACTATCTGGTAAGATCTTTACGAATATTATTTCAAATTCCTATACAAATGTTGCTATAGAGAATTTCAACCCATATTTTAAATATGATAAAATAATGTTCAGAGATCAAATAACTTGTCCAAAATCACAGTCCTGATAGGGTTAAGCCTAAGAGTTATGCTTCGTCTGTCTAATGCCATCTCCTTCTCTTGCATGATGTCAAGCCCATGTCTCAGTTAATAAATATTCCTGCTGGGCCTCCACTATGTGCACCCATGCTACAAAGAAGACTGAAAGAAACAGAATATATCACCTTTGCCCTTTCAAACAGTTCACATCTAAAAGACACAATCTGAAGACTCTTATGTCCCGAGGAGAGGCAGTGTGGAATATACAGAGGAAAGAGCACTAGACTAGGGAGAGGCAGATGACTCGTTTAGACTGAACTTTTCTATTTATTAGCATTATGATCTTGATCACATAATTTCTATTATTTCCTCATTTTGATGAGCATATAATATCTGCCTTAATTACTTACTAAATTAGTTTAACACATCTAATTAAGAATGTCATATAAGCTATAAAATATTTTTAAATACATAAAATGTTAGTCAAACAAGCTAGTTCTACTTCCCACTCCTGCCTTGATTTTCTCCTCATTTTTCCTCATGAGCTAATTTATACAGTAAGAATTTCATGATCAAGATCTTGGTTAGGCCTTCCCAAATTTTAAATTTCTCCTCAGGTAAACAGTGGGAATATTACTTTCCAAAGAGAGACTAGATTCAGAAAACAGATAATTAAGAAAAGATGGAAAATGTGCAAAACAAGAAATAACCTTTGACAAACTATAAGGAATTTGCCTTATGAGCTAGGATGTTTAAAAGCACAAGTGTTTTCAATAAATAAAGGAGGCAGGGAATAGAGCTCAGAAGAGCACAGTTATGTCAAGAACTGGGTTTGATTCCCAAAATCCACACTTATCTATAATCTATCCACTCATGTCTATAAATAACTTTCATTTTGCACACCCCAGTTAAGTTCATAACAGTCTAATTGCATATATATATTCAATTTCCTGTTAAATATTACTATAGCTAATAATCTATCACTTTTTCAATTCACTAAACAATATTTAAGGGGGCCAGAGAGATAGCAGGGAGGCAAGGTGTTTGCCTTGCATGCAGAAGGATGGTGGTTCAAATCCCGGTATCCCATATGGCCCCATGAGCCTGCCAGGGGCGATTTCTGAGTTTAGAACAAGGAGTAACCCCTGTGACACAAAAACCAAAAAAAAATAACCAAAACAATATTTAAAATATTTTCCACTGAGAATTGAAAAACATATATTAAAATGCTTTAAGTAACTGCACAATGTCATATTAGTTTATATAAATAATATAAATAACTTCATGTTATTTGGCTTAATAGCCAACATTACTGATAATATATAAATTATGTTCAGTAAAATAAAAGAGCTACAAAACCTTTTTAAAGTAAATGTCACTGGAAATTTATTTTATTTTTCATTTTTTGATTAGGATTCCATAATATACAATGCTACTAATAATGGTTTCTCATGTACACAATTGCAACACCACATCCATTACTTGTGTACCCTATTCCTCTCTCAAGAACCCTAAAACCCTCCCCCCCAGCCCCCTAATCAATTGTGTGGATCAGATCTCCACTTTTCTTGTCTTTGAACATTTGTTGTTATCTTGCTGTGCATATTTAAATCCCACATATCAAAGACTTTTGACTATTGTCATTAAAAAAATTTATAGAAATTGATTACTTTAGTCCCATGATTTAAACACTCACACAAGGAGTCATAGAAATAGATATTAAAGATAGTTGCAGGATACATGATTTATAAACACACCCCATTCAATGCTGACTGAGCACTGCATGCTCCACTCAGTGAACCTAGTTTCACAGGACCCAAACCAAACATCCTCTGACCAGCACTATATACTCAGGCACTATAATTGACCCAGTATATGCGGTTGGCTAAATACAAGTGAAAGAGACCACTTGGCCACCTAAATTTCTTAGTAGCACCTACTCCTTCAATCTCCAAAAGAACATGCATAAAAACACTGGTAAAATCTGTATACATCTTTCATCTTTGTCAGCGTCTCTTTGTGGTCTTCTTGGTCTTACAATAACGGAAAATTCTGTAACATTATCTCCTTTCTATAGTCTTCTATACAATAAATTGTAATTTATTTTCATTTTTTTTCTTTGTTTGGGGGAACCAAAGGGAGGAGTGAAGACTTACTGAGTTTTTTATTTTGTTACTGCTGTTTTATGGTTTCAGTGATCAAATTTGGTTCTCATTAAGACCTACTACTATAAATCCTGGCTCCCTAGTGTTTTATGTAGCTGTACTACATATTTTTTTTATTTTCTAGTAATAAAAGATGATTTCTTCAACTAATAACTATATTTAGATTGAAGTGTCATCATTAAGTTAAGCAGTTTATATGGGAGAGTTCAACAACTTTGATATCTTTGATATCAAAGAATACATACTATTTAAACTTTTACTATCACGTATTAAAATATTTTGGGGTGTTGGGCCACATCCGGCAGTGCTCAGAGTTATTCTGGGCTCTTCACTTAGAAATCACACCTGGGAGGCTCAGAAGACCATACAAGATGCTGGATCAAACCTGGGTTGATCCAGTGCAAGGCAAAACTCCTCCTGCTGTGTGATTACTTTGGCCCCTATTATGTGTTTTAAGCATAAGTAGAAGAATATATGCATGAAACACTGAGTTAAGTACCTGGTACTAGAAACAGAATGAGAGATAGTAATTATAGTTTGTTATATATGGAAGGAAAAAAGGGCTTAAACTTATACATTAACACCTTGTCAATTCAATCTTTCTTAAACTTGTATTACCTATGTGCCAATATTTTTTTACCTCTAGTTGCATTTTCTCATCTTCATTTACCATTTTAAAAATAAATATTAAAAGAGAGCCTTGCTCTGAAGATCTTAATAGTTCATTAACTATGCATATCTCAGCAACCCCCACACCTGACTGCATTAGGTCTTTTTGCACTTTTTCTTTTTGGGGTCACACAAATACTGCAACTAATGTAATAAAACCACAGGCTTTTCTCATACAATCAAGCTCTGACTCATAAATATTTCATTTATTGTTGTCTTAACTCTAAAAAAGATTTGCCTGTATTTTTCTTTTATTATTTTTAAATTATCTTCTTTCTTAAAGTGATTCTAACTATAATACTGGAAAATCAACATGAATATACAATATCATAAAGTGAACTTAAACTTTCAACAAATGTTAACTACCTAAATAAAATGAAACTAAATAAAATCATTTTTAAGATTCAAAATATAAAAAGCATAAAATTTTGTGCTAGCATTTCAGAGAAATTAAACATTATTATAAAAATTTATTTTCTGTGCCTTATCATCATGGGAGTTCATATTAGTGTCTTTACATTGGAAAAAAAACTGAAGATAAATTCAGAGGGAGATGGTACAAATTATTATGTTTACCTGGGGGAAGAAAATCACAAATTTTGTATTCAAAATGTTGAATGTCATAAGAAAAAGAAATTAAAATTCCAAGAAAAAAATAGAAATGTTCACTTTACAACTCTTTTATCGACAAAGTACCTTTAAATCAGACCTACTATCAGAGAGAAGTGTATTCCAAGGATTATAAAAGAAAAGTCAAAAGTCAAATAGTTAGCTTTAGCAGATCACTATTGATTTGCCTATAGCAAGGAAGATAGAACATCAATCGAATCTTTCTATCCCTCATTGTCTTTTCATCCATCTTCCTCCAGCTGAGTTTGTACAATCTCCAAATATTACACACAAAACAAGATCAGATCATTCCCCTGGTCAGATTCTCCAAGGTTGGTCTTAGTTATCTTAAAAATATATAAAGAAATAAATACAAAAATAGATGAACAAAAATTCCTAGCTACAGTTCCAGATAAGTAAATATAATACACTTTGTTTTCCCCCAATGAAAGGGACAGATGCAAACTGAAACAGCCATTCTCATTTGTTAAGAGCTGAGATGAAATTGGTTTTCCTAATGGGATGAATGAAATTTTTGTTACCTATCAAATCTTCACTTGTCAAAACCATGACTTAGGCCTCTAACTTACATATATCCTGATATACTCAAGTCATCACTATCATAACTGTGACACTTTATGTTTCTTCTTCCTAATTATCGTCTCCCATTGTATTCTGCCTTTGCATCTAGTAAATGATGAAAATATTGTTCTTGGTTCACTCTACAGGTCCCTTGTCCATTAACTGATCATTTAACTTAATTACTTAGATTTATATAATATACTAATAATGACCAACATCTAATAAAGCTTAGGTGTACCAATAATTTATTTTCTCTAAAGGCTTAAGAAGATAAAAGGAAAGGCCAGAGCTGTGGCGATAGAGGTTAGGTGTCTGCCTTGCAAGGGCTAGCCTAGGACTGACTGGGGTTCGGTCCCCTGGCATCCAATATGGTCCCACACAAGCCAGAAGCGATTTCTGAACACATAACCCCTGAGTGTCAATGGGTGTGGCCCCAAAATACAAACAAACAAAAAGAAGATAAAATGGCACTACTATTTTGAACTTCATAACAGTATTAAGGGACAAATTATCATGAATGACTATTACAAAATTCCTAGAAGTTGATATCAATTTGAAGTTCATAATTCCAACTCAATAAACAAATATAGCATGAAGTTTAGGTACAGCTGATAAAATACTTCTATATTTATATAAGTAAATATATGTACCGAATTTTTCACTCTATAAGATGTACCGTACCATAAGATGCACATAGTTTTTAGAAGAAAACAAGAGAAATAAATATTCTAAAGCAAATGGTGTAACGCTAGATGCTGAGATGGCAGCTGGGAACAGCTAGCCTGCGAGCCTGAAGTATATGTACAGTAAATACATTGGTCCACAGCTGATTAAACACATTTACCTAACTTTATTTTTTACATCAAAAATAAAAAAATTAAATAATTTTTTATTAATATAAACAATTTCGGGGCCTGAGCTATGGAGCAGCGGTAGAAAATTCGCCTTGCAAGCGGCTGACCCAGGACGGACCCCAGTTCAATCCCCATATGGTCCCCTGAGCCAGGAGTGATTTCTGAGCGCATAGCCAGGAGTAACCCCTGAGCGTCACTGGGTGTGGCTACACCCCCCCCCAAAAAAAAAAACCAAGCAAAAAAAAATGTCGCAGAGCGATCAAATAATCTTAAACGAAAGCTCTCTATTTGTTACGGTGAAAGTGCGTTAACCTGATTGCTCATACTTTGTGGTATGTCTGTGCAATCACGGCGAGTGGTTAGAATATGCTCTCCTCCCCTGCACTCAGGCTTCAGCTACAGGCGGCATTGGCTCCATTAAGATGCAGAGACATTTCCCCCATCTTTTGGGGGAAAAACAATGTGTCTTATGGTAGGAAAAATACATTATGTATTTTTGTTTAAATATATTTTAATGGCTAAAACTAACTCATGCCTTATTAGAATAATTACAGAACTGCTTGTCACATTCTCAATAATTACATGAAAATCAAAGTAAGAATATTTTGTTGCCGGAGAGATAGCACAGCGGTGTTTGCCTTGCAAGCAGCTGATCCAGGACCTAAGGTGGTTGGTTTGAACCCGGTGTCCCATATGGTCCCCCGTGCCTGCCAGGAGCTATTTCTGAGCAGACAGCCAGGAGTGACCCCTGAGCACTGCCGGGTGTGGTCCAAAAACAAAACAAAAAAAAAGAATATTTTGTTAAATATGAAAATCACATTACTTTAATATCAAGTTCCATAAGTTATCCTGATATATACTCACATTCATCTAGGTATTGACTATACCAGCTTTTTATACAATGGCTGAGTGTAACTTTATAACAGAGGCTACAAAACCTGTATTATTTTCTATCTGGACCTTTACAGATTTTTAAAAATTAGCATGCCAGGGGCCGGAGCAGTAGCACAAGTGGTAGGGCATTTGCCTTGCACACACTGACCTAGGACAGACTGAGGTTTAATCCCCCGGAGTCCCGTATGGTCCCCCATGCCAGGAGTGATTTCTGAGCTAATAGCCAGGAGTGTCACAGGATGCACCCCCAAAAAAAGCAAAAGAATAAAATTAGCATGCAATCCCTACTATAGATGATGGTTTGGCATGAAACAATAAGATCAAAAATGGTTTGAGGGGCTGGGAAAAAATGGTTTGATATAAGCATTTTATTTCTAAAATTAAGAATTATCTAAAATGAAATTATGACTTCAATTTTTGAAAACACTAACAAGTATTTTAGAAAATACCCTTTAAGTTACATTGGAGTGATGTAACTATGTACCAAGACCAAAAATGTGAAAAGCAATATAAATACATTTTCTTAAGTATAGTAATTGTGGGGACGAGCAGTAGTTGGGCCACATTGGCAGTGCTCAATGCTTACTCCTGCTTTTGTTCTTGGGGATCATTCCTGGCGGTGCTGTAGAGACCATATGTATTGCTGGGGATCAAATATGCGTCAGTTGTGTGCAAATCAATTGGCCTACCCACTATCCTAACTCTAAGTATGTGTAATAATTTTTAATTTAAAAATACATAAGGTGGAGCCAGAGAATTAACATGGAGGTAGGGCGTTTGCCTTGCATGCAGACAGATGGTGGTTCGAATTCTGGCATCCCATATGGTCCCCCGAGGCTGCCAGGAGCAATTTCTAAGTGTAGAGCCAGGAGTAACCCCTGAACACTGCCAGTGTGACCCAAAACAAACAAACAAAAGACATAAGGGGGCAGAGTGAACACAGTGGTAGGCCATTTGCCTTGCATGTTGCCAACCCAGAATGGATCTGGGTTTGATCCCCGGCATCCCATATGGTCTCCTGAGCCAGCCAGGAGCAATTTATGAGTGCAGAGCCAGGAATAACATATAAGCACTGCAAAGTGTGGCCCAATAAAACAAACAAACAAACAAAATCACGTAAATAATATTCAACCTCAAAAATAATATCACATGGCAGAAAATAGTACAAACCATGACTCAAAACTTTAATGTTTAAAATAGGCTAGAGTAATTACTCCAAAATATTAAGGATACTTCATAACTATTAAATATGGGGAATATATTAAGGCCTGTTTAATAACAATATTGCCATACAATAGAGGAAATGAATACAATAGATGGTTTTCACCTCTTGCACCAAAGCAGAAAAAAGAGAAAAAAATGTTAAAATAAAACTGAAAATCAAACATGAATTAATTAATAAGAAAACATAAAGTTCATGAATTAACAAAGGAACAATGAGTTACTTTAAATATGTGTAAGTATACAGAAACAATGAATTATGATTCAAGGTACTAAAATGGTGATTTGTAAGGATTATTATTAGAAGTACAAATTATAAATAACATAAAAGTAGACATAATTAATACATAAGTTAGAGAAACAAATATTATTTTATGTTAAAGGTAAGAGGAATCTTAAAAATTAATAATGATTATTTTTTATTAATGAAACCCTGGTAGTGCCAATTGAACCAGGGCTAGTACAGGAAACATGCATATATGCAACTCACTATAGTTCTATCCTGACTCCTCTTTTGTACCAAAGCTGGAAAATGGCCCAAGCCCCAGAAAAACTACATGCCTAAATTTAGGTTTCTCATTATTGCTACAACTCACTGAGAGGGTTTCATCATGCACAGCCAATCGGCAGTGGTCTGTAATTTGGGAGAAACAAAAGAGCAAAACAAACCTGAAGCCCATGGTGCTTACTGTACCAAGAGTAGTAATGATCCAGATGTCTTAACATTTTCCAAACATTAATCTAATATCAAGCCCATTAATTAGATTGCACATGGGGTAAAATGGTGCAACCTTTGCAGCTCTGAACAACCTGTGAAACAAAATTGTCCATAAAGGAAATAAAAATAATAAAATGAACACAATCAGCTTAGAATGTCAATTGTTAGAAATTATTCTAATAATGATTTAACTTCAAATATATATATAAATAAACAAGAAAATAAACATGTTTAAATTAATTATGTCAAATAATTCACCCTTGCTAGGTTTAGAAAATGCTCAATTATAAGTTCATTCTACTCAGTAATTACATTGGACAGAGTTGTAAGAATGTACTCACCAACTCCATTCAATCCCTTTCACCACCAGGAGCAATTCCTTAACAGTCATTCAGGCATAAGCTCTGAGTATACTTAGAGTATGGGCTCAAAACAAATACAAGATATTAAATTTATAAAAATTATTATTGATGTAAAGAGTCATGCTAACAGTAAAAATATGTAAGCCACGATGATCAAAATAAAAATTATATTAAAAAATTTTATTGATGTAAAGAGTCATGCTAACAGTAAAAATCAAGATTTGAAAATAATTTGATATGAAATAAATGAATCTATAAAATGAATTTAAGGTAAATGATTGTGGAATCAGTTGTTAAATGTATACCTGGCATATATATTATTTGTTTATCTGTGGCATTATAAAATTAAAAATTATAATTTAACAAAAATTCATTTAAGTAATGTAAATCCTACCTTTAAAATAAACAGTTCAATTCAAATTGTATATTAATCGGAACTTACATAAAATGAACTACAATTTTGTAACAATGGCATAGAATTTATAAATTCTATTTTTAAATAATCTATTCAATTTATATGTTAAAAATTGTAGTTTCCATACAATTAGTTTTAATTTTAGGAATAATTTAAAAACTAAAAAGAAGTATAACAACTAAAAATAAATTTGCTATTAAGTTAGACAGGGGCCGGAGAGATAGCATGGAGGTAAGGCATTTGCCTTTCATGCAGAAGGTCATTGGTTCAAATCCCAGCATCCCATATGGTCCCTAGTGCCTGCCAGGGGCTATTTCTGAGCAGATAGCCAGGAGTAACCCCTGAGCACTGCAGGGTGTGGCCCAAAAACAAACAAACAAACAAAAGAGCTAGACAAATATATAATTAAGTTTCTTTCATATTTATAATAGGTTGCACTTACAATATATATCTCTATATACAGTAGGAGGAAGTTTTTGCTAGCAGAAGCATATGTAGAGGAAACTGACAGATAAATGTATTACATAAAGCACAATTTTAATCAAGAAATGAAATTTGCATAGAAAAGACTTTTCAGCTATCTGCAAATATACTACTGTGAAATCACCTGTTTGTATGCACAGGAGAGAGGTTGAAAAGTTGACTATTACTGATCTCAATAGAATGGGAAATAGTTTATTTTAAAATGATTAGCCCTTCATTCATGAAAATTTCAAATTCAGTAGCCAGGACTATGGTAATTGGGCTTGGCTTCTTCCCACACAAATGATGTTAAAATGAATACTTTCTAGTTAGACATAGGAAAAAATAACTCCTAGGAAATGTATCCAGGTCCTTAACCTATTTTTGCATGTGTCTTATCTTTCTATTATTCCATTTCAAAGTTAACTATACTTCGATCAGTTCTTTTCAGTCCACCTGGCCTTTCTGTTTACCTCTCCAGTTATTCCCTCTTTCTACATACAACAGCCCAAAACAATTTGATAGAGGCTACTGGAAAATAAACCCTGGCTTTGAACCTCATCTGCTGTGAAAGGGAGATTAGAAAATGATTTCAAGATCAAAGTTTCCCTTCAGAGCTATGCTTCTTGGTGAGCCTTATTTTTCTATATACAGTGGTAAACAGAAATCACTGGTTGACCAATGGTGGAAGAGTGAATAAATAAGTAAATGGTGTCTATAATAAGCTGATTTCTGCTCTAAGAAATAGCTGCTTGAATGGTCCTAGATATTTCCAAAATACAGATGGCAAGGATGTAATAAACACTTATGGAAACAAGAAACAGGAAAGATGAAGAGTGTAAAAGCAGGATTGGGAATATAGCTATTTATGATGACTAGCACACGACTAATTCTTAGAAACAATTCTTGCCTATAAGTAAATGTTTATAAACCAAAGTAATAGCTCAGGTTTTTTGGTTTGTTTTTATTTTTGTTTCTGGGCCACATCCGGTGACGCGCAGGGGTTACTCCTGGCTGGCTATTCGCTTAGAAATCGCAGCTGACTTGGGGAACAATATGAGATGCGAGAGATCCAATCTCAGTCCGTCCTACTTTAGCGCATGCAAGGCAAACACCCCCTACCGCTTGTGCCACCGCTCCGGCCCCAATAGATCAGTTTCAATAAAGTATATTTGAATTAAAAAATAAGACGTGTGCTCACTTCGGCACCACATATACTAAAATTGGAACGATACAGAGAAAGTAACATGGCCCCTAAGCAAAGATGACACACAAATTCATGAAATATTACATATTTAAAAAATAAATAAAAAATAAGATGTGATGGGACTGGAGCAATAGCACAGAATTCAGGAGTTTGCCTTGCACGCTGACCCAAGACAGATGCGGGTTCAATCCCTGGCGTCCCATATGGTCCCCCAAGCTTAAAGCGATTTCTGAGCATCACTGGGAGTGGCCCAAACCCTACCCCACAAAAATAAAAAAATAAGATGTGAAGTCTAAACTAAGAAAGCATGATAGAAACAAGCAATAATAGTTGGAAAGAAAAACTATACCAAAAGAAAAAAAGAGAGAGAGATAAATGTCAAATGTATTATGCTAAGTAAAAGCAACTTCAATACAAATACTATATAGGGTAGGATTCCACTTCAAAATCAAACTTAAAGAGACAAAGCTATATGGGAGGAAAACATGTCAGTGGTACCTAGGTACTGAAAAGTAGACAGATATGGATTTGCTTGAGAAAACACAAAGAAAAATTCTGGAGAGTCATGAAATGTTATATATATTAACTACAGTGATAATTACACTACATATGTCTGGCAAAATATTCAGAGCTTCTGACTAAAACAGAATAGACCTTACTGTTTCTAAATTATCTTGAATAAATAAATTTAAAAATTATAAAAAAATAACATGGTTTATATTACTAATAAATCATAATATACATAATATTTTTAGAAAAACATATGAAGATCATTAATCTATGTTAGCAATAAGTGTCAAATTTTAAAATGTTAGGGCTGGTGAGATGGTAAATGGAGCAATATGCTAGCCTCACATACAGCCTACCCAGTTCAATCCTCAGCACCACATAGTCCGCTAAGAAAAATCAGGAATGCTCTCACACTCCCTGAGCACAGAGCACAGCTGATGTGCCCTCCCCCAAAGAAACAGGAGATTAGTCAAATAACTTTTTCATAATTAAATATGAACTTCTTGATTCATGAGTAAGCATGTAAAAATAAAATTGAAACTCAAAAATATTCTATCATAAAATGTGATCTTAGTAGTAAGATAGCATTTAGTTGTATTACTTGTATATTCAGATCTTGTTAAAGCATACATTCCAGTTATAGAATTGTACTTAAAAGTCAATTTTATATAGACAGAAAATCAGTTACTACTCTCAATAAGAATGAAACAGAGAGGCACAAAGTGGGAAATGAAACAGAACAGAAAAGATAGTACAGTGGGTTAAGGCACTTCCCTCTCATGGGACCAAGTCAGGTTCCACAGCTGGTATCATATATTTTCCTGGAGCACAGTCAGGAGTAAGCCCTTATATGAGTGGCCCCAAAACAAAACTAAACTAATAAAAGTTATGCACCTTTCATCTAATAATGAGTGTGAATGTATTTAGTCATATTTTCTAATTTAACATTGTTTTACCACATTGGGAATCAGGTATTTTAGAACAAAATTAGTAGGATATAAGAGAAGGTATATAAACTCAAATGCCAATTAGAAATCAATGAATCACATTGCTTTGCTCTATTTGCGGAATAGTTTCAGCAATGTACCTAAAGAGCTAGATAAAGCTTAACTGAAAATTACAAAAGAGCAAAGAAGTAAAAGTATAAAGCACACTTTTATGGAAGCACAGGAATATTAGAAATAGATCAAAAAATTATACTCTTAAGTTTATTTTGATTTAACATAATAATCCAGTAAATTTTGTCTTTAATTATAGGAATAGTCTTCTTTAACATCTAACACAACAAAACGTTCTGAGAGTTGCTCATTGCTAAAACTGTGACTATTTTTACCTTCCTACCTTCTGAAAAGAAATCTTTGTTGCTGATCTCTTTATGGTTCAATAGTGGGCAGATTATGACCAGGAAAACAGAGAGAGGGAAGATGAGAAGGCCATTCTTTGTATGGGGGAATAGATGACATGGAATATTAACAATTTACATGCAGTATGAGTTTTATATGATTGAAGAATAGGGCAACAAATCAATAAGGAATAAAATAAATGTGACTAAAAAGTTTGTGGATATTTTCAAGAGATATCTAGGAATGTCTTGTATGTGTTATTAAGTAGTGCATCACATACAAGCTATAAACCACTCTTTTTAAAACCAAGTATAGCAAAGATCTGAGGAACCCCTGTAGCTGGCAGCTGTGCTTCCTCTGAACATAATACTAAGTATACTGTGAATTCTAAGGCAGTCAGCCCATCACTTCATGTGGCTTTTAAAATTGTACAGCAATATTTATAAAGCCCCAGACAAAAAAGACCTCTGTTAAAAATATACAAAGTTTATCACATTACCCCAACTTCACATTTCTAGATAAGTGCCTCCAAAGCTAATTACATGAATGAGCACAGGACTAAGGTAAAACTGTAAAAATCTAAATAATTATAGTGTTGTTTTTTTTTCAGGAGAATCTATGTCAGGTGATTTACTCCTTTACCTCATCCCCAACATAGCTGACTCCAGATATACTCTTTCTTTTCTTCACCTTGTTTTAATATTCGATTCTATTCCAAAGGAGGGAAGTAAGGGGGTAAAAACTAGTAGAATAAGACAATAGAAATATAAACAAAAATATACTATTTAATTTTATCTGACTCCCTCAGTCTCATATAAAAATATTTTTTGCAACTTGTTGTTGGTTTTAATTGATTGAATTTTCTGAGTTATCTTTATATTTTTGTTTCATTTATTGTTTTTTGGGCATTTGGGCAAATCCATATGTGTTCAGAGATCACACTTGGCTGTGCTCTGGGAACTAACCATATGTGTTTTAGGGATCCAACTCAGGTTGGTGATTATGTGTAAAGAAAGTGTTGTACTATTGCTTCAGTATCCATTATTTTGAAATATATTTGAAAATCTAGGTGGTAAGAATTTGAGATTATATTCAACATTTTAAATTTTTTGATGTGGTTCATAAAATGTTTTTGTTGAAAATAACCTAAAAGCTAACCAAGTCCTTTTCATTTAAGTACAAGTGGCCTACTGAAATATTACACAGAACTGAGAGAAATAGTATGGGAAATGATATTTTCAGAAAGTCACCTTGAGACTTTACAAAATAAGCTATGATGTCTATTTCACTACTTGGGATAATAATTTCCAATAGACTTCCTTCATTGATATTCTAATATGCACTATCGTGTTGTCAATATCATTAGAGAATATTTTAGCACAAACTTAACTATTTTAGACAATCAAGGAACAAAGAAAACACTGAGACTTAGAATAGTCAAAAGGCAACACAGAAAAACATTAGATATTAAGAGCCATAAGAAGGGCCGGTGAGGTGGACTAGAGGTAAGGTGTCTACCTTGCAAGCACTAGCCAAGGAAGGACCGCGGTTCTATCCCCCGGCGTTCCCCCAAGCCAGGATCAATTTCTGAGCGTTTAGCCAGGAGTAACCCCTGAGCATCAAATGGGTGTGGCCCGAAAAACCAAAAAAAAAAAAATAAAGCCATAAGAAAAAGAATAGAAGGTAGTTTAGTAATATATATAATATATATACATACACATATATGTATATATTATATATACATATATATTTATGATATATATATTAGAAAGAAAGAAAGAAAGAAAGAAAGAAAGAAAGAAAGAAAGAAAGAAAGAAAGAAAGAAAGAAAGAAAGAAGGAAGGAAGGAAGGAAGGAAGGAAGGAAGGAAGGAAGGAAGGAAGGAAGGAAGGAAGGAAGGAAGGAAGGAAGGAAAAAGAAAGAAAGAAAGAAAGAAAGAAAGAAGAAAGAAAGAAAGAAAGAAAGAAAGAAAGAAAGAAAGAAAGAAAGAAAGAAAGAAAGAAAGAAAGAAAGAAAGAAAGAAAGAAAAGAAAGAAAACAAAGGGAAGTATGTCATCAAGCCCAGTTTATATTGTTTCTGAGTATCACAAATATGAGATGCCAGAGATCAAAATACATGCAAATCAAATAATACTTCTCAGAAATACTTTAAAAGATTACATAATTCAGGGGCCAGAGCAGTGGCGCAAGCAATAAAGCTTATGCCTTGCACACGCTAGAGATAGATAGATGATAGATAGATGATAGATAGATAGATAGATAGATAGATAGATAGATAGATAGATAGATAGATAGATAGATAGATAGATGATAGATAGATAGATAGATAGATAGATAGATAGATAGATAGATAGATATTTTTTCAAAAGCTAACTATACTTGGTATACCCATGATACATTTATTCATAATATAGCTACTAGAAATATCTATCTTTTCTGGGCCAGAGCATCAGCACAGCGGTAGGGTGTTAGTCTTGCAAGTGGCAGACACCAGTTCAATCCCTGGCGTTCTATAATGTCCCCTGAGCTTGCCAGGAGTAATTTCTGAGTACAGATCTAGGAGTAACCCCTGAGCACCAGGCACAGGAGGTGGGATGAAAGGGAGGAAGAAGATGAGGGCATCAGTAATGGGAATGTTGTACTGGTGAAGGGGATGTTCTTTTTATGGCTGAAACCCAACTACAATAATTTTTGTAATTACATTTTTTTAAATTTAAAAAATGTGGGGAAAAACTAAAAACAAGAACACTAACTTTTCATAATGATCATAATGATGTTAATCTGACTAAATATATTAATGTTAACTGTTAAACATCATTACATTGAAGCATTCAATTATTGAGTATTAGGTGTTCAAAAGTATGAACATTAATTGACAACTTTTGAAAGTTAAATGTAATTTTTCCAATATTACAAAAATAAAGGAAATTAAACTTAAAGTATACCCAAATATAAATGAGATTGCCCATAGATATCTTGAGAACCTTGTGGAAATTGGGTTTACCCTCCCCTACTTCCAAAGGAAATGAATTGTGTTGCCAGAGGGCGAAAGGAGATTAACTAAGTAGAAGATGATGGTTGATGTTCTTGCTGATCAAATTGGTAGCAGTTGGTGGCAGCAGTTCTAAGATGTAAAACAAAATTTTTCTTTTTTATCTTTGCTAAACTCAAGGCAGTCTGAGAAAGGGAGCAAATGACAAAAAGAAAGTGAAGAGTTAGCTGCAGGAATACAAATATAGATCAACCAAATCCTGGAACATAAATTTGGATGAAGTAATAGTGAAGACTTCTTAAGAATGCTGGAGATTTTTTTTAATAAAATGATTTTATGACAGTCTACATATGCTAAGCTGTTAAGATATTTGGATTAGTATAAGTTTCTCTTCACTGTCAGTGAAAAATTTATTTAAAAAACGTTTTTCAAAAGTAATTTTAAGTTTTTACTTCTTACCCTCTAAAATACACTTCAAAATAAATAGTTTGTTTTCAAGAAAGTTTATTTTCAAGAAAGGTGAGGGTACTTATGCTCATCAAATTAAAGGCAAAAAAATGTTTGTGGGAGGTCAAAATATAAGTATCAAAAATTTTCTTTCTAATAGAAGCCTTTGACAAAGAATTCATAATTTCTTCATTAATGTTTACCAAAAACTTCTGATATTCTCATTATAAGTTTTACATTTATTATAAAAAAACTTTAAAAAGTACTAAACACTTCAGCAAGTTTTAAATCAACATCACGTTTCACAAATTGTATTTTAAGTCTTATAAGGCAGGAAGTGGAGAAAATATAAAGCACTAAAAAACTAAAATGCCCAGAACTTTTAGCTCACTTGGGAATTCAATCAGTTCATAGCAGAGTGCTTCTTCAATATTTGGATATATTTTTTGTTCTTGCTAGTGAAAATATAATTTCCATGGCAGAACGGAATGAAGACATTATTTATATGAAGAATGAAAGTAATGATAAGGTAGGATCAAGAGGTCCCTGGTATGAAGAAGGGAATGTAAAACTAATTGAGAAGTTGAACTCAATCAGTATAGATCCAAAAATATACATAATATATCAAGGGATTCATGAGTAAGAAACTTGACCCCTCACAAATCATTTATGAAGAAGAATTATTTTAATAAAAGTTTAGGGTAAAAATAACACAGAAAATTTGAGAAAAAAATTAATGGAAAACAGGTAGGGAAATGAAGATAAGTCAACTTTGGGAAAATAAACAAAGCTAATTAGACAATGAATAAATTTTAGAATTCAAATGTATCAGAAGGATAAACCATTAAAATATAGTGTTACTTTTATTTTCAAAATCTGATACCATTTGTCAAAGACAACAAAATAAAAATAAACAAATGAAGCTATGGGAAATTAAAATTTTCTGTATGGCAGAAAAAAAAACAGCACAACTAACTGAATAAGATCAAATATTCACATTCAGTACAAAAGATAAAGGCTTGATATCCAGGAAAAACATAGCAGAAAGATCAAAAAAAATCAAAAGAATCTCCAAAACCCTATCAAAATATGAGGAAAGGAAATAACAATCAAACTTTGCAGAGGAAAACAGTGGATCACCAATAGACTCTTGAAAAAGTTCTCAGTATCACTTATTTAAAATTCCAAATCAAGACAACAATGATTATTTAACACCAGTCACCAGTGAAAATATCAGATATCAAAAGTTTTAGGAAAATTTTTATTGGTGGGGATGTGGCACCAAAGAATCTCTGATTCACTGCTGGTAGGAATGTTGTCTGATTCAACTCCTGTGGAAAACAGTATAAATAATTCTCAGTAAATTCAGATACAAGCTACAGTATGACAAAGAAATTCTAATTTTATATATCTATTCCCAAGACTTAAAAACATTCATTAAAAATGTTTGAAGTTTTGAAATTGTATAATGCACAACATTATACATTGCTGTAGTATACTAGCTAAGATATGCAATCAACCTAGGTGTCAAAAGATATGAATGCATTATGAAGCTGTGTATATATACACAATGGAATACAACAAAGCTATAAGGAATGATAAAATCATGCAGTTTGCTTATTGGAACTGGAAGATATCATGTTGAGTGAAGTTTGTAAGAAGATAAACAAAAACAACACAGGATGATCTAATTTATCTATAGTATATAGAATTACTAGATAAGAAAATGTAATGTTGTAAAGGGGGTTGCCTAGATCACTTAACCCCAGAGCTTAGGGTAGAGGAGGAAAGAAATAAAGGTGCAAAGGAAAAAGATGAGAAAGGGAAGTAATGGGGAAACAGGTAGGGACTTCAGTTGTATGAGTGATGTGGGAAAGTGGTATAGCTCTATATCCAAAGTACAGATTCAACACCAAAAACATGACATCAAAGCTGCAATCATAGATCTTTGTACTGTGCTTGTCAAGGTGGCAGGCAGGGGCCTGGGGGCTGTTGGGGGAATGATGGAGTATCAGAACACTGATGGTGGGAGTTGAAACTGGTAGTGGGACTGATATTGAAATTCATCTATCAAGGCCGGAGAGATAGCCTGTAGGCAGGGTGTTAGTCTTGCATGCAGAAGAACAGTGGTTTGAATCCCAGCATCCCATATGGTCCCCTGAGCCTGCCAAGAGTGATTTCTGAGTGTAGAGCAAGGAGCAACCCCTGAGTGCTGCCAGGTGTGACCCAACCCCCCCCAAAAAATAAGAAATTCATCTATCAATAACTGTGTAAATCATGATATTTAATTAAATACAAGTATTAAATATAGTGTTGCTTTAAAAATTAAATGAGGGGCTCAAGAGAAAGTAAAGCAGGGGAGAGGTTTGTGCCCTTAACCACACACCACTGATCTCTGCCCAAAGTATCCCTATACACAGAGCCAATAGTAAGCAAACAAAATGAGGTGATGATATTATAAACTCATTATAGAGTGCAGATAAACCCTGCTGATTTGGCTGTTAGGCAAAATCTGAACAACTAAGAAGAAATTGCTCGTTTCTTAAATTACAAAATTTAGATTATGTTCCTAAAAATAATGAGACCAATACTAAGATCGCATTTGGAGAAATAATGAATAATCTAAAAACTGAATAATCTAAAGAAGGTATTTTTGATGAAGGAAGATTACTGAAATCATCTCACTATATATTTATTTTGCTTTTTAATACTAATAGATTTGGAACATAAATATACATCTTCTCTAAAGATATCTTTACTGTGTTATTATACTCTAACATAAACCTTCAGTCATTATATTTCTTTACACTTCACCATCACTCTTTTGCTGTTTGTACTGTCAAGTAAATGAACATGTAATGATGTACAAATATACTGGGCAGAGCAAAACAATTTCTATGAAAATTCAGTGGAGATAATAACGAAGTAGGAGTCAGTGAAACTAAGTTCTCATTTATTTTAATTGGCAAGAATATTTACAAGAAAAAAAATTCTGTTGTATGAGTACTCAATAATTCAATGATAACCACTGCTAGCTAAAAAATAGTAGAACTAATAGTAATAGTTTTAGACAACCATAACTATGTTTAGAATATTTTTAAATAAGTGAGAGTTCACTCAAAAGTTTAAAAACAACAATGAAGACACTGAACATTTGGAATGACTCCAAAAGAAAGAAATGAAAACAATGTAAGCCAGAAAAAAAAGAAAAGCCCAAAGATCCTATTTTACTATATAAAGACCATGGAAGTATTATAACTTCAGTTTAATTATAGGGAGATAATCAGAAAGGTAGAAGATACACAACCACTTCCATCATTCAGTTTTCTGCAACTAATTGTTGGTATTACAACAAGTGGGATCCAACATTTACTGGCAAAGCCAGTAATAAAGTTTTGGAGATAATTCACAAATGTCCCTTTCATGCAATTAAACTCTATATCTCTCATCTTCTCGAGAAACAGAAGTTTTCTTTTTGAGCGTTGACCACATCTGGTCAAAATGCCAGCCATGTTTATTATGCTACTACATGTTCTATTGTTCTCTGCATCAATATATGTAGTTATTTTAGTATTTTAAAACTTTTTTTTTTTGGTTTTTGGGTCACACCCAGCAGAGCTCAGGGGTTACTCTTGGCTTTACAATAATAAATCGCTCTTGGCAGACTTGGGGGACCATATGGGATGCCGGGATTTTAACCACTGTCCTTCTGCATGCAAGGCAAACGCCCCCACCTCCATGCTATCTCTCCGGCTCCTTAAAGCATATTTTTCACAAAGAATCCAGAGACAAAGTACAGCAGATAAGGGTTTGTCTTGCATTTGGTTGACTCATGTGAAATCTCTGGCACCGCGAACACGCATACATGAACAAAGAACTAGGAGTAAGTCCAAGAGTTAGACCACAGCCTGATATTGTTCCCATCCCCCAAAAACCAAAAGAACATATTTTTCATAAGGCATAATTCTATTAGCTTTGTAAATAGCTCATTTTATCTTTTTAATTTGCTTCACTTGCACAGAGAATATAAACTCTGAATTCGGATTTATTTGTATATTCAATATGTACATTTTGTCCTTATTTTATAGTGTGCCATAATTAACTATGTCTCCTTTTTTCAAGTTTGTAGGTAAACTTCAAGGATTGTTTATTTGTTTTGGGTTTTTGGGGTCACACCCGGTAATGCTCAGGGGTTTCTCCTGGTTCTGCACTCAGAAATTGTTTCTAGCAGGCATGGGGGACCTTACGGGATGCCAGGATTCAAACCACGGTCCATCCTGGGTCTGCCCTGGGTCTGCTGTGTAAAAAGCAAAATCCCTACTGCTGTGTTATCTCTCCAGCCCAAGGCTTATTTTTTTGAAGAAAAATCACTACATTGCATTATGGGTGGGATTGACAGCACAACAGATAGGATGTTTGCCTTGCATGCTGCCAATCAAGTTCAATCCTCAGCATTCTATATGATCCTTGAATTTGCCCAAGTGGTTTCTGAGCACAGAGAGTCATTGGGTGTGGCCCAACAACAACAATTATTACATTATTATCAGTGCAAAGAAATAACATTCTAAGGATAGTTCATTTAAAGTCATTTAATAAATTTATTTATGCTATAATGTTTCCACTGTAGTAAGTCCATGAAAACTACATAGTATTCTCAAATTTTAATCATTCTGCATTCCAAAATGTAAACTGAACTTTAAAAGTTTTTACAGTTATAAACTGTAAAAAATTGTTGTTTGGGTGTTTTACTTTGATTATCCAAGTACATACTGTAGTGTAACAGAAACTGTTCATAGTCCATGTATAAAAAAAACTTTCTTTTTTTTTTTGGTTTTTCGGGCCACACCCGTTAGATGCTCAGGGGTTCCTCCTGGCTACGCGCTCAGAAATTGCCCCTGGCTTGGGGGGACCATATGGGACGCCGGGGGATCGAACCGTGGTCCTTTCCTTGGCTAGCGCTTGCAAGGCAGACACCTTACCTCTAGCGCCACCTCACCGGCCCCAAAAAAACTTTCATTGTAAAGTTATTCTCAAAATTTCTTGTGCTCTTGAATTTTAAGATGACCATTTATTTATTTGTTTTGTTTTGTTTTGCGGTTACACAGCAGCGCTCAGGAGTTACTCCTGGCTCTGTGCTCAGAAATCGCTCCTGGCAGACACTGGGAATCATGTGAGAAGCCGGGATTTGAACCACCATTCATCCTGGATCTGCTGTGTGCAAAACAAACACTCTCTGCCGCTGGGCTCTCTCCTGCCTCTAAATGACCCTTTAAATTGAGTGCTCTTTTATGAGGAAATATCACCAGGTTCTTCATTTTTGCTTTGGTTTTGTTTTAGTTTTGTTTGCTGTATTTTGGAGGGCATAGTTTTGTTTTATTGTTTTGATTAAAATTTGGATCATACTTGAAAACAATACTCAGGGTTTACTTCTCATTCAGTTCTAAAAGAACCATATGGGGTCACAGGGACTGAACCCATGTGAACCACTCAAAAATGCAAGTAAATGTCTTGCTCCCTCTACTATCTGGTCCAAGACTTTTTAAAGAAATAAATATTGTGAAGCATTTTTTCATGTGCCTCTTGTCCACATCACTACTGATCAGGAAAATGCAAGTCTAAACAACAAAGACATATCATCTCACACCACAGAGACTGGCACACATAACAAAGAACAAGAACAACCAATGCTGCTATGGATGAGTTGATAAAGGAACTCCATCCACCGCTGGTGGAAATGTCATCTAGTCCAGCCTCTTTGTAGAACAATATGGAGATTCCTCAAAAATCTGGAGATTGAGCTCCCATATGATCCAGTAATACCACTCCTAGAAATGCCTATGAACACAAAAACACAACACAAAAATGTTCTCTGTGGACTTATGTTCATTGCAGCATTATTTACAATAGCCAGAATCTGGAAACAACCCAATGCCGGACAACAGATGAATGGCTAAAGAAACTGTGGTACATCTACACAGTGGAATACTATGCAGCTGTTAGGAAAAAATGAAGTTGTGAAATTTGCCTCTACATGGATGGACGTGGCGACTATCATGCTGATTGCAATGGGTTTGGAAAGAGAGATAGACAAAGACATAAAATAATCTCACTCATGCAAGATTTAAGAAAAATAAAAGGCAGTATGGCAATAATACTCACAGAGAATAGAGATGCAGGCCAAAGGACCAGCCCATGATATGAAGCTTGCCAAAAAGAGTGGTAACAGAAGTTGAAGAAATACACAACAAGTACCATGACAATGATGATAGCAGGAGAGAAACAGAATACCTGTCTGGAAAACAGGCAAGTGAGTAGGGGAGCAGGAAGTGGGGAACACTGATGGTGGGGAAAAGTTACACTGGTAAAGGGTGGTGTTCATTTCATGACTGAAACCCAACTACAGTTTTTTAAGTATGGTGCTTAAATAAATTACTATTTAAAAAAAAGTAAAAGTCTTTCACTGGATTTTCAATAGTAATTAAACTTGGTAGATTTCTTTTTTCTTCTCTCTCTCTCTCTCTCTCTCTCTGTGTGTGTGTGTGTGTTTGGATAACATGGTCGCAAAATGGTCACATAAACCAGACGTTTATGTTTTAATTAAAAAAAGTCTTTGTGCTTTTTTTTTAAAATACCAAAAACGTATTTAAAAACCTCCTCCCCACACCACTACCATCACCACCACACTACCTTATGGTCACTTCTAGTTCAACTCTAGAAAATGGTGTGTTTGTTAAGGAAATACTGAGCTGAGCTGGACATAATATAGAAAGGAAGGAAAGAAGAGAGAAGGGGGAAAAAGCAGAGGTGGGGGGGGGACTTATAAGTTCTAAAGGTGAAATGAAATTGTAATGCCTTATTAGTCAGTGTCTGTAACTTTACATACACGTTATTAACCTTAAAACAAATAAAACAAACTTGTGAACTGTGTTCGGCAGCATTAAACAAAGACTACGTTTTAAAATTCCAATACACTGAGAATATACTTCTCCATAACTCATAGTGACAGCAAAGATAAACAGACCCCTTGACAACACGAAACAGTTCCCAAGGTATACCACACAGCACAATTAAAAAAAGAAATGCCAACGAAAACATCAGAAATCTCCTCTTGAGTATATACTTCTTTAAAATATAATAAGCCAGAGTTGCTATTAAATACACCCCTTCGGTCTTCCTTTGCTGCCGAATGATTAGAATTTAAAAGTACGTGCAGAGATGTGCCCAGCGGGCAAACTTTAGTTCTCCAAGTTAATCTTCCCAAATACTTCAAATTGGAAATGGTCCACTTGAGCTACTTGACTGGACGAGTCCCTTTCTTTCCCAGGCTTACATATTACTACTTAATTACACTTCCAAGTGAGCTCTGCTAGTGTGGGGAGGTGGCTTGCGGGGCACTTGTGCGTCCGAGTCTCGCTGGGTGGCACACCCAGCAAACTCCCACAGGTCCCTCCCCGCCTCTCCCCTGTAGCCATCTGAGCGCGCCCAGACCACTCGGTGCACCTCGGGCCGCCTCCTCCTGCCCACTCGCGAGCAAACATTCCTCGAGGAAGGACCGCATGGTCTTTGCAAGAAACTCTGAGCTCTCAACAGGCGGAGAGGGGGTTGGGGTGTTGGGGAGAACCGGAGCCTTGCAGACAGCAGCTGTCTAAGAAGAGGGTGAAATCTGTTGGGTGACAAAGCTGAATAAACAAATACACAGATGGGTCTAGTTCTTTGGGGGGGGGGGCGGTGGAGGGAGGGGAGGACCGAATTCTGGGGAAGCTCGGAAGCCGAGTCTGGATTCCGCTTTGGACTTTTCCCGTAGCAAAACTCATGCGCCTAAACCTTTCCACCTAAGGGCCTTTACTCAAAAGTGTCTTGTCCCTCCCGGCCAAGAGCTCCAAACTGCCACCCTCCCCCAAAGACCTGAGAGCGTGCAGGGAGGAGGGCTATGGGGAACTTTTCCTGTGGGGCAACACGGAGGCTCCCCATTCTCTGGGTCCGCGAAGCTACACTCGTCCTGAAATTGGAGTATCGGGGTCAAGGTAAGGCGCAAGAGAGGCGCAAGAGACAAGCTGGCGGCCTCGCGCGCAAAGACTCAAAGGGTCCTGCCAACCGCTGCAAAAGGGTCACCGTCCCTTAGTTGGCCAGCGTCAAAGTCGGGCTTGGAGCCCGCTAGGCTCCAGGCCACTTACAGGTAAAAAAATAAAGTCTCCCCTCCAAAAATAAAAGCCCCTCTGTACCCCAGAAATAGACCTGCAAACCCTACTGCAGGGTGCAACTTAACTGCCCAACCCACCCAGAGTGAGAGGTCCGGTCCCAAAGAGAAAAAAAAAGAGGGACTTAGGTGGCTCGGAGTTTCAGCTCTAGGGAAACAAGAGGTGCCCTCGCCGCCCAGGACACCGGATAACTCCAAGCACCGGAGCTTGGGGCGTCTAACTTGGAACCCCAAAGTATGCACTTGCCCACACTAAGAGTAACTTAAAAGATCAGCGTCCAGATCTTTTCTCTCCCCGCCAGATGTTTCTGCACTGCTTCCTCCCTTCCCCCTTGGAAGAGACAACAAATAATAAAAATCGGGGCGTCAACAAACACACATCTGGTGTTTCGACACACATCTGCCTCGGCTGCCTTCTCTCTGGAGGAGGCCGAACCAGGCATATTCCCAAAGTAAAAAAAAAAAAAAAAATCCCAGTCGGCAGCGACCCCACTCGCACCCTTTTTAACTCTCCTTCCACTCCCCCACCCCACCCTCGCGTACCCCCTTCTGCGCCCAAGCCCCGGGGAACTAGAACAAGTGGTGGTGAGCTGGGGTCCGGGATGCGACCTCAAGGCCCAACCGGAATCTGACACATGTCACCCTCGTGCGAACCTCGAAGCTCCGGGACAAACTTTGCCATTCGCGGGACGCGCGCACAGCAGAGCCGAGTCGAGTGGAGTCGCCACACGGCCCCGGCGTGGAGGTGGCAGGGACCAGGGGTGGGCGAGCGCCCCGAGTGGAGTGAGAGCCCAAGAAACTTACCGCGACCGGAGACGCCGAGTGTGTGTGTATGTGTGTGTGCAGCGTCCCGGGAGATGGCACCGAGGCAGCAGCCCCCTAAAACCACGCGCCCACGCGCGGGTCTCCACGCGCTGCCTCTAGGAGCTGGGTGTCTTGGGAGAGGAGGAATTGCGCGCGGGCGTGGAGGGTGGCACAGAGAGGCAAGGAGTAGTTGGGGAGGGGGGCTCGGAGAGAAGCTGCAGCCCAGCAGGCTCGGACACCGCGTCAAGAAATCACCCCGACCCCGGCGCTCCGTGGGCTGGCTTGCGGGTGGCGCGCGCGGGATTGGAGCCCGGAGCGCAGCGCGGCCGCGGCGGAGCTGCACGCGCCGGCGTGTCTCGCGCTTTCTCGGAGGCTCGCGCTGTCTCGCGCTGCCGCTCCCCCCCACCCGGATCTCTGTGTGTATGTGTGTGTGTGTGTGTGTGTGTATGTGTGTGTGCATGTATGTCTGTGTGTCTGTAAGGAGAGTGTGCGCTGGCGGGCGCGCGCGCGAACACACACACACACACACACACACACACGGCCGCGCGTTCGTGTTGTTGCCAATGTAAACTGTACACACACACACACACAGAGCGCTCGGGGGCCGCCTCCCCTTGCAGGGGCGGGGTGCGGGAAAGGGGCGCCCAAGGCGGCTTTTCAAGTCCCGCTAGGCCACTTGTTGGCTCTCACTTTGCCAAGGCTTAGTTGGGGATGTTTTGTTGTTGTTTGTTGTTGTTGTTGATCCCCACCCCCAAAGTGACTCTGCTTTAACAGGCCTTGCACCCCACCAGATAACCCATCTCCCGGATCCCCCCCCTTCTCTTCCCTAACTTCTTTAGAGGAGGGGACGGACTCTACGCCCCAAGGCTGCGCGGCTCGGCCCCGGAGCCTCCAGGCTGACGTCAGGTCCACCTGCTCTGTAAACAACTCGCCGGGAACTTGTTTGTTCCGCGCCAACCCACTCGGCCCCCGCCCCCACCCGACTCTGCTCCCCACCTCCAGCTCCGCCTCCTTCCACGGCCCAGACGGCGGGCCGGAGGCGGGGGGAGAGGAGGGGCGGGCGGGGAGGGAGGGAAGAGGGAGGAGAGAACAAAACCGTCTGCTGGATTGGCAAAGCCGAGTTGTGTCTGCTGCTTCTTGGCAGTCCCCAAAGTGCGTCCTCTCCGCAGACGGAGCCGCTGGCAAAGGAAACGGGGGATTCCATGGGAAGTGCAGAAAGCCTCGCAGGGCTCCAAAGCCTGGAGTGGCTGGGAGCTAAAATAATCTGGGGAGGTTACGGGGGTGGGGGAGACCCGAGCTTGCTGGAGGCATGGCTAGGCTGAGGTGGGGTGCGGATTAACCTCTATGGCTTGGAGTGCAAAGGGCCGACTGTGCAGCTTTCGCCTGGACTTCAGGGTCCCTGGGATTTAGGGGTCGGGGGTGGGATGGGATGGGGACGAGCTTCCTAAACGTCTTGCACCCCAGGTCCCCCAGTTTGGCGCGGTGCCTAGGGCCACAGCTCGGACCGAGCTTCTTAAGCAAGAGCGCGGGGACGATGGGCGCAGCAGGGTCTTCGGCTTTCGGGCCAGGCCCTAACTTTAACCCAGTGCAATAAAAATAAATAAATAAATAATAAATAAGTAAATAAATAAATAGCAAAAAATTGAATTAAAAAAAAGTTTTAGGGTAGAAGGAGCTGGGGCAAGGGAGAAAAGAAACTCTCCAGACTTTGCGCCGCGCGCTCTTCCAAGCAAAGGCGCCAGCTTGAGAGATGCGCGGACCGGCAGCCCGCACACTGCGCCGCGCTGCTCCAGCGCAACCGGCCTTGACCCTGCCCACTGGCCCACTCCGGACCGCGGGAATGACACAGGAAGGCCGAGGGAGGGGCTCCGGGACCAAGGGGCGTCTCGTGACCCGAGTGTGAGCATGTGTCATTAGGGGGGGTTGAGGGTCGTCGCTTCCAGGAATGCCCCCTCTCCAGGGAAGCTCTTGGAGCTGTTTCTCCAACGCCCCTCCTCACCCTACCCCTGCCGGCGACCTCCGCCCGCTGGCACCGCTGCTCTCGGCCGCAGCCGGATCCCGCAGCGCTACTAGCCAAGCGTGGCTTTCGGAAAGGCGCGGAAACTTTCTAACAAATAGCTGCAGCCCAGAGGCCACGGTTTACACATCCCACTCTCGGGCTTCTAGCTCGCCAACTTGAATTTCTGCAGGGGTAGGGATGGGGCACCTCGGATGAGCAGCACCACCTTCTGTGTTGGGGGTGTCTGTGCTGGGTGACTCTCCCCTGGAGCCGCTCTCCCTTTCCCAAAGGGCAGGCACCAGCACACACACACACACACACACACACACACACACACACGCACGCACGCACACACACACACACACACACACACACACACACACACACACACACACTTGACAGATACCAACTACACTCAGCTCCAGGCTAGGAAGTCTCTCTGGCACCTGCATCTGTCAACACACCGTCAGGTTTACTCCTGAAGCCCATTAAGTCTGGGTGACACGGGGCAGGTCCTGGGAACTCGGCCCAAGGCCGGAGGGCGAGGAAGGGAGATTCCACTTGGCTTTGGGCTACGGTTCTTTTGGGTAGCTTTGAAACTCCAGGCATTGCTTAAACTCTCAGTTTAGGAATTGCGTCCTCACTTTTTTTTTTAATACATATATAGACTTTTCTTTTTCGAATTGCAGGTTGAATAGTGGGCAGTTAACTCCCTCCCCCTCCCAGTTTCTTTAAAGATGGAAGCAATAAGGAGGGAGCAGTTGCCAGACTCAAATTGGCCCCACTCGCCCTTCAGAAAGATGGGAGTACTTTCCTGTGAAATCATTTGCATTTCTGCTTCACGGACCAGCCGAAGTTTCAAAAAAAAAAAAAAATACAGAGTCTCTGCATGAGCCTGAAATTGGTTTGAAAATAAAAAGACAGGCAGCAAACAAAAGACATCGAAAAGCTTGGAGACACCTTTTTTCCTTTTCTTGGGGTTTGTGACTGGACGGAGCCACGGATTCAAGCTCCATAGATTCAAAAGATCTGCACCAGAGCCGTTAACTCTCCCTAGCCTCTTTTTAGCTGCCCTCCACGTGGAGAGCTCCCTTACTTCCCTTTCTCTCTAGGGGTCCCCAGGAAGTGAGCGGAGAAAAGATTGTGTTAACGAGGCAACTGGGCCCTGCGGTAAAAAGTTGAAGTTCCCCAAGAAAAGAAAGTGTGTGATTGTCAGGACTTGGTTAGGCTCGGTTCAGAGAGGACCCTAGATTCACTGCAGGCAGAGACGCATCTGGGTGCAATTCGCAGGCTCCAGCGGCTCTTTCCTGCAAGTACAAGTAGCCCCATCGCCTAGAGGGGCAGAAGGCAGCTCAGTTAGAGTTGCACAGTCGTCTGCAAGGGCACAAGCGGGTTCTTCTGATGGTCCTTTTTTTTTTTCCCTAGAGGGTCTAAACCCGAAGCCACCTTCTGCCCCAATTAATATCTCCCCTCCACTCAATTATATGCGATTCGCTCGCTGCCAGCTGCCATTTCCCTGTACTCCAATCTTTCTTGCAGAGGGGAGACTCGCTGCGAGTTTAAAAATCAGGTCCCGGCCGGGATACACTATCCTAGGCAGCCTCCCTTGCTCCCCCAAAGCAGCCCAAGGGCCTGGCCCGGGTTCGAGAGGTGAAAGTTCAAGCACAGGGCTCTGGGTTCACCACCTCTCCTCCCTCCTTTACCCCCACAACACATACTCCCAGGGCTTTGCCTAGCCTCCCTTCCAGCGCCCCCGCCTCGGCCACCCTGCTAACCCGAGGCTGCCACGGTGGCACGTCGTTTGTTGATGGGTGGTCATAAAATATATTTATTTGCGATTCCTTGAACTCGCCCAACACCCCCGCCCCAACGTAGCCCTAAACACTGAGGGCTTTGTTCGCTGGCAGCTGCTGGAGCCAGTCTGGGCTGAGCAACGCGCGTTGCGCTCAGACTCCCAAAAAGTTGGAATGAAATAATAGGAAAACCGGGTTTCCGCTGCCTAGGAGGACGCTGAACCGGCCAAGCCCGAACGAAATAGTTTTCTTTTGCACTATTCACCGGTCCGTGCTGTGAACCGGGACAGCCTTGGAACGAAATCCTCCTCCTAGCTCAAGAGAGGAGTGAAGCCGAATTCTGCCCCCAGGATGTCGCCCACAGGGTCACAGAGCTTCAGACCAAGTTTCCTTTGCTGCACCTGGGTCTGCAAAAGTCATTTCAATGAGATTTCAGTGGGCAATGAAACTGGGCTACCGAGTAGCTAAGGAGTTTCGCCAAGTGAACCTCGAAGTTGTCTCGCAAATTTTTGTTGGATTTCAGGTTTCTTTTACTGTGAACCCGCGAATCAACAAATTCCGAGACAGGACTCTATTGTGGTCCAGGCGAAAGGAAATTTCGTTTGAAATGGCCTCTGCCAGCACATCTTAAGTGACATAAATCACCCCTGGGGAGACTAACCAGTCAGGAGAAGGAGAAAAAAAGCCACTTATGCCAGGACACTTACTAGAAACGTCGACTTAATGTCTCTCATAATGAATTGCTTGCAATTTTAGTTATTTGTAAAAAATATCATTACCCGCACACTAAGTCTGTTCCCCCCCCCCAAAAAAAATTTAGCTAAATAAGCAAATACATGTTCTTCAGAGCCGTTTTAATGGTGTAAATTTTAAAAGACTTGTTAGAGAGGTTGACCCAATGAAGAAAAAGGAGAATAGGACAGGATTTTAATTTTTTTCTTTTGTAAAAGATACCATTTTAACAGTTGTGCTTTAAATAACTCCAAATAGCCTGTTGCCGAAATCTTTAAATTCAAGTTAAAATTACTTACTTTCAACAGAACTAGCATTTATCAGGTTCCTATTTTCCATGCTCACTACAGTTTTCGAAAGATGAAGCAAACAAATAGATTCATTTTAGAAATTCTCCTGCTCCTTCTTTCCTCCCAAACACATTTTAAGGAAAAAAAAAAAAAAAGATAATTCTAGTTCCACCTGAGTCAAATCAAGGGTAATCCGGTGCTAGGAAGTCAAAAAGGAATGCGATTGCAAAATTGGTGGAGTTACACCACCATCTGTCGTTAAGGTTCGGGACTACAAATTTCGAGATTTATAATAAATCTTAATGAACTTTCCACTTTGTTTTATTAGTCACAGAATAGATTTTTTTCCTTGTCACTTTATAATATATATCACAAATTACCTGAATATTAGTTTAACAAACAGATGTTTGTAAACTCAACTTCTTCTTAGGTTCACTTCACTTAGGTTCTTGACGTGTCATTTTAAGAAAAACCAATATTAATAACCCAGAATTTTGTTTTACAGAAAAACATTTTGATTACAGAAAAAAAATTACTGCTGATCTACTGGTCTGGGATGGGGGGGTGCAGACTTTCACCCTTCCCCCCTTTCCTTGCTCTTTAGTAGACAGTTGTCTGAAAAGATGGACTCTCAATTTTATGTCCCATGACTCTATCTCTCAGAATGAATAATAGACTTGAATGTAACCTAGTTCTTTGTTATTATATCTAGTCTTGAAACATGTCAACTAAGCCGATCTCTGTTTTACTGATTGTCTTACAAAATTTATTGAAAGACAGATAATAACAAATTTAAGTTCTGGTTGATCTTGCTGCAGAGAAAAAGATCCATTGCTTTGGGATAGAATATTGCTATGGAAATGTGTTATTTTATACAAATGAATAAGGAACTAGGACAATTGGATAAAAAGTAAAACACATCAACAACCTATGCTACTGACTCCAAAGCTTCCATAGAGCCACTAAAATGCTAGCATTTTTATGCAGCACTACAATGACACTTTATAATGAATTTTTAATTAAGGATCTTATAAACTATCTTAGTAAAATGTTCCAGTCCTGGGCTGGAGAGATAGAACAAGAGGTAAGGAGGCTTACTTTACATGTGCCAAAGTAAGATCTACAGCAACTCATATGGTCCCCTGCAGCCTACCAGAAGTGATTTCTGAGACCAGAGCCAGGAGTAGCCCCCAAGTAACACCAGAATCTAAATCTAAATTAGATTAAATTAAAATCTAAATTAAATTAAATGTTTTACCCCTCACCATGTTAAGAACTTAATAAGTTCATGATATGATAAAATAAAAATGGAATAGTTTGCTTTTGTCAAACAGGCATTACTAAAACTATGAAGTTAAATAGTAACTAAACTAAAACAAACTTTGACTCACACAAATATAAATTTCATGTGCTTCAAATAACAGGACTCTGTTTTTCTGAGATATAGTCTATATGCATAAGTATTGACAATGTTAAATTATATTTATTTCCTGTCATGTTGATATATATGTTCTATTGTTTAATAAAACAGTCTTTTTCTTGTTGATGTTTATACCATTAGTCTTTAAGTTTGTCTCTGAGTGACTGAAATTTTAGAACTGAAGTAAACTGCAAGATAGTCTTGCTCAGTCCCTTTTCTTTGAAAATCATAGGCAACTGTTAAAAGATATAAGAGCAAGATTACGCAACTGGTTAGTAAAATTCTTTATTTTTTATTACTGAACTCCATCTGAATATATAGTAACCCTCTCTCCTCTGACTCCATGAAAGGCTTTTTCTTTTCTTTTCTTTTTTTGCCACACCACCTCTTTTGCTTTACATTTCAGTGAAAATTGACATGGCACAGTTATAGCAATACAGTTGGATGTCCCTATAGTAGTGAAAGATATCCTTATAGCAGTTAACTGTCATGTCATATCAACTGTAATAAACAGCAAGGTGGTGGGGGGGAGTCTAATGACTTGTTTTTCTTGAAAGTCAATTAGAGTCTATGATGAGATTTCTTCAATGTTGTTAAGAGGTTCATTGCTGTTGACTACAAGTGTTCATCATACTAAAAACTGATGGCAAGATGTGCTAACATAAACCACAATTTATGATGTTTTTAAGAGCTAATGATCTTCAGGGATTCCAAGGTGGGGTGAAAATCATAATTTCAGCAGAAGCTTGCCTTCACTACTAAAAGCTAACACAAGGCTATGAGGCAAAAATACAGCATTGGATTGAGACAAATGTAGCATTGAAGTTTTGAGCTGTAGACCAAAATTAACTACATCAAGATCCTGAAAACAAGATATTTTAATCATTAGCTTAATATATATAGTTCAGTAACTATAGTAGTCAACCCACATATACTAAAATAGTGGTAAATTATATGCAATTTTCATCTTTTTCCTTTTTCTTTCACTTCTGTTTTTATTTTTCTCCTTCCCACTCTCTACTTTTCCCGAAGTTTACTTGATGACCAAGTCATGATCTTGGTCACTAAGCTCACAGTGACAGTTTTTAAAATGTTCAACATTTTTTCCTATGTTCTATGCTTATTTATTGAGTTTTTCATTGATAGTAGTATTTGAAATGTCAAAACAAAACAAAAGCAAACTATAAACTTGATAGTTTATCAGCTCTTTTCTCCTTGATATGACTTATAATACCTTATTAAGAGTTAATGTTATTTTGTAATGCACTCAGTTCCAAAAGTTAAAGAGTCAAGTTATATTGCAGCTCCTCTATATTCTTACATGTTATTAGTATTTACTCTTACTATTTAATAATCAGTTGTCCTATATATATACCAATTTCTTACCTAGTCATTCTTGATAGCTTTCTAATCATCTTCTCTACCAGTTTCTCTTATTTCAGTTTATCCACCACTGATTTCCAAAATACCTTTAATATACATGTCACTTAGAATAAGGACACAGTTCCCTGTAGCTAATGGAGTTAAATCTTAAATTTATGAGTCTAATATAACAAGTATGTCTAGAAACTATAAGATTATTTAACTATCTTTTGAACAATAAATGAATGAATGAATGCATGCCTTGTATCAGACTAACACTGTCAGATGTACTTTTAATTATGGATCATTTGCAGAAAATTCTTATTTGAGGGCCACATCCAGTGATACTTCAGACTTACTCCTCTCTCTGCACTCAGGAATTACTCCTGGTAAGGTTCAGGGAACAGTACACGATGCTAAGGACAGAACTGGGTCAGCCACATTCAAGGCTTACCATCTATATTGGCTTTCTGCCTGTGTAGTGAATCACTGTTTTGTTTTTTATTTTTGTTTTTGGGCTACATTTGACAATGATCAGGAGTTACCCATAACATTGGGAATCATATGAGATGCTGGTGATACAACCTACATTAGTTGCATGCAAGGCAAATGGGCTTCTGCAGCAAATCTACTTTTCTACTTAGTCAACTGGCTAAAATAATGTAACTAAATATTTTTATAATTTTTAAACAAGGAACTTAACACCTAGTCATAAAGCAGTATTCAGTTTTGTATTCAAATTTCCAATTGTATTTTTAATGGTTCAAAAAATATTTATATTTAAGCACTGTTATTATTGACACACACAGTCCTAAGTCCTAAGTGTAAGAGTATGTTTGTAATAGAAGAAATAAAGGAGGGCTGAAGTGATGGCATAGTGGTAGAGCATTTGTCTTGCACGTGGCTGAAATAGGATGGACCTCGGTTCTATCCCCCAGTGTCCCATATGGTCCCACAAGCCCGGACCGATTTCTGAGCACACAGTCAGGAATAATCCCTGAGTATCACTGGTTGTGGTCCAAAAAAAAAAAAACTCCCACAATATATAGCAACATTCTAACAACTAAAATAATATAGCATCACAGAGTGTGGCCCAAAACCAAAAAAAAAAAAAAAAAAATTAAAGTAGTGGAATAAAGAAGATAACATGAAAATAGAAGAAAAAGAAACACCTCTTAGCTTCCAAAACCTAAAAGTCCCTATAAAAAGCCATGAAAAAGACTTTCTTTTACTCCTCTGTGAGGTTAAATTGATACAATCTAATTGGAAGGCAATTTGGTAATTTATATTAAGGCTTTATAAATTAGTCCCATACCTAGATTGCAATCCCAAACAAAGTATCTCATATGCAGACTAAAAGCTTCATGCAAAATTTACAATGATACACATTTGAAAACAATATAAAAATAAATAATAGGGCCTGAGTGATAGCTCAGTTGTAGGGCATTTGCCTTGCATGCACTAAATCTAGGACAGACAGCAGTTGGATCTCCCAGCATCCCATATGGTCCAGGAGCGATTTCTGAGCTCATAGTCAGGAATAAACCCTGAGTGTCACTGGTGGTGGTCCAAAAACAAACAAACAAACAAACAAACAAAAAAACCCACAATATATAGCAACAGTCTAATAACTAAAATAATATTAATGAAATATTTTAATAATATATAAAATGCTTTTATTGTTATGCTTACTGTGAAATTATTTTACACAATATTTAAAAACATACCAAAAGAAACCACAAAGAAGCATAATAGTGGATTTGCTTTGCTCTACAAGCCCACAATATAGTCCTTACCAACCTACAGTATTCACATTCATTAGTTTTTTCCCCACATTTTTTAGCCTTCATCAACATGGCACAGGTGATAGTCTGTTCATCTTCGTTTAGATTCTAAAAGACATTGGCTCTGTCTAGGATTCTGAATCAATCTCTTGGATCACTTGGTTGGGCAAACTGCCATGCTGTAAGCAGCCCTGTGGGGAAGCCCATCTAGTAAGGAAGTGCTGTCTCTGGCCAACAGCCAGAAAGAGGTAAGGCTTGCCAACTACTGGTGAGTGAACTTGAAAGCAAATTCTTTTTCCCAATTGGGTCTTCTTGAGATGACTGCAACCCTGGCCAGAAGCTTGATTACAACCTCATGAAAGAATCTGAGTAAGAACCACTCAGCTGAGCCACTCCTGGATTCCTGACCTTCTGAAACTATGAGCTAAAAATGTTGACAGAAAGCTGTTAAATTGGGGTTGGGGGAAATGTATTTTGTTACAAAGCAACAGAAAACTAATATCAACATTGGAAGAAGTGTTATGTTTTAAAAAGAATTTCATATGCATGTTTTTTCATTTCTGCTCTACAGACTTTAATGCTCTGTAATGAAAAGTATGACTTTATAATTTAAAAATAAATGTTATAAAATGGTTACCTTAAGATACATTTGTAATGTAAGTTATTTAATTTACTTATAATATAAATTATATATATATTTGAAGAACCATGCCTTAAAGTTTCTTTTAGGATTGCCTCAAATATAGTACGTCCTCTAGTTCTATATATTAGAGATAAACATCTTCTAACAAAGCTAGTTATCTTAAGTATAATTATGAATCGAATATAAAATTACATTTTACATTTTAACTTTAAAATGGTTGACTGACATTTTCTATTGTACATATGTAAACAAAAATCATATAATAAAGGCCTTCATGCACTAGCAGAATTTCTACCTGTTATTTACAAAATTGTTTCTGAAAAATAAAAAGTGTTCTAAATTGAAATAACTCAGCCCTATCCCACTTAGGTTTAAGATCTTCTAAGCTTTAATTTATTAAATAGAAAAAAATATATTTTTTATCTTATTCTAGGTGAATGATAAAAATATTAGCAGATTCTCACTTCTTATATGATCATTATAAAAAATATTTACTACCACTGAGGTTTCCTTAGTTAGGCTTTACAAGTTATAGCTAGTAATTGAGTAGAGAATGTCAAAGCAACTTTTACAAAAGTTTAACAAAAATAAGTATATTTTTATCAAACTGTAATAACGATGCTAAGACAAATGAGTTGTCATATCTGTTAACAATATGTCTTCTATTCATATTATAATAACTGCAAATAATACATTTTGATGTCTAGTTATAAAAAAATTTTAAAGCTTACCTCATGGAAGAATTGTAGCAAGTCATTTTTAATTCCTGATAACATTTTATATGTAGTTACCTTTATGTCAGTATTTATTTTGATATTAAAAAATAACTGTGAACAAGGACTTTACTGAGTCTACTTCAAGAAACTATTCTTCAGAACATTAGAATCATATTCATGACTATAAATAAATAGGATTTCTTTTTATAAGATATATGCATCAGACAGGTAATTTCTGCTAAAGCAAGATTTCATTTCCTTATCCAAAGATTCTCACATTTTCTGACTTATTTTTGAAGTTAAAAAATCTTTTCATTACTTCTATGATCCTTTGTCCATCGTGTTGTTGATTCATCTTCTATAACAATCCTCTTTTCCACCTCCTCACTAAATTCTGTGAATCAGGATCAAAGACAAAGATATCTGAACTGGTGAAAGAAATGTATGATATTTTAACCAATTGAAGAAAACTCATTGATACCTTCCATGGTTTTTTCAAATAACTGGGTCATTAAGGATCATAAATCATAAAGTATCTTTGCCAGAAAAAAAATGAGTGTCTGTGCAGAAGAATCCATATTCATTATTAGTACATCATCCTATAAGCAATCAAGTTTAGATCATTTATTTTTAGACAAAAGATATAAAAATCTATGAAATAATTTTGGGGAAAGGACATTTCAAAATGAACCCATTGAAGGCAATTGGAAGACTAAAATCTGGTTAGTAAAAAAAGCTCTACCTTGCATAATTTAGTAGGGAAATGTGGTGAGCAAATGTTATGACTTTCAAAGGAAAGGAAGTTCATTCAACTATTTGACTGTGAAAATTAGATAAAGTGTGGTCATAAAATATCAACTCCTTTACTTCCTAAACTAATTTCAGCAAATATTCATTGAATCCACATTATTTATCTGTCAATATTTAATAACAGAATCATAATCTCTAGATTAGATAGAAATTTAGAGAGCAAATATTCCAAGTTTCTCCCCAATGAAGAAATTGGGTATAGATTTTTTTTAGAAGGTGGTAATTCTTGGAGTCTTATTAATATTCAAGAATCTCTCCTGATGTTGCTTTCTGTCCAAACTCCAAAAATTTTGTGCTTCAGTCAGTACACTCAATGTTTTTCTTAACTACATGTTGGATGATTTGATTTTAGAAATCTGTAGATTAAGCTTAAACTGAGCAAACTCATTTCTTTTTTCATTTTATCTTTAAAAATTGATGTGAAGTGCTAGACAATGCTAGGGGCCTCTCCTGGCTCTGTGCTCAGAGATCAATCACTCTTGTTGGGTTCTGGGAACCATATGAGATGTCCAGGATCAAACAGGACTTGCCAATACAAGGAGAGCCTCTTTGCTGTACTATTATTCTGGCCCTGAACATGCTTATTACTAAACATTGCTCTGCCTACTTATTTTTTACCCAGAATTAAAAAGAAATATTATTTATTTATTTACTTATTTATTTATTTTTGCTTTTTGGGGCCAACCCAGCGGTGCTCAGTAGTTACTCCTGGCTCTGTGCTCAGAAATTACTCTGGGCAGGCTGGGGAATATATGCGATGCTTTGTATAAACCTGGGTTGAACCCTGGGTTGGCTGTGTGCAAGGCAAATGCCCTACCCAATGGACTGTCCGGCCCCATACTCTCAAATTTGTGAAGGTCTACTTCTTCCTAAATGTTTATAATGAAATGAAGTCCTGATCTGATCCCTTGAGGAGACTCTTAGATCAAACTTCTCATCTAGCAAAGATTATCTTGCCTATGCAGTGCCTATGCAGTGCTTTGGATAGATCATATTTATCTTGCCTTGCTTAAAACTATCCTAATACTATACCTATGTAGAAGCAGTTTGTCAGTCTACCAGATACAAGTGTTTTAAGAGTTGATGTATTAAGGGAAATTCCTTCAATGGCAAGAGTTGACTCACCTAGAAGAGAAACTACCTCTGAATATTTATGTTGAAACAGACCTATTGGTCATGTTCTCATCTAAAACAAAATCACTGAGATGGTTTTTTCTTTTGTTGATGTGTGTGTGTGTGTGTGATTTTTTTTGTTTGTTTTGTTTTGTTTTGCAATACTGGAATTCAGAGATGCAGTCATTGCAGTTGATATTTTAGTTCCCACCTTGCTCATTCCAAAACAGCTTTTCTCTAGGGCACTCACCTGTATAAGATCACATTAAAATGAACCAAACAAATCAGATTAATTTGTTTCTACACATATATCTTAAACATTCAGTTAAATGAAGTCTACAAAGCATTTAAGATTTGTAGAAATTAGTTAAAGTAGTCTTAGGTGATTTGTTTTGTTTGTGTTTGTGGGCCACACTTGGTGGCCCTCAGGGGTTACTCCTGGCTTTGCACTCAGAAATTGTTCCTGATAGGTTCTGGGAACAATATGGGATGCCAGAGGTCAAATGGGGTTAGCTGCTACCTGCTGTACTGTCACTTTGGCCCCTTAGGTGGTTACTGTATGCGTCATTCATAGCCTAAAAAAATTTCCTGTCCCATCCTTCTAGAGTCCAGGCATGGGCTCAAATTTACATAGGTAATTATGTTTTTCATATTGCCTTTCCATTACTAGCTTTGGGTAGAGAATTAAACATTGCCTTGCTTAAAACCATCTTAACTTAACACTTCTTATCTATAGACAGTTAATTCTGCCCAATTCAAGTTCTTTTTTTTTTTTTTTTTTAGAATTTGACCTCTCAGATTTCTCTAATGTTGAAAGAGCAGATGTTACATGTTGGTTTTGTTTTTTGTTGGTTTTGTTGTTTTTAATTTTTAAAACACAGACTGATAAAATTATGTGACAGAGATGTTCACATATATTAATTCTTCAGCAATGATATTTTAATAATGAAGGTAGAAACATCAACAATATCACCATGAAAAAATGGGCCACCTCAATTACAAAGATTTCGGATCAACATATAATTTTAAAAATTACTACAGAAAACTTATTTATTTATTTTGTGTTATACTTTTAAGAAAATAATATTATTAATATACTTTTTTGTGTATATTATGATATTATTATAAGAGAAATAAATACCTTTATTTTTATTTCTTTAATCACAATGCTGTTTTTGGTATGGTTATGGTTCTTATGAAAGCTAAAAACATATAAATAAATGTATTTATTATTAAAATATTAACAGGAACTATTATTTTAAGATAAAATTCTTATTAAAGATTAGTATTTTTAAAAATAGATACAATTTTTCATTTATTTACAAAATAAATATATGAAGATATATAAAAGGGAAGAAAGCTATTCATAGAATAGAAATACCTGTGTAATGGAAAATTATCTATTTATAGTAAAATCTTTATAAATTGAATTTTATCAAAATTTAGGAGAAAATTTTGCTCTGTGCAAGACTATATAAAAGAAAAAAAAGACTGATGAAAAATAATGGCAAACCCAGATATGTGAAAAAATATTCGCATCTAGGGTATAAGAGCCATCAACTTTTTCTACTAAAAAAAATTCTTGGTAGGACTGGGCAATTGGTACAATGATTAGAGGACATGCATGTGCTTGACAAGGTTCAATCCATAGCATCTACCCCCACGAAGCATGTCTGGGTGCAGTCATGAAGGCCCTCCAACACTGCGATATTTATTGCCTTGATGGTTACCAAGACCAGCAAGTTTGAGCAGTCCACCACCTTGGTCATTGCTTTGAAATGCAGGCATTTCTGGCCAAAAATCACTGAAAGAGGCCATCAGACTCTCTAAGAAACTTAGAAGACCCTTTCCTGAAAAATTCTTTTCTGATGGTGGTAAGGTTGCACTGGTGAAGATGAGTGTTCTTTTAATAACTGAAAAGCAACTACAAACATATTTGTAATCGTGATGTTTAAATAAAGATACTATTAAAATTTTTTCTAAAAGTTCCAATTAAAAATTGATAAAAAAGAAAAGGGAATATTTATTAGAGATTATACACATGACAATCAAAATATTTTATCATTAGTTATTGCACACACTTTAGATCTAATAGCATTAGAAAAATATTGTGGTGACATAAAAAGCTGGAAAATGTGTGTAAAAACTTGTGTTTATTGCCTTATTATTTATTCGTGTTGTTGATTTTGGGTACCATACTCAGTAGTATGCTTAGGAAGTGCAGAAGAACAAATCCACCTTGTTCATGAGCAAGGCAAGGGCCCAAGAAAGAGGAACAGGATCTCTCATACATTATTGGTAAGAATGACTCAGCAATTCCCTCCTTGGCACTACTCTAAGAGCACAAAAACAATATTTCAAAAAATAATATAGCTATTATGTAAAATAAAGGTAGTACTGTCTTAAAATCTAAACTAAAGTAAACTAAACTTACATTTACCATACCTCTGATAATTACTTTTATTTAATTTACACTATATTTGTACCATACTATATTTATCCCAGAGAAAAGAAAATACAAGTAGACTAGAAAGCTTTATGTGAATAAACATTCCTATTAAGAACACTTATTTGCTCTCTGCCAAAGCTTGACACAAAACAAAATATCCACATTTAACTAAATAATTAAGCAAAAATGTTATACATTTAAAGTCATGGAATTTATGAAATAAGAGTAAGCTATTGTTATGAACACATGGATATGTAAATAATATAAATGAATTTTGCTAAGGGGAGGAAAAAAAAACAATATCAAAAGTTCACATAGGGTCGGAAAGATAGCATGGAGATAGGACGTTTGCCTTGCATGCAGAAGGATGGTGGTTCGAATCCAGGCATCCTATATGGTCCCCCAAGCCTGCCAGGATTGATTTCTGAGAGTAGAGTCAGGAGTAACCAACCTGAGCGCTGCCGGTGTGACCCAAAAACCAAAAAAAAAAAAAAAAAAATTCACATAGCACATGATTACATTCACATAACAATTTTTGAATAACAAAATTATGGAAATATGTAAAACATTATATATAATATTTATATAAACAAATGTTATAGACTTGTCTGCTTAAAATATACCAAACCAGTTTCTGACTTTAAAATTGAGCTTTTGTTTTTGTTTTTGAGTTTTGATTAGACTAGAGGGCATTCCCACCAGCAGTGAATGAAAGTTCCTTTCTCCCCACATCCCCACCAGCACTGAATGTTCTTGTTCTTTGTGGTGTGTGCCATTCTCTGTGGGGTAAGATGGTACCTCATTGTTGTTTAGATTTGCATCTCCCTGATGATTAGAGATGTGGAGGATTTACCACACAGCTGAGCACAGGGGAAATTCCTGGCTCTGCACTAAAGACTCCGGGTTAGCCAGAGACCATGTGGTTTGCAGGGGGTTGAACTTGTTGGGTTGGTTGCACCTAAGGTAAAGGCCCTACCAGCACTGCTATCTCTCCCACCCCAACATCAAACTGTTTAGTAAGATGTAACCACTTGAGGAAATTAGGTGAGAAGCACACAGAACCCTTTTGTATTATTGTCATAGTTTTCTTAAAAAATAGTTATTTTTAAATAAAAAAGTTAAAGTTATATAGATCTTAGCTGAATAGACAGCACAATGGGAAAGGTGATTTGCCTTGCACAAAACAGACTCAAATTTGATACTGCATCATATGCTATCCCCACACTCAGTCAGTAGTAATCCCTCAGCACAGAGCCAGGAGTAAATCCTGAACACTTTGGGTCTGGTCCAAAATATTGGGAGTGGGAATTATACAAAGTTGACATAAAAAGGTAAGGATTAGAAAAGGAGACAATAGGGGCCGGAGAGATAGCATGGAGGTAAGGCGTTTGCCTTTCATGCAGGAGGTCATCGGTTCGAATCCCGGCGTCCCATATGGTCCCCCGTGCCTGCCAGGAACAATTTCTGAGCCTGGAGCCAAAAAAAAAAAAAAAAAAAAAAAAAAAAAAAAGAAAAGGAGACAATAGATTGCAATAAAGCTAGGAAAAATACCTAGTTGACATAGCCCGAAAGAGTTTACTCGTCTATGTCCCTTGATAGTATTTAAAACATAAAGAAATTTTATTTATATTAGGTCATTTATGCCTAGCTAAACATTTCAAAACTAGCTACAAGTTAATATTTTTTCTTATATTGTTTTCTAAAGTGGGCTATATTATGCCCCAGGTGGGCACTGGAATGCTGTAGAGAGCTTTGGATGCAATTATGGGACACTTTCTGTTTATTCAGTGAAAGTTGGTAGATTTCTGGGTTGAAAACAGTCATATGTTTCCTAAAAGGGAGACAGAAAGTTTCAGAACCGTTGGAAACATTTATAACTAAAACTTCAAATGATTTGACTTACTCTTTTGTATCTAGCTCTTTTCATTAACACCATAATTTCTAAGTTCACTCATATTATGTGTACCAAGACCAGATTCCCTTTTTATTGTCAAGTGGGACACTATTGAACTATATACACCATAATCTCTTATTTATTTATTTATGAATTTTGTAGGTTGCTTTCAATTTTGGGAGAGGGCTTCCTGAAGTTTTTATTTTCAAATAGTTGTGTATAGGGGCCGGAGTAGTGGCCCTAGAGGTAAGGCGTCTGCCTTGCAAGCGCTAGCCTAGTGCAGACCACGATTAGATTTCCCAGAGTCCCATATGGTCCGCCCAAGCCAAAAGCGATTTCTGAGCTCATAACCAGGAGTAACACCTGAGCATCTAACAGTTGCAGTTCAAAAACAACAACAACAACAACAACAAAAATCAAATAGTTGTGTATATATTACATTGTATGACACTAAACAAAGAACAACTGGCCATAGTTATAATAACTCCACCCTATCCTAATCCTGAAAGCTTGAAGCATTTCAGAAATTCTTTGCATTTAAGAATACGAATTTTAGAAGGCAATGAGATAGTGAGGTAGTGTGCTTGCATGGTATAAAATCCACCCAGGTTCAGTTCTAGGTACTCCATCTAATCTTTTGAGCTAGTTAAGAGATATTCCTGAGTTTAGAGCTTTGAGTAAGTCTTCAGCACCAGCAGATGTGGACCAAAAGGCAAAATTATATATTTTTTAAAATGATATATTTTATAAACATTGCTATAAATCACCTGAACATTTTGAGTGTAGTGATAAGAATCTGGAGACAACACTTAGGTAATTTGCCAAATAGCTTAACCATTTCATTAATGACAAAGATATATTTATTTTGTTATATTATCTTAGGTCCAATGAGTTTGTCACTTTATTTTTGTTACATGACCACAAAAACTTTAGGGTTGTGGTTTAGCTTGCAGCTAGGAAAAGTGAAAAGTGGATTATCATATTTTATTACTTGGAGATGAGTTTATTTCTAAATTGTATTAAGGTTCTCTTTTTATAATTTAGGGGGAATGGCTAATATATAAGGAATTAAGAGTGTTTTCATAATTATACTTTACTTAATCTATATTTAGTAATATATGTTTCTTTACATTTGAACCTATTCTTAACTTTTATAATAAAAGAAACTCAGCTTGTTAATGCAACTTTTATAGGCAAATATGTTGGATTTTATTTACTTATTAATTGATATATTTTACCACACCTGGAGATGCTCAGAAATTACATCTGTCTCTGCACTCAGAAATCAGTCCTGGTGATAAAGTTATAGTTCGAAACAGGCAGGACAAGTCTCTACACACTCTACTATCTCTCCAATCCGAGAATTTTAATCTAATTTTTATACCTGAAAGATAGTTTATAAATAAAAAAAACACTTCTCTAATTAAGGAAAACTATAATTTCTAAGTTTTTTCTCTGCATTATTTTGATTATATTAAAATCATGCTATAGAAATAGAATTATTTCATTTTGCCATATTCCAGGAAGAAATGTTCAGAATTTTCTTTTCATACCTTTTAGACCCACTATTTTGATACATCTCAAAATATTGTATCTAATAAATTCCATCTGTATAAGAGTACCTTGAATTGAGATATGATAGACTAAAAAGAAAAGCTTTTATCACAACTTCATATGTACATTTTTTATCAATTCATATGGTATACATCTGGGCCTTTGGTAGCTGTGTTTAAAAAACTAATGGATTTAAAATTAATTTCAATATCTTGTGTATTCCTCTTTCCAGTCATTTAAAAGGAGACATAATAAAATGATTTAAGGTTATTTGTGAAAGCGATTTGAAGAGAGTTTATGAAATATATTCTTAGAATCTAAGTATTCTACATTAAAAATAGTAATTTAATTTAAAAAGTTGAAAAAAGAAAATAATAATATTGAACACTGAAGATATTTTAAGCAGTAAGTCTGGTGTTTTACTCACTATATTTTATTTTGTCCTCCCCACGTATTTGTGAAAGAGACAAAGAGATAGTTACCCATAAACAGACCAGAAAAATAAGATTCAAAAAAGCTAAGTATTTTATCTTGCATTAAAAATAAGTTTTGTGGACCTAATTTTCATATAAAATTAAAATGTAGAGAACAAGCAACCAATCACACATTTCAGAGAGGCCAGATTACTGAAACATTAATAATGCCTTTCAAAAAATTCTTTATATTTGAGAGTAAAAAAAGATAGAATTTAGGCATTCCACAAAATACAGAGCTTAAATGTGAACTAAGTTTACCCCCCTCATCATCATTGCAGAGAGTAACAGGCCATTTATAGTGGTTAAATTTTTTTAGCAATTTTTAGTTTTGTTCACCAAGGCATTTGCTATATGGATTTAGGAAAGTTTAATTGGAGATTACTTGTCCAACAGTCAGATAATTAAAATAAGATAGAAAAAACCTACAGTTTCAGAGAAGCAATGTGGAAATAAAGAAATCACTAGACTTTGAACACAGTAAAAATGTAAAACAAGTCTAAAACAAAATGCCACACAATTTGGGCAGAAAAAGGACTTGAAGAATCATCAAAGGATTTAACCCCAGTGAAATTTATGAGACATTGTCAGGCAAGAAAGAACTATGATAAAAGAATAGACAATAAGAGTGAGGGTAAAAAGGGTGAGAGGGAATGAGAGTACTGTTAAAAAAAATAAAAAGAATAAAGAGACTGGGCTGTGTGTATAATAAGGGGGAAATGTAGCTCTCTCTTTCCTTACAGATGGTGAACACAGCCAATGCCTTAAAGATAAAGAAAACAAGTGTAATGACGCAATTATAAAAGAAAGTTAATGGATTAATGGGAAAATCTTACCGTGGTCAGAGTAACAGGAGGGCAAAGCCAACTTGGAGGAAGTCTTTAGATGAAGTGCCAAGGAGCAGATCTCTGCTCTTTAAATTGAATAGCTAGTAACCTTTGATGTAGAAGTGTGTGTGCTTACATATGACTGTGATGACTGTGTGAGTATATGTGCATGCATGTGAATGCATGAACTCTGGGTGAAAATCTGGATGGTTTCAGATATAAGAGAAGCACGACATGGTCTCCTTAAATCCTCAAAGTTATTACTGATAAGAAACTAAAATATCACTGCTAATTTAAAATATCACTGCTAATTTCTCTTTGGTTTGCAATGACAAATTTGTATTAGGTCAAGTTTTTTCCAGTTTCATTGAGACAGTTCATTTTTTTAATTTGAGATGTTTTTTCCTTTAGATTCTATGAGCTATCTGATAATATTTTTTGTCTTATTCCCTTATCAAATATATGACTTGTAAAGATTTTCTATTATTCCATAAGTTGTCTTTACATGTTTTCTTTTATTCCTTTTTTTTTTTTTTGCTGGGTGGGGTACACCAGCATTACTCAGGGCTCACTCCTGGCTCTAAAATCAGTAATTACTCTTGGCTCTAAACTCAGAAATTACACTTGGTGAGTTTGTGGGACTATATGGAATACCAGGGATCAAACCCAGGTCGCCCCATGCAAGGCAACCAGCCTATTCACTGTGCTACACTCCCAGCCTCTCATGTTATATTTTCTATGCAGAAGCTTATTGTGTGTGTGGTTTTTATTTTTATTCTTTTTGGTTTTGTTTTTTTTTTTTACATGAAACAATACTTGTTTATTTTTTGCCCTTGTCCTTATACTTTTTGGTGTTATACCCCCCAAAATCATTACCAATACCAAAGCAAAAAGTTAAAAATATTCGGGGCCTGAGAGATAGCATGGAGGTAAGGCATTTGCCTTTCATGCAGAAGGTAGATGGTTCAACTCCCGGCATCCCATACAGTCCCCTGCTCCTGTCAGAAGCGATTTCTGAGCATAGAGCCAGGAATAAACACTGAGCGCCGGGTGTGACCCAAAAACCAAAAAAAAAAAAAAAAGTTAAAAAGTTTCTTCTATGTTTTCATCTAAAAGATTGTGGGTTTAGGCCCTATGGTAAATCTTCAGTCCATTTTGGATACGTTTTTATGAGCAGTATATAGTATCCAATTTACTTATGCTTATGACTATACACTTTTTCCAATGCAATTTATTGAAAAGATTATTATGTCTCTTTTGAGTATTTTTGGATTCCTTGTCAAATATTAATAGACCATTTAGTGAGGTTTGTGTTGATGACCTATTACATTGGCATAATTAACCAAGGCACACATTTGATCTGATATTATATGGTTCAAAGATACTGCACTTTTATTGCTGTCTTTTTCCTTGGGACAGATCTTACCCTCATGTTTTAAGCTTGTTATTTCTATCATTATCATAAATATATATTTATTCAACTCAAATATATATGTATATATGTAATATATATATGTATATATATTTATATATATGTAATACATATATATGTATATATGTAATATATATATTACTCTCCAGAGCAGACCTGTCTCTGAGAAAAACCAAATTCTTTATTGCATGACAACCAAACGTCAGGGACTTTGTTAGTCCCTAGTTCCACCTTCATAAGAAGAGTAGTTTGGCTATGGATTTGAGGCAATCACTCACACATTGCTACTTGCTATGTCTACTCTGTCCACTGTGATTAATTTGTCCAAGTTTTGCATAATCATTGTCTACAGGTATTACATATTTTCATTGTCAAATCCCTTTACCACCGAGTCTTTTTGTAACACACTTGGTTACTATTCTTTGTGTGCTTGCAAGATTAAGACATTTAACACTTTATCATCAGATTCCCTTTTCTGAGACATATGATGCCGGTTGCAACTCCCATAAACAAGAGCACCTCTATGAATTTTACTCATGAAGTTCCTAAAAATATAACACAGTCATTCTTAATCTATATCAAAATCATTTGGAGAAATTCTGACTCAGTGGATCTGCAATGCAAACTGCACATCTACATATCTAAGTTCCCAGACTTAAGTTCTTAAGTTCTCTGACTGCTGACTGGTCTTTTGACTATAGTTTGAAAGTCACTGTGATAATACAAGGTTTGAGAAATCATGTGTTTATGTATATTTTTCTGCTTGGAGGTATGCTTTACAGTTAAAGGTATAGTTTTTTTCATCAGTATAATTTAGAGAGCACATTTAATTAATAAATATTTTAGGTATGTTTTTTTGTTTTTGTTTTTTTGGGGGGAACCACACCCGGTAACGCTAAAGGGTTACTCCTGGCTATGCGCTCAGAAATCGCTCCTGACTTGGGGGACCATATGGGATGCTGGGGGATGGAACCGCTGTCAGTCCTAGGCTAGCGCTGGCAAGGCAAACACCTTACCTCTAGCGCCACAATGTCGGCCCCCCCCTTTTTTATTGGTTTAATATTTTTATTAAATGAATAGTTAAAAAGTTTTCAGCTTTATGCTATTATATTGCTACTTTTATTGTTAAAATTACTTTTATTTTTAGGACAATGATATTATTATTCATTAGACATGTAATGTTAGTATTTTTACATAAATATCAATGACAAGCATCACTCTATCATATTTTAATACATTATCATATAATGCTATAGTCTTTACAAGTATATTTTTCCTTAATCACTAGATATGTTTGTAAATATGTATGCATGTGCTTGCTATAAAAACACTATTTCAAACACTATTTGATTGTACATGAAATGTTGGCATAAAATTGTTAAATTAAATATTTGGCAGCTATAAACCTTGGAGGAAAAATTAATGAAAAAGAAAAATTTATAGAATCTGGTCTAATTTGAAAGTGTGATGGAATGTCTTCACAAATTGAATTTTAGAGAATGGCATAAAGTACAAAAATGCACTCATTATAGTCTTTGTGAAAATTCACAATCATTGTATCTTTTGTTCATTAATTATTAAGTTAATATTCATTTGTATTCCAGTTGTCTCTTTGATGCAAGGTTCCTAAACTCAAGGGGAACTAAAAGCAAATTCTCAATGTTTTCTATTTGCACAAATCTTTAAAGTTCTTAAACTAGAACTCTAATTATTTTCAAGCTTAATTTTCTTTTATTTACATCTTTGGTTTTCTTTTTTGCTTGTAGTTTAGTAACATGCTTTGAAGAGTAACACATTTTACAGTTATGATGACAAAAGTCATTATCTTCAAATTTTTAAAAGAAGAAAATGTTATCTAAGAGTTAATGTAATCCTAATTTATCAATGGAGGCCTGCTTGTTACCTGTCTTAGAAAATGTAATTACCATGCTCAATGTAGAAATAATATTGTAGAGGGGTTTGAATGATAGTATAGTGGGTAGGGCTCTTGCTTGCATTTGTCCAACCCAGGGTTCAATCTCTGGAAAATTGTATGGTTTCCTGAGCATCACCAGGAGTGACTCCTGAGAGCAGCAGTAGGTAAAACCTCTGAGAATCACCAGGTGTGACTCCAAAACAGCAACCAAATAATAATGTGTAATGTGGAAGGAATATATGTAAAGATTAGAGGGACTAGAGTTTTAGTATAGCTGTGGACATAGACTATGTCTTTAGGAGTAATCCCTGAGTACATAACCAGGAATAAACATTAAGTCATAGATATGGACCAAACAAAACAAAAGAAAGCATAGCCATAAAAGATCAGACAAGAAAAAATAGAAAAACTGTTCCATTAATATCATTTATCCATTCAAAATAGAAAGTAAGTAATAAAATTCACTTGGGACCGGAGAGAGAGCATGGAGGTAGAACATTTGCTTTGCATGCAGAAGGACAGTGGTTCGAATCCCTGCATCCCATATGGTCCCCCCAGCCTGCCAGGAGCAATTTCTGAGCATAGAGCCAGGAGTAACTCTTGAGTGCTGCTGGGTGTGACCAAAAAATCCAATAAAATTCACTTTGTAAAGGAGCAAAAACTGGTTGGTCTTTTCTTGTAATAATAATGTTTTAAAATTAGCTATAATGGTGTATATGTTTACAATGAATAGAAAAATATTTACACATAAAACACAAAACTGAACTTTGTAACCACCCAACATTTTTTATTAAATTTCACAGTTGATAAAAATAAACAAATAACTCTAGGGGCCATGGGCAAGGTGTTTGCCTTACACATGGCTCACCTGGGTTTGATCCCTGGCATCCTATAGGCCTACCAGAAGTAATTTCTTAATGAAGAACCAGGACTAATCCCGGAGTGCTACTGGGTGTGGTCCAAAAAGGAAAAAAAAATAAAGCCATTTACATCTCAATTTTAATTTGAATGCAAAACTCACAATGAACTTCAGACTAAATTTAAGGCACATAAGCTGCCTAGTCAATGAAAAATTACCACAAAGTAAACTACAGGTTTTTTTGTTTTTGTTTTTGTTTTGAGAATCTTATGTACTGTGGAAATACCTGGCCTCATTTATAGATACAAAATATCAGGCTGATATTTTGATTTGAAATGAATAGAAAACAATAAAGACCAAACCAAACAAAATAAATTCAGATTATTCAAAAGTGTTTTCTTCATTCTTGCTGAGCCTTAATCATTTAGACATGATTCTACTCAGTAATCAAAACATCAAAATGCAAATCACAACAGAATTGGGAAGGTTTTTCTCATTCTGATCCTTGCCAAAGCTCTGATTGAGGTGAAGTTTTTCCTCTGAGGATAGTACACTCCTACTGTATCTAATATAGAGTTCTCATTCTATTTCAAGGGCTCCTACTTAGGAAAAGAGTCTTCCAATTCCTCTAGGGTCCAGATAGCTAACTGCTGATGATTTGCTAATCCAGTGAAGTAATCTGTGCTGATATGCATAGTTCCTACCAATTGAAGAGAATGCTGATGACTGTAACTTCCTAATTCATAGTGAAAGCTGGAGTTCTGAAGAGTGTGGAAAACCTACCATCTTACTTTCCAAACACAGTGCAAATAGCATACCTCTGGCAACACTCCAGTAAATGTTCCTAGGAAAGCAAGCTCACAGACTCACCAGTGGGTGAGATTTAGATTTTAGAAAGTTTTGTGTTTCATATGAATAAGAGACATAGATTATAGAAGAAAAAGATCAGCCTTGGAAAATTCTAAGACCAATCCAAGCTTTACCCTCATCCGTGTGATTTTTTTTTAAAAAACTTCAGTGACTTTAATGGCCTGACACAGAAAAATAAGCTTTAAAATCTCAAAAGTGTAATGACAATATTAAATGTTATAGTTCTGGGTATAGAGTGAAGATCTAGCAAATGCTAATTTTACCCTTTTCCCTATTATTTTCTAATCTTTCTCTGGGAGACAGTTTTTCTTTTCTTCATTCCTGACTACTTTTCAAGTGCTTTTGCAAATATCTAAGCCAATGTAGTATGCTTCTCTCTTTTTTTGTATCTTCTTTGACAGTCTCAATATCATTGTTTCTTCTACCCTTTCCTCCTTGTATAGATTGTTCAGTCCATCCCTTGCTAATTTCTTTCATATAAGTACATTCTACTTTATAAATAAGTTTATGGAACTGTGTTTATAATTGGGAAAGGTTCTCTGGGGATATTATGGAAAACAATATTGAGGAGCCTGGGAAAGGGCTGAAGTTCATGCATAAAGAAGCTCACAATTTAACCCTGACACGTCATGGCCCTGAGCACTGCCTTTTGTGAACCTAGTCCCCCGCCACTCCCCAGCATGATAGAACAGAGCAACACTACATGCCTGGACATGTGCAGCCTTGACCCCTCTTTTCATTATTTTGTCAGACTTCCTGACTAAAATATAACTTGAGATGTTTATTTGTGTTTGCTTTCTATTTCCTGTAGCCTCATCTTTCTCAGTCCCTTTGTTACACTTTATAGCAAATTATCAATTTCATTAATGAGATTATTAGCTATTTTCTTTTTTTTTTGAGATTATTAGCTATTTTTTTTTTGTGGTTTTTGGGTCACACCCGGCAGTGCTCAGGGGTTACTCCTGGCTCCATGCTCAGAAATTGCTCCTGGCAGGCACGGGGGACCATATGGGACGCCGGGATTCGAACTGATGACCTTCTGCATGAAAGGCAAACGCCCTACCTCCATGCTATCTCTCCGGCCCCGATTATTAGCTATTTTAACAAGATTGTTTATTTATTTTTCTGAAAGTAAGCCAGAGATATCTTGTACAAACTTAATATTACGCGGTTATTGCAGTCTCTGGGGAACAAACTGATGCTAATAACTATTGAATATCTGATGAACTTTAAAAAATTGGGGACTGAGCTGGAACGATAGTGCATCTGTAGGGTGTTTGCCTTGAGCGCAACTGACCAAGGACGGACTGCGATTAGACCCCCCACCCCGTGTCCCATATGTTCCCCCAGACCAGTTACAATTTCTGAGCGCATTGCCAGGAGTAAAGCCTGAGTGTCAATGTGTGTGCCCTCCCCCCAAAATCCCGGAAGCCTGGAAGCTATAGTGTAGTAAGTGGGGAACTTGCCATGCACAAAATTGAACCAGATTCAATCTCCAGCATCCCTTATAGTCCCCTGAGCACTGCTAGGGGAGTCCTAAATGCAAAGTTAAAAGTAAACTTTGATGGTCCAGAGCATAGTGGATAGGGTGTTTACCTTGCATGCAGCCTACCTGGGTGCAATCCCTGGCATCCTATATAGATGCCACCTCTCCCTCCACCCTCCACCCCCCAGCAGACTCCCAGGAGTGGTTTCTGAGTACAGAGCCAGGAGTAACCCCTGAGCACTGCTGGGGGTCGCCCAAACAGCAACAACAACAAAAACAACAACAAAAAGAGTAAGTATGAGCACTGCTGGATGTGGCCCCTAAAAAACAAAAATCCTTGATCAATTATTTAGGGCAATGATGGTTATGATGTCCATAAACATGGAACTGACAACTTTAAATCTTTCAGAAAGAATGTAGTTGCCTCAAATTAAAATTTTCTTTCGGGGCCGGAAAGATAGCATGGAGGTAAGGCATTTGCCTTGCATGCAGAAGGACGGTGGTTTGAATCCCGGTATCCCATATGGTCTCCTGAGCCTGCAAGAAGTGATTTCTGAGCGTAGAGCCAGGAGTAACCCCTGGATGTGATCCAAAAACCAAAAACCAAAACCAAAAACAAAACAAACAAACAAACAAACAAACAAAACAAGGTTTCTTTCAATAGGGAAAAATGTATTTGTGAAAGTAAAAGGAGAACGATGGAAGAAAAAAGCATACCCCTCTTGCTTTTTTCATTAAGCAGACTTTTGATTCAGCTCTAAGAAGTTGCTCTGTATGCCAAGACAGTACTCTATATCCAGAGATACAAAAATTACTTCAAACCAGAATAGAAATCCCTATCCAGCTTTGATAGCATAGTTTTTTCAATTGAAAACTGAGACTAATTAATAGAATGGGAATTCCTGTGTTCTGGTATGCCACAGTAAGCACAGTTATAATCAAGTATCCTTTGTAAGATGAAAATCGCAATTAAAATATTGTAGAGAAGTACTTTATAATTTAATGAGGCAATTGTTCAAATTATTACATAAGTGCTTAATTTAGTACATAATTGTCTCTGAGTATTTAAGCTATCTGTTAAAATACTTTTTCTGGTAGTTGGTATTTTAAAATGGATATTATGCTTAAAATATTGCATTGACTATTTCACTATTACATAGTGAAAATATGCAATTAAAATGTCTTCAGTTGGCATCTGATTTTAGCTGAATTTTTGTAGAGTACTAGAAGCTCGTATCAAATATTTAGTCATAACTAAGACATTTGCATCACCAAATAAAAACCAAAGGTGTTAGTTATAAATAGGTGAAAGAAAAATATTTTTCCAAGATATCATCTGAAAACAATATCTTATTTTCCATTTCTAATATTCAAAGAAAGTGAACTTGAAGAAAGAAAGTTTGGGAATAATGAAAATATACAAATAAAAAAATGATTTTAATTGAAAGGATATATATGTTTATATATATACATATGTGTGTGTGTATAATAGTATATGCTTAAGGAATAGTTAGTCTAGGGGTAGACACATCAAATAGAATTGAGAAATTCAAGCCACCTCTTGGAAAATGGGTGTAGACTTGCACCAACAAGATGTTATAGCCACTACTTGGTCAGTAAATTGTGTCACTGAAGAGGAAGGATGTTGGATTGTGAGGGTTTTTCTTTTTTTTTTTGGTTTTGTTTTTTAGGTCACACCCAGAGGTCCTCTGAGCTCATCCTTGGTGTTTTACTTGGGAATCACTCCTGTGAGTGTTAGGGGATGATATGGAATGGCTAGGAACAAACCCCTTTTCAGGCAAGCACCCTTCATGCTATACTTCCTTTCTGGTTCTGGTTATCAAATATTTTTCCTAAGTCTTGTAATATATATATATATATAAATACACATATATATGGATTACAAAATATATAAAATATAAAATAAATCACTGCTTTACAAACTTATCAGTATGGCAGCATATAAAATTAGAAAATAAAAAAAGCTTCTCTTTTTACAAATAGCTATGTATTGTTCTCATTCCTGGATTTTCATTAGTTAAAAGAACAGGTAAGCTGAGGATTATCAGAAAAACAAATACCAATCTATTTTTGATTTAGAAAGAGAAAACTCATGCAATGGCAGTTTCTGAGGAGAGATAATATAAATAACCAAAAGAGAATGGACTTCAGATCAGACCTAGATCTCTTTTTGTGCATAATAATTTCAATGACATTTAATGAACAAAATAGACAAGCAGAGCTTGCCTTAGCAAAAATACAGTTTTCATTAAAAGCAGTAGTTGCTAAAATTATCTCACTGGCAGTTTAAAAGTCTGTTTATATCTCTACCTTTATTTGCCTTTTTTGTTTTTGTTTTTGTTGGGGGGGGTCACACAAAACTTTGTCTCTTAGCTTAGGAATCAGTATTGATGGGTTGGAGAAGGCATACCATATTTGGTGTCAGGTGTTGAACCTGAGTCAGCTGGTTGCAAGGCAAGAGCCTTGCTTTCGTTACTATTTTTCAGCCCCCTTGATTAAAGAAAACATAGTCTTATGATTAAAACAAAGAAATGTGTACATATTAATATTCTATTTCTCTTACTGCAATCTCCCCAGCCACTTTTCAAATCTTTTTTAAAAATTAAAAAATGTCAAGCTTTATAATTAACTAATATCTTTGGGGAAAAATTACAAGAGTCCCCTCATATATGCTAGCTTCTGGCCTGAAGAATATAACTTTTATTTTTTCTGCTTTACTTTCTCCAGGAAATAAAAGGAATTTGAAATGCATTCTTCTTAAAACGGAACATTTGAAAATAGAACTTGAAAATAGGACTAAGATCTTCTCTTTTCTAATCAGTTGTTTCTGATTGAGAAAAATCATATACACACAGTATTATTATATGTTACTGCATATATGTTTATGTGTTATATGCTTAGCACATTCCAGTCAGTTTGCTTTTATTCATTTTGGATTTTGTTCTCAGGTTATTTAGTTTCTTGAAATCACACAGGTTTGACATTTTGAGACATTTAAATAGTTTTTGTTCAAAGAACCAACTTTTGACTGTACAATTTAAGTGAAATACTGATCATTAAAATTATTGTTTTAGGGCCCAGAGAGATAGCACAGCGGCGTTTGCCTTGCAAGCAGCCGATCCAGGACCAAAGGTGGTTGGTTCGAATCCCGGTGTCCCATATGGTCCCCCGTGCCTGCCAGGAGCTATTTCTGAGCAGACAGCCAGGAGTAACCCCTGAGCACCACCGAGTGTGCCCCAAAAACCAAAAAAAAAAATTATTGTTTTATATTTTTTTAGAAATTATGTGGGGCTGGAGAGATAATATAGTGGATAAGGCTCTAATAAATTAGTGATATCTGAGTGCAGATCTTAAGTACTTAAGGAGTAAGCCATTAGTATAATTCAGTATTTCTTAACAAACAAGAAACAAACAAAATATTATTTACTTTATGATATTGCCTGCAGTGTATCACAGTTTTGAATACAGTATCTAATCATACTTAGTATTTAATAAAATGCTTTCCAAATTATAATAATAATAAACTACACATATTTAAACCCTTGTTTGCTTTTCTGGTATTTGCGATTTTTTATACCTTTTGTAATTGATCCTTATGCTAAATATTATTACCATCAGCTGAGAAAGCTGAAATAACCATGTCTTCTACTATTCTGTTTTATTCTATAATACAAATACTATTTATATGCTTTATCTTAAAAATCCACCTTTCAAGAAAACTCTGCTTTATATAAAATGTGTACTTTTCAAGCCAGAAAATAAGAATGAGTGGTAGTATCCGGCACTTCTTAACTGGGTTCATCATCTTATCTAGAAAATAACTGGTAAAGTGCTTTAACTGCCAGGATAGGGAATTAGGTTGTTATATAAGTTACTTACGAGTCCTAGGCCATAGAGGGCTTTATAAATTACAATGAACACCTAGAAACGCTGTTGGAAGACAGAGTTATGCACAGAGCATTGTATAATGTGCTCTGTGTGGTTGGCATTGCTAAACAGACAAGCTGTCACATTCTGTACTAGCTGAATATTCCAGGACTCTTCCTCTGTCAGGCGAGGGAGAGGACATGGCAGTAGTCAAATCTCCAGGTGACAAAGACCTAAAGTAGTATTGTGAGTCCTATATTATAGAAGGGAGTTTACAGACTTGGAAGGGGGAAATGCATTTCTTACCACAGCATCTATATCATTAGAAAAATCCTTCTCGGAGTGAGTACATTCAATAAAGACAATAAAGACAATGACCAAATCAGTAAAACTAGATCTTAATAAACATAAATAAATCCTCTTCAAAGGATGTCTTACATACACCTAAGTAAATTGAAATGCTTCTATTACTACGATCAATTAATGAAAGAAAAAGAATATGTCTTAAAATTCAACATATGTTAGCTTATTAAAATGACAGGAAACACAGAGAAATTGCATGTGTTATTTACCACTTGTTATTTTAAAATAATTTCTTTTAGTTTTGTTTAAATGTCTTCAAAAAGCCATGACCCAAGCAGGTATGGTTTTTGGAGCAGTCTTGAATTACAGCTATTTGATGCCACCTAGTGGTGGAGGACTTTTAAAATCAATTTAAGTAACCGTTGCTATTTGAAAATGTGTAATGAAAAATAATTTCTGAACAGCAAGATTGACATCTACAAGTGATGAAAATTACGACAAAAAACATTGCACTTATACACATGAACCAATACTGTCTTTTGCCTTCTCAGTGGAGACATTTAATAGTATAAGACTAAAAGAGACATTGGGTTGACAGCTTTTTAGTAATTCTATTTTTATTTTTCTGATGGTTGGAAGGTTGGTTAGTTTCCATGGTGAATGTTATAAATCTATAAATGAAACAAGTAATCTAAATGTTTTATTTCAGAATTAAATATAATGTACTATATTGGTGATTAGTGATATGATTTTGTAGAGACATGAATCATATATATGCATAATCATAAGTATCATCAAATCTGATAAAAAATATCTTGTGCCTCATCTCTAGAAGGTGTAAAAATGATACATCATTTAAAATTTAGGAATACTAGAAATTCCAATTTTAATAGTCACATCATGATTTCTTAAACAAGTACCATGATTTTTTTTTCAGAAAAATTTTTACTCACAAGAAATTTCTCATTTACTCAGAAAAATTTTCCAGAAGGAAAAAATACAAAAATCAAATCTTCATATCTGGGGTATTATTGACAGAACCCGAGTGAGTGGACACTGGGAAAAATAGAAGCAAACTGATTACACTTTTCTGATTATTTGAAATACAGCTTTGAGGACTAACTCAAAACGAATGAATAAAGATTTAATTGAAAATTGATGATAAATCAAAGATGTTGTTGAAGTCATTTTTAAATAATGGAATCTACCAGGAGATAAAATAATCTCATTATCAGTGAAATCCAAATAAAGGAATATATTTTAAAAAAGGCAAAAGTGAAGGACCTTATAACAGATAAGAAAAATGAATAATATAATAATAATATGAAATTTTTAACTCTAGTCTTTCTTCAATCTATATGGCCTTTGGTTCTGAACAAGAAAAATTGTGTGTTGTGTGCCTGTGTTTGAACTGAGGATGGATGCCATTTTGTAAGAGACCATATGTTTAGACATTTTAGGCTTCTCTTTCTCAAGCCTAAAGTTCCTCTATGCAAGCTACCTGGCCATACCAGGTAGCCTATCCTGAAAGGACACAAGGGAGTGGTAGGAAGGAACCCTAGACAACAGCTGATCATCCTAAAGATCATCAGAAGTTAGAATCTCCTCATTCCCTCCCTACATAAACTGGCTTGTGACCTTGGCAGGGGTAGTCTCCTCTGGGAGATTATGGGGCTTGTGGTTGACAGAATAGTTTGTTTTGCTTTACTCCAATTGTGTGATCTACTCCTTTGACTTCAGACCCTACAGTTTGAGGGCTCGTACGGGATCAAAAGATGATGACTCAGTCAACAACAAACCTGCCTAGGTCCAGTTGACAAACACGGGGCTGCCCGAAAGGGAATAGAGTTCTGCGGGGGCCCAAAGGGGAGAAACTGGACGTAGTAATGTTCCCCAGGACCAGAGGATGTGCGGGGAGGCCCCACTTCTCTCTCCAGGGAAGGCAGGTTTGACCATCATCACCACAAGGGACGACACAGACTTGTGCTTGAGTCCCAGTAGTTGTCTATTTGGGTTCGAGTACCACTGGAGGTGCTCAAGCATCACTACTGAGGAGATATGTGGGTTTGAGTCCTACCTGAGACCTCGTGAGTTTGAGTCCCACTGGTCACTTTGTGTGTCTGTCTTTGTGTCCATCATGGTTTGTTCTCTCTGTATCACTGAGTTATCTGGTCAGACTATGGAATGCCAGCACCTTGGGTTTGGTGAAATTTGGCTTGAGTTTAGCTAAAAGTGTGTGTTGTGTTGTGTACCTGTGTTTGAGTATGGTGTCTGTCTTTATATGTAGCATTGGGGAAGGTCAGTGAATACAGGACAGTTTCAATCTGCTGATCTGCATGTGTATGGAGAGAGGGGGAGAGCCAAAACAAGGAAGAAAGTCTTAAAGAGCTGGGTGCAGGGATTCCATCCTAGCTCCTTTCCAATGGTAGGAACTGGCTTGAGAGAGAAAAAAAAAATGGCCATTTTAAAACCCTATCCAAGCAGGTTAGAGAATGTGATTTTTAAAATATTGTGAAGTGATCCTATCAGTGATCAAAGATTGTAATGCGCTCATTATTTGAACAGGGAAACTTTCCTAGCCCTTTCCCCCTGGGTAACCCAGAGAACTTATTGTCTGTATACTAATGAGTAAACTACTGATGACTGAAAAAAAATTGGGCGACTTTAACTTTCAAGTGGAGAGAAATGTTCTCTAATTTTAGCAGTTTCTGAAAATGAAGAAGAGGATGAAAATTGTTGCAAATCATTGTGATTAGTCTTTTTTTTTAAAGACAATATTGTATTGTCTAAAAAAAGGTGCATGTATCGTTAAGGTAAGTCAATTCTATGTCAATTTTGCCACATCAAAATTAATAATAAATAAATAATAAAAAATAAAATATAATAATAGTAAGTGTGCTAAATTGACTGCAGGCAGTTTCAAATTTCCTTCCTAGAGCCTTAGTGCTGCGTTCTAGGTTGCTAACTTGGGAAGTTGGCATAGCATGGAGGAGGAGGATATAGAAAAAGGCATAAAAAGAGGCTGGAGCACAGAGCCTCGTACAGATAGACCTTGCCAGTGCTCTGAGCTGGTTGCACATGGTTTCCTGTGGTTGCCTGTGGTTGTCAGGGCAATAGGATCACCTGATGGAGGATAAAGACAGAAAAGGTTAGAAAAAGGAAGGTAAATGTGTTTTATGCAAGAAAAATAATGGATGGCATTTTGAATGTTGGGGACAAGAGGGAATTATGTGAGAGGAGCTTAGATGCTCTAGACTCATGTTACAATGATATTAGAAGATCTGACCATTAGAAATTATAGGAAATCAAGGCTTTCCAAATGTGATTGAAAATTATATGCATAATGATTATTTTGTGTGTCTGTAAGTTGAGAAACACTAATTTTTTTATTTTCTTGGCACCTTCAGTATTTTGATGCTTCATTGCATTATGTTGTTTTGCATAAATACAGGCAGGAAGTTTTCCTCTTCGTAGTTGGGGGAAATAGTTGAAAGGAATTGAGGTTAAGTGATAAGCAGGTCCAAGAATGTTACAAGTACTCTGCTAAACTCTGGGCCACCAAGAGGCAATGGAGATAGAGAAATTGGAAATCATTTAGGAATGTATAGCTCTGCACTGACTGGTCACAGTCTGGATCCTGTCCTACTCTCAGCATTGAGAAAAATTCTGGAGATCAGAATCTCTCTAAATCTTGTAGAAGGGTGGAACACTCTCCAGGACATTCCTACAGAGGATGGGAGGCCAAAGACTACCTTCATCTCATCATGTTGACCTAACTTTTGCATATGACAAAAGTATGTGACAGGCAAAGTGTTAATTCTTATTGGTAACCCCTCTGCTCTGTCCTTGGCCAATTCTCATAAATTCTCTGTGAATAATGAAGTGCCCCAAATGGAGATTTCTCCAGTCTTGCTGAGTTTATTGCAAAGAAACAAGCCAAGTTTATTCAGCCATCTGGCAAGGTTCAATGTGAAGGTGAAGAGAAAAATTAATTTTTTCTTAGCTGACTAAATTTCATGCATTTTAGCCCACTCCTCTTGGGTAATCCATGTGAAAATGTACTTACTGGTTGTAATAGACTGGTCATGAAGAAACTGAAAGCTGTACTATCCCTAGTCTGGCTATAGTAGTGGAGCCAAGAACTTTACACCCTGAAGATCTCTCCCCTAAATTTTGACTTATGGGGCCCGGAGAGATAACACAGCGGCGTTTGCCTTGCAAGCAGCCGATCCAGGACCAGAGGTGGTTGGTTTGAATCCCGGTGTCCCATATGGTTCCCCGTGCCTGCCAGGAGCTATTTCTGAGCAGACAGCCAGGAGTAACCCCTGAGCACCGCTGGGTGTGACCCAAAAACTAAAAAAAAAAAAAAATTTTTTTTTGACTTATGTAATTTGTTTGGAGTTTCTGATGATACTCCACAAGATCTCCCACTACTGATGTCTAAGTGTTAAGAAAAGAAGTGGTTACCACCCTGGGATAGGGAAGTTGCCCTGGAAGCATTCTAATTTTATGCATGTCCAGAAGAAAGTTCCCTGAAATGTGGGGAAGATGTGGACTTTTGCTGCAGGGTATAGGAATGTGTTAGGGAAGTCACCTGCCAGCACACACTCAAATTAAAAAAGGAACCATATCTTGAGGCTAAGGCTGGAGGTCTCAGGTAGAGTTTTGGGACTGCTGTTTAACAAAGCTATCAGAATCCAAATATGAGTAGGTTATTTAAGAGAATGTACTCAGAATTACTTTCTACTTAGGAAGAATTAGTTAAGGCAAATAAAAAGCAAGGAGCCAGCTGCTCAACTCTACCTAAGGTGCCAGTGTAAGCCCCACCATCAATCATGGAGTAGAAGAGAGCCCAAGATCAGTCTTCCATTGCCCTTAAAGAACAGAAGGAGTTTGGACTTAAGATTCTTAAAACAAAGTGGATGGATATGGCTCAAGGAGAACAGATTGGGCATATCTGGGAGATGCTGCAGCAAGTGAAGGCCAGTTTATAGGAGTGAAAAGATTCCTCTTCTCACTATGAACACTGTTTCACTCAATCACCCTGGATAACTGCTCTAGCTAGGTCACTATTTATTCATTTTGTGATGATCTTAATAGGTCCTTGCATAATTAATTTCCTCATGCACTTTATTCAGGCATGCATAGTGCAATTAAGATGCTGTGTTAATATTCTGGTATGTTCCCATAAGCAGGGACAGGGATGAGGAACCTCAAGGAGAGTCAAGGATTTGACTCATATTCATAAAAGAGAGGAGGGAATGAGGGACTCCGGATTCTTAATAAGGAGGGACAACATTTTGTAAAGGACCACATGTTAGGCTTTTATTTCTCAAGCCAAAGTTTTCATTAACACTGCCCTGAAAAACCTGGCCATACCAGGTAGCCGATCTAGAAAGAACATGAGGAAGAGGTAGCAAAGTACCCTAGACAACAGCCAATCTTTTAAAGATTATTAGAATCTAGAACCTCCTCATTCCCTCCCTATAAAACTGGTTTGTATCCTTGGGGGTATTCGTCTCCTCTGGGAGATGGCCCTGGCTGGTTAGTATGAGCCTTGTATGGGGTTTGTGGCTGATAAAATAAAGCTTTATTTAAATTTACTCCAATTGTGTGGTCTTGTCTTTTGCCTCCAGACTCTATCAAATCAAAATTTTAACTTATTTTTTTGTTTGAATGATTTTGGTTCTTTGTTGTTCCTGAAAAGACTTTTAAATGGCTTCATGAAAGTTTTCAATCTTTTGATACAGATAATTTTATATTATAAACTGATGTTTCAAATTTGAATAAATATATATCACTGTTAGGAAATATATAATATGTTATGTCTCAAAAATTATAAAGTATTTTACTGAAATTAATGTTTTTTTGGTTTTTAAGCCATACCTGGAAGTGCTCAGGGGTTACTCATGGCTCTGTGCTCAGAAATTGCTCCTGGCTTGCTCAGGGACCATAGGAGATGCTCAGGATCAAACCCGGATCCGTCCTGGGTTGGCCACGTGCAAGGCAAACACCCTACCTCTGTGTTATTAGTCTGGCCCCCGAAATTTAAATTTTATATTGAATTTCTAGACTTCTCATTAGAAATTTAATCTCGCTGTAGTCTCAATATTAAAATATTTTTATTTGTACTTTTAATTTTCTTTCTCTTATAAAGAATAACCTAACTTGTTGCCTTAAAAACATAAATGAAGTGTGTAATATTTTTTATAATCTAGAGATTGATATTGGAAGTAGAAAAGAGCAGTATATACAGAGGGAAATAAAACCCTTCCTTGAAGGAATTGTTGGAGAAATAGTAGGAAGACAAAGTTGATTCTAAAGTAAAAAAGACTTTACCCCATCATAAATATTTTCTCCATTGCTCCATAATTCCTCATAGGAGAAGTAGTTGTTGGAATATGATAGACCACATGATCAGGTCAAAAGGTCTATATTGATAGCCCCTCTGCTGTTATCACTGATTTTGTGTAAGATCTGGGAACTGGGTCACAACTTTGGAATAATAAATAGAATGGGGCTTAAGAAGCTTGAAATGTAATTAGTGCATACAATAGCTCTTCTACTTAGTAGGAGAGCAAAGATTACATGATATACTTTCAAAATGCAGTGTTCCACTGCTATTTCATATTGACTAATTCATCAATTTTACAGACATGTCAGGAAAGCTTTTATTTTCTATGTCAGGGTCAGAAACTGACTGCTTGGGCATTACCCAAGGGCTTATTAAAGCAAATATAGATTCCCAGACTGCACCCCAGAAAGTGTACTTCCCCTGGGGCAGGCTTTAGGGGAAACTTTTTTTTAAAGACATGGCCTAGGTTTCTCTGATTCCTAATATGCCTAAGAACCAATTCACTAGCTGAGTGTAGCCATTAAAATTAGAATGGCCCCAGAGAAAATTTCCTGACAATGGGATTAGGATATGCAGAAGGAATCCTCTCACACCTCCAGCACTTTCCCCAGCCCCTTTATTTTAACTTCTTGCATATCTTAGCCCAAAGCTGAATTGCTCACCCAAACCCTTAGCTGATTAAAAAAAATGTTAGAAGAGAAGGGTTTTGGTTTTTGGTATTCCCCAGACTTCCTATTTAAGGTTATCCTTTGCTACAGTTTTTCTGCCCTGCTTGTTCATACCTGCTCTTCCTTAAATAAAATTTTTACTCAATTACGCCAAAAAAAATTACATCAAGGTCAAATCAAGCTTCACTAGTTGAACTTTTTTTTTTTTGTCATTTGGTATGCTTTTTATTTATTTATTTATTTATTTATTTATTTATTTATTTATTTATTTATGTATTTGGTTTTTGGTCACACCTGGCAGTGCTCGGTAGTTATTTTTGGCTCTCTGCTTAGAAATCACTCCTGGAAGGATCAGGGGACTCTTTGGGATGCTGGGATTTGAACCACCATCCTTGGGCATGAGAGGCAAACACCCTAACTCCACGCTATCTCTCTGGTCCTCAGTATGATTTTTATTTAGAACAAGTTATTATTTGCTTTAAATTTGCTTTTAAATCACAGGATGCATCATTTTGGTTATAATAGGATATTATTTTTATAGCTATAGAGGTTTTAACATAACTATTTTAGATTGGAGAGAAAATATTTGCAATTCTTAAATAGTGGAGATGGTGATTTCTCTTAAATTCCTAGTTACTTTTTTTTTTAAAAACAGAAAAAAATTTATTTGAGATTGTTTCATCCTTTGGATTTATTTGAAGGGCAAGATATTACTGATTCCAATGCTTCCCTTTTTGTGTTCTGAGGAGGAATCATACTACACAAATAATTGGAAGGACATAGATACTATATCAAGAATTTCTTTAGTTTTAGGTGAGGCAAGAAAAAGAGAGAAGAAAGAAAAAAGAAAAGGAAGGAAGGAAGATGAAAGATAAAAATAAAAGAAGAGAGGGAAGGAAGGAAGGAAGGAAGGAAAGAAGGAAGGAAGGAAGGAAGGAAGGAAGGAAGGAAGGAAGGAAGGAAGGAAGGAAGGAAGGAAGGAAGGAAGGAAGGAAGGAAGGAAGGAAGGAAGGAAGGAGAAAGAAAGAAAGAAAGAAAGAAAGAAAGAAAGAAAGAAAGAAAGAAAGAAAGGAAGGAAGGAAGGAAGGAAGGAAGGAAGGAAGGAAGGAAGGAAGGAAGGAAGGAAGGAAGGAAGGAAGGAAGGAAGGAAGGAAGGAAGGAAGGAAGGAAGGAAGACAGACGAAAGAAAGAAAGAAAAGAAAGAAAGAAAGAAAGAAAGAAAGAAAGAAAGAAAGAAAGAAAAGAAAGAAAGAAAGAAAAGAAAGAAAGAAAAGAAAGAAAGAAATGAAAGAAAAACACAAGTTAATTGGGTATCACATGAATCACATTTATTTGGATCATCTATGGTACATAGACTTGATAATAGGAAGCAGGCTATTAATATCTAGATCTGAAAAATCCAAATAGAGGCATGGGCTCCAGTTACACGTTTACAAACTTTCAGATTTGAAAGATGGTAGTAAATCATGCAAGAGGATAACATTATTCAAAGAAGATTAGAATGTGATAGACAGCAGGTAAAGTGGTAATACACACCTCCATTTGTGATTGACTGTGGGCTAAAAGGTCACAGTCAGTGTTTCTTATGATTCCCTTGGTTACTGTAGTTTCCTGGGATGAGTTGGTCTTGTTCTGTGTTTGCAAGTTTTCTGCTACTTCTCCTGAACACTTTGTCCTCCCATATATTACTGGTTTTATTTCTAACCACATGACTATCATATATTTTATGCCCACCCCCCTTTTTGCAACACAACAGAGTATGACTACCATGTGAAGCCTTTAAAAAATACCATGCTGGCATTACATAAAGATCAGTTATTAATAAACTGATTTGGTGTCAGATTAGAATGCACAGAATACTCATGAATATACATTAAAATTAAATAGTCACATTGACACGCATCATTTCTTTGTGACAGCTTAGTGAATATTTTTCTGGTCTAAAAGAAAGTTAGGCATTAGTTGCTATTGATTTGTGCATTATAGTTGAGATAATACACATGGGACAATTTAACTACAGTGTTGTGAAATAATGAACTTAGAAAATTTAATCTTCTGTGTTGGTTGGAAGACATTCTACCACCTTGTTTGGTTTAATTATTGGATTTGATGTTCTCATCAGTTTTCATAAGATGTGATTAATTTATCTTCAGAATCATCTAGTATATTAGACATATTTTTATGCTTTTTATGACTGTTTTGTTTGGTTATGGTCTCAACTCTAAATTAACTATGTGTGTAACAGTCCCAAGAGGCTCTGGAATATCCCCGGTTGGTGTCAATCAATATTCACCACACATTATCCATTCATTGGCAAAGGGTTCAAGTTGTCTTGAAAGGGATTGTTCCACACATATTCAAGTGACTGCAAGATTGTTCACACACAAATTCAAGTGACTGTTAGATCACGAAAACAGCTACCAACTGAATGTTATTTTAATAAAGAAGTTGCTTTACTTCATTTAGGATGTGACAAGCATGATCAAAAGAAATCTGACTGTTTCAGTAGTGACTGGTTTCTTGTTCCACACAGTTTTAATCCATCAATGAGCTTTAACTCCATCCAATCTGTAGATTGCATTTTTACATGAACTCCACAAGAAGTTCCATTAGGCATTGTTCCTATTCCACTACGAATGCTACTGCATTAGGCATTGTTTTCCTCTTGAAAAATTATGTAAGTCAGCAACTTCATCCCATCAGCTGTAAAGTCATGCATTACTGTGCATTGTAATTTCACATTACAACTGGTTTTTACAGATGAACTCGATGGTTCTAGCACAACAGTGCTGTCATGAGGTATATAGAAAACACAGGTATCTGACCAGCATTAGTGATCTGAGAAGGCATATGTGAAATGTCCAGCACATACAAGGCACACACCTTGAAAAGGGTACAATGTTTTGCATGTGTATGCATCTTTATTATAACATCTTATACTACTGCAGCTATTGTTACACATTTTGTCGACACGCACAAAATTTTCTTCATTTGTGAAAACTTGTTTCTTAGAAACTTTAATTGTGTCTAGAAATGCTTGTGCTTTTTCTGTTTGAGTCTGTCTTTTAATTTAAGCCAGTCTCAGACCTACTTTTCCCTTACTCTCTCTGCAGCCCTGCTTCTATGCTCTTATTTCTCCTGTTTGCTATTTGCTCCTGTTTCTATTCAGCAAACAAAATCACTTTCAGTTTGAAACCATTTAAACTGTTTTTTAATTTTAATTATTTAAACACTGGGGATGGAGTGATGACACAACGGTAAGGAGTTTGCCTTGCACGTTGCTGACCCAGGTTGGACAGCAGTTTGATTCCCTGGCATCCCATATGGTACCCCAAGCCAGGAGTGATTTCTGAGAGCATAGCTTATAAACCCTGAGCATCACTGGGTGTTTCCTTCTCCAAAATAAATAAAATAAAATAAATAAAGACTGATTTACAAAGTTGTTCATAACAGTTGTTTGAGTCATTAAATATTCCAACACCAATCCTACCATCAATGTGATCTTCCCTACACTAATGCCCTCAGTTTCCTTACCCCCATCCCCTAAGACTACCCTTAGCAGGCACAAATTTATTTCATGTTACTTTTTACAATGTAATGACAAATGGGATTATTAAAAATAGATCAATAAAAGTTGATTGTGATATTTTTGTATCTCGCAATGTTGTTGCTAAAGTCATTGATAGTTTTCTTGCCTTATTTTTATTTATTGAGTCTTTTGTTGCTGTAGGCATTTTGCATCTCAGCATACTAGAGGGGGAAAATCCTTCATGAGAGGAAACCACGTAACACAAGCAGCCAAATGTGAAATGTGAAATAAAGAAACCACACACAAGTATGTGCGGTCAACACATTTTCTGGCAGGAGTACATCAGGTTTAATTTTTTGTTTTTGTTTTTTTGTTTTGTTTTTTCAGGCCACACCCATTTGATGTTCAGGGATTACCTCTGGCTAAGCGCTCAGAAATTGCCCCTGGATTGGGGGGGCCTTATGGGATGCTGGTCCATCCTAAACTAGTGCTGGCAAGGCAGACATCTTACCTCTAGCGCCACCTCGCCGGACCGGACAGGTTTAATTTTTAAGCAGAGGATTTTATAAGGGGAAAAGCCAGTCATATGTATAAAGAAGAATTTTTACGATCAAAAAGCAAAGTTTAACAGTAAACAATACTTAAGCTATGGGAGTGAGCCATAAGAATTCTGAGTTACAAAAGAGAAGGTCACAACTCAAAGCAGCTCTTTGTAAACTAACTTCAAATGCAAATTTAGAGATATAAGTAGTAGCAAAATCTTCACTGAGCTCTATTGTTTTCGAGGTCAAGTAAAGGTAGGAGCCAAATCCCCTAAGATGTGGTTCCCATCTTCTGAGAACAGTCAATAGCCAAGGATCTGTATTCTGGCTATGTCCTTGATTACCAGAAACTGAAGCTGCAAGGACATATTTGAAAAAGAGAAAAAACATTGTGTTTGCTTTTAGGGGCTAGATATTATCCAGAAAAGGGGTTCTCTTAGTAATCTTTGGTGCTGGAATTTATGAGCCAAATTATTTGATAAAGGCCATAATTTTTCCTGAGATTTTCAAAGAAGAGATAGCCAAATAATGACAGAAAATGTAATACCAAGCATGGTTTATCTTCGGGAATTCCTCAGCTATCCACACAGGGGAAAAGGTGCCCACAGCGGGCCTTTTGAGGAGCCCCGTGGGGGTTATTTCAGCTCTCACACCAGGGAAATCTAGGGATACATCTGCTGTGCCTCCTGAGTTCCCTTTAAGTTTATGCATGCTGCAGCATTTTGTGTTATTGTTTTGCTAACTCATGGGAGGCCTATAGGATAAGTTTTATATTAACCCACACTTACAATGAAATGTTTTACACAGTAATGAAAGATTGGCAAATGAATTATGCAATTTTGCTAGTATGGGAAGATATGTCTTGTGGGGTCTCTATTAAAATTAAAGGCAGATAAATTATTATTATTTAATCAGCTTATTAACATCAGAAGACCAATATTGATTTAAAGTTCAAAGAACTGGAATCCTCAATACATGTATTTTTCTTGATGTTATCACTGAATCTTAGGGCTGGGTCTTATAGTTAGAGAAGATGAGAAGAGCTATTTTATCACCATTAGAGGGTTCTTTTCATATGTCCAAATCATACTTTCATTGTGTCACTGACAAAATACTGCTCAGCTACTGGGTGTTTATTTATTTCAAGAGAGGTTGATGAATATTATTTCCTAAAAAATGAAAATATTACTTTAATTTTTATCCTTTAGAAGAACATATGTAATTGGTGATGATCAATTATAAAAGACAAACAACCAATAATATATATATATTATATATATAATGAAAAACTTTTTTTCTTTAAGTTTTATCTTGTGTTTCTTTTGCCATACAGAAATATTTTAGTTTGATGAAGTCCCCATTTTTTTTAGCTTTGATTATGTAACCTTTGCCATTGGTACCACTTTATAGATTTAAGACTATACTTTATAGATGTTCTTTATAGATTCAGGTCTGATCTCAAGGTCTTTGATCCATTTTGAGTTGACATTTGTGTAAGGTGTGAGATATGGATTCAACTTTAATTTCTTATATATGCTTATTCCAATTGTCCCAACAGCAATTGTTGAAGAGTCTGTCTATTCTATTTCATGTTCTCAGCTCCTTTATCAAAAATTAATTGACCGGACACCTCTGGGTTGTCATAGGATATTCAATTCTAACTTGTTGGTTCAAAAGTCTGTCTTTGTTCATATACCATGCTGTTTAGATCACTATGGCTTTGTAGTAGAGCTTAAAATTAGGTTATAAGATTCCTCCCAAGTTTTTGTTTCTCAGAATGGTTTTAGCTACTGAGGCCTTTTATGGTTCCACACAAATTTCTAAGTTTCTGAAGAATGCTGTCTGAATTTGGATTAGTATTGTATTAAATCTATAGAGTAGTTTAATAAGATTGTAATTTTGTTAACATTGATTCTTCAAATCCACGAGCATGTAATATTTATCATTTCCTTAGGTCTTTTTCAATTTCTTAAGTATTTTGAAGATTTTGTGGTATATTTTTCTCACCACTTTTGTTATGTTGATTCTGAGATATTTGATGGTTTTTGACACTATTTTAAATGGGATAGACTGAATTCTTTTGCCAACTCATTATGTGTATTGACTTTATAGTCAGCCACTTCACCACTTTGCTGTATTCATTTATTGTTTCTAGGGGCTTTTTCATGAACTCTATAGAGTCTTCAAGGTATATCTACATAACATCTGCAAATACAGATAGATTGACTTCAACTTTACAATTTGGAACCCTCTTATTTCCTTCTCTTGCCTGACTGCTTTTGCTAGGACTTCTTTTACTATGTTGACCAAGAGTAGAGACAATGTTCATCTTTGCCTTTGCCTGACATCAGTATAAATGGTTTCAAGTTTTTACCGTTAAGAATATTAGCTATGGTTTTTTATATTTATTATTTATTTATTTGTTTGTTTGTTTGTTTATGTCTTTGGTTGTTGGGACACACCTAGCGACGCTCAAGGGTCACACTTGACTATGCGCTCTGAAATCCCTCCTGGCTTGGGGGACCATATGGGATGCCAGGGGATAGAACAGTGGTCTGTCCTAGGCTGGCGCGCACAAGGCTCGATGCTTTAGGCCTTGCACCACCTCTCCATAAACATGAGTTTATGGACTTATATTGCCATTGATTTTCCCATTCTTTACTTCAAAATCTGCATGTAATCAATAATACATTGTTGTATGCTAGTACAACAAATACAGTTTTTGTTACTGTACCAGCCTAGTCTACATTTCTACTCACTTCATAATACCAACCACTTCTTTCTTTCTAGTAGAAATAAGTAGCTGTTCTACTTCTTGCTTCTACTCTGATAGGAGAGATGAAATTGTCAGCAAGACAAGGCAGGAATTTGTTCGATACTCAGCTTTTTAGTATAATGAGATTTCTAGTAGATGTCTTTATAGTGAAAGTGTCCCATAACTGTCGAATCTTTTCTCTGAGACACATTTTTAATATGTTGAAAAAAAATGTCCATATATTTTGTCACTTTTGGGCAGTCCATTGTAGGCCTTCAAACTATATTCTTTTAGTGTTACTTCTTCATATAACTTTTCGGTACCCATCTGTAGGTTTTACTATTGAAACATTCTTTTTAAAGCAAACATTTTTCATAAAACAAAAAATAATCATATTTATAATACTTTTAGAGGTCTTGTATATTAAGTAAAGAAAACCTAGAAAATGTTGAACACGTAGAAAGAAAATTTCTGAATAACCCATAATCATATTTAACATTTCATTATTTTTTAGATTTATTTTCTGTGTGTGTTAAATATAACTAGAATATAACTGTACATACAACTCTTTCTTTGGGGGGGCACACCCGGTGATGCTCAAGGGTTACTCTTGGCTATGTGCTCAGAAATCGCTCCTGGCTTGGGCACCATATGGGACACCAGAGGAGCGAACTGCAGTCCATTCTAGGTTAGCGCGTGTAAGACAAACACCCTACTGCTTGTGTCACAGCTACAGTCCCAACAACTCTCATCTCAAGGACTCTTTGAAAGCACTGAAATATTGAATATTGAAATATTCAAAGCATTTTCTTGTGGCTTTGAACATTTTTGAAAAAAGATTCACTTAAAAAGTACATAAATTTTATCATGAAAACAGGTTAGGGCTATTTATTCATATTTCTGTTGCCTTCCCTTTGCTTCAGTTTTTCCTAATAAAGAATATTGATCATACATATTTTAATATGTAAATATTTTAGTTTATATTTATTGAGGTCAGTTATTTTTTACAACATCATATAAGTTTTAGGAGTGTAACTTCATAACTCTGGATACTATGTCACACCCAACACTAAGTTTTCAATAACTCTCCACAAATAATTAAGCTTTCCTGTATCAATGCCTCCTTTTTTATCCTCTGCTGCTTGTAATCATTATTTGTGCCAGTCTTAGAACTGTTCTTGTTTCTTTTGATTATCTGATTTATTTCTTCATATTCACACATGATTAAACTTGTCTAATATTTGTCTTTCTTTTTTCTTATTGAACTTCCTACAATCCCTAAAGTTCCATTCATATTGTCACAATAACAAAAATTTCACCTTTAAAAAATGATTATCGAATACTATTCAGTGTTTACTTGCACCTTATTTTCTTTGTCCATTTATTATCAATCAACATGTTGATAAATGTCTTGGTTATTATAAATTTGTAATGTACTTAAGTCTACATATATTGCTTATATTAAGTTTTCCATAGCCTAGCAGTAAATTTGCTATTTTATCATATATTTCATGTTCTCCACATAATATTCTACAATTTCTATTCCTACTACCAATCTGTGAAGACTAATGTTTTTACACACTGATACCAATACATGTTCTTTTTTGTTTTCTTTTATATGCTCTATTCAAATCTTTGAAGTGACTTGTTATTATGCTTTTACTTGCATATTTGTAAATAATAAGTGCTATTTAGCATTTATTATTTTTATATTGGCCATTTATATGTCTTCTTGGAAATATCTATTCAACCCTTTTTTTCCATTGAAACATCAGCAGAAAGTTTAGTAAGCTCTTCTTTTATTTGTTTTTTTTAAAAGGATAAGAGTTAAAAAATATATTAATAATGGTATGAGTGTGGCAATTGTTGTTTGCATAGGCCCAGCAAAATATGGGTAAAATGAGGGGGAAAAAAGCCTTGTCCGAAATACAAAGAGACCTTATCCCTGAAGTTCTCCGGCATAAGACCGACTCTGGGCACCAGGCATACTATACTAGGTTGTCCAACTCCTGAGTCATTCTCTGTGGTCACGGTGAAATTTTTTTTTTTTTCACACATTAGCTGCTATTGTTGTCTGGATTCTTTTTTTTTTTTTTTTTTGGGTTTTTCCGGCCACACCCTTTTGATGCTCAGGGGTTAGTCCTGGCTAAGTGCTCAGAAACTGCCCCAGGCTTGGGGGGACCATATGGGACACCGGGGGATCGAACTGTGGTCCTTCCTTGGCTAGCTCTTGCAAGGCAAACACCTTACCTCTAGTGCCACCTTGCCGGCCCCATGTTGTCTGGTTTCTATAGTTAAATTTTTGGTTTCTGTGCCTGAAGGATTCTGGTTTCTGTATGGTTTCTGTGTTTCATGGAAGTCAGGATGTAACCCATTAGCCCATATTTAAAAAAAATTTTTTTTTTTTGTCTTCTCTATTTTGTTTTGTAACTTTTTTCTTTGATTTTTTTCTTTCCCCTTTCTTCTTCCAAAGGGATACTTACAGCACCTAGACAGAATCCTCCCATGTCCCTTCTTGTATATCAAATAGAGCCACATTACTGAAATCACCTTGATCAGCATCATATTTGGAGGGAGAAAAACCAGACAGTCGTATGTCCATTTGGTGGAAATAAAAAATGACCAGACTTGGGCCCGGAGAGATAGCACAGCGGTGTTTGCCTTGCTAGCAGCCAATCCAGGACCAAAGGTGGTTGGTTCCAATCCCGGTGTCCCATATGGTCCTCCGTGCCTGCCAGGAGCTATTTCTAAGCAGACAGCCAGGAGTAACCCCTGAGCAATGCCGGGTGTGGCCCAAAAAAAAACCGACCAGACTTGAACACAAAATTTAAAGTCAAAGACAACAGAAATGATACCCAATCTACATCAAGCTGTACATGGGGATGTTGGGGGAACAGCTGCACTAGCATTAAGGGGGGTAGGGGAGGGGGAAGAGGGATGCATGCTGGGAACAGGAGTGGAGAGAGGACAACATTGGTGGTGGGAATGCCCCTCATTCATTACTACTATGTGCCTTAAATATTACTATGAAAGATTTGTAATTCCCTTTGCTCACAATAAAAAAATAAAGAATAGAATGTTGGGTCTATGGAAAAAATTTTATTTTATTGAAACCATTGTGATTTACAAAGTTCTTCATAGTTGGATTTCAGACATACAGTGAATTGCACCACCAGTGTTGACCTCTCTCCACCAATGTTCCCAGAGTGCATTGTATACCACCACTATTTGCCCCCAAGCCTGCCAGAATAACAGGCCCATTTTAAGTTTAGATTGTTATAGTTTCAGTCCCTTGATTCTATTATTGTTGACTTTGGCTTAGATATTTAATTCTGTTCATTTTTTCCTCTATAAAAGCACCTGAAACCACTTGGTCTCTGGCCACATCCTTTCTATTTTTTTCATTCTTAATTTTATAGAAAAATGCAAAAATATAAGTTAAACAAAGTAATTTATGTCCCAAGGTTCTATGAAAAAGGTGGGAGTCCATATCTAAAATATTTTTTTTTAAAAGGAGGTAGGAATGTGATTGGACAGCGACCGTCTAACCCAGAACCCAGATCCCAGACATGGAACATACACAGGTCCCAGCAACAGCACCAGGAACCAAACTCGTCCTCAGGGAAACTCCAAATGCCGTCCTGGCACCAACTTGCACCAATTTTAACATGACATCCTGACATGAGGAAACAGCAACAACTTGAGCTAAGAAAGGGCTGTCCTAACTCATAACCTAGTGGTATGATGGAATCATGAGACAAGTCATCCTTTGCCCTAAGCAAAAAACAAAATCGCTATCTACAGAAGATTGACTTTGACAAACATGGTCTGGACAGAACCTATCGAGGCACTAGTGAGGAAATTCCAAGCCTAGGCCTTGGCCTTGGATTTCTACAAAAAAAAAAGACCTCTAATTCCAGAGGTCTAACACTGACCAGAACTTCCAGAACCATGCTGAAAGACTATAGCCTAGGCTCTGTCCTAGGATCTGAGCAAAAACCAAGACCACTAATTACAGAAGACAGATTACAGCAACAGTGAAGGAACAGCTAGAACTAGAACTGTAAAGAACAAATCTGTCTTAATCTTCACCCTATGACCTATGTAAATAACAATATCTTAAGCTATAGAGGTGGGATGTCATCACCCACAACTGAAAAAAAAGTTTCCTGGCACCATAAAAAGACCTTGGGGTGTGTAAATGAGTGAGTATGGAGCCTGTCGTTGTTCCCATGACAGTATACTTCAAGAGCCGAGAAACCCTGTATCTCTTAGGTCAGGGAATTCCTGTTCTAATTTCCCCAATATTTACTGTGCCTATACAAAATTAACAAACAAACAAAACAAAGAAGAAACAACCCCGTTTTAAGAAGTGGCTGGTCTGGTTTTTGTTTGTTTATTTATTTGCTTGTTTCTTCATAGCTGATTGTTTTGGTTTTTGGTTTATTCTTTTTAAATTATTTTTGTACTTTTGTTGTTATTCCCTTATTGTTTTGCATTTTTTGTTTGCTTTGTTTTGCTACCATTTTCTTCTTTTTTCCCTTTCTTCTTCTAAATAGATATTTATAACACCTATATCAACTCAGTTTTTTTCTCTTTTTTGTTTGCCTTTTTTCTCTTTTCTTATATTTCTTATATGAATATATCAGTAATATGTTACAGGAATCACCATGATCAGACTCATAATTTGAGGGGAATAATGGATGGTACCAAGGCCAGACTGTCATATGTTCATTTGGTGGAAATAAAAAATGATCATATTTGGATACCAAATCTAAAGTCAATGATAACAGAATCGATACCCAATCTACAACAAGCTGTACAAATGGGGAACAGTAGTGCACTAGCTTTATGGGGGTAAAGGAGAGAGATGTGGGATGCATGCTGGGAACAGGGGTGGAGGGAGGACAACCTTGGTGGTGGGAATTCCCCTCATTTATTGTCACTATGTGCCATAAATATTACTATGAAAGATTTGTAATTCACTTTGATCACAATAAAAATTTAATTAAAAAAAATAGGAGGTGGCAGTTTTATGTATAGGTACAGCAAAAGTTAGGAAAAATAGAAAAAAAAACCTTTGGCCTAAAAACAGGGTGTTCCTACCCATGAAGCATCCTGCCATAAGACCAACTACAGGGGCCAGAGTGATAGCACAGCTCTAGGGCATTTAACATGTGTGCAGCTGAACCAGGATGGATAGTGGTTCGAATCCGGAGTCCAGCTGGTCCCCAAGCCAGGTGCAATTTCTGAGCTCATAGCCAGGAGTAACCCTTGAGCATCATCAGTTGGTGTGGCCCCAAACAAAAACAAAACAAAAAAAGACCAACTACAGGCTCTGGACATACAAAGTTGTCTAATCCCAAAGTCTTTTTTCATGGTCCCAGGAAAAGTTCTCCTTAATTATGATTGTTGGAGTAAGGCTCAGTAATTAGAAATCTTGGTTTTTGCACAGATCTTTTGTTCAAGACAGGGTGTCATGAAGCATCCTCTGGTTTCATCTAAACATTAGGTGGCAAAGCAGGGAAGCCTGCCCTGAAAGAAAGTTGTTTCTGTATCCACATTGTCAATGTGTCCTATGAGCCCACCCTAGAACAAGTCAATTCCAGGCCAACATTAGGACCTTCCCAGTATAAGTTCGATTCCTGGTGCTGTTGCAGAAAAACAGGCTGGTTCCAAAAATGGAATTTAAGGTTTGTGTGTGAACAACTGATGTCTGATCAACTGAAGCTTAAGTCAAGTCACTATGACAAATGTTCAGGGTGAAATGCTCCTCTACAATATAAAATTTATGAGTTCCTATAGCTATTAGAAAAGAACCTCTTTCTGGGCCCGGAGAGATAGCACAGTGGCGTTTGCCTTGCAAGCAGCCGATCCAGGACCAAAGGTGGTTGGTTCGAATCCCGGTGTCCCATATGGTCCCCCGTGCCTGCCAGGAGCTATTTCTGAGCAGACAGCCAGGAGTAACCCCTGAGCACTGCTGGGTGTGACCCAAAAACCAAAAAAAAAAAAAAAAAAAAAAAAAAGAAAAGAACCTCTTTCTATGATTTCTCCATTTTAATATGCATATCCAGAAAGGAACAATGACACAGGATACTACTGGTGTATGTGGAGGTAAGATAACAAGCTAAACAATCATTGTAACCTAGTTTTAACATGAACTCAGAACTGAAGAGAAACTTATCTAGAATTTTCTACTAAACAAATCTAAGAAAGGGATGGTAAAAACTACAACTACATAAAGAAATATACAATAAGAATTACACCTATTAAAATACATCAAAACACATACACAAAGGAAATATACATATAATAACTTTAGGTCTTTTGAAATGGTGTGGGGTTGGGGGATAAAATCCAGAGATAGCTTCAGCCTGCAACCAGGTCTTGTAGAGTCTGAAAAACGGCTCATAGCAGTCACAGATCAGGAGATGTCCTTGAGTTGAGGATCTCTCAAAAGCCGAATTCTACTGAGAACAACAGTCCACATCAAAGGGAAGTGGGAGAAAAAAGGCCTCGAAAAGCAAATCAGCTGCAGTGGTGGTGGCAGCTTCTTCCCAGGCTGAGGCAAGGTGGGCTGGAAAGCTGTTTCTTTGCTTTGGAAGAGCTGGCAGTTAGGTGGGGTGCGGTGAATGTTCCTGAGGGTTAAAAACCAAGAAAGCAAAAATGAGAAAAATGAAGTAAAAATGAGAAAGTAAAAATGGTTAAATAGGGAGAAATAACAGAACAGGAAAAAGAGTGAAAAGAATGAAAATATTTGTAAAGCGGTAACAGGGGAAGGGGAAATGGAAGGGTTATATATAATAGGGGGAAGGACAATATACAACATAGACAGGCATTATGTACAATGCAGACAGCCTCTAGACAGACATAGAGACACACACACAAACACATTAGACACACACACTCAAACACAAATGGACAATAAAAATAGATCCATAGGTTTCAGTTGAAAAACGGATCCAGGGGGATCAGTTTGAGCACTTAAAAAATATAAAGCCGCTTTGCAAAAGCTGGCTCCCTGTGTGTGACACCAGGCGGGGAAAATCCGCGAAAGTACACCGGCCCAGTGGGGCTCAGCTGTGAAAGACTGTGAGTGTGACCTGTCTATGTCTGTCTACTGTCCTCTTGCGTGAAACTCTTGCGAGTGGGGCAAAAAGAGGCTCAGAGGAGCACGGCCGCTCCGCTTCGCTACGGGGCCGTGCACTCTTACTAAGGAAAGAACTCCATTGCAACAAGAAGGAAAAATCACACTAAGAACGGCGCTATATCACAGAAGCAAACATTTCTCTCTGGACTGTCTTCTCTGTTACATGCTCGGGCCTAAGATTTGACCCAGTGTGAGGCTTCATCCACGGAGGACTCCCCTCCCTTAGAGGCAAGTCAGCCCATCCAGAAAGGGAGGAGCCAGAGGAGTGTGCTGCCTACATCATATAGACAATGAATACCACTACAACACGTAGAAAAACCCACAATACAAATGTGACAATGGGGAAACAGCGCAGGCCAGCATCAGACATAGAGAATGAAGATGACAATTCTGAGGACCAGATAATGACTGAACAACTAATCAACCTCTCAGATAAGGACTTTAGACTAGCAATATGGAAGGTGCTCAACAGACTCCAAGAAACCATGGATCGAGTTGAACAGAACACTAATAAGAACCAAGAAAATATGAAGGCAGAAATGACAAAACTCCAAACTGAAATAACATGTCAACTAACAGGCCTGAAAAACTCAGTAAACGAAGTGAATGACAAAATGGATAAGCTCTGGGACAGGGTATCAGAAGCTGAGAATAGACTTGGTGCTGTGGAAGATGAGATACATAACAATTCCATACAGCAGGAGAGATTGGACAAAAAACTTAAAGCAAATGAGCAGACAATGGAAAAATTAGTCAAAGAATGGGAACAGACGAAAATAGAAGTCTATGATAAGATCAACAGAAACAACTTAAGAATCATTGGAGTCCCAGAGACCCAGGAAGAAAATTTCCAGGAAGAATCAATGGTCAAGAACATCATTAAAGAGAAACTTCCAGAGCTAAAGAATATATGTGATCAAATCCTGCATGCCCGAAGAGTACCAACCAAAAGAGACCCCAGAAAAACCACCCCAAGACACATCCTAGTCACAATGACAAATCCCACAGATAGAGACAGAATTCTGAAAACAGCAAGATCAAAAGGGGGAAATCATGTTCAAGCAAGCTTCCCTGAGATTTACAGCAGACCTGTCACCAGAAACGCTCAATGCCAGAAAGCAGTGGTGGGATATTGTGACAAGACTGAATGAAATGAATGCTTCACCCAGAATACTATACCCAGCAAAACTCACTTTCCGGTTTGATGGAAGAATACATGGTTTCACAGACAAAAAACAGCTCAGAAACTTCACAGACACAAAACCAGTCTTAAGAGAAAAACTGAAAGACCTAATCTAAGACAAGACTACCCAAAAGACACACCAAATTTTGAAATAAAGATGGCGTTAAATCCCAGGACAATTCTTTCTCTCAACGTCAATGGACTAAATGCACCAGTTAAGAGACACAGAGTGGCTAAATGGATCAAAAAACTCAATCCAACCTTCTGCTGCCTACAAGAAACGCACCTGAATAGTCAGAACAAACATAGACTCAAAATAAAAGGCTGGAGAAAAGTTATCCAAGCAAACAACACCCATAAAAAAGCTGGAGTGGCCATACTAATATCAGATAATGCAAACTTTATACTCAGGAAGGTTGTAAGGGACAAAGACGGACATTTTATATTAATCAAGGGGTACGTAGAGCAGGAAGAATTCACTCTCCTAAACATATATGCACCGAATGAGGGGCCAGCAAAATATTTAATACAACTGCTGACAAATCTGAAAAATAATATCAACAACAACACAATAATTGTGGGGGACCTAAACACGGCTTTGTCAACACTGGACAGGTCAACCAGACTGAAACCCAACAAGAATATACTAGACCTGAGGAGAGAAATGGAAGAAAGAGGCCTAGTGGATATATATAGGACACTCCATCCCCAGAAACCTGGATACACATTCTTCTCCAATGTACATGGGACATTCTCCAGGATAGACTACATGCTGGCACATAAAACATACCTCCATAAGATCAAGAGGATAGAAATTTTGCAGACTACCTTCGCTGACCACAAGGCTCTGAAATTATTTGTGAACTCCAAAGGGACTCAGAAGAAACACTTTAACACCTGGAAGTTAAACAGCCTCATGCTCAATAACCAGTGGGTCCGAGATGAAATCAAGGAGGAAATAAAAAGGTTCCTGGAAACAAATGACAATAAAGACACAAACTCTCAGAACTTATGGGACACAGCAAAAGCAGTACTGAGAGGAAAATTTATAGCTTTGCAAGCACACATCAGGAAGGAAGAAGGAGCTTACCTGAGTAGCTTAATGACACAGCTAATAGAACTAGAAAATGCTCAACAAAAGGACCCAAGAACAGGAAGACAGAAGGAAATAACAAAGCTGAGAGCAGAAATCAACGAAGTGGAAACTCAAAAAACAATCCGAAAGATCAACGAAAGCAGAAGTTGGTTCTTTGAAAAAATAAACAAGATTGATAGACCACTGGCAAACCTAACAAAGAAAGAGAGAGAGAGAAACTTGATAACTCGTATCAGGAATGAAAAAGGAGAGATCACTACTGATATGACAGAGATTCAAAGGGTAATCAGAAACTACTTTGAAAAACTCTACGCCACTAAAAATGAGAACCTGGAAGAAATGGATAAATTCTTGGACTCTTATAATCTTCCACGGTTGAAGGAAGAGGATGTAGCATATCTAAACACCCCCATCACCATTGATGAAATTAAAACAGTAATCAAATGTCTGCCGAAAAACAAAAGCCCAGGTCCAGATGGATTCACTAATGAATTCTATCAAACTTTCCAAGAGGAACTACTGCCAATCTTGGCAAGACTCTTTCATGAAATTGAACAAACAGAAACACTTCCAAATATCTTTTATGAAGCCAACATCACCTTGATACCTAAACCAGACAGAGACGCTACCAAAAAAGAAAATTACAGACCAATATCACTGATGAATGCAGATGCAAAGATCCTCAACAAAATCCTGGCAAATAGGATTCAATGCCTCATTAAGAAGATCATCCACTACGATCAAGTAGGTTTCATCCCAGGAATGCAAGGCTGGTTTAACATCCGTAAATCTATCAACATAATACACAACATCAATAACAAGAAAAATAAAAACCACATGATCATATCAATAGATGCAGAGAAAGCATTTGATAAGGTCCAACACCCATTCTTGATCAAAACTCTCAGCAAGATGGGAATGGAGGGAACCTTTCTCAATATAGTGAAGGCCATCTACCACAAGCCAGTGGCAAATATTATCCTCAATGGAGAAAAACTGAAAGCCTTCCCTCTAAATTCTGGCACAAGACAAGGCTGTCCTCTCTCACCACTCCTATTCAACATAGCACTGGAAGTACTTGCTATAGCGATTAGGCAAGAAAAGGATATCAAGGGAATCCAGATAGGAAAGGAAGAAGTCAAGCTCTCACTGTTTGCAGATGACATGATACTCTACTTAGAAAACCCTAAAGACTCTATCAAAAAGCTTCTAGAAACAATAGACTCATATAGCAAGGTGGCAGGCTACAAAATTAACACACAAAAATCAATGGCCTTTCTATACACCAACAGTAATAAAGAAGAAATGGACATTAAGAAAACAACCCCATTCACAATAGTACCACACAAACTCAAATATCTTGGAATCAACTTGACTAAATATGTGAAGGACCTATACAAAGAAAACTATAAAACTCTGCTCCAAGAAATAAGAGAGGACACACGGAAATGGAAACACATACCCTGCTCATGGATTGGCAGGATTAACATCATCAAAATGTCAATACTCCCCAAGGCATTATACAGATTTAATGCCATCCCTCTAAAGATACCCATGACATTCTTCAAAGAAGTGGATCAGACACTTTTGAAATTCATTTGGAACAATAAACACCCTCGAATAGCTAAAGCAATCATTGGGAAAAAGAATATGGGAGGAATTACTTTTCCCAACTTTAAACTGTACTACAAAGCAACAGTTATCAAAACAGCATGGTATTGGAATAAGGATAGGTCCTCAGATCAGTGGAATAGGCTTGAATACTCAGAAAATGTTCCCCAGAGATACAACCATCTAATTTTTGATAAAGGAGCAGGAAATCCTAAATGGAGCAGGGAAAGCCTCTTCAACAAGTGGTGTTGGCACAATTGGATAGCCACTTGCAAAAAATTAAACTTAGACCCCCAGCTAACATCATGTACAAAGGTAAAATCCAAATGGATTAAAGACCTCGATATCAGCCCCAAAACCATAAGATATATAGAACAGCACATAGGCAAAACACTACAGGACATTACAGGCATCTTCAAGGAGGAAACTGCACTCTCCAAGCAAGTGAAAGCAGAGATTAACAGATGGGAATATATTAAGCTGAGAAGCTTCTGCACCTCAAAGGAAATAGTGCCCAGGATACAAGAGCCACCCACTGAGTGGGAGAAACTATTCACCCAATACCCATCAGATAAGGGGCTAATCTCCAAAATATACAAGGCACTGACAGAACTTTACAAGAAAAAAACATCTAACCCCATCAAAAAATGGGGAGAAGAAATGAACAGACACTTTGACAAAGAAGAAATACGCATGGCCAAAAGACACATGAAAAAATGTTCCACATCACTAATCATCAGGGAGATGCAAATCAAAACAACGATGAGATACCACCTCACACCCCAGAGAATGGCACACATCACAAAGAATGAGAATAAACAGTGTTGGCGGGGATGTGGAGAGAAAGGAACTCTTATCCACTGCTGGTGGGAATGCTGTCTAGTTCAACCTTTATGGAAAGCGATATGGAGATTCCTCCAAAAACTGGAAATCGAGCTCCCATACGATCCAGCTATACCACTCCTAGGAATATACCCTAGGAACACAAAAATACAATACAAAAACCCCTTCCTTACACCTATATTCATTGCAGCTCTATTTACCATAGCAAGACTCTGGAAACAACCAAGATGCCCTTCAACAGATGAATGGCTAAAGAAACTGTGGTACATATACACAATGGAATATTATGCAGCTGTCAGGAGAGATGAAGTCATGAAATTTTCCTATACATGGATGTACATGGAATCTATTATGCTGAGTGAAATAAGTCAGAGAGAGAGAGAAAAACGCAGAATGGTCTCACTCATCTATGGGTTTTAAGAAAAATGAAAGACACCCTTGTAATAATAATTTTCAGACACAAAAGAGAAAAGAGCTGGAAGTTCCAGCTCACCTCAGGAAGCTCACCACAAAGAGTGATGAGTTTAGTTAGAGAAATAACTACATTTTGAACTGTCCTAATATTGAGAATGTATGAGGGAAATGTAGAGCCTGTTTAGGGTACAGGCGGGGGTTGGGTGGGGAGGAGGGTGATTTGGGACTTGGGTGATGGGAATGTTGCACTGGTGATGGGTGGTGTTCCTTTTATGACTGAAACCCAAACACAATCATGTATGTAATCAAGGTGTTTAAATAAAAAAAAAATTAAAAAAAAAAATATAAAGCCAGCAAGTCTAATAAAAGGTTTTCCAATTCCTAGGCAAATTATTATTGTTGAGGGTAAACTTTGCTGAAGAAAGGCTTACTGGGTTAGATTGTGCATAGAGTATTTTTAAAAGAATTATAATTTTTAAATCAGAATACTAAGTAATATGCTAATAAGCACTGTAAAGAGAGTCTACACCATGAAGTATCATTAAAAGGTCTTAAGTATCCAGGTTCCTTACCCGAAAGCAAACTAAAACATGGATATTATGATATAATAGTAAAATGTCTTGAAATGAAAACAAATAGCAAAAACACACAAGACATTATCATAATAAGCACTGCATTTGGAATCTAATATAGCTCTGTAATGTGAAACTAGGGTCACCAACATATAGCTCCAAGAACCACTCCACTGTGAACAAAAAGATTAAGGAGTATAATAGACATATTAAGATTCAAACATAAAAACATTCTTATAGTGAGCACTGTAGTTAGAGTCTATGACTTCCAAATGCATTCTGCACCTGTTTCTGTGGGTAAAAGTATTAGAACATTATTATAAACATCTATAAAGAGCAGCTATTTGAACACATGCTCAATCTAAACAGCTGTATCTGTTGCTGCAGGTATCTTTGAAGTATCAAAGAGAATGTAAGCTCTTGTGTTTCTCCTCTTGCAGTCAATTTATTTCTTTCTTCTCGCTATATTCTTGAGCCAGTGGTATTTGAGACAACTACCATTTAGACCACTATATTTTTTCTTGCATTTTATTTTAAATAAGACATCTATGTGATATTCTGTATTTATCATTCTTCTGGCTTCATTTTACGTATATTTTAGTTCCATCCATGTTCCTGCAAATTTCATAATTGTATTATTATTCACAGCTATGTAATATTCCATTGCATATGTGTATCACATCTTCATGATCCGCTCAACTCATTTATTGTTGGACATCCAGGTGGATTCCAAGTGCTGCAATGAATAGAGGTTTGCACACATTTCTTGGATGAATGTATTTCTGTCCTGGTGATAAATACCCAAAAGAGGGGTTTTTGGGTCATAATGCAGGTCAATATTGAGTTCAGTGAGAATCCTCCATACTGTTTTCCATAGGGGTTGGATCAGGCAGCATTCCCACCAGTAGTTCATGAGAGATCCTTTCTCACCACACCCCTGCCAACAGTTATTGTTCCCAGATTTTTTGATCTGTGACGTCCTCGCTGGTATAAGAGGATATCTTATTGTTGTCTTAATTTGGATTTTCCTAATGATAAGTGATGATGAACATTTTTTATGTGTCTGTTGGCCATCTGTTGGTCTTCCACAGAGAAGTGTCTGTTCATTTTCTTTCCCCATTTTTGATGGGGTTTTTAGGTTTTGTGGAGTATATCCTAGAAACCTTTATCTGATGTGTTGTGTGCAAAAAATGCTCTCCCATTTAGTAAGATATCTTCTAATTTTAGCCCATGTTTCTTTTGCCATACAGAAACTTTTTCGTGGGCCCGGAGAGATAGCACAGCGGCGTTTGCCTTGCAAGCAGCCGATCACCAGCACCAAAGGTGGTTGGTTCGAATCCCGGTGTCCCATATGGTCCCCCGTACCTGCCAGGAGCTATTTCTGAGCAGACAGCCAGGAGTAACCCCTGAGCACCGCCGGTTGTGGCCCCAAAACAAAAACAAAACAAACAAACAAACAAAAAAAACTTTTTTGTTTGATATAGTCCCATTTGATGATGTAAGCCTTGCCATTGGCATCCTATCATCGAAGACTTCTTTGAGGTATAAGCCTTGGAGTTTTCTTCTTATGTTTTTCTGAATAAACTTTGTGAATCTCAACATTTGTAATCCACTTTGAATTGACTTTTGTGTAAGGTTTGAGATATGCATTAATCTTTTATTTCTTACCCATGGTTATCCATTATTCCAACACCATTTGTTGAATGGTCTGTCTTTGTTTCATTTCAAATTCTTGGTTCTTTTGTCAAAGTTGACCATATACTTGTGGGTTTGTTACTGAATATTCCATTCTGATCCATTGATTTGAAATTTTGTCTTTGTTCAAATACCATGTTGTTGTTGTTGTTGTTGTTGTTGTTTATCACTATGGCTTTGTAGTAGAGCTTCAAATTAGGTAATGAGTTGTCTCCCAGTTTTTTGTTTTTTCAATATTGATTTGTCTATTTTAGGTCTTTTATGGTTCAACACAACTTTATAATTGATTGTCTTAAGTTCTTGAAGAATGTTGTCTAAATTTGAATAGAAAATGCTTTTAATCTATACAGTAACTTAGGTAAGATAGTCACTTTGATGATATTGATTTTTCCAATCCATGAGCATGAAATGTTCTTCCATTTCCTTAGGTCTTCTTCAATTTTTTTGACCATATTTTGAATTGATTGTCTGTTGTTGTTGCAGTGTTTGAGTTATTTACATATTTTAGATATTTGTTCTTTGCTAGTATGTTAGTTGTCAATAATAATTCTATAATAATTCTCTTAATTTAGTGCTGCCTTTTCAATTTTGTGGGAATTCTTGAGTTTCCTATAGACCTATATGTTTATTTTTGGTTCTGCTTTCCTTGTGATTTTAATTGAATTCTCAAAAAATGTCTCTAAGGTTTCTGTCAGAGTGTATACAGAGTATATATGTTTTATAGTTTCAGACTCTATGCCCAAGTCTTTAATTTATAAGTACACTTGGAATTATTTCTTCCAGATAGATTCCAAGATATAAAATTATCCATAGAATGTGTACATTGCTATAAGCTTCATCTCTGTGCTCCTGTGTCATTGCACCCTTACTTGGTCAATCTTGACTGATTTTATGGGTGAAATTAGAACATCAACATTTGAATACTGATTAGGTGACTAGTGAAGAAAATTTACTCAATGATGTCATTTTATTATGTATTAACTTAAAATTTATTATCTTGATTGGGTCCTTCCCAATGAATTTGCAATTAATTTCCATAAACCATAACCTTTCAACAGTCTGTTGTCTTAAACTTAATTTTAATTTTATTACAGAAATTCAGATGCAGAGTTTAAAATGTTAAATTGTATTATATGGTTTATCATCATCCAGTTTACTCTTACTCACTACTAATTTTACTTCTATCAAGACTTCCAACATTTTTTTTACTTTTCATTCTCTTTGTTGCTATTGTTGTTATGATAAACAGATTTGTTGTATTGTTTTCAAACTTGGCCTTAGTGCTCACTGGAGGCTCACACCTTAATTTTGGTTCTTGTATGTTGTTTACTGTAAATCACACTCATTTAGCTGTGGTTCTTACATACATTTTTTTATAGCATGCCTAAGGGGTTTATATTCCAAGTTATAGGTCTCGCACATTATTTTTTTGTCATCATATTACTCAGAGAGATCACACACAATGTCTTCAGAGTGGTTGTGGAAATGAGAAATGTAGCAGTGTATGTGGAGAACATAAAAAAATTATATTTTAAAATATATCAAAAATAGAACTATTATGAAATCACACTGCTCTTCTGCTGAGGTTTCATAGAAGAGTACAGGATACATATTAGGCTCATCTGTACAGCCTGGGGATCAAACTCAAGATCTCATATATGGAATACAGACACTTCTAGTCATTGAAGAATACTCTAGGCCTGAGAGGCTTCTAATTTTAAATTTTATAGTTGTGACATGCTATTTTCTTTTATTTTTATTTCCTTATTTCAGTTTCTTCTGTGCCATAGGGTCAAAGAAACTCTTCATAGATGTTCTTTAGTCCAAGGATAGTGAAAGTGAACATGGGAAAAAAAAACACCTCCTTTCACTCAACCTCATAACTTAAATAGGAATTTTATTATTTAGCACCCCCCCACACGCATTGACATTTCTCATCATTAGATGTATGTAGAATATACTGGTGGTAATCAAGAAGTGAAAAAAATATGAATGCTAGTGGGAAAAAACACAGAGATGATGTTTACTAAACACTTAAATGTTTAGTAAAGTATGATAATTAATCCTGAGATGTGGAGATTAGGTTTTAAAAAATTGAACAATGTCTTAGGTCAAAAATAAAGTATGGAATAACATATTAATTATTTAAAAATAGTTTGTCAATTATTTTAGCAATTCTGACCTTTCAACTAAAACACTGCAATTTTTCTTAAATTCTATTATTTCTTTTATATTTCATGTACATCTACTTTTGGAATCTATGAATAAAATTTAGAATATCTTGGCAATATTATATTGTTGCATATGTTTCAAATGAACATTTAGGTAGGATAATCTCTTACTACAATTTGGAATCATTGTCAAATCTCATGAGAAAATATGTCCATTCTCATTGTATTTCATACAGAATAAATTTTAAATAATTTGTATATTTCCAACATCTTAATTTATTGTATCTCATTTCTTTGGTATAGCATAAATAATTTAGGAAATATAAAATTTTACCTCTTTTGTAAATGAATTGTGTAGTGGTTATATCACATTCAACATCAACACTCACATTTTCAACTTTATTTTGTTGAAATTCCTTTTTTACCCTGAACCACAATGCACCATTAGAAATATCATTAGAAAATAACATTATAAAAAAGAACAAAATCAATTCTAGTTCATAATTGTAAAAATCCATACTTTATTTACATTTCAAGCACTTCCTAACTTTTGCTGGTAGAAAGAAACCCTATAGATATTTTAGGATTTAAACAAGGAAATTAAAATTAAATAATCAAAATAAAAGGTTTCCAGTTAAAGAGAGAAAAGTCAAACATAGTTTAAGGTGTCCTTATTTTTAATAAAAATAATAACATATGATCTTATATCATTCTTATATTATTTTAATAAATATATTATTTGTATACATATAAAATAAATATACAAGTATTTTAATCATTCTTTACAAATATAAAATCATTTATTTTAAGTATCAATTTGCAATATGATTGCCGTGCCTCTATGCATTTAAATTTTTAGCTCTAAAAAGTAAGCAGATATAGCAAAACCCCTTTTAATAGTTCAAATATGAAGACAGGATCTTTTTTTTTCTTTCAAACTTCCTGCAACTTTAGTCAGTTAATCTTATCAACTCCATTAGGCAATATTGTTTGCCCAGCTATTCTCAAATATCAATGCTGCCATGGTAACTTAATATGGTCCTATGACTAAACTTAGAATCTATTTTTAAACAGTCATTTTTTTATGGTCTTTCTATGTTGCTGAATGCATTTACTCCAGACTGAAACATTCTCACTTTGAAACATGTGAAACATTTGAAACATTCTCACTCCTACATACCCAATCATGGTTGATTTATTAAATATTTATCCTAATTTTAAAAATTGTTAAGAAGTCTTCAAGAGTTAATACTCTTGGAAGTTAAAGTGACTTAGTTTCACAGGTAGACTTAATTTATACTTTCCCATATTCTTCTATTAATACCAAATTTACCAGAAGGAATGACCCTATGGTCTTAAAAGGAGAAAGTAACATATTGAGTTAATAATGCTGTGCCTAATATTTATTTATTTAGTAGTGGTACTGGCCATGCTCTATCACACTAAATTCTTTCATAAGCATCTTCTTTACTATGTGACTAAACCATAACTTTCAGTTATTTTACAACCATATTTACAAGATTTTTTTTCCAAAAATGTCTACAATAATATAGTTGGGAATAAAACAGAATGAGAATTGTGTGCACGAATATTTAAGTAGCAGTGTCTATTATTTTCTAAAATATTTGTTTCAATTTAGCTCAGCGGCAGGACGTTTACCTTGAAAGCGCCTGACCCAGGGTGGACCTCGGTTCTATCCCCGGCTTCCTATATGGTCCCCCAAGCCAGGAGGGATTTCTGAGCGTATAACCAGGAGTAACCCCTGAGCGTCACCTAGTGTGGCCTCCCCCAAAAATAATTGTTACAATTTAATAAACAATTGCTAAATAATGTTTTTCTGATTTTTTCCAGTTTATGGCCTAATTGATGTATTATTGTGGTTCTATTTTGAGTGTTTCATATTTTTAAGGATGTGAGTATCTTTTCAGATGCCTGAAAAAATACTTTTTACTTTTCTTATGAGGTATATTTTTTCTCTCACCCTTTTTGTTATTTATTTATTTATTTATTTATTTATTTATTTTATGGGCTTCCTAATTAGTGTTCAAGAGATGCTCCACTGATAATTCTTGTCAACCAAATCTGCATTGCAACCCAATGCAATGCAATAGAATGTAAAGATGCTGCTTGCATATATATTAGCAGGGTACCAGGTCAAGCTGGCTGTGAGGGAATGCTTTCAGGGTTGTGCTTAATAATGCTTACGGGACCACGTGTTTTCAGGAGTCAAAGCCAGGATAAGATGCTCGTGTATCATAATTTCGCTACTATTTCTATGTGCCTGAAATACAATTTTTTAGTTAAAAAACATTTTGGGGCCATCACACCTTGGTGCTCAGTGCTTACTCGTGGTTCTAATGTGTTATAAATATTTTTGTTTTGGTTCCCTTTATACTACCTCTGCCAAATATTTATTAAATCTAAATATGTGTAAGAGTGCTTATGGGATGTTTCTATAAAATGTGTTACCAAAGTCTATAAACACAATACATCCTACTAGAAAAATGGAACATTTTAGTATGTATTTGCATAGTATAAAATCTAGAATTACCAACACAAAAACAAAAATATGAAGAGTGATTATCTCTAGATATCATGATTCTTCATGATTTTTTAAGAATTATCTACCTGGGGGCCAAAAGATCAGAGTTTTCTTTTTAAAATCAATGCCATGAAGATATAGTGTGCTTCTTAGTAGCTATAGTTAATAAAACATATTTGAAACATTCTAACAGAATAAATATTAAAACTTCATAATAAGAAACTAAAAGTAGTAACTATATATGGGATGAATGCCAATGCAATTAGGCAGGATAATCATTTTTCAATTATACAAATATTTCAACATGGTATTATTTTTCTAAAATGAAAGCCAATTATACTTCGATTAAAAGAGAAAAATTTAACTGCATGGACTCATAAAATATAGAGTAATACTAATTTAAGTATTTCACTTCCACATTTATATGTGATATATATATATATATATATATATATATATATATATATAAATCACAGTACTGTAAGGTTTTCATTTTATTTGTTGTTCCTTTTCCCTAAGAAAGATTAAACACTTCAGTCAGTGTCCCTGTCCTGAACCTGTTCTAATCCTCTTCTCATCTGCCACTGTCACTGCTTAGTGTCAACTCTCTATGGTATTAGACTTGCTAAATGCTGCTTCTTAACTCCTGTCTTCAATTGCTTAAAATCTATGGCATTAGACTTGCTAAATGCTGCTTCTTAACTCCTGTCTTCAATTGCTTAAATATTACACATTAAGCATTCAATATTCTTACTACCAATTTAATTTAACAAATACCAATATAATTTAACAAATAATATTTCTGCAATAAAAAAGAAAAGGAATATAAAAGAGATATACCAAAGGTAAAATATAAATATATATAAAATGGTACCTTCCATTAAACCAAGAAATAAAACACTATGAATAGACTCAAGTTCTTTGTGTACTTTTTCTGATTAGATATTCTCACTTGCAAGTCCTTCATTCTCCCAGCATTCCTTGTTTCCAATATACACATTTCAATGATAGTTAAGTGCCTTTATTAATATTTTTATTATATTTGATGGATATTCAAATCAAAATATAACTTTCTTTAACTTTATTGACAACTGATATCATCTGCTATTTATTTTTTAAATTTGGCTTATTTCCTATAAAGCAAACCTCTTAATTCTAACCACAGAACTGAGGTTACTAAAAGGTAGAACAGATTAAAAGGGTGCTAGGTAAGGTAGGATTTTAATCACATATGTACAGAGGACTTAGTGGCACTTAGCTGGTGGACACAGTAATACTCTAACCCAAAAGCTCATAAATATATAAATATTTATATTTATGTCCTTGTAAATTAGTTCATATTAATGAAAATTTAACATAGCTCTTCATAAATTTATCTACAAATTTGCCTGTATCTTACAATAAAACTTCTCAAAAAACAAAATACAATATCGTTATATAAGTAGATTTGAAGAGCAATGATAAAGTCAAACATGAAATATCCTAGTGTCTAATTCCTAGGTTATAAAAAGCTTTAAAATAGTTTTGAATTTTGGGGGGGACATACCAGCAATGCTCAGGACTTATTTCTGTCTCTGCACTCAGGGATCATTCTTTGCAGGGCTTGGGAGATCTCATTTGGTATCTCCTTTATTTCAGTCTGTTAGAACCTGGAAATTTAAGCAAGCTTGGTATTCAGATGGCTTATTTGTCTACTGGCAGATGCTGCTGTCATGTTAGCAGGGAGCTCAGTTAGGGCAGTTGATAAAATTGCCAGCTATGGTCCTCTCCATGTGACTTGGTCTTACAGAAGTACAGCTCAGGCAGAAAATGGAAGCTGACAAAACATTTTTAGCCAGGCTTGGATCTCTTAGATAATCACTTCATCTATATTGTTAAACACCTGGTTTCATTTCTGTCCATTCATTTTTAAGGATACAGATAAAGGACTTGAACCCTTGAACGTGGAGGACAGGTTGTTGCAAGTTTGGCAAATGACTACTTTGAGAAACAATCTATTATACAACATCCCTATGAAAATTTGTATTTCAGTTAACAATTTGACCAGATGTCACAGAGATATTGAATAATTTCATAATTGTGAAATCCAATAAACTATTAAGGCAATAAATAGACTATGATCTGATGAGTTGCCTTCCTGTTGGTAAATCAAAAATAATAACGTTGAATTTCAGATATACCCATGGACCATTTATTACAAGTAAGCCTCAAACCCAACTTCCTTTCAGTTAATACAATAACTTAGATATTAATATATTTTCCAATTACATTCTTAAGAATATTATGCTTAATGCAAGCCTTTGCATTTTTGGATATTAATACTATTAAGTACAAAATTATTGTGATGACTGTATAACACGGGAAATTTGGAATGTTTGGTGCCAAACTCAATTTATTGCTAATATGCTATGTTTAATGATGAACTAGTAACTAATTTAAATCAATTTATTCTCAAATCACTGAGTCTTATAAAGTTATAGACTAATGTAAATATATCTGTTGAACAAATATAAATCCACTATTACTATGTCTTTTTGGCATGTTAAGAATAAAAGTAGAATTTATTAGGAGAAGACTTGCTCTATATATTTATATGACTAGTACTGTTATTTTATAATGAGTGGGAAGCTAAAAACTTCTCATATAACAAATGTTGTCAAATACTGAAGAGTGAAATACCTAACTCTTTAATTGACATTGGAGTTAATACATACTTGTTCATTTGCTATTTTTTTCTGGAAAAAATTTGCAACTGACTCTATACATTTTTTTGCCATGAAGTCTTTATGTTGTTAATCCTTCTAATGACCTGAGTGTATTTTGTTTATATATTGAGAAAGGGATTAGCATTTTGTCTATAAATGTGTCAAAATTATCGTTGTTAAAATTGAGTTTATTGAGAGAATATCAAGAAGGCTTTTGATGTTTGAGAAAAAACAATTTAAAAAATAAATGGATTTATAAAAATATGCAAATTTATACATTTATGAATATTGAAGCTATCATAAAACAATACATTGGTTTTTACACCAACTTCTATGAAATTATTTCTCCAGAAAAATTAAACTTTGAACTTTAATAAAATTATTTTGTTTTGTACAAAGCATTACATTTCTACAAATGGAGAGCCATGCATATACTTAAAATCAAGATAATTTTGAGATACATATATTCATTGGAATCATTCAACACCTTATTTTTAAAAGAGAAGAGAAACATATGCATTACCATTAGAAAACATCTGAATAGCTAATAAAAATATAAGCAGAGTTTTACTATGATCACTCATATACAAAATTTTATATGGGCATATGCTATTAATTTTCGTGTGTGTGTGTGTGTGTGTGTGTGTGTGTGTATGTGTGTGTGTGTGGGTGTGTGTGGGTGGGTGGTTTTTGGGCCATACCTGGTGAAGCTCAGGTGTTTCTCCTGGCTATGTGTTCAGAAATTGCCCCTGGCTTGGGCCACTGCTTGTGCCACTGCTCCAGCCTCGTTGTTAATTCTCTTAAGTATATGCCTGAGTAGAATTGTTGGTTAATCTGATAATTATATTTAATCTTATGCTACTGTTATTGCAATTATATATAGGGCAAAGAAAGTATATTTAACGTTGGAAAAGGGGGGCATTGGTAATGGGAAGGTTGCACTGGTGAGGAGGGATGTTCAATTTTATAATAGAAACCTAACTACTAACATGTTTGTAATCATGGTGTTTAAATAAAGATATTATTTAAAAAATAAAGTTAGAATACTTATTAGAATAAGTAGAGAGTAGTTACTTCTTGCTGTTAAGGATACTTGGAGAGGCGCCAAGAATTATAAAATAGTTATTAGTAGTATGAATGTGTCTATAATGTATAAAGGGAAATTTTAAAGCTGGAGTTAATTCAGTAAAGTGCATCAGTAAACATAGTTGGTTTTGTTTTTACTGTGATGACAAGGGAAGTACATGCAACATCCATGTCCCATGTCCACAAACTTATATATATATAGGGTTAATACTAAATCTCATTTCTAAAAAGAAAAAAAATGTCTCCCTCCCACCTTCTGTTTCTCTTTCCTTTCAGCACTTGTCTTATTCACTTACTGGATGATAAAGGATTCCACTGTCTGAAAAAATAAATCATTCATTTGTTTTTTAATTTTATTTTGTTGTTATTTTATTATTGCTCAATGAATATTTTATATTGATACAATGATACATATTTACTTAATTACATATCTATTTCTTAAAAAAATAAATTCATTCATTAAAATTTTCAAGATGTGAATCTTCTGAGCCAAATAATACATGTAATTAACTTTAAAAATTTTAGCTATTTATATGTTTTATATAACCTTGATAGTGATTCCAAAGATCTAGGGTGCAAATCATAGCTCTCACTATCTCTTGACCTGCTTAAACATTGAATATAATAAAAAATAATGTTTAAATTGTCTTTTCTTGGACTAGTTGTATATTGCTTAACAATTATGTGACTGGAATAACTTTGGTTTAGTAATCTGGAACAACAAAAAAAAAATAACTCTGGCATATTTTTCATAGTACTATGTCTTTTAAGACTAAAGGGATATCCTTGTTATTGAGAAGTACTAATTGCTAATGCAATCTAAACAGTGATTTTGGACATAGTCAGAAAAATTGTGTGAGAGATTTAAAGAGCATTGTATCCTATTTCCACTTATTGAAACTATTTTGTTGTATTGGCTGTGATTGTATGAACTTATAAAGAACTTATTATTAATTACATTTTTTTCTGTTTTCAAGTAACTCTAAACATGCAGATAATGGCAGAAGATTAGCTTGACACAGATATCCATGCTTTTGCAGTGCAGCATATTCATCAAGCTGACTGCTGAATTATTTCATGATAAGATAATTTTCCTTCAAGTCTTAATACCGCAGAGGTCACAGCGTCTGCTGATATTCATGAGAGAACTGTCACTTTCTAGTGTCTAATATCAGTTACTCTTCTATCTACATTTGGTTTATAGATTCAGGAAACTATGATAGCAGTTATTAGCTACTCTCAGAAAATCCTCTGGTAAGATAGATTTATTTCCTGATTAATGATGGAAATGATCAAGTATTAATTTCAGCTTTAGATGTCAACAATTTTATCTTAACATCATTCTTACTGAGTTCACCTTTCAAATTACTGTGATCATTCTAATAACTAAAAAGCCATTATTTGATTTAGGTTTACTCTGTAATTACTAGTCATAGAATTTCTGACATTTCTTTCAAAATTTTGGTATATGAGTTTGTACTCCAACTAATAGAAGATTAATTATATAAATAATGTTCCATATAGTCAGAAATAATTGATAAAAAACGGAATCAGCATTTACTTAAAATATATTGTAGTTAAATACTGTTTTTAATAGATAATAGAAATTTCTTTATTTTTATCTGTAAATTAAATTTTAGGTAGCGATGTTAAGAATATTCTTTTTTAATTTTAATTTAATCACCATGTTTACAAAATTTTCATACTGAATTATTAGTCATAGAATGAACACTACCTTTCACCAGTGCAAAAATAAGAAAATTTAATGCAAGCTTTTCTTTAGATTTTCCCAGAAATTACTTTTTAACATCAAGTTGCTTATCCAACTTAATTTTTTAAGTAGCAGGTAACTTTACATACAATATTATTCAATTGATCAATTGTTAATTTTAGCATAAGATAAATTTTATGTTGATGACTAAAATGTAACAGTTAACATAGTGAATCTCCCTTTTAGCAATTTAAATAATAGAAATTAACACACAAGATTTCACATGACCTTTTGATCAGCAAATTTTATGAGTGAATGGAAAATATTTGTTTGCTTTTTTTTTTTCCAGGCCTCATCCGTTTGATGCTCAGGGGTTACTCCTGGCTAAGCGTTCAGAAATTGCCCCTGGCTTGGGGGACCATATGGGACGCCAGGGGATCAAACCACGGTCGCTATCTTTCCTTGGCTAGCACTTGCAAGGCAGGCACCTTACCTCTAGCGCCACCTCGCCGGCCCCGTGAATGGAAAATATTTGTAAAAATAGTATGAATATATACTTATTATATTTGCATTGTTTATATTATAATATTTTATAGCATGTTTTCAATAAACTAGTTGAATACTTGAATATTAACTGTTCAAGTTCTTTTGAAGTGAGTCTGACTCATAATTAGATGTCCTTAAAGAAACAAAGATATAGATAAGCAATTGCCATGATACTGAAATTTGGTAGTAGGAACTAAATTCGGCAATTTTGTTCTCTAATAATATTTCTGCCTGACAGCATAATTATGTAATCAAGAATTACTCTTGGTTTTATTCAATGATATCAATGTCACTGGTTGATAACCCTTGAAATGTTCTCTGAATTCTGTCATTGGAAATCATTTCTTTTTTTTGTTTGTTTGTTTTGTTTGTTTTTTTTTGGTTTTTGGGCCACACCAGGTGACACTCTGGGGTTACTCCTGGCTATGCACTCAGAAATTGCTCTTGGCGAGGGGGAGCATATGGGATGCTGAGGGATGGAACCACAGTTTGTCCTGGGTCAGCTGCATGCAAGGCAAATGCCCTACTGCTATGCTATCACTCTGGCCACTGAAATGATTTTTTAAGTGATAACTGATCTTTTCACTCAATTATTAGAATATTTAAAAAATAAAAAGGTATATTAAAGAGAGTTTCCATATAGGAGTAGCAATGGAAGATAAAACTTATGGTCTGCCTTATTTGAATATACTTTCAATTACTAAGTAGTTACTAAAATAAAGTAAAAATAGCAATTTAGATCAGACCTTAGTAGGTCTTACTTAAATGCTTACTAACTAAAGGTATTATTTACTACTTTGTAGTATTTTTTTTATGGTTTTTGGGCCACACGGTGAAGCTCAGTGGTTACTCCTATGCACTCATAAATTGCTCCTGGCTTGGGGGACCATATGGGATGCCAGGGATCAAACCACAGTCCGTCCTAGGTCAGCCACATGCAAGGCAAATGCCCTACCACTGCATATCACTCAGACCCTAAGAGTTGAATAATTTCTACGTTTCAGACACACTCTCAAATATATTTACATATATGATTATATATATTTATATTTGCCCTCATATTAGTTTATTGACTCTAAAGAAAGAAACTAAAAATGATTGCAAAAAAAATTGAAGTTGGGGGCCGGGAAGGTGGCGCTAGAGGTAAGGTGTCTGCCTTACAAGCGCTAGCGTAGGACGGACCGCGGTTCGATCCCCCGGCGTCCCATATGGTCTCCCCAAGCCAGGGGCGATTTCTGAGCTCATAGCCAGGAGTAACCCCTGAGCATCAAACGGGTGTGGCCCAAAAACCAAAAAAAAAAAAAAAATTGAAGTTGGTTTAAGTATGTACTATTAGACAGGTTCTGATCAGCTTTTAGATTATTAGATGTGTTCTTTTATAGGCTATTGACTAAATTAATTTAAAGGTGGTTTTCATTTATTTAAAAGTAACAAACTGAAATAATCTCAATGCAGATTGCTTTTGCTTATTATTTTGATAGATTAAATACCAGATTTGAAATAAAAAATTAAAAAGTAAACAGAAATATGGACTAAAATCAATTATATAAAACATCAGGAAATAAGTATAAAGAATCTAGAATATTTTTGATAATCAATACTATAAAATACTATAAATTATTTTTAATAAACTATGTTACAAAGTCTGTTCAAAAATTGAAAATAATTATTTTGATATTAAACTTGTTTTTATTACACATATTCTGCATCATTACCTCTGTAATTGCAGAATAAAAGAGTTGGCAGTGCTGAGTCATAAGAACATAACACAAATGAGACTTTTTTAGGCATTTCTTCTGAGATATTTTTGAAGTTTCCTGGCCTTGATGTAGATATCAGTAAAAGCAACCTTTTTTTAACCTGCTCGGTCATCACACTATTAGGGTTCTCCGAAAATATTTCAACAAATCGAAAAAAGTTAGAGTTGTTAGCTGTTTAGTCTTATATATTCTATACTTTATTTCATTTACAAATTACATTTCCAGGACTCTGCTGTGTCTCTGAAGCATGGCAGACATCTTGGGCCTTCTCTCTGCTTGCTTTGCCTTGGAATTTTGATCCTCAGGGCATCCTTCCCTGAGGGCTTGCCTTTTCCTGAGGTGAGTCGTCCCACCCACAAAGGGTGGAGCCAGAGGAGCAAGGCCACTTGGCTTTGCTTCAAGGCTGCTCAGTCCACCTAGCCATTAAATACCACCACCACACATAGAAAAATTCACAATACAGCATAACAATGGGGAAATAAGGCAGGCCAACACCAGGCATAAAGAATGAAGATGGCAACTCTGATGTCCCAAAAATGGCCAACCACCTAGTTTGTCTCTCAGAAATGAAGTTTAGAGAAGAAATATGGACAATGTTCACAGAACTCAAAGAAAGCGTAGATTGAGTTGAACAGAACAATAATAAGAATCAAGAGGATATGAAGATAGAAATCAAAAAACTCCAAACTGAAATAACAGGTCTGAAAAAATCAGTAGACTAATTGAAAATGGAAAGTCTCTCCAATAGAATAACAGCAGCTGAGGATAGATTTAGTGAGCTGGAAGATTAGATGCATAACACCTCACTACAGCAGAAAAGATTGGGAAAAAAGCCTTAAAGCAAATGTTCAGACAATGGAAAAATTACTCAAAGAATGTGAACAAATAAAAATAGAAGTCTTTGATAAGCTCAACAGAAACAACTTAAGAATTATTAGAGTCCCAGAGACCCAGGAAGAAAATCCCCAGGAAGAATTAAGAATCAAGGACATTATTACAGAGAAACTACAAGAGCTAAAGCAACATGCAACCAAAACCTGCATGCCCAAAGAGTACCAGTTAAAAGAAACCCATGAAAAAGCACCAAAGACACATCCTAGTCACAATGACAAATCCCACAGATAGGGAGAGAATACTAAAAGCAGCAAGATCAAAAAAGAAATTACACTCAAAGAAGCATCCTTGAGATTTACAGCAGACCTGTCACAAGAAACCCTCAAGGCCAGAAGGCAGTAGTGGGACATAATGACAAAACTCAATGAAATAAATGCTTCACCTAGAATAATGCACCCAGCCAGACTCACTTTCAGATTTGAAGGAAATATACATAGCTTCATGGATAAAAAAACAACTCAGAAACTTTGCAGGCCCAAATCCAGCTTTAAAAGAAAAACTGAAAAGTCTACTTTAAAACAAGACTTACCAATAGACACCAAACTTCTACACAGAGATGGCATTAAATCCCATGAAAATTATTCTCTAAATGTAAATGGACTAAATGCACCAGTTAAGAAACACAGAGTGGCTAAATGGATCAAAAAATAAGATCCAATTCCGGTTCAATTCCTGACACCATTATAGCATTGCTGGGTGTGGATCTGGAGATCTCAAAGCACGAACAGAGTCGCCAGAATAATAATCCCCACCCGCCCACACATAACCCACCATTACAGGGTTACAGCAGCATAGCATCTTAGGGCTCAGGCACTGACAAACCAGTGTGGTTAGTCAAAAATGTCATAAATTTAGTCATAAATTTGCTACCTTCTGCTAAAAATCGAAGGAAAGCCCAAACTCCTGAGTTTATGACTTATGTCCATGTTCTCAAAGTTAAGTCAATGTCATGAAAAATATAGTTTCAGAGAATTTCTGTAAGACACAGGGAAAGGAATGTGGAAAAAGAATCCTTTCTAAAGAAGAAAAGAGTTTTTTGTTTGTTTTGGTGGTTTTTGTTTGTTTGTTTTTTGGTTTTCGGGTCACTCCTGGTGATGCTCAAGGGTTACTCCTGGTTATGCGCTCAGAAATCGCTCCCAGTATGGGAGACCATATGGGATGCCGGGGAATCTGACCCAGGTCCGTCCAGGGTCAGCCACGTGCAAGGTCAAGTGCTCTACCGCTGTACTACTGCTCTGGACCCTAAAGGAGAAAAGAGTTTTGAACAACGCATCTTAGAGAACCTGTATACATACTTCACTTGTTTATAAAGTGAAAAATGAGAGTATGGGACTAAAAATTTTTTTGTGTTATTGACCAGGCAATATTTTTTTCATCTGGTACCAAAAAGACAAATGAGATTCTCGGGCAACAGCTCAAAGGCTGCATACCTAATCCTTCAGTCCATTTGACTGGAAATTTTGTTTTTGTCTTAATCATCCTATGTAAGAGTGTGATTTATTTATTCAGTGAAAACTGAATATTAAAACCAAGAGATGGACAATGTAGGGCTGTGAATAGTGGTTCTATTTCTGTTACAAATCTTGGATTCAACCTATTCTTATCTTCATACTATTTTCCTCTTTCAGTTATATGCCATTCTAGATTTATATAATAGCTCTTTAACTCTTTTTCACTCTCCAGTTTACATTTTACATCTAAGTAATGTTCCCAAAGCATATCTTGCATCATTTTACTCCTCTTTTCCAAAGTTTTAAGATTTTTAAATATCTACATTATAATCTTTAGTTTATGCATTTAACTTACAAGGGGTCTCACCGTTCTTTCTCACATTTCTGCTCTGCTATTTACATCTCAGGAATCTACTTAATCTTAACTATTCCAAATATACTTTATTGTTTTTTTTTTTAACTCTTCATTTGCCTTCAAATACATAAGCATGCTTTTCAACTTCAAGTTAAAAGCTACCAATTCAGGGATGTGTAGAATGATAAAGTATGAGATCACTGGTGATGGGATTGGTATTGAATATTTATGCCTAAAACTCAATTATGAATAACTTTGTAAGGTACAGTTTCTTAACTAATTAAAACAAAAAAGCCACTTATTCAATACATCTAGCTCATACCACCACTTAAAAGTGGTCCCTTCCTTCCTTCCTTCCTCCCTCCCTCCCTCCTTTCCATCTTTCCTTCCTCCCTTCCTCCTTTCCTTCCTTCCTTCCTACCTTCCTTCCTTCCTCCCTCCTTTCCATCTTTCCTTCCTTCCTTCCTCCTTTCCTTCCTTCCTTCCTTCCTTCCTTCCTTCCTTCCTTCCTTCCTTCCTTCCTTCCTTCCTTCCTCCTTTCCTTCCTTCCTTCCTTCCTTCCTTCCTTCCTACCTTCCTTCCTTCCTCCTTCCTTCTTTATTTTTCTTCCTTCCTCCTTCATCCTCTTTCTTTTTCTTTCTTTTTTCTTTCTTTCTTTCTTTCTTTCTTTCTTTCTTTCTTTCTTTCTTTCTTTCTTTCTTTCTTTCTTTCTTTCTTTCTTTCTTTCTTTCTTTCTTTCTTTCTTCTTTCTTTCTTTCTTTCTCTTTCTTTCTCTTTCTTTCTCTCTTTCTCTCTCTTCTTTCTTTTTCTTTCTTTCTTTCTTTCTTTCTTTCTTTCTTTCTTTCTTTCTTTCTTTCTTTCTTTCTTTCTTTCTTTCTTTCTTTCTTTCTTTCTTTCTTTCTTTCTTTCTTTCTTTCTTTCTTTCTTTCTTTCTTTCTTTCTTTCTTTCTTTCTTTCTTTCTTTCTTTCTTTCTTTCTTTCTTTCCTTTTCTTTCATCATAACTGGCAGTGCTCAGGGGTTACTCTTGCTCTATGCTCAGAAATCGCTCCTTGCAGGCTCCGGGGACCATATGGAATGCCAGGATTCAAACCACCTTCCTTCTGCATGCAAGGAAAAACACCCCTACCCCCCCCCCCCCATGCCATATCTCTCTGGTCCCTTCTCCCTCCCTCCCTCCCTTCCTCCCTCCCTCCTCCATCCTCCCTCCCTCCTCCCTCTCCCTACCCCTCCCTCCCTCCTCTTCTTCCCTTCCTCCCTCCCTCCCTCCCCCTCCCTCCCTCCCTCCTCCCTTCCTTCTTCCTTCCTTCCTTCCTTCCTTCCTCTCCTTCCTACCCTTCCTTCCTTCCTTCCTTCCCTTCCTTCCTTTTCATTTCTTTCTTGTAATCAGGGGCTACTTCTGACTCTGGGCTAGGAGTGACCCCTATTAGTGCTTAGATATTAAATTAGGATCAGTCACATATATATCAAGTATTTTATCTTCTATACTATTTCTCTAGACCTTTCTCTCTCTGCTTCTATAAACTTTGGTAAAATATAACTTAAATGAGTGAGGATGTTTTACACTGTGTAAGAGTGAATGCAAATTGGCAACCGTCATTACACTATTGAAGGGTAAACAGAAAGAAGAATTATGAGGCCAGAGAGAGATAGCACAGTGGTAGGGAATTTGCCTTGTATGCGGCCAACCTGGGAGGTTCAATTTCCAGCATCCCATATGGTCCCCCCAGCCTGCAAGGGTGATTTCTGAGTGCAGAGCCAGGAGTAATCCCCTGAGTGCCACTGGGTGTGGCCGAAAAAATCGATCAATAAATAAATAAAGTTAAAAAAATTATGGACTTCTTTTTATTGTGTTATAATGGGGGAGCAGAAGCATATGTGCACAAGTTGTGGGGGTGTACTGTAGTAACTTTAATATATATTTCTAAAAAATATTTCTTTTAAAACTTCTAAGTGCTCTTTGTAAAGGGTATTGTAAGTTTTAGTTTGAATGCCATTATTTATGCACGGCCAAGATAATTTTTCTCCAAGATTTGCTTTCTTGGAGTATAAAGACTTTGGTTATGGTATATTTGTGCTTTTCATTTTCTTAGATTGTCTTTGTTACAGCAAGTGGGTATTAAGCACATATAATGCTGATACAATATTGTATAAAAATAAAATGGATTTTGGCAGGAGAAAAATATCTTTAAAGAGATGAAATAGCAGTATTATTTACATTTTACTATCTCTCAAAATGGTATTTTGGAATTGTACTTAGCTTGGTGTATATTAAGTGTCAGCTGACAAGACCTGGGTGCAGGATAAGGAAGTGACCCTACGGAAAAGGACAAGCTTCTGAGTCTGGATCTCTCTTAAATCTTAAACCTTCCTTACATTAAATCTGGCTAAGTTTATTTCTTGATAATTTAAATAAACAGAGGATGTGTGTCGTAGGACACCCAGAGGGTTTACTTGTGTGATTGCAATGTTTTTGTATTACATAAAACAAACCAAACAAAGGCTTAAAAGCAGTATTAGAAGACAAATAATCAAACTCTAACATTTTCAGAAAAGTAGTTATAAAAATAATTATAAAGTTTATCTGACTTCTTTATTCAGTTAAGAATCAAAAATTAAGTGGCTTAACACAGGACAATGATAAGGCAATTGATGTGCATGCAGCTAACCTGGGTTCAAGCGCCAGCACTGCATATGCTCCCTTGTGATCTACAAAAAGGATCTCTGAGCACAGAGCTAGGACAAGCCTTGAGAAATTACTGGTGTTTCCTAAACAAATAAATACGTAAACAAGGTTAATATCGCCAAAGTAAGAATTTTGAGACGAAAAATTTTGAGATCTCAAAAATTTTGAGACAAAGAAACCACTGATTGACTTATGATGGAATCCATGAAGAACTACTAGAAGAACAAGAAGCACTAGACAGACCTCTGCTTGCCAAATAGCTGGGATAATACAAAGACAGGATTTGTGAGATGCAGAATCCAAGACCTAAAATATAAACCAAAGTATATACTTTATACCAAGGCATAAGGTATAAAGTAAGTATATTAGGAAAACTCTCAGAGCAAGAATAAACTGGTAAGTACTGTATTGACCTGAAATATAAAAACATGACCACACAAAATATGAATTACTACAAATGATTTTATAATATATGATTTCATTTATATGAATCATCATCATTTGAGAGTTGTAGAGATATTATAGGGGTTAATGCACTTGTCTTGAAGGAGGCAAATTTCGGGTCAATAATGTTTACAGAGGCAGGGAAAGCCCCTAAGCACCACTGTGTGTGTCCCCAAAACATTTTTTATGTATACATAAACAGAGACATACACATATACATATTATGGATTAACAAATGATATATTTACAAATATATATATATGTATATATATATATGTATATATATGATAATTTGTAAATCCATGGAGGGAGGTAGAAGTAGACTTGTAATTGCTAGAGGCTGGATAGAAAGAAGAAGGGGGATTAACAGTTTAATGGATATGAAGCTTCATTTTCGGGTTAATGAAAATGCCCTGGAGCAAGTTAGAGGTGACAGTTGAACAACATTGTGAATATACTAACTGCAGTGTTCTAGTCACTTTAAAATAGTTCATGATTACTTTTTATAAATATTAATATTTAGAAACATTCAAATGAGGTCACGAGACTAGAGAGATACTGCTTGTGAATGCATAAATCATCCCATTCTAAGACTCAGCATGCTTTGTATCTCCTGTTACTCTTCGTTTTAGTAGAATTGAGGAAGAGGTACTCTGGAGGTTATTTGTTAGCCTGCTTAGGGAGCAGAGCATGAGGTTCTCTGTGTAAATACACTCTATAACACTTTTATTCTTTGGTTTCAGAATATGCCCTGTTTATGAACTGAATAATTGATAACTTAGTTTGAGATGAACATTTTATTAAACATATGGATTGTTACAATTTAAAAAATTTGAAAATTTAAAAAAAATTAAAAAAAGAACAGATTCACTCATAATTTTTTTTAGAAGAAATGAGATTCTAAATCTTTTTCTCTGCCTTTTCCTCTTATTCTTTTTCTTTTTACATGCCAAAAATGACAAATTTAATTTTCTCAGAATTAGAACATACAATCTCTCTTTTATGATGACAATGAAAATAAGTGTTTTTAATGGGTGAGAAATGCCAAGACTTTGTAGTTCACCAAAGTTATAGTGACAAATGAATATGTAATTTTCAAAGTAAATAAAAAATGTTTTTAGGAAGGGAGTGAATGTTGGTTATATAAAAACATGTGAATATATCTTGGAGGCAACAAAAAATGAAAACAGAATCCCAAACCAATAATTATGCACAATATAGTCATATTTTAATAGCATATGATGAGTTCTGTAAGTAAACTAGTTGTATCTTAAAAAAATAAAGCAAGAACTCAGGCATATCATTATAATTTTGAGAGTTTAATTTTTAAAAAATAGTTGTTTTGAATTAAAAACAAATACTTTGAAATACACAAAGTTTAAGTAAAATTCTCCATCTTTTTGGTGGCTAATAGATTACTTATTCTGCAGGACAAAACAGTACTGAGGTACTAGACCTGGTACACTTTCCATATAAAATCAACTGAAATATAAGACCAATATAATACACAATATTTTTATTTAATTAAAAATCATGATTTACAAAATTATTGGTAGTGAAATTTTAGGCATATAATGTTTCAACACCAACTCAACAACAAAAGTCAACTCCCATCATCAGTGCTCCCATAATCCATCAACCCTCATCTCACAGTCAACCTCCCCCAACCTCAGCCTGCCACCTTAGCAGGCATATTAATGTTCAATTGTTTCTTCTCACGTTTCATGTTGTCAGTACTTTCAAATCTTGTCATTCTGTGAGGATAGGCAAAGACAAAAGAGAGAAACTTCCAGTCTATTACCTCAGTATCTTTTAATAGTTACCTAAGCTAACTATGAAGACTCATTCCTAGAAAGGATATAATAAAACCAATAGGTAAACCATATAGATGATCACCAAGTTCAATAAGCTAAAAAAATATCACCAAAGATAGAAACAGCACTATCTAGCTCAATAAATCTTCAGACAATGTCTTTGACACCATGAAGAGGATGATCCATGGCCTCAAAGAAACAATAACATAGGTAGTCAGCAAGCAAAAAAAAGTATTAGTAAAAATAAAGAAAACACAATAAATTATTATAATCATAAAATACAGAAATGAAGAGCATAAAAGATGATATAGAAATTCATCAGAAGCACTGAAGACTTGAATAACAGCTGAGCAAAAAGATCAAGGAACTCCAAGATGAGAAGTACATAGTACTAGGAAACAGCAGGAGGAAAATAGTCTGAAAAGAAAAGAACTCCAGACCAACAAATGAATTTGAGAGGAACAATATAGAATAACAATATAAGAAGTACCTGAAGAAAAGGAAGGCCAATGTGAAGAAAAAACAATCTTTAAAATAAATATAGGTACCACCATTCAAGAGGCCAGAAGGATCCTAGCAAATATAGACACAATTGGGAAAATTCTAAGCCATATTATACTCAAAAGACAAAATACAAATATAGAGACAGATTATTGAAAGGATCTAGATCAAAAAATGAACTTACAAAGAGAAGTCCATATAATGTTTAACAGATATGTCAAATGAGACTATGAGTCAAAAATATGAAAGAATATAGTGTAAAACCTCAATGAAATAAACTCATGATAGAATGTTCTATTCAGCTATATTATCATGCAGATTTGAAGGAATCATATAGCTTCAAGGAAAAGCAACATCTTAGGGAATTCATAACCTTGAAACCAATTATGCTAGAAGCAATAAAAGAACTCCTTTAATGGACAGGAGAAACTTCCAAACAAGTGGCATTGAGTATAATACTCGCTAAGGTGCATATGGTGGTCCTCAATTAGCTTAAGAAAAATAAAAGACATATAGCAGTCAATAATCACAAATTGACTTTTAGTGGTTAATTTTCTAACCAGTTAATTCTATTTGACAAACTTTTAAATTTTATTGCAGAAAGGATTATGAAATAAATTTGTTATTTCATGCCTACCAAAGATGCTGGATAGGGATTGAGAGAAAAACCTAGTTATACTGGTGGAGGGAAAAAGATTGGTGAAAGACTGTTGTTGGAATATTGTGTGCCTGAAACAACTATTTGGGGGGGGGGTTCACATCTGGCAGTGCTCAGGGGGTACTCCTGGCTCTATGCTCAGAAATAGCTCCTGGCAGGCTTGGGGGATCATATGAGATGCCGGGGTTCGAACCACCATCCTTCTGCATGCAAGGCAAACACCCTATCTCCATGCTATCTCTCTGGCCCCCTGAAACAACTATATTTTGAGCACCTTTGTAAATATCAGTCTTAATACATTTAATAAAAAAGAGAACATTATCAGAACAGGGTACAGAGTGCTGTATCTAGAAAGAGTTTGATAGAGTCTCTGTGACAATACTTTTTGCAATATAAATTTACCTAGATCATTTATCGCCTGTTGTTATCATTATAAAATAATTATGTTTCATCTAACTATTCACTCAAATTAAAGAGAAATTAATTTCAACTTTCTAATGCATACTGCAATTATTCTCTTTTCTTACTGAGAAAAATATTCATACTTGGATATAATTATGAGAGTGAAAGCACATTGATCGTGGTTTTCAAAAACTGATCTTGAATATTGTATATTACTGTTTTTATAAGTTTTTTTCTGTCTTATGTTTATGTTGTGAATATTGTGCAAATGCTATTTGTTATTATATGTTCTTTGACAGATTATATTTTCTCAGAGCACCATCATTATTATATCTCATTTTAATGTTAGTGAAAATAAAATGAAGAAATATAGTAGCCAATGCCACGATTTATTTTAAAATGATCTTATTTTTAAACTGTCTATCATTGTTTTGGCAACATTAAGCACTTGAAACTTTTATTTATATAAAACTCAACCCTATAACCTGTATATTTTTTGATTGTACATCTTTATTTCTCTTTGTCTTCTCCCTATACACTTCATTTAGAGTAAATTTACAACTCTCCTTTTATGTGTATGCCTATCACTGCATATGACACATTTTCAATAGTATGCCTGCATGTTTGAGTATTTTTATTGGTTAAATTTTGGCACAATTTTTACAAGGGTAGGTGCTTTTAATTGTCTGCAAACTAATGATCTTTTTTTTTTTTTTTTTGGTTTTTGGGCCACACCCGGTGTTGCTCAGGGGTTACTCCTGGCTGTCTGCTCAGAAATAGCTCCTGGCAGGCACGGGGGACCATATGGGACACCAGGATTCGAACCAACCACCTTTGGTCCTGGATTGGCTGCTTGCAAGGCAAACGCCACTGTGCTATCTCTCCGGGCCCTAATGATCTTTCTTTAAAAAAGCTTATTGGGGTAGATGGAGGGTTAATTTCAAAGGAGTGTATACTGTGTATGCAGGGGTCTGGGATTGAACCTTGGCAGTACATAGTCCCTGGATATTTTAGGGAGAATCCCCTCTCAAAAGTCTTTAAAAGCTTATTGTATATGATCCATAATTTCTGTTTTTCTATTGGTAGTTCTGTTATACTATTTGATTAAATAAAATGTATTCGGATTAGAAACAAAACATTGATTATACATTTTAAGTGAGTTACTCCTATAAATAACATACAAAACTTATTTTTCTCCTTATTAATTCAGGTCTAATGTCTCTACTGCAAAAAATTATTCACCTATAGTGAGTAAAAAAGGTGGAATAGGATCTATATGATAAAAATTATTAATGTGACTTGCTCTTTTGGCATTTCTAAATGATATTTTGCTTATATGCCTCTATTTCAATTTAGATTAATATTTGTTCTAATATGAATAAATATTTAGGTCATAACTAGCATCCAAGAATGGAATTTCCTGGCCTGGAAACATAGTACATTAACCTAGATTATAATAATTTATAGCCTTGCAACCTTGCAAGTATAGATTATAAGCACAAATCTCTAGTGTGCTATATAAACTGAGTATGATCTTGTCAATTGTACTGTTTGAGCTTGAAAACCCTGTTGTCTGTGATTCCAAGCAGTGCAAAAACTCCCCCCCACTCTTTGTCTCTTCTCCACTTTCTCTCTCACACATACACAATTTGCTGCCATGCAAGATTTTGGGTTGAAACAATTGGAAGTTGGACTTTTCAATGACATTATATCATTAATATATACTAGTTCATAGAGTTTTAGGTAAGCATTTTAACTCTTTATATGTTTTTAGTGCTGAAGAAATGGGCCAAGAAAAGAGAGGGAAGGAAAATCAGATGAGCAGATAATGTGAAACCCACCACTGTCCCCAATCATGAATATTGGTAAAGTCCCCTTTGTACATTTCTGGATACTATTTTAACTGAGGCTCAGACATACATAGTAACTTTGAAGGCACATCTGAAATATTAAATTTCCAGTTATTCACTTTTACTCTCTTCTGTGTATTATAGGTCCACTGGTAGCTAATAGTCTGGCAGCATGCAAGACTTTGGAGTGTGGTGTATTTCTGTGAGTGGATCACATAAGCTGGTATGGAATAATACACATAATCTACTGTTTGTCTAGCATTATGAAAGAAAATGAATCAAACCTAAGGCACAAAACTGTCCACTGTAAAAGCCAGAAGAGTGGTTTACAATTTTTTTTGTCCATAGTTTAGCACTGGAGATCCAGAGAACATGGTCAATTAAGGAACATCCCCAGAAAACTTGGAGCAACTATTCTAGCCCACTGAAGGAACATTTCCTCACTATTAGTAGACTCTGTTGGAGAGAATTTTGAGAAGGTAGAGAGTGAGAAGTTTAAGAGACCTGAAAATGCTTTCCTGTTGTTGTTATTAAGTATTTCCCAATTATCATTTAATAAATGAAAAATAGAAATGAATGAAAGAAATAGGTGCAGAAAACAGTCTAGTGTAGTGATTAAAGGCATTGACTTGTGTTCATGTTTTAGCTATACTTGTGATCCACACCTAGTTTTTTAATCTATAAAGTTAGCAAAATAAGGTTTCTCTTTTTATTAGAACTGATCATTCAGTCTCTTGTAAAGTATAGATGCTCAATAATTTTTATCATATAACTGGGCTTCATTTGATCAGTAGATGTTTCATTTGCATAGCAGTCAAAACCAGCACTTCATCTGATGGAAGAGATCAGAGCACCTAGGTTGTAATCAAGGACAGCAGCATACAAAGTAGAGTGAGTTTAGCATGGGCTCATCAATGTGGGCAATTGTTCTCCAGGGAATGTTTCTGACTGCTTGAGGGAGATATATTGGCAACTCATGATGGGTAATATTCTTAGTGTTTTCAGACAAAGTTAGACTGAATTAATTTTAGAACTGACCCACTTACATATTTTTAAACTTTAGATTACAACAGTGAACAGCTAAGTTGGACAATTTACAAACTGTATTATGGTTTATATGGGGCAGGCCACTCTCAAAATAGGCCCACGAAGAGGCCCAAGAGTCCAAATGAGTGGATCTTGACATATTCAAAATATCAATTAAATCCTTAACCCTTGCTTATCTGCTCTAAATTTGACAGTTTGGAGGGCAAGAAAAGAAATCATTCTCTACTTTGACTGTGGAATCAGAAACAAAAGATAAAATTTAGAATATCATAGAAATTATCAAATAAATAGAACTTTGGGCAATTCTATCACATTGAATAATATTAACCTAAATTTTATATTAAAATTATAGTTAATTTGCTATCCTTATAAGTGCCAGGTATTTAGGGAATGCAATAGTTACATGTTCTTAATCTCAAAGCAGAATTTGTGAAAGCTTTTATCCTTTTTATTATGTACCTTCCAAAATGTTTCAAACTGAAATTATCTCACTCCTTGAAACTCCACATGAGTAATTTTCTGTGCTCTTCATGTGGAACTTTCATCATTGGAATACATTTTGGTTTGTTTATCCTCTTCTTAGATGACGGTGCAGCCTTTCTTAAAATCTAGGGCTGTAACTGAACTATCCTTGTATGTATATCTAGTATTAATGTTCACTGAGTCATACATACAATATTATAAAATATATATAAAAGTACATTGTGTTAGTAAAATCCAATATAACAAGGCTTTATACAGAACTTCCTCCCTGCTTCTTTCATTCAAGCTTGCTCCCTTTGTGATATTTATTGCTCCAATGAGTTGTCTTAGATTTACAATTCTTCTCAATACAGTGCTCTAGGGAGTCACTATCTATCATATGAGAATGAAACTTAATTCTTGAGTTTCTAGCCAGAAATTTTTTCCTGAAATTTCCATCACCCATCTAGTCCTCTGTTAGGAGTAAATGAAAGGATGTGTTTTCAAATTAGATAAATGCTATCATTGATTCCTGAGACAATTCATATTTTATAGCACCAAAAACATCTCAGAAACACTATTTTCATATAGTAAATGCAGCAGTGACTTAACTACTATTATAATTATATTTAGGATAGCTCATATTTATTCTGTTTATATTGGAAATATTTTAGGAAGTTGCCCAATACTTAAGTTAAAGAAATCAGTTTATTAACAACAATTTTAAAACAAAACAGATTAATAAGGATTATCTGGTCAAGAAAGCATACTGAAGCCATAATAAATAATTGATACAGCATTTTTTCAAATAACTGAGAATCTCATAGAGAAGGTATTAGTCATTTTAAGAACATAATTATGAAACAAGTACCCATATAAACTTTATATGTCTAATAATACAATGCTACAATTTTAAGAAGAAATTTAGTCAATAATAGTTTACCTTATCAGCCAACCTAAATAATAAATTTACTTCATAAATTAAATTTATTTATATACAAATAGTTTCTGTAAAAATTCTGTTAGGACAAGAGACATGGCTCCATGGGTTGGGTATAGAAGAAGTTGGTTTAAAACCCAGAACTAAGTCTACCCTGAGCCTTCAGAAGTGATCCCAAAGCAGAGTCTGGGAGTAACCTCCCACTACCACCAGATATAGTCCCCACACATAAAACAACAACATTATGTTATATGGGCCAGAGAGAGAGTATAGGAGTTAAGGCACATGCCTTCCACATATCTGTCCTTGTTTAATCCCCTTCTCAGAGCACTGCCTCCACATATAGCCCTAAAGTCACTAGAACATCCAAAGTAGCTTAGAAATATCTAGTACCAACCACATAGCCTGAGCAACATCATATTTTGGGGCATTCACATTGAAATTGTGGTTTAGTACTCAAAGAATAATACAGAGGATACTTTCCCAATGGTCTCTTAAGTAAAGCTTGGGAAAACTTTCTCTCAAATTTTATTAGATATAATTTTCTAAATAAGTTAAGGATAAAAAAAAATGGGCCAGAGAGATAGTACAGTGGTCAAAGTAATTGCCTGGCATGAAAGTGACCCAGGTTTGATCCCCTGGGTATGCTTGTATAATCTCCTGAGCACTATCAGGAGTGATTCTAAATTGCATAGTCAGGAGTAAGTCCTGAGCACAGCTGTGTGCGAGTCAAAAACCAAACCAAACAAACAAAAAGGTAGGATTAGATATGGGGATACAGTAGATATAGTACTTGTTTTTCATATAAAATAATCTCATCCCTATTCAGTCCCTGTCTAAGTGCTCCTCAGTATGATCCTTGAGCCTAATAGAGCCAGGAGAAGCCCCTGAAAACTGCTGGGAATAGACCTAACACTCAAACAAACAAACAAAAATAAAAATGATAGGCATGTTGATAAAAATGTAGGGGTCAGCTTCTTTATGATTCAGATTTTTTCACATAAAATAATTGATAATTCCTATTTGAATAGGTATTTAAATAGTGAGTAAAGTAATACTTATTAACAGAATCAATGACTTCTGTTTTTCTTAGATTTGCTATTTATTCTGAAGCAAAGATATTAACTTGCAAAATAATGTAGGCCTATGCACATGACTTGGGGTGTTAGAGAGTATAGTGACTAAAGTGCTTGCATTACCTATCGATGACTAGGTTTTTTGTCCCCCTGAACTACATATGGTCCCCTGAACACTACAGGAGAAAGACCTAGCATAGCTGAGAAATGTTCCTGAACTAAAAACAAAAAGATAATATAAATAAAATGAAATTAATTGCTAGGATTTTTCCACTCAATTAATGGTGAGTCATGTAAAGAAAACAATAAGAATGCAACATTTTGCTAATAGTGAACACTGTAGTAAAAATAATTGAACTCAGGCAGTTATTCTTCAGTGTTAACTAACTATTGCATTTAAATCTGATACCTCAATAATATGCCATTTAATAATTTCAATAAAATGCATATTTTAATAATATTCTATTGCTAACACATCTACTTAATACTTCCAATATAGGGAAAGTAAAAATATCATTTGTAGGATATATGCTCATTATTATTATAATGCATTACTATTTTTTAATCTATATTTGGAAAAATCTTTGCAAGATATTAATTCATGACTTAAGTTTGTCACCAATAACCAATGGAATGACTGTGTAAAAGCAATTTTTGAGTGAAATGGATCCATGTTTAGCTGACTCTATCAATACCTATCAGTACTCGATCAGTACCTTTACTTGCTTTGCATCCGAATTTGATCCCTAGCACCACACATCATCTGGTTGTACCTGTTAGGAGTGAGCATTGAATACCAGGGGTGCTCAGAAGGACTCCAAGGTTATGCCCAGAGGTGCTTACGGGATCATGCATTGCATGTGGCTGAACTTGGCCTTCACATGAAGTTCCTCACTCTTGATGCTTAAACTTTTCCCTTGACCCCCTCCCTTCAAACACTCACTAAAAATATGGAAACAAAGATGCAACTGAAATAAAAATTACTGTTACTAAGCATAAAATCTACAAGTGTTAACTTTTTTCATTCTTTATAGAGAAGTCACAGACATTTTTTAAAAATATGAGAATGGAATATATACTTAATTTAGAGAAATAACTGATTACTAAAAATTAATCCTCTTAAATGTCAAATACGCATAACATTTTAACTTATCAATATGATATTAAATTTTTAAGTTTTTAATTTATAATAGCAAAAAAGTATATTTTTATTGAGTATGTTGTATGCATGTGTTGTAAAGTTCTATTTGATCACTGTCTGTGTATTTTTAGGTAGATGAATTAAATATGCAAAGAAAGAAGAAATATTAAAAGAACTCTAAAGGCACTATCAACTTCCTTCTTCCTATGCCCTTCTTGCTTTTAGTTTCCAATTCTATTTTCAGTGTTGTCTTTATTCCTAAGATTTAGCTCAAACTTTACATGAAGATCTTAAGGAAAATCCATGCCTTGAGCATGGCTGCCACATGCTGGGGAAATGGAACCCACTGTAATTATCTCTTTTTTATAACAGATGAAAAGAAATGCAGAGAAGGTTTAAGCTATTTGTGAGAAACCACATATAAGTAAGCACTCTTTCAGATGGAGATAGAAACCTTTAATCAAGAAGAGGTTAAAATGTCAGGATTCCGAATCTGAAATAGGTGGCCTGAACTGGAGTCTTAAGAGAATAATGAAAGGAGGTGATGCCTCATTGTCTTTAACGATATTCCTTGCTGTTCCATCAAACCAGTGAATAGATAAGAGGTGAGCAGTAAGTCTCAAGCTGATCTTTTGTGTAACCAGATATTTTAAACAAAGAGTTCAGAGTGATAGTTAAGAAAGTAAATTTACTTACCTGGTCTCTATACTCTTCAGGATTTTGTTGATCCTGAATAAGTGATATCTGACCATATATGTAGCATAATAATTTGCATACTCTGGGTTTTTTTTGAATATGCAATGTAAGCTCACAAACAACAGATATTATAATAGTTGTAAGTTGAACCTGGCAGCAAAAATTGCAAAAATTATTATTAATTTCTAAAATATAAACAGTAAATAAGTTTTATTGTTACTCTATTTTCACTTCATTCACATTTCTAGGAATTTAATCCTATTACTTTTATAACTATATAAAATCTTGCTGTTTAATGGTTGAATTGAATGTTTAAAAGCTGAGAGAAAATATCACCTCCCAAGTAGTAATAGATACATTTTTGGACCCTTCTTTCTAGGTCTGCAAACTTTTGGACCTTGTGAGATACTGCCTCACGTTTTGACTAAATTGTGATTAGTTTCCTGGGAAGTGAAATAGGTCATTCCTAAGTTTAAAATATTCACAATCAGGTTGAAAGTATTGACAGTATGTATTTATCATATTTTCTTGAAAATTATAATTAGATGACTTTATTTTAATGGTAATTTCCTTCATAATCTCTTATTTTATGTGAAACTAATCTTTAAAATAATCTGTTAGTCTACTTGTCCATGGATCACAGTACCCTAATTTTGCATCCTGATGTTATTGTTTTTTGAAGTTTATATAAAGCACAATGCAAATTTATAGTAAATAGTTTTAATATAAATAAATAGGCAAATAGCTACTTGAATATGCAAAATTCACAGTAAAAGTGAAACAATATGCACTCAGAATTCAGTGTGTTCAACCAATAAACCTTTGATAGAGGCAAATTATCTGCATAGCATAAGGAAAGCTATGGAATAAAATTTTAAAAAGTAAAATTAAGTCACAAGCTTTTAAAGATCTAAAGAAATAAAATAATCATTGCTTCAAAAATATTCAATAACAATAAAGAAATTATATGTTATTGTCTACCTGAAAACAAGATCCTAGCTTAAGATAAGAGTATCAATAAATACTATAGAGATTAATCCTAAAATATGTAAATAGGGGCTGGAGGAATATAGTATAGCAGGTAGGAGTTTCCCTTGCAGGAAGACCAAAGGGTTTTAATAACCAGCATCCCATTTGTTACCCAGAGATAAACCTTGAGCACCACCAGATGTGGCTGCCCAGGGGGTAAGGTAAGTGATCAGAGAGATAATACAATGGATACTAGGTATAGCATTTACCTTGAGTGCAGCCATATTATGTTTACTGCCTGGTGCTACAAGTGGTTCATCAAGACCTGCTAAGATTCATCTCTGAGTGAAAAGTGACAAGTAAAGTTGGAAATCCCTTAGTATGACCAAAAATGAAAGTGCAACAACAGCAAAAACAAAACAAACAAAAAAACAATAAAAAACAAAGTAGTTTTGGTTAATTCCTGTCTCTATGATCAGTGATTGCTCTTGGCAGGACTTGGGGAAACCATAAGGGTCTTCAGAATTAAATATACATTTGGGTGTGCAAGGTCTGATTCCACTGTTATATCTCTCCAGTCTAAACTTGGGATTAATAGATGATTTGATATTATACACATAAAAAGCAAATTGAATTATAAGTAAATTACTAAAGTTAATAAAATTTATAAATATTCAGTTAAGGTCAGTATACAAGATTTATTTTATTTCTATATACTTTACAGGAAATATAAAATTAAATATTTAAAATATTACTAAAATAGCACAAGGCATCAGATACCCAGAAGTATACCTAATAATGATACATGTGCAAGAGTTCCTCACTGTAAACTAGAAATTATTATTGAAAGAAATTTAAAAAGAATTGAAAAATATGACATGTTACAGATAAGAAAACTCAATGTAATATACCTATTAATTATCTTCAGATAACCTATCACACTATGCATTCCAAATAAAATCAAAGCAGGTGTTTTTGGTAGGAATTAACAAACCAGTTCTAAATTCAAATGAATTTGAAAAATAAATTTGAAAAGAAGTTGGTATTTATTTAGATGACATGAAAACTTATTATAAAGTTATAGGTTTAAAATGTGATATTAACAAAAACAAATAGAAAAAATGACCTACTGTACAGTTAGAGTACAGAAAAAGACACTCATTAATTTTATTGCTATGGTAACACCACGGTGTAAAGAGAAAAGAATAATATTTTCAATAAATGATGTGGGATAAAAGAGAAATTATTATGAAAAATAATAAATATTGATTATCTGACCTATATCCTAGACATAAATCAATTCTAAGTGTACTGTAGATCAAAACATAGAAAACATAAAGAATTTACCTGAGAAGCTAGCTAATGGATTTAATTAAAATAAATTCTATTTATCAAAAGGCAACTTATGTTTTGAAAACACATGCCACATAATAATAGAAAAACAGTACATACAGGGAAAAACACTTTTGATTATTACAAAAGTCTATCTACTACTGAGTAATCATTTTAGAAAGACATATCTCAATGGAAAAAGAAATATATGCTTAGCTGTATAAGATGTCAGAAAATTTCAAGATATAACCACAATAAATTGCTACATCCAACTACTACAGTGATAAATAAGTCTATTAGCAATATTAGAAATATGCAGATGTGAAGCAACTTAAACTTTCACTTTAGAAAGTACATGTTTTTTACACTTTGGAAAACTGATATCATCTATTAAAGATGTGCATCAAATAACATACCCATGAGTTTCCAAAGTTAAATTGTTTTTAATGTTTGTTATTGAGAAAAAAGTGTCTTTCTAAAAGTAGAGTAAAAATTATAACTTATTCATAAAGTAAAATACAGTTCAGCTAAGAGAATGTACTAATCTTACAAATATTGAACAGAGTTCAGAAGTTAACTTGGTTCTATTTAAATTACCTCTAGAGTAAGAGAATTAATTCAGAGTTGGATCACATGTCTTACACACACAAATTTCTCTCTCAAACTATTGAACAGAGTAGCCACTAGAACCCCAAAGATAATGCGGTTATAAAAAATTAAGTCTAAAAGCCAGCCAATTTAGTCAGTGTTATAAAATGCAAGATAATGACCTTTGAAAACTATTGGGAAATAGTATGGAAATGAATTTTTGATGTGTACTGGTATTTTTTTAAATTTTGAAATAATGTGTGATCAAATGACTAAGTTTTCTTTGGGAAAAAAAATCAATGAGATATAGTTATTATTTGTGAACCTTCTGTATATAGAATTTTATTTCAGTTGACACAAACATTCATGAATATTTTGCTTAACACAAGATAACCTTATAATGATATCAAATAGGGCTTCTGACAATAAACAAAACCAAAAGTAACAAATATTATATTGTGGCACAAAGTAATAGTTTCATTGGGGGAGGGGGCACAGCCTGTGGCGCTCACAGTTACTCCTGTCTCTGCAAAATCTCTCCTGGCTTGGGGGGACCACATGGGATGCCGGGGTTCGAACATAGGTCCTTTCTGGGTCAGTTGCATGCAAGACAAACAACCTGCCACTGTGCTATCACTTCAGACCTGTGAATTTCATTATTTTTAAGGTGGGATTTTGTTGCCATTGTGAAACTTTATGAAGCAGTGAGTATATCTCTTATTTCCAAGGTAAAAATAGAAATGTTTTTATTAACAACTTTTCAAAGAGGTTGTTTAAAGATAGAGGTTAGACAAAATAGTTGTAGCAAGTCAGCCCCTGAAGAGGTTGACTGATGGTGGGATGGAGGATGAGGCCTTTTTCTTCCAGCTCGGAGCACGCGTCTGCCACCCTGTCTAGCCCATGGTTCTGAGGTGAAACGGCGGGTAAACAGCTCGCAGACAGTCAGGCTCGTGGAAATATTCGCTTTATTCGGAGGACCCTAAGCTGAAGTCCAAAGACTCAGCTTCAGTTCCAGCCAAAAAGCCCTGGCCTTCCACAGACTCTTGTTTTTATCCACCAGAATCAGGTACCACCCAATGGTGGGATCAGATACCAACCAATGGTGGAAGCAGAATCAGGTACTACCCTAGGGTGGGGGCAGAATGCCAGGTCACACCCTAGGGTAAGACACAATCACCAATCAGTTTAGGGTGAGTAACATAGTAATCCCCTAAAATATTTACATACACAACAATAGTTTCTAAGTAGCTTTCCAAATATAAGACGATTTATGTTAAATTTATAATAAAAAAACCTCATGAACTTCCAAAGTTGTTACTAATTCTCTAATTTTATCAGTAAAGTAAGCAAATCATTTAAACATTCAAAATAATTCTGTTTGGGAAACATACAGATTTCAAATTTCCTCAATATTTTAACAATGTGATTTAAAATATTACTAAAATAGAATGAGAGATTATGCCTACATGTATTTTTCTATTATTAAGAAAATATGAAATAATCCAAATACAATTGAACATTTTATTGAGAGAATGTGGCATGTCATGGGAAAATTTAGGAGAATACTTAATAGATACTATTAATTGTATCAGTAAAAATGAAAAGTGAAGCAAATATTATTTATTTATCACCTCAATAGCAAGATTAAAGATACATAATGTGTATGTGTTACTATAAATATGATGCATTTTTCATATTACACAGAAAATAAATTTTTAATATGAATACTACCTCAGGTTAGATTAAACTTTCATGAAAATGGTCATTGGAATGTTGCACTGGTGAAGGATTTTATAAAATTAAAAAAATAAAAAAAAAAGAAAAGAAAAGATAAGGCCTCCCAATTCTTACCACAAACTCTGTTCTTTACATTGACTGTATTGAAAGAGGAGGTACAGTAAATGCAGCCCATATATACCTCAACCCAGGCCCTTTGCCTGTTCTGTATTATGAATTTGGAGAAAAAATGTAGGGCAATGGGCAAAAAAGAAAGCACAGTGGGTAGGATGAATCCCCAAGATCCCTGGTCCCCTGAGCCTTCCAGGAGCTATTTCTGAGGGGAGAGCCAGGATTAACCCCCTGAGAACCACATTGTGACCCTCCCAATAAAGGAAAGAGGAGGGTGGAGCATATTCTACTTTTAATTCTTTCATTTAATACCTCATTATTCTCTAGGTCTAGGACATTTATAATTATTTATTGAAAATTCTCAAAATTTTGGTTCAGGGACCTAAGATAAAATTTTTATATATTCAAAGTAGAATGATGACATTCTCACATTTAACATAAAAATTTAGGTAATTTACATATCCTTTGCTCCCATCTGTAAATCCTATGTTTTTTATCACAAGTAAGGAGCTTCTGATGATAAACATTAATATAAGATACAATTGAGTCTACTAAATAATATAACAATGCTTTTGGCTTTGTCATTATATTAAATATTATAAAGTGTTCTACCTTGCATGACAAATTTAGATCAAGAGTCTTATATTGTTGAAAAGGCCTTACGTATTTATCATAGTATTTTGAACTTTGTCAAGCACTGTAAAAGTCATGTACATAATTTTAGAAACTGATCATTCTACTTTCCATGGAATACACGACACGTATCTTAAAATTTTTCCTTCAGGGGCCAAAAAAATAGTAAATATGGTAGGTATGGTGTTGCACAGTGCTGACCTTGGTTTGATCTTTAGAGCCCATATAAGTTTTTCAAAGAAGCTAGGGTGAACCTTGAACACAGTCAAGAGTAAACCCTGGACACTGCTTCGTATATTCCAAATGCCTTATCCCAAATTTAAAATTCCTTTTTTTCTCTTTATTTTTTGGTTTTTGGGTCACACCCGGCTGTGCTCAGGGGTTACTCCTGGCTCTATACTCAGAAATCGCTCCTGACAGGCACAGGGGACCATATGGGATGCCGGGATTCAAACTGCTGTCCTTCTGCATGAAAGGCAAATGCCTTACTTCCTTGCTATCTCTACAGCCCCAAAATTTCTTTTATCTGCAAAGTTTCTATTTTCACTGATTTAACCATGTATGTGCTATTGTTCTATTGGTAAATTTGAACATTTTTCTCTTTTTTGAGGAGTGGATGCTATTTGGATCACCTTACCCACTGTACTATATATCACTTCAGGACCCGTTAATTTTAAGAAGAAAAACCTTTTTAAAGGGTGTCTTCTAAAGACCTGTATCTGAAAAAAGAAATATAAATAGCTTTTTTTTTTAAGTACTAAGTATTGATATTAGTCTAAAAGAAATGACATAATAAGGGGCTGAGTTATAGTACAGTGGTAGGGCCTTTGCCTTGCACACTGTTAACCCAGGACAGACCTGGGTTCTAAACCTGGAGTCCCAGATGGTCTCCCAAGCCAGGAGTGATTTCTGAGTGCGTAGCAGGAGTAATCTCTGAGCGTCATAGGGTGTGGCCCAAAAACAGAAGAAGAAGAAGAAGAAGAAGAAGAAGAAGAAGAAGAAGAAGAAGAAGAAGAAGAAGAAGAAGAAGAAGAAGAAGAACAAGAACAAGAACAAGAAGAAGAGCAAGAAGAAGAAGAACAACAAGAAGAAGAACAAGAAGAAGAACAAGAACAAGAAGAACAAGAACAAGAAGGAGAGGAGGAAGAAGAGGAGGAAGAAGAGGAAGAAGAAGAGGAACAAGAAGAAGAGGAGGAAGAAGAGGAATAAGAAGAAGAAGAGGAAGAAGAAGGGGAAGAAGAAGAAGGAGGAGAAGATGGAGGAGGAGGAGGAGGAGAAGAAGAAGAAGAAGAAGGAGGAGGAGGAGGAGGAGGAGGAAGAAGAAGAAGAAGAAGAAGAAGAAGAAGAAGAAGAAGAAGAAGAAGAAGAAGAAGAAGAAGAAGAAGAAAAGAAATGACATAATAAGTTCTCACAGTTCCGAAAAAAGAGTATGGTAAAATTTCTTAGGGACAAAGAGGGCAGAGTAAGATAATCTTTTTTTATACAAAGAAAACATTAAGTGTGTTACTAAAAGATCCCTATTAAAAGACTTTTAGAAGACTTATTGGAAATTACCTAGACATTTCTACGATGTTTATCAAACAGATAAAGGATGATTAAAGGAGTAAATCTGAAATAAAGCAATTCTTAACCTGCCCCTAAAATTCATCAAATAAAATAAGACCCATTTGGACCCGGAGGAACCACGGTTCTATGCCCCAGCATCCCATATGGTCACCCAGGCCAGGAGCAATTTCTGAGTGCATAGCCAGGAGTAACCCCTGAGTGTCACCGGGTGTAGCTGAAAAAACAAACAAAAAGAAACAAACAAAAAAAACCAAAACATCAAAAAACACAAAAATAATACCCATTTTTACTAACAATAATTTGTACAACAAAATAAATCAACAAAGAATGCTACAACTAAAAGCTGCTATATGATATATGAATAATATTGAACTGAATATAAGAGAGTTGAGCTCAAGACTTAGCTCTTACTAAATGATAGATTACCTCATTATTTAGGTTGTAGTATGCTTAGGTATAAATTGAGGAAACTAATGTAGATGGTTGCTAAATATCCTAAAGTGATATTACTCTATAATGCTACTAAATTTTCTGTCATTTTTTGTTAAAAATGTTTCTAATCTCTAGAAAAAAATCCATGAAATATAAAGAATGGTGACTGTGATTCTTTTTAACTGGAGTATAAGTACTTGAGTCTATGGCTGACAGATTAAAGGATATTGTCACTATATTGATATAATGACTTTTGCAACATAAATAATATAGTAATAATATAAGTAATGATATAATAATAGAGTCACTTTTGGAACATAATCAACATGGAAATGCTTAGTCAGTAGATCTGACAGTATATCCTAGTTTGATCATCTCATCAAGACTTTCATCTGTATCCTTGTTTAAGATAGACTATTGCAGGCTACTTATTTTTATTTATTTGGGGGGGGGTCCACACTGGTAACGTTTAATTTACTTCTAGCTCTATGCTCAAGAACCACTCTTTGCATTACTGGGACGGGGGCATATTCAATACTGGGGTCCAATCCAAGTTCTAGCTGTATAAAAGGCAATTCCCTGTTCTACCTGCTATATTATTTCTAAGACCTTATTTGAGGGTATTTTTTGATGTGTTTAAAGTGTAAATTTTATTTTTTTAATAATAATAATTACTTTATTTAAATACTGTGATTACAAAATACTTTATGATTGAGTTTCAGTCACTTCACTGTGCATGTTTCCCACCACCAATATTCCCAGATTACTTCCCACACTCCTCTCTTCCCTCCCTGCTTGCCTCTTGGCAGACATTTTACTTCTCTCTCTCTCTCTCTCTCTCTCTCTCTCTCTCTCTCTCTCTCTCTCTCTCTCTCTCTCTCTCTCTCTCTCTCTCTCTCTCTCTCTCTCTCTCTCTCTCTTTTCATTCTTCCCTTTTAAACACTGTGGCATGCACTACTGTCAACAAAGCGGTATGTATCATGTATATCATTTTACCTCTTTTTAGCACCCTGGTTTTGTTCAAAGTGATCAGTTCCAACTTTCATTGTCCGAGTGGTACCTTCTCTACCCTAAGTGCATTGATCCCCTATTTGTGTGTGTCAAGCTTTCTACCACGACCTGACCCTCATTTCTATTGTCTCTGGCTATTATTGCCATAGATCTTTTTTTGTTTGTTTGTTTTTTGGGCCACACCCTGTGACACTCAGGGATTACTCCTGGCTATGTGCTCAGAAATCGCTTCCTGCTCAGTGAACCATATGGGACTCTAGGGATAGAACCAGGGTCCGTCCTGGATCTGCCTCGTGTAAGGCAAATGCCCTACCGCTGTGCTATCGCTCTGGCCCCTATTACCATATATGTTTTCTTTTATCCCACAAATGACTGAAATTATTCTATGTCTATCCCACTCCATTCACTCATTCCACTCAGTATTATAATCTACACATATATCCAAGCAAATTTTATTATTTCATTTTTACTATCAGCTGCATAGAATTCCATTGTTTAATTGTATCACAGTTTCTTAGTTACTTATCTATTCCCAGGTACTTAGGTTGCATTCAGATTCTGGTTATTATAAATAATGCAGCAATGAAATAGAAATGCAGAGTGCTTTATTGCATGATATTCTAAGGTTCCTAGAGTCCCTAGGAATGATATTTCTGGGTTATACGGAAGTTCAATTTCTAGTCTTTTTTCAGAATATCCATAATGTTTTTTCAAAAGTTTGACCCAGTCTATATTCCCTTCTGCAGTTAATGAGAGTTCCGTTTCTTCCCACACCTATGCCACCACTGGTTATTATTGTTCTTTGTGAAGTGTGCCAGTTTCTCTAGTGTGAGATGATATCTCATCTTTGTTTTGATTTGCATCTCCCTGATTACTAGAGCTGTGGAGCATATTTTTCTTTGCGTTTTGGCCATCTGTATTTCTTCTTTGAGGAAATGTCTGTTTGTTTCTTCTGCCCATTGTTGAATGGGGTTAAATTTTTTTTTTTGGTAAGTTTTATCAGAATTTGTATATTTTACATATTAACCCCTTGATAGGTGATGGGTAAATAAGTTTTTTCTATTTGTGGACAGCCTTTGTATCTTAGTCCTTTGAGATGCAGAAGCTTCTCAGTTTAATTAGTCTCATTTGTTTGTCTTTGTTTCCACATGCTTGGCTGTACTAAAGGTGCTTTTAGTCTCAGTATCGTGAAGTGTTCTGCTTAAGTTTTCTTCTATGTATCTTATGGTTTCAGATTTGATATCAAGATATTCATTTTAATTTGACCTTTGTGCATGGTATTAAATAGAAGTCTGAATTCATTTTTTTTTTGCCTGTAGTTGACCAGTTTTCCCAGAATCAAATGTTGAAGATTTCCTGCTACACTTTTTATTTCTTGCTCATTTATCAAACATTTTTTATCAAGAATTATCACAAATTAATTTATATTAATTAATTAAACCTATGATCCATGTCTCACTATTTAAGTCTATTCTATTGATCTGAGAATTTGTCTTATTCCAATACCATGCTGTTTTAATGACTACTCCTTCTAGCACTGTTTAAAGTTGGGAACATTGATTCCTCCCCTTTTTTGTTGTTATTAAGGATTGCTTTAGCTATTTGTAGACTATATTGTTTCAAATGAATTTCAAGAGTGTTTGATTCATTTCTTTGAAAAATGTCATAGATATTCTCATAGGGATTGCATTAAATCTATAAAATGCTTTAAGATTTATTACCATTTTAATTGTGTTTATCATCCCAATCCAAGAAAAATGTATATTTCTCCATTTCTTTGTGTGCTTTTTTATTTCTTGAAGTAGCATTTCATAGTTTTCTTTGTATAGCTACTTAACCTCTTTAGTTAAATTGGCTCCAAGGTTTTTGAAGTTTAGTTGCATGACTATTAATGAAATTTTTTTAATATATTTTTCTCTCTTTTGTTATTTGTATATAGCAATGGTCTGAATTTTGTGTATTAATTTTGTAGCCTGTCACTTTATTATACAATTTGATTGTTTCTATAAACTTTTTTGTAGAAACTTTAGGATATTGTAGATACAGTTTCATGTCATCTCCCAACAGTGAGAGTTTGACTTCTTCTTTTTCTATGGATGCACTTGATTTTTTTTTCTTGCTTAATTGCTATGGCAAGTACTTCCAGTACTATAAGAATAGTAGTGGTGTGAAGGGGCAATCTTGTCATGTTCAAGATCTTAGAGGAAAGGCTTTAGTATTCCCTACTTAGTATAATGCTTGCAATGGGTTTGTGGTAAACAGTTTTGAAAATATTAAGAAAAGTTCCTTCAATTCTCATCTTGTTGAGAGTTTTCATCATGAACAGGTCAAATGCTTTTCCTATATCTATTGATATTCTCATATGTTTTTTTTTTTTTTTTGCTTATATGGTATATTATATTGTTTTATTTATGTATGTTAAACCACCCTTACATCTCTGGAAAGAATCCTACTTGGTCATGGTGTAAAACTTCTTGATGAGTTATTAGGTTCTATTTTCTAGTATTTTGTTGAGGAGCTTTGCAACTGTGTTTATCAAGTATAACAGCCTATAATTACTTTTCTTTTGTGGTGTCTCTTTATCCTTTTGGTATTAAGGTGATGTTAACTTACTATAATTGTTTGAGAGAGTTTCTGTTTCTTCAATTTTAATTTCAAGGCTTAAAAAGGATTGGCAGTGGGTACTCTAAAAATTTTAAAGAATTCAATAGTGAATACATCTGGGCCTGGATTTTAGTTTTAGGGAATTCAGGCTATTTAAAATAATATTTTCTAAATTTTTATTACAGATAAAATACCCCCTATGCTAATGAGAAACATGCAATTGTAATTAACTTTTAAAAATTGATTTGTTTCTTTACCTGTATAAAAATAATTTTAACTTGTTATTTACATTGCAGCAGAGATTTAAATGCTTAGATATTTTAATTTATTTATTTATTTATTTTTGGTTTTTGGGCCACACCCGGTAACGCTCAGGGGTTACTCCTGGCTATGTGCTCAGAAGTTGCTCCTGGCTTGGGGGACCATATGGGACACACTGGGGGATCGAACCGCGGTCCGTCCAAGGCTAGCACAGGCAAGGCAGGCACCTTACCTTTAGCGCCACCGCCCGGCCCCTAATTTAATATTTTTGATTGACCCTTTAACAATAAAATTTATGTAATATAAATATAGTGGGCACTTAAATGAAATATATATGAAAAAACATGCGTTTTGTAAATTCACATATAGTCTCTGAATAAGGTGTAAATGCACATAAGGATAAGTAAATATTAAAGTTTTCATCTCTGCTATCTTTTTTGTCTTTTTACAATCTATCTGTTCTCTTTTTTTCCTGCTGTATATAGCTTACTCCATGCTCTAGGAGTCTAACCAGAAAGAATTGTAATAGTCCTTGTTGGGCAAATGAAAAAAAGAGTAAATTCTTTGAGTTTTGGCACTTTTTGGAAGGGTCATTTTTAATTGGACTATGCCTGTTAATGATAGATCATTGTTCCCTGTGCAACCAGCAAACATTCTACAACACACTTTATTTTCAAGTCATGACTGCTTCTGTCCCTTATCTCTTGGTAAATAATGATACATATTATCTCTGATGTAAATTATCTTCAGTTCAGTTTATTGCACTAACTTGAGGTTTTTTTATGCAGCTATACTTTATTATAGACCTGTTAATAAGGCCTCCTAAATTGTCATATTTGGGGCATTTCATCTTTTACTGTGAATGGAAATCCTAAGTGATGTAGTTTCTCATATTTAAGATATGACTCTGGGAATTGGGGAGGAACTTTTGATCAATAAAAGAAAATCTAATGTGAGGAAATAAGTTGCACTTTGTAAGAGTTCTACATCTGCTTTTAAAAAGTCATATTGAATATACCAAAATAAAAGGTAAAATATTGTAAATGCAATGTTAAAATTGAGTTAGCAGTAGATATTATGAGAAAAAGGAATGTTGATTCAATCTATGATATGGGGGAAGAAACAAAGCAATGTGAATTTTAAGTGAACACAAACACTAATCATAATACTGAGTCTGGTAATGTTTCTTTACATGCTCAGGAGACCTGATCTGTTATATCACATTCATCTGGGGCCAACTCATTAACAGAATAATGTAGCCAAGTTGGAAAAAGTTCTTAGAAGAGTAACAAAATGATAAAAAGCACTGGAGGATTGACATGTGAGTCAAGATTAAAGATGAAATCACTCTGCTTCAGTTAAGTCGTGACTAAGGGGGAGCATGTCAACCGGCTACAATTATGTGCAGGTTATAAACTTCAGAAGACTGTGATTACTGCAAATTAAGGGAGTAGTGCTCTGTGTAAAGAGACAAATTAAAATGGGAAAAGTTTATCTCAAATAACAGAATCAATTTCTAATGTAGGTCTATTTTCTGTCTCACAAAATGAAGTGTAACATTCTACAGCCTTTGGAAAAGACAAAAATGATTCAGATTACAAAGCATAGCTTAATATTTTATGCATGAAATCTGGAGAGTATATCTGCCTATTTATCTATCCAATTCTATCTTAGCTATTCACAAGTAATTATTACAACTATCACCAGAGGGTTTCTGCTAGTTGGTAGACAAACGCATATCATTTAACTGTTAACATTTATTAAACAATTAAGGAACTGCGGGTTAGGAACTGAGCAACAATAACATATAAAGGTAGTTTTCCAAATTCTATAGTTTGTAAAAAGTCTACTACCCAATAATTATTGGCAGAATCAGGATACCAATCTAGGTATCTTTGTTTTAAATCTTTCTACTTCCCCAACCCAAAGTCAAAGACAATAGAATCAAGAGACCCAAACTACAACAAGCTATACACAAAAGAGACCTGTTAGAATAGCAGTTCAGGGGGCTAAGTGTAAAATTATAGGATGCATGCTGGGAACAGTGGCAGAGGCAGGACAACACTGGTGGTGGGAATTGCCCAAATTCACTCTCACTATATACCTTAAATATATATAACTGTGAAAGACTTGTAATTCACAGTGGTTCAATAAAAATTAAAAAAAATCTTCCCACTTCTTATGATAGTAGAGATAATAGTGGAGAGATTCCAACAGTAATCCCTCTTTATATAAACTACTTTTATATACCATTGTACTTAAGAATTATAATTTTTGTTATATTTGTATGATTGAATGGACTAGAGTGCTAATTATAAGAAGTGTTTCATTACTAATGTCTTTGAATATCCAATGACATAATTTATACACCCTGGTATTTGGCTACTCATTACTCATGATTTATGATCATTAAGATCGCAAAAGATAGCCACTTCTTGAATAATTCACCTGGTCACCATGAATTCAATTATGTGGATGAGGCAAAGGATTGATAATTCTATTTAGTTATCATATACAATCCTCATTTTTAATTTTGAAACCAACTCTGTATAAAATTAAAATTCTCTAATAAGTCATATTTATAAATTGCTATTTTAATAAACCTCTTCAATTTTTTTTAAACAATTACCTTTTATATTTTAGTCCAGTTGAAATATATAAAAAGTAAGTCTATTTATTTATTTGATTTTTGGGTCACATCTAGCTGCACTCAGCGGTTACTCCTGGCTCTGTGCTCAGAAATTGCTTCTGGCAGGCTCTGGAGACCATATGGGATGCAGGGATTCTAACCATTGTCTGCCCTGGGTCGGCAAGGCGGTAGCCCTACCACTGTGCTACCCCTCCGCCCCTAAAAGCAAATCTTGGTCATGGCTAATATAGCACAAAGACCATAAAGTAAAATTGATGAATCTTTATAATCCTTAACCTCTGTGGTTAAAGATTGCCACTGTTAACAGTTTCTTTTATGTCTTTCTTCGAATTTTCTATGACCATTCTATGTGACTTTTTTCCCCACTTAACTTTTTATTAGTTTTCTTTTAATATTAGTATATAATATCATCCTTTTTAGCCACTATGAAACATTCCTGTATATGTTTTTAGAATAATTTACACACTTATTTAGTTTTTAGAGTTTTAAAATTTATAATCCTGGAACCAGAAACATAGCACAGCAGTAGGGTGCTTGCCTTGCAAATGGCAAAAAAAGGATGGACCTGGTTCATTTCTTGGCATCTTATATGGTCCCCCAAGCCTGCCAGGAGCGATTTCTGAATAACCCCTGAACGCCGCCAAGTGTGGCCTTTCCAAAAAAATATGTATAATTCTGGGACCAGAGTGGTGGCACAGCAGTAGGAAGTTTGCCTTGCACGCGGCTGACCTAGGACGAACCGTGGTTCGATTCCCTGATGTCCCATGTGGTCCCCAATCCAGGAGCAATTTCTGAGTGCACAGGCAGGAGTAACCCCTGTGTATCACCAGGTGTGGCCCCCAAAATTTATAATTCTTTTACGAACACATATCTATATGTATCTTTGTATTCCAACGCTATAGGGAACTTTTCTGCTGGAACATTTATGAATAGAAATATATCTGAAATTTTATCGGTTTCACCCAATTACTCTCTGCAAAGAGCTTTATATTAACATGAACATATTAGTATAAACAAATGACTCACTCTTATGAACTCCAATATGCTATGGTATTAAAACTGCTTTGTGGAATTGAAATAGTAAAGATGGAGTAAGAAATGGCTGCATGTGGGGGTTTCCAGGCAGAGTGCTGATTGCTCTACCTGCAGAGTCTCCACCCGGCTGTGCTCCTTCTGAGGAAACTGAGGACCTGAAGGGAGCCCTGTCCTACTCTTCTCTGTCTTTCCTGAACTCTGGAAGCTCTCCTCAGAGCCCTGGGAAGCGAACCCCAAAAAAACTACATTCGGAAGCTAGCCAGCGAGCCAGTGAGTGAGTAAGAAATGGCTGCATGTGGGGGTTTCCAGGCGGAGTGCTGATTGCTCTACCTGCAGAGTCTCCACCCGGCTGTGCTTCTTCTGAGGAAACTGAGGACCTGAAGGGAGCCCTGTCCTACTCTTCTCTGTCTTTCCTGAACTCTGGAAGCTCTCCTCAGAGCCCTGGGAAGCGAACTCCAAAAAAACTGAAGCTACCCAGCAAGTGAGTGAGTAAGAAATGGCTGGATGTGGGGGTTTCCAGGCAGAGTGCTGATTGCTCTACCTGCAGAGTCTCCACCCGGCTGTGCTCCTTCTGAGGAAACTGAGGACCTGAAGGGAGCCCTGTCCTACTCTTCTCTGTCTTTCCTGAACTCTGGAAGCTCACCTCAGAGCCCTGGGAAGCAAACCCCCAAAAACTGAAGCTACCCAGCAACTCTCCTCAGAATCTTGGGAAGCGACCCCAAAAATACAGCATTCTGAAGCTGCCAAGCAAGCGAGTGAAAACTACGCCTGTCCAGTGGGGCCCGACTGTGAAAAACTGTGAGTGCTGCATGTGTGTGTCTCTCTACTATCCTGCTGTGTGAACCTCCTGAGAGTGGGCTGAAAAGAGGTTCCAGAAGGCACTTAGCTCCACTTCGCTACGCAGCCGTGCGCTCTTTCTAAAAAAATAACACCATCACAAGAAGAAAAAAAAAAACACTAAGAACTGTGTTGGATCACAGAAGCAAGAACTTCTCTCCAGACTATCTTCTCTGCTGCGTGCTTGGGCCTAAGATTTGATCCTGTGTGAGGCTTCATCCACGGAGGACTCCCCTACCTTGGAGGCAAGCAGGCCCATCTAGAAAGGGCGGAGCCAGAGAAGTGTGCTGCCTGCATCATATAACCAATGAATACCACCACAACACGTAGAAAAACCCACAATACAAGTGTGACAATGGGGAAACAATGCAGGCCAGCATCAGACATAGAGAATGAAGATGACAATTCTGATGACCAGTTAATGACCAACCAACTAATCAACCTCTCAGATAAGGACTTTAGAGTAGCAATATGGAAGATGCTCGAAGACCTCCAAAAAACCATGGATAGAGTGGAACAGAACACTAATAATAATCAAGAAAATATGAAGACAGAAATCACAAAACTCCAAACTGAAATAACATGTCAACTAACAGGCCTAAAAAAAATCAGTAAACGAAGTGAATGACAAAATGGATAAGCTCTGGGACAGGGTATCAGAAGCTGAGAATAGACTTGGTGCTGTGGAAGATGAGATACATAACAATTCCATACAGCAGGAGAGATTGGAAAAAAAACTTAAAGCAAATGAACAGACAATGGAAAAATTAGTCAAAGAATGGGAACAGATGAAAATAGAAGTCTATGATAAGATCAACAGAAACAACTTAAGAATCATTGGAGTCCCAGAGACCCAGGAAGAAAATTTCCAGGAAGAATCAACGGTCAAGAAATCATTAAAGAGAAACTTCCAGAGCTAAAGAATATATGTGATCAAATCCTGCATGCCCGAAGACTACCAACCAAAAGAGACCCCAGAAAAACCACCCCAAGACACATCCTAGTCACAATGATGAATCCCACAGTTAGAGACAGAATTCTGAAAACAGCAAGATCAAAAGGGGAAATTACATTCAAGCAAGCATCCTTGAGATTTACAGCAGACCTGTCACCAGAAACACTCAATGCCAGAAAGCAGTGGTGGGATATTGTGACAAGACTGAATGAAATGAATGCTTCACCTAGAATACTGTACCCAGCAAAACTCACTTTCCGGTTTGACGGAAGAATACATGGTTTCACAGACAAAAACAGCTCAGAAACTTTATAGACTCAAAACCAGTCTTAAGAGAAAAACTGAAAGACCTAATTTAAAACAAGACTAACCAAAAGACACACCAAATTTCGATATAAAGATGGCATTAAATCCTAGGACAATTCTTTCTCTCAACGTCAATGGACTAAATGCACCAGTTAAGAGACACAGAGTGGCTAAATGGATCAATAAACTCAATCCAACCTTCCGCTGCCTACAAGAAACGCACCTGAATAGTCAGAACAAACATAGACTCAAAATAAAAGGCTGGAGAAAAATTATCCAAGCAAACAACACCCATAAAAAAGCTGGAGTGGCCATACTAATATCAGATAATGCAAACTTTATACTCAGGAAGGTTGTAAGGGACAAAGATGGACATTTTATATTAATCAAGGGGTATGTAGAGCAGGAAGAAATAACTCTCCTAAATATATATGCACCAAATGAGGGGCCAGCAAAATATTTAAAACAACTGTTGACAAATCTGAAAAACAATATCAATAACAACACAATAATTGTGGGGGAATTTAACACTGCTTTGTCAACATTGGATAGGTTAACCAGACTGAAACCCAACAAGAATATACTAGACCTGAGGAGAGAAATGGAAGAAAGAGGCCTAGTGGATATATATATATATATAGGACACTCCATCCCCAGAAACCTGGATACACATTCTTCTCCAATGTACATGGGACATTCTCCAGGATAGACTACATGCTGGCACATAAAACATACCTCCATAAGATCAAGAGGATAGAAATTTTGCAGACTACCTTCACTGACCACAAGGCTCTGAAATTATTTGTGAATTCCAAAGGGACTCAGAAGAAAAACTTTAACACCTGGAAGTTAAACAACCTCATACTCAATAACCAGTGGGTCCGAGATGAAATCAAGAAGGAAATCAAAAGGTTCCTGGAAACAAATGACAAAAAAGACACAAACTATCAGAACTTATGGGACACAGCAAAAGCAGTACTGAGAGGAAAATTTATAGCTTTGCAAGCACACATCAGGAAGGAAGAAGGAGCTTACCTGAGTAGCTTAATGACACAGCTAATAGAACTAGAAAGTACTCAACAAAAGGACCCAAAAATAGGAAGACAGAAGGAAATAACAAAGCTGAGAGCAGAAATCAACGCAGTGGAAACCCAAAAAACAGTCCAAAATATCAACGAAAGCAGAAGTTGGTTCATTGAAAAAATAAACAAGATTGATAGACCACTGGCAAACCTAACAAAGAAAGAGAGAGAGAGAAACTTGATAACTCGTATTAGGAATGAAAAAGGAGAGATAACTACTGATATGACAGAGATTCAAAGGGTAATCAGAAACTACTTTGAAAAACTCTACGCCACTAAAAATGAGAACCTGGAAGAAATGGATAATTTCTTGGACTCTTATAATCTTCCACGGTTGAAAGAAGAGGATGTAGCATATCTAAACACCCCCATCACCATTGATGAAATAAAAATGGTAATCAAAAGTCTGCCCAAAAACAAAAGCCCAGGCCCAGATGGATTCACTAATGAATTCTATCAAACTTTCCAAGAGGAACTACTACCAATCCTGGCAAGACTCTTTCATGAAATTGGACAAGTGGAAACACTCCCAAATATCTTTTATGAAGCCAACATCACCTTGATACCTAAACCAGACAGAGATGCTATGAAAAAAGAAAATTACAGACCAATATCGCTGATGAATGCAGATGCAAAGATCCTCAACAAAATCCTGGCAAATAGGATTCAATACCTCATTAAGAAGATCATCCACTACGATCAAGTAGGTTTCATCCCAGGAATACAAGGATGGTTTAACATCCATAAGTCTATCAACATAATACACAACATCAACAACAAGAAAAATAAAAACCACATGATCATATCAATAGATGCAGAGAAAGCATTTGATAAGGTCCAACACCCATTCTTGATCAAAACTCTCAGCAAGAAGGGAATGGAAGGAACCTTTCTCAATATAGTTAAGGCCATCTACCACAAGCCAGTGGCAAATATTATCCTCAATGGAGAAAAACTAAAAGCCTTCCCTCTAAATTCTGGCAGAAGACAAGGCTGTCCTCTCTCACCACTCCTATTTAACATAGCACTGGAAGTACTTGCTATAGCGATTAGGCAAGAAAAAGATATCAAGGGAATCCAGATAGGAAAGGAAGAAGTCAAGCTCTCACTGTTTGCAGATGACATGATGCTCTACTTAGAAAACCCTAAAGACTCTACCAAAAAGCTTCTAGAAACAATAGACTCATATAGCAAGGTGGCAGGCTACAAAATCAACGCACAAAAATCAATGGCCTTTCTATACACCAATAGTAATAAGGAAGAAATGGACATTAAGAAAACAACCCCATTCACAATAGTGCCACACAAACTCAAATATCTTGGAATCAACTTGACTAAAAATGTGAAGGACCTATACAAAGAAAACTATAAAACTCTGCTCCAAGAAATAAGAGAGGACACGCGGAAATGGAAACACATACCCTGCTCATGGATTGGCAGGATTAACATCATCAAAATGGCAATACTCCCCAAGGCATTATACAGATTCAACGCTATCCCTCTAAAGATACCCATGACATTCTTCAAAGAAGTGGATCAGGCACTTTTGAAATTTGTTTAGAACAATAAACACCCTAAAATAGCTAAAGCAGTCATTGGGAAAAAGAATATGGAAGAAATTACTTTCCCCAACTTTAAACTTTACTACAAAGCAATAGTTATCAAAACAGCATGATATTGGAATAAGGACAGACCCTCAGATCAGTGGAATAGGCTTGAATACTCAGAAAATGTTCCCCAGACATACAATCACCTAATTTTTGATAAAGGAGCAGGAAATCCTAAATGGAGCAAAGAAAGCCTCTTCAACAAGTGGTGTTGGCACAACTGGCTAGCCACTTGCAAAAAATTAAACTTAGACCCCCAGCTAACATCATGTATGAAGGTAAAATCCAAATGGATTAAAGACCTCGATATCAGACCCCAAACCATAAGATATATAGAACAACACATAGGCAAAACTCTCCAGGACATTGAGACTACAGGCATCTTCAAGGAGGAAACTGCACTCTCCAAGCAACTGAAAGCAGAGATTAACAGATGGGAATATATTAAGTTGAGAAGCTTCTGCACCTCAAAGGAAATAGTGCTCAGGATACAAGAGCCACCCACTGAGTGGGAGAAACTATTCACCCAATACCATCAGATAAGGGGCTAATCTCTAAAATATACAAGGCACTGACAGAAATTTACAAGAAAAAAACATCTAATCCCATCAAAAAATGGGGAGAAGAAATGAACAGACACTTTGACAAAGAAGAAATACAAATGGCCAAAAGACACATGAAGACATGCTCCACATCACTAATCATCAGGGACATGCAAATCAAAACAACAATGAGATACCACCTCACACCACAGAGAATGGCACGCATCACAAAGAATGAGAACAAACAGTGCTGGCGGGGATGTGGAGAGAAAGGAACCCTTATCCACTGCTGGTGGGAATGCAGTCTAGTTCAACCTTTATGGAAAGCAATATGGAGATTCCTCCAAAAACTGGAAATCGAGCTCCCATACGATCCAGCTATACCACTCCTAGGAATATTCCCTAAGAACACAAAAATACAATACAAAAATCCCTTCCTTACACCTATATTCATTGCAGCACTATTTACCATAGCAAGACTCTGGAAACAACCAAGATGCCCTTCAACAGACGAATGGCTAAAGAAACTGTGGTACATATACACAATGGAACATTATGCAGCTGTCAGGAGAGATGAAGTCATGAAATTTTCCTATACATGGATGTACACAGAATCTATTATGCTGAGTGAAATAAGTCAGAGAGAGAGAGAAAAACGCAGAATGGTCTCACTCATCTATGGGTTTTAAGAAAAATGAAAGACATTCTTGCAATAATAAATTTCAGACACAAAAGAGAAAAGAGCTGGAAGTTCCAGCTCACCTCAGGAAGCTCACCACAAAGAGTGATGAGTTTAGTTTGAGAAATAACTACATTTTGAACTGTCCTAATATTGAGAATGTATGAGGGAAATGCAGAGCCTGTTTAGAGTACAGGCAGGGGTCGGGTGGGGAGGAGGGAGATTTGGGACATGGGTGATGGGAATGTTGCACTGGTGATGGGTGGTGTTCCTTTTATGACTAACCCAAACACAATCATGTATGTAATCAAGGTGTTTAAATAAAAAGAAAAAAAGAAATAGTAAAGATGAAAATTTTTCTATGTGTTTTATGAATTGCTACTATGCTTCATATTTTTCTGTGAATAGCACAAATCTTGTTGTATTAGTTTCATAATGGTTCAATTGAATGAAACTTGATTAAAATAAACTGATTTGACTAATTTTTTACTTGAGTTATTCTAAATCTACCTCATTCCAACCCTGCATAGTATTTATTCTATATCTCACCAAAATGATTTATTTCAAAAGTTTTATTTATATAAATATGCTAACTTTTCCTTCAGAACACCCACATTTCTACTTTACAATATCATAATTCCAGGGCGTGGAGGAAAGCACCGTGGGTAGAATGCCTGCTCTTCATGCTGCAAACCTGGTTCAATCTCTGGCATCTAATACAGTCCCTGGAGAACTGCCTGAAGCAATTCCTGAGATTAGAGCCAAGAGTAATTCCAGAATATTTCTAGGTATGCTTACCCCATTTGAAAAATTTCTTAGTTCATATTTGCTTTCCAAGTTCCTTATAAATTGTAGGTAGGTATTTGGGGGGGGGGAGGCACACCTAGTAGTGACCAGGGACCATAGTAGATATCTGGTATGGGGCCCAGGTTGGCCATGTACAAGGCAAGCACCTAATCTGTTGTATAATCTCTCCAAACCATGAGTTACTGAGTCTTTCCAATTCTATAAACATTCTTATCTCCTCCATTTTGTTATTGCTTTCTCCAGAATATTTGTTTTCAGTTCAAACTATATATCTATTATTATATCATTTTCACTCCTTTCAAAGAAAATTTCAAGTTTTAATTTTTATTATTACCTGGTTAAATAATATTTTATTTTGAATGTTACAAAATGTGGGGCATGTACTCAAAGATTTTTAAAATATCTTCTTATAACTCTGTCTATATCAACTTTAAGAACCCAAAGTTAAATCTGAAACATTTTAGTGAGAGTGGCACTAATGCTATCATATTAAAGGCCTTTGGCAACAAGCTCGCATAGTTTACACACCAGCAGACCTATTTATAGAGCTGACTCCTTTTGCAATGTCAACTGTAACATTATACCTATTTTAAGTTTCAGCATCTCAAATATCAGCCTCTTCTAGTTGTACAGTTCTCCCTTATTTGATATCAGAAAGCCCAATGGAGCCTACTAAAGAACCTAGTAAGATTACCAAAGATAACTTTTTAGAAGTTCCCAATTTATCTGATTCTTTTTCTGAAGATGAAGATGTTACACCTACTTTCAAGCTTGGTTTCTCCCCTCAGCCTACTAGGCGAAGTTCTGATCCTTTGGAAAATATGTACTTGGACACACCATCTTCAGGTAGGAGAAGAGTTTCATTTGCTGACAACTTTGGACTCAATCTTGTGTCTGTCAAAGAATTTGATTGCTGGGAATTTCCAAGTGCTTCAACCAACTTTGACTTTAAAAGGGACATTTTCAATACAGAAGAATATGTATTATCTCCACAATTTGAATTGCCTTCTTCAAAAGAGGATCTTATGCAACAGCTTCAGACACAGAAAGCAATTTTGGAATCGACGGAGTATTTACCTGGATCTACATGCATGAAAGGAATTATTAGAGTTTTGAATATTTCTTTTGAGAAGTTAGTATATGTGCGCATGTCCCTAGATGACTGGCAGACACATTATGACATTTTAGCAGAATATGTTCCAAATTCATGTGATGGGGAAACTGACCAATTCTTCTTTAAGATTGCATTAGTTCCACCTTACCAAAAAGAAGGCAATAAAGTTGAGTTTTGTATACGATATGAAACTTCTGTTGGTACATTTTGGTCAAATAATAAAGGCACAAATTATATACTGGTATGTCAAAAGAAAGAGCAAGAGCCGAAGCCCATAAAATCACAGGAAGAAGTTCCTAGTAGACAAATAAAAGGCTGCTTAAAGGTAAAACCAAGGTGAGGATATATCTTAATATTTTTACTCTTCATAAACTTAGATTTAAAAAATGGCATGATTTTACACTTTGCAAGATATTTTCTTTCTACTCAAAACATACTTTTTGTTATGTGTGAAACAATGGTGTTAGGCCTTAACAAGCAAGGTCAGTACTATTCAAATAACATCATTGTGGGATTTTTCTTCCAAAGAAAAAATAGAGGTGTAATGTAATACATTGAGTAAATGAGTTTATTATCTAGCTAAAGAGTTACAAATGTCTTAAGTTTAAGACATGGGAATATACTATTAACATGTTAAACTATCATATCATTTAAAGTAAGTTTATTTAAAGATGTTTTTAAATGTTTTCTATACTCAAAAACATTTCTGACCAACATAAAACTCTTGAAATATCTAACTATGCTTATAAAAAGCTTGGAGTTAAGTTAAATGACAAGAGCTATACTTTAATGATAAAAGAATAAAAGATATAAATATATAAATGACATTTGAATTACACATGCCATTTTATAATTATAACCAACTGTAACATTATGGAAGACAAAGTAGTATAATTTAGTAAAATTAAATGAAGCAGAATGAAAATAATGACCCAAATAGAAATAAGAATTTTCAGCTTTAGAGATTTGGGACCTGGGCTCTCGTTAGTAATCTTGTTCTCCTATTAATATTAAAAAAAACATAAAGAAAAGTGTCATTCAGTTCTCTCTACTATAAAGTTAGCTAATTTTCACAACACTAGGTTAGTATATAAAATATCCAGGAAGCAAATAAACTCCTGTCTGTAGAGCAGTTCATTATTGATCTGCTAGGCATGTTAAAATTTCTAAGTGGTCCATATTATTGCTAAAACCTAAAATTGTACTGTAAACAGTATAATTTGATGAAAATAAAACTCATCCATTACTAATCAAAACACTCAGATTCTTACTGGAATTTTGAAAAACTCAAGAAATAACATTGGGTTTTGTTTTTAAACCTCTGAGCTTTTATATTATGATTTATTTTACTTTTGTTTATTCATTAAACTATATTGGCAATACTCAGGTGTTATACCTAGCTCTGCACTCAGCAATTACTTCTAGCAGTGATTGGAGGACTACATGGGATGCTGGGAATAGAACCAGGTTTACTGTGTACAAAGCAAGAGCTCTGCCCACTGTACTATATCTCTAGCCCACTACAAATTTTTAAATGCCAATCAATATTTATCATTAATGTATTAATCAAATGTACAATGAACTAGCATAGTAGAAGCAATTTATTAATTAAAATATTCTTATTAGCACTTTCTTATAAAGTCACTTAAAAGGCTTAGTTATTAGCTATTTATAATTAGATTTTATATGTTTAGCTTGTGAATTATGCCAACTTTCTTAATCAAAATTAACTTTTACAGAATTAATTGCTGCTATCAATAAATATATATGTCAAATATTTTGTTTATAAAATTAGTTAGCAACATATTACCTTAGAGTAAATATGTTCAACATTATTAAACAAACACATACCTAAACATACAGCATAGGAAATATTTTACAAATGAAATAATCTTCAGTATATAAGATACTGCAAAAATAAGCTTCAGAAAAGGAATAAAATTAATTTATAGAAGAAGCAATATATAACTGTTAATTTACCTTAAAGATAAAGTGGGAGCTAAAAATATACAAAAATATGCAAGAAATGTACAAAAATAGTATAAGTAATATATACCAAATTATGCTATAGATTGGAAAGTTTTTTGGTAGACTTAACGTGACCTGATGTCAATAAATGAAAAACTGACAGGCCAATGCTCTATACTGGTCACAGCATTTTTGGAATTTCTTCTTTAGATATGTATAATATATGCATATATATATTATATATATATATATATTTGTGTTAGAGTGGTAATCACTGACTTCACAGTGGACACCTTTCAAGTTTTAATACCACTTTGGGAAAAAACCTGAGAAGAGCTAAACCACAAACCAGCCTAAAGGCTGTTAAGTTTCCTAATGAATGATAAAAATGGAAAAAATCTCCCTCCTTCAAAACCACAAATACATTTTCTCCACTTCTATAACTTAAAATGACCAACATAATTCATACCATATTTTGAAAAAATACATTTTCCTCTGGAGGAGGCCTTTTGTGCTGCATTTCAGTCCAACATGAGTTTCTACATCTGATTTATATACCACTCAAAATAGAGTGTATAAAGGAAATCCTGACAGATATTTAGAACAGCATGTGCCATAGTAGAATATTTATACAGCTTTTCCATGATATAATTTATATGCAATGGGGTTTCAAATATTCCTAAAACTCATGCAAGAGAACATTATCAAATTTCTAAATGAATATTGCAGTTGGATTTCATTGCAGAGTATTTGGTTAGGGAAAATAGAATACCTTAGCAGTGTTATTTTACAAAACATGGACTTGGCTTTATAAAAATGTAATAACACTTATTTGATCAAAAATTATAACTTTTTAAATATTCTCTTCTCCCTGTAGAGTTACAGAATTAATTTTGTTTTTATTTTGTCTTGACTTTTAGCATTTTGCGTCTTATCTGACTTAATGTAGAAGTAAATTATTTCTGAAGATAAATACAAAAGATAAATTTATATGAATTTTGCTTTTACATGCAATTAGATTAGTATGACTATATGATAAATGTCAGAGTTAAAGTGGAGTTAAGACTCCTAATTTAGAGTAACATTTAACTACATTCCCCTTAATACCAAAATTAATTTAGTATCAGAACCTAGAGCTTATTTTTCTGAATATATCAACAAGCCCTCTACCAAGTACAGATGAACTGTTGGAAATAAATTCAAGGGGTTAGAATATAATTTATGTCAATTGCCACAGGCACTATCGTCAGAATTTAAAAATCTCTACATTAATGTGGTTGGTAATTTCCCTGATATTCTTAACTCTATACAGAGTAACAAGAAATTAGTATCTAGGTGAAAAGGGAACAGAGTTGGTAACTCATTGTCATGTGACTGTGAGTTATTCAATTACACAGAGTGGAGGCATGCATCACAAGATATTTTCTACGTGTCACCTCATATGTGGCACAGGAGTATGTGCTATTAAACAAATCAAGTAGATTTCTGATCTGGCCCTAGACTTTATTTTAAAATAAGTGCCCAAAATGTACAAATGATATGATAGCTATTACATGAAATATACACAGATATTTAAGCTGAAATTTCATGAAAAATAAAACCCTCAAATTAGCTATGAGCTTTAGTATTAAACATAGCTGAATTTGAGTTCAAACTTCAACACCATTTGGTTTTCTTACCTGTTGCTTGGGAATCATAGATCTCTCTCATAGAAAGTTATCTAAGGTTGCCACTAGACCATATATATACAACTTTTGGTAGAGTGTTTGCCACATAATGTTATCAATAAATTCTAACTGTATGAAGAAAAAATAATTCTATTTTTAAATGAATCTAAAAATCTCTAGCAAGACTCAACCTGCCTCAACGTCATTTTTTTGCACTTTAATACTCCCTAACAATAACTTTAAATGTTAATCTCTGTCTCTCAATATCTTTTAATCAACATGCAAAAATAATTTTATTTTTATGTTTTTGATTTTGGAGCCACAACTGCTGATGCTCAGGGGTTACTCCTGGTTCTGTACTCAAATATGCTTCCTTGCAGGCTCAGGGGACCATATGGGATTGAGCCCAGGTCCATCCTGGGTGAGCCACTTCAAAGCAAACACTCTACAGCTGTGTTATCACTCTGGCCCCTTACTTTTAATTTTGATACATGTAACCTTATATCCAGAACATCTGAAAGCTGGAAATGGTATTAATACCTACAAAAAACTCCCATACTTAATGAAAGTAAAAGAAAAATGAAGGACCAGATTAGAGGGTGTTTTTACAAAAGTTAATAATTTTGTATTGAATAGACATGCACTGAATAATGTTCAATATTTTGATACAGCTATTATATAGTACATATAACACTATGTGTAATATAACTATTTAGATATATTATTTTATTTCTCAACTGTTTATCAATTTGTAAAACAGAAACATTTATTAGTGCAAATTTTAATACAAGTAAGCGAAACGTTTAAGAAACATTGACTATGCTGCACATACAATTTTCTGTTGATTGAATTTTTGTTCTTTCTCTAGACATTGTAGGTTTCTTTGTTTATATTCCCAAACACATATGAGTCTTTAATAAGGACTAATGTGTAGGTGCCATGTTATTAGGTGCCAGTATTCAACTGAGAAATATGACTGGAAATAATGAGACTATAGTGAAGGAGAGTTTCAAAGAGAAAGATAGGAGCAAGAGAGTGAGAGAGGAAGGAGGAGGGAGGTAGGAAGAAGAGAGAGGGACAGGGAAGGAGGGATCAAAGAAGAGGAAGAGAGAGAGAACAGAAAAACAGTCAGAATCTTTGAGAATGTATCAAAGTCAAAGACATAAAATGAGATTACAAATGTTTACGTCACATTATTTAGTGTTTTAGTATATGAACCATAACCAATATTGTGCAATACAAAGTGTATTTTTTGGCATTTTAGGGCTAAAGAATGTATTATTTTTGCATTATTTCCTCCACCAGCTGCTAAATATATGTTCCCAGTAGTTGGGTACACTGACTGACTTCATCTCATCTTGTATTTTATTAAGTGAAACCAATATTGTTATTTTATGTAAAGAAACACCATGATATAGGTGTTAGGTGGGATTTACAACTTGGCCAGGTGAACGCAAATAAATTTCTGATAGATTTTAGTGCCAAAAAAGAACTAAATTGATGTCTTTAATTTTTGTATCTGAGGCAAGAAAGAAGGCATATTAAGATTGGGAAGGAGAAAAATACATTTTATAACATGATTTTCAGATAACAGAATTTATCTTTCAAAGTGGTAAAACTGCTAAAACACAGCCAAGAAAAGCACTAGAAAATGGGGCATAAGATAGAATTATGCTGCAGGTTCCAGTCAAAGCTTTTGGATTGTGAGACTTTCTTAATTTGCAGTATAATCTGGTATCCTGGAAATATTCCAAAAGTGTAAATAGTCCCAAGAGGTCTTTAAGGTTTATAGTATTCCACAACTAACTTATTTTGAGTGCATACTAATTGTGGCAGCCAGGTCTTATTAATGGAGGGACCCTCTGACAAGGCCATATGGAAACATAAAACACAGCTGCACAGGACCCATCAAGATGACTGTTTAGATGTTGCCAGCTAGTTGACAGCAAAAAGCCAACTAGTTTAGAGTTTCCTTGGAGCTCTACCAGGAGGGCTTTGTGGCTTCCCGGTGTTGTGAAAATCAAAACCTGCTAAGTCTAAACTTTCCTTAGTAGTGAAACTTTTCTGATAGAAAAGGAAAGATAGGGTCTTATCATTCAGAATTTCTCTCAATCCCCAGTTCAAAGGAAATCATTACAGGTGCCATGTCCTGGAAGGGATCTTTTGGGAATTCTCTGAGCCAATTGTCTCATTTGAAGTCTATCTGCAGTCTGTACTAAACACCAGAGGCCGTGAACTATGAGCAAGTAAAGTTCCAAGGAAAAAGGAATTACACAGTGGGATAAGTTAGTTTTTCAACTTCCAACTCTAGTGACAGTGACTTGTTTCTGTTCCAAGTTTTTCATACTAAAAAAAAAAAATAGCATAGGACTGACACCTGAGGTTGGGCCTGCTCAATGGTCTAGTGCTCTTTTGATTTAAAAAAAAATCATCAATAGCATGATACCTAACTGCAAAACTACATATGTATTTAATTTATGTATCTCTGTGTAGGTGTATTTCTAATTCCTTTCATTCAGGTATAAATTAAAGATAATAATTTCTACTTGGCAGAATGATTATGAGAAGTATATTAGCTCCCATACAATAGTACACATTCCAGTTACTGACAGTTTGCAATCAACAAAATGGCATTGGTGATAAAACCCACATTAAAAAAGTTTTAAGAGTGCTAGTTCTCAGCCTCATATTATTGGAGGAATAATGTTTTTCTCATTATTATTATGACTGCCAGGGCCCAGACTAATACAAATAGTTTTGAAATTAGTTATATTACAGGTTGAATAATTTTGGGAGAATACCATAGTAACTAATATTTATGGCACTGCTTCTACGAAAATAATAACTTCCAAATGGCAGCAATGTCTGGATTACAGAAGAATTTTGGAACATCACCTACTCATAAACTAGAACTAGTTTTGTGTGTTTATGTGTATGTGTGTGTGTGCGCGCACACATGGCCTTGTGCACATGGAACAGTGTCTATTTCAATTAATGACTTTTTCCCTAAGGTTACTTGTAAAATTGTTCTTTTGGAGTAAATAAACTCAGTGCCCACAATTCCACTATGTCGTACCCTTATAACTATAGTAGAATATAAAATTAAATTGTGCATATTATTTTCATATAGATAATCAAGTCTGTCTATTTTTTAGTTTTAAAGTATATCTGTTCCTTGTCACTATTAATTAAAAAATGTTCTTCAGATACACCTCTTGTATCTTTTCAAATATTTTTTTAAATTTCTAAATACTTTACTTGGGCCATTCATTTTGTTTTGTTTGTTTTGCGGCCATATCTGGAAGTGTTCAGGACTTACTCCTGGCTCTATGCTTAGGGATCGCTCCTTGCTGGGCTGGTGTATCCTATAGAATACCAGGGATTGGAGCTTGGTCAACTGCATGCAAGCAAGGCAAGCAAGGCAATCACCCTACCTTATGTACTATCACTCTGGCTCTTCGAGTCACATATTTTAGAGTATTATTATCTAGTATATAAATAATTGGTATGGAAATTAGTCTTCATCTTTTACTTATAGATTTTTATGGAAAATAAAAAAAATTTCTAAATCAAAATTTTTACACTTTCGTAACCTAGTATATTAAGCAAATTGTTCTTAAGGAATCTGACCGTCCTCTATACCCTATCTCTCATGTAATTCTCCAAGTCTATGTTACATGCCAGTTATGGAAGTCATAATTAGAAATGGAATTCTAACCTCCTAAGACATATTATCCCTTATGTGCAGAAGTAGACTTAGACTTTATTTACCAATTTAGAACATTGCAATAAAAAGTAACATATTGGGGCCCAGAAGGTGGTGCTAGAGGTAAGGTGTCAGCCTTGCAAGCGCTAGCATAGGATGGATCGTAGTTCTATCTCCTGGTGTCCCATATGGTCCCCCCCAAGCCAGGAGCGATTTCTGAGCACATAGCCAGAAGTAACCCCTGAGCGTCAAATGGGTGTGGCCTAAAAAACAAAACAAAACAAAAAAAAGTAACATATTGTGCTCACTTTGGCAGCACATATACTAAAATGCAACATATCGAGGCCAGAGTGTGGCGCAAGTGGTAAGGCATCTGCCTTGCACGCGCTTTGATCCCCTGGCATCCCATATTGTTCCCCCAAACCCAGAGCGATTTCTGAGTGCGTAACCAGAAATAACTCCTGAGCATCACTGGGTATGGCCCCAAAACCAAAACCAAAACCAAAAATAAAATAAAATTAAATGCAACATATCTCCCAAATCTTTTGTGAAGTATACTAGGTTTTTCTCCTAATTTTGTGAAACAATTTAAAATTTTATACTAAAGATATTGTGATAGTTTATTAAAAATTAGACCATGATAAAACCAAACCAATTGACTCTAAATTCACCATAAAATTACACTGAAACATTCATTTTAAAACTTATTAAATCTATTATGAATTTATTCTAAAACATAGGGACATTGATGTAAGGTCCTGGATACATTGGTGGTGATGCAGTAATTTTGTACATCAAAATTAACTGCTTGGTGTGGCTCTCCAGAAAAAAATTTAAACAATTTTAATTGTCTTTACACAGTTACATAGAATTTTCTGGCAAATAGATATTTATCAGCAATCTATGTAATCAAGCTGAGTAAACTTCTAACATTTTACCACTTTAAACATACCTAGATTTTTTTGGTAATTAATTCTTATAAATAATAATGCTATTATATCTCAACTCTTTTGAGCATTTGCTAATAGAGAAACTGCACTTTAAAATATATAATCTTCACTATAATGTTAGAAGTAATACTTTAGTTTAGTATAAATAAACTTATATTCACTTCAATGTTAATATGGAGCTCTATTTCTGAACACATTTTATTGAATTGTACTGTAGAAAACACAATTTAATTTTATCCTTTGCTTTCAGGCAGAATGATTCTGAAAACTACCCAAGCCAAATGGTTATATATTCTCTCCTGGGAAGATTGTTATTCTTCAGTAATGTATTCTATGAGGAAATCCTATGTCTTCTTTTGTGGGGATTCATACTGTCCTATGTCTTTAATATTGTCACTAGTTTATTTTGAATCTCAGTTGAATTAAATGTTGTCATTCCTATATTATGCTTTCTATTTAAGAATTACATTATTTTCATGGCTTATTTCTATTTTTACAAAATAGAGTAGATTCAATAGTTTCAGATACCTCTTGCCTCCTCATCTAAAGTTATAACTAATACACTAATAACTAATTTGTTATATTTTGAAATGAATATCTAAAATGAAAAATTCATCCCAATTGGATTCACTCAAAAGTGAATGCTGTTACTGTTACAAGAATCATGCATTGCCAACAACTAAGCCAACACTAATATATAAAGGGCAGCTCAAGAGATTACTAGCAAATTAGCTAAGGAGATAGTCCAATTCAGGGGCCGGAGAGATAGCACAGCGGCATTTGCCTTGCAAGCAGCCGATCCAGGACCTAAGGTGGTTGGTTTGAGCCCCGGTGTCCCATATGGTCCCCTGTGCCTGCCAGGAGCTATTTCTGAGCAGATAGCCAGGAATCACCCCTGAGCACCACTGGGTGTGGCCCAAAAACCAAAAAAAAAAAAAAAAAAAAAAAAGAGATAGTCCAATTCTTCCCTCTCAAAACACTATTCTTTAATATAGTCACTATTCCTTTACTTCATGAGTGTCCAAATTTGGAAGAAGATAATATTGAACATTAAAAGTGCTTTAAAACATTATTCAATTTCTCAATTCTATCTAAAAAATTCTGTTAGAATTATTAAAGCTCTCAAACATATAATGAATAATTTAGAATTACAGTTAGACTATATTCTTTCTCTATAATATTTTAATGAAATTTCATTACAACCAGTTGTATAGGTCTTGAAAGATGGACTGTGGGTAGGCAGTTTTCCTAAACTTTATTATTATAACCAAAATACAGAGCTACGATTAAGCCCCTAGCACTCCCCTCAAAAAAAAAAAAAACCAAAGAACGAAAAACCATTATATAAGATATTGAAAAGTGAATCCTAGAATCCCTTAAAATATTTTATAAATAGAAAATTTTTTATTTTAAGCATTTAAGTTTGATTACAGCTATCGAATAATTTGCCTGAGATCCCCCAAGATGTAAAAGCAGTATTAGATAGCCAAAAAGTTGGGATTACCAAGAACCCAAATATATACCAAAATATACAAACATTTTCTATCTTCTGAAGTTATTTCAAATATAAAATTATTCTTTATAAATTTATAGGAAGATAACCTGTTTTCTCAACACTGTAAGTAACTTGAAATCTGTGTTAAATCTGTGAAGTTTCACTGATTTCTTCCTCAGGGTTTCCTTGAAACTCTGAAATTAATAAATTTCTTTTACTCAAAGTGGAAAAATGATACTGGAAATAAATTGTGAATAGATTTGTAACAATCAAACATAAAACAGACTACATGAGTTTTAAGTTAATGGAAGTGCATGCTTTTGTAGAAATAATGTCATTGTCTGTAAGCAAGATTCATTTGAATATATTATATTTTCTTTATATGCATGTATTTTACTAAAAAGTTATCTGTACTTAAAAATTGTATTTGAGCAAAAAACTGGAATAGCTAATCCAGCTAATAATTTATTTTGAAAATTACATAGAGTATGTCATGCAATGCATCTATATTCAAGTTATGCTTTGATGCATTGACATTTCTATTGAAAAATAAGACACATATATGGATATAAATGTTTTTCACTTAAATCTTGTCTCTTTTCTGTGTGTAGTACATACTGCAAATACATTTCTTATAGAATTAGAAAGAATTTTATATGTTAAGGCCTGAGGCTGGAAAGATTGTACAATATAGGAAGGGTGCTTGTTGCCTTGCATACAGTTAAAATGAGTTAAATCCTTGACATCCTAAATAGTCCTCTATTAAACCCTGCCAAATGTGATCCCTGGGCATAGAGCCAGGAGTAAGACCTGTACATCTTTTATTTTGGCCCACAAAATAAGACAAAACAAAACATAATAATAAAAACAAAGAGGGGCTGAAGCTGTGGTGCAGCAATAGGGTGTTTCCCTTGCACGAGGCTGACCTAGGACAGACTGCAGTTTGATCCCCAGCTTCTCGTATGGTCCCCCAAGCCAGGAGCTATTTCTGAGCACATAGCCAGGGGTAACCCCTGAGGGTCACTGGGTGTTTCTCCCTATGCCTCCCCCAAAAAACAAAGAAACAGAGAAACTGGCAAACCAAGTTGTTTTTAGGCAAATGATCTAGATAGGAACATTCAAGAAATTTGTTTTCCAATTTCATGTTTGTTTACCTGTCTTGCATATCAGTTGGACCTCAATTAATTTTGTTAATTTACTCAAAGGATGTGAATTTCTTTTTTTCTTTTCTTTTTTTTTTTTTTGGATGTGAATTTCTTATTTTTACTATTGTATGCCTCCTGTAAACCACAGTTGTTTTTGGCCATATTTTCACATAAAATTGCTACTACTGAAATACTAAATAGAATAACTTAAATGCAAAAGTGTTGTTTGTCATGTTTCCAATTAATGATACTTGTAGAATAAAAACCAACATTTTATCTTTATAAAATATTAATATGTCTGAACACTACATATTATAAAAGCAACAAATAAAAAGGAAATTTATTTTTCCATTAATCATGTCACTTATTTAAAATTCAAAATTTATTAGAATAGAATACATAAACCATGATAACTGCTGGTGAACTTTAAATCTAAATTATTTTAAACAAGGTATCAATGAAGACACTGTACGATCTCTTACTATTACCTTTCTATTTTCCTGATTCTTTTTGTATTAAGTAACTTATATCTCAAATTAAATAAATATGTATTGGTATTGGTCAGACTTTGGCTTTCTTTCTGCTATGATCCATATCAGTGAGACTAAAACTAGAAAAATCTAAGTCTAAATGCTGAAAACTGAAGATAGCCACTGTACATCAGCATTGTTTCTTTCTGCCAGGGCCAGCACCGAGATCCATCTTACTAGTTAATGTTGTCCCTTTAAATGTGGTTCTCATTGAATCTCACAATCTGGGTTATGGGGATGCTGGTTGTCCTGTCTGCTTTTCTTTATCTTAATGATTTCCTTTGACTGGCTTTTTCCCCCACCATATTTCTCCTATGAACCTACACCTACACACAGTAAAGGTTAATGACAATGTCATTTCTGACTTGAGATAAGAGTCTTGGACTTACCCTATAAGATACTGCAATTCATTTGAAATTTGATATAAAAATTAATAAACAAGATGGCTATTTTGCTCTATTTTTAGCAAAATTTAATGTTTTGATACAATTTTAGAATGTTTTTTAAAGAAAAGCTACATGCTAAAACTAAAGTACTATCAGGTTCTTATTTGAAATGCTTTAAAACTATATAAAAGGAGTCTTGTTAAGCAGAATTCTACCTGCTTTGTAATTAGCTAATTATTGATTGTGATTATTGATATTTTTATGAAAACAAAATGATTATGAAAATAATCATTTGAGCATAAATAGTGAGTAGTACTGGTATCCTCAGCTATAATTTTTTTAAATTATTTAAATAATATAGTAGATAGAATTGGAAAATATTTTGAAAGTAACCAGAAATAATTATATATTTTATAACAATGGCAATAATACACTTTGTTATCTGTGATATCGATTATTTTCTTGGCTTGGGGCCACACCTGGTGATGCTCAGGGTTTGTTCCTAACTCTGACCTAAGGAATCACTTCTTTCTCACTCAAGGAGTCATGTGGAGTTTTGAGGAGTGAGCCCAGTTGACTGCATGAAAGACAAGTGTCTATACTCTGTCCTATTGTTCGAGCCCCTGATATATAATTAATCTTATTATCAACATTCTCAGAGTTCTGGGTTTATAGTCAGTGGTAATGCACATGCTTTCTGTACATGAGGCTCTTGGTTCAGTTCACGACCAGAAAATAGAAGGTTTATTGTAATTTTTCTAAAATCCTGAAAATTTTTATTGTATACAACTTACTCTTTAAGCCAGTACAAATGTATTCTTGAAGTTGGCAATCACTGTCCTTTGTAAATATTTTTTTTCTTATGTGTTAAAATAAAATTAGCTGAAAATTAACTTTCACTACAAAAATGTGAATGAATTTCCATTGAAAATGTGTCCTGTGAAACTAGATCAAATAACATCTGGATAGGCCTACATAATGATGGATATGAAAGGACAGAATATACCTGTCTGTGATGAATTATAATTTGAGAAAATTTTATGTTTGGAAACACTATAAAATCATGCTAGAAAAATAATAATAACTTTACATTTATCCCCCTTCTATTTCTTCAATTACTGGGGAATTCCTTTACAATCTGTGGTTGTTTGGAACCAATTTGATATGGAACTAGTTTTTTAAATTTTATAGCTGATGATTATAACAATTCTTAGCATTTGGCTCTGATACCAGATAAAACTCTTATCATATATATAGATTATAACCTTGTGACAATTTGAATTCAATGATATTTTGTGACACATCATGATAGATTATTTAAAAAACAAATATATAATTACATAGTTATAAAATATAAATATATTTATAACATTATTTATAATAATTTATAATATATACATTAAATATGTTTTAAATTTTTATTACTATTATTTAAGTCATATAAAATTTTCTTTCAAAGGCCAGAGAAAAATAATGGCTAGAGCATATTTTTTGCATGTTGGGGCCCTATGCTTGTTCCTTAGTACCTCATTGTCTTCTGAGTATCTCTAATGACAAACTTCTGTAATAGAGCCAGAGGCAGTCTTTAAGCAACACCAGGTAGCTCTCCTCGCCCCAAATAATAAGCATAGAATAAAATAGATAAACTGACCTCCCATTAGATCATTTTTATGTATCAGACAATTGATAAAGCCAGTTTCATTTCACCTGAAAAGAAATTTAGACAAAAGGGATTCTTTTTACCAACTCCAAGAAACACGTAAGAGGAAAAATTAAACTTTTTAAGTTATTATCATTTGAAAATAAATTTATTTATCCTATATAATAAAATCAACATAAACACATTTATTATTTAATATCACGATATTAATTAATGTCCTATAGAAATATATTATTATCCTATATAGAATTATTATTCTAGATGTTTTTAATTTATGATTTCATAACTAATTCCTTATGATGTCAATTAATCATAAAAATTTTGGAATTCTTTACTTGTTTTAGTCTAAACATATTTACAATAGTATCACTCTTAATGGTTTTGTTGTATATTCACCTTAACTCATCCCCACCAAGTCTCTATAGAGCACTGTACTGGGGAAGTTTCTATCCTTTACTTAGCTAAAGAATAATTTACTTAGCTAAAGAATAATACTTATATAAATAAAAATTTGGCTGTCAACACATTATGTGCCAAATAGAGTAAAACATAATTATAGGAGGTCTTAGGACATGATAAGCAATTAACATTAGTGAGATGACTATATGCAGTTTGTCCTGATTAGGGGCATTATAAAAGAGAGTTTACCTTACAAGGTTAGAGCTTAGACACATGGAAAGAAGAACATTAACATGGAATAAAAAATATGTGATAATCATAACCAAAGGGCAAATTAGGGTCAATCTTAGATTGCCTAGAAAGGAAAGCAATGTAGTAATAAAATTAAAAAACAAGACAGAAAAGTTGAAAGAGAAATACATAGTCTTGCATGGCTGAGAAATTTGAACTTAAGTCTTAGGTTTAAGTGCAAAGTAATATTTTAATTATGTTACTAGAGGAAGAATATGCAAATATGATGTACAGGAAACTACTACTATAATAGTCAACTGTAAAGAGAAATATAGACTGTAATATAAAAGTTGAGTATAATTTTACAGGTTTTTTCCAGATGTTTTCTATTATCAATATTATATGAAATGTTTTTATTACCTTGAAAAATGCTTACAGAATTTATGAATTTTATAATACTTAAGATTGTATTTTGTATATATAATCATTTCTATATTTATAAACATTTTACATGCTATGTCTTTCTGAAATGCTTAAATCAAAGTTCATTCATTTTTACTGTCAAGATTAATTATGAATGGTAATATTTAATATAAATAGATCATAGTATAATAACCTTTGTTTGTATCTATTTCCTACCTATTTTATAGGAGATTTTCATTATTTGATCATGCTCCTAGAGGGGAAACTTCTTTTTGTAGTTTTGATAGCAAATCTTCCTTAAAAATACAGCTTTACTTTTTTTTTTTTTTTTGCAATTTTTATTTTTAATTATGAGAACAAGGATGCAAAGAAAGAGGACAAGGTAAAGTTACAGTGGAAGGACAATCACCCATAACATAATTCTCAGAAGTCCCCTTGCTGATATTTTAACTTTGAAATTTCAGCCAAAGAACATTAAGATAAATAAGACAGAATCCATGTACAATTACTTTGTCCCTCAAGTCCCCAGATTGTAACACATTATAATATTTCTTAACATCACACAAGGCAATCTAAAGCCATAAAACTTATGTAACTCCTTAAACATTACAGGCATAGTATTTTCTTACATTTCCATATACATGCATATTAGCTTAAGTTAACCTCAAATTTTAAGTGAGTTCTTTTTAAGGATTAGAGTCAAAGGAGCACAGTAAAAATAGTGTTAGAGTGGCAATCGTTGTTTGCATAGGCCCACCAAAATATGAGGGACATGGAAAGAAATAACCTTGGCCTAAAATTTCAGCCTACACATCTGTTTTTGTTATTTGTATTATATATAAAAACTATCCTATAGATACAATGATATAAGGATTGAGTAAAGATGGGTATGAGGTAACATGAAAGAAAAAATCTTAAATTAGTTTCAAAGCTCATTATTTATATTTCAACTTGTGTGTTGATAATTAATTAAAAACAAAGAAAATGCAGCACCCCGAAGAAATGAATGAAGGGTCTTAATAATTTACAAATTCTAATTGAACACATAATATGTATTAAGCACTTTTCTAAATACCAGATTTACAACATTGGTGAAATGATAACCTGTCTTTATGAAACTTACATTCAGATGGCTAGACCGTCAATAAGCAATTATAAAAATAAAGAAGTTATGTTAGATGATGGTAACTAGAATTGATAATACAAAATACAGCATAAAAAAAGAAGAATCCGGGGCCGGGCGGTGGTGCAAGAGGTAAGGTGCCTGCCTTGCTTGCGCTAGCCTTGGACGGACCACATTTCGATCCCCCGGCATCCCATATGGTCCTCCAAGCCAGGAGCAACTTCTGAGCACATAGCTAGGAGTAACCCCTGAGCGTTACCGGGTGTGGCCCAAAAACCAAAAAAAAAAAAAAAAAAAGCCAAAGGCCAGAGTACTAATACAATGTGTAATGTTCATGTCTTGCAAGTCATGGAACAGGATTGGATCACCTGCATCACATATAGTCCCCCCTAGCCTCAAGAAGTGCTTAATAGAGAGTCAAAATTAGCCATGCAAACAGGTACAGCTCAAAAATAAAAATATAAATATATAAAATTTGTCTGGGACAGGAGCCCATGTAACTCCTGGACATGGCCAGCTGTGTTCCCAAAACCAAAAAAATGACAATAGAAACCTTTGCTGCAATCTTTAAACAAATAAACAAACAAATATAAAAAATAAAATAAAGTAGGGGCCAGAGCAATAGGGCAGCAGTAGGGCTTTTGCCTTGCATGCGGCTGATCCAGGATTTACCTGGGTTTGATCCCCGGTGTCCCGTATGGTTCCCCGAGCCAGGAGCAATTTCTGAGCGCATAGCCAGGAGTAATCCTTGAACGTCACCGGCTGTGGCCCCAAAAGCAAAATAAATAAATAAATAAATAAATAAATAAATAAATAAATAAATAATAAAATAAAATAATTTGCCAAAAGTATTAGAGATTCAATGTCTGTCATTAAGAAATCTGGGGCGTGTCATTGCAAATGATCAGTGGAAATTCAATAGATTTTTCTATAAATTCAACCTTATCTTCCATAACCACACCCTTATCTGTAGGTTTCTGATAGAATTGATGAAGGCAAAGCAGTTACAGATAAAAATATGGGACCAAAAAATAATTTGCCTTTGACTCTGGGCTTCTAGGGTCTTGACACAATCTACCCCTGCTGTGCAACTGCTTCTATATCCTGAATGATTTTTTAATTTTCCTTTCTTTTGAGTGGCTGAATTGCAAATATTTTTCTGTGAAGGTAGTTATATTACAATAACATATAGTTATATATTATATATTAAATATGTTAGTATATATAACTATATGTTATATAGTTATAACGTATACAATAATATATAGTTTCTTCTTGAAACTATATGATTAAATTATTGTAAGGCATTAGATATTTGCCATTAATTTCATTTTTAAGATGTTTTGATTATTCCCACTACTATAATTATAGATACTAGATGTGTTTATATAAATTGGTATTTGTTAGAAAAAATTGTTAATAAAATTAATACCATATACATGTGAGTCAAATAAGTCACTGTAAAACAATGTTTTTAAAAGATAGCAATATAATACTAGAATTTCCTCATTACACCTAAAATTGGGAATAACAAGGTTATAGTATTTTATGTGAAATAGTGTCTTCCATATAATAAATTTCAAATACATTGAACTATTAGACTCAGTCACAGACATACTAAAGGTACAAATTAAATATATTTAAAGAAAATTCTCACTTGGTGCTACAGAAATAATACAGGAATTAAAGTGCTTGCCTTCCATGCCATGTTGTTCTCAAAGCATGACTAATAACGATACTTGCAAACAGTACTAGGAGTAAGCCATGAGCACATGTGTATGTGGCCCCTTAAGTAAGAAAGAAAACACACACACACACACACACACACACACACACAGAAATTTAACTCTCCTTATGTCTATTCTTTTCATCTTAAGACTATAATTGTACATTTTTGTTTCTTCTTTTTGTTTTTGGCCATCATGCTCAATGGTGTTCAGGGTTTATTCCTGGTTTTATACTCTTGACTCTGTGCTCCTGATGGATTTCTGGGGATCATATAAAAGATTGAATCTTGTCACTTGTAAGCCACACTCACTACCTGTTGAAATACTACTCCAGTACCTCCAGTTTCATTATTGGTTCCTAGTGTTCTATGCATGATACCCCTATGACACTTTTATTTATAATAGTTATTTAGACAATTTGTCACATTATACAACTAAGGGCATTTTAGAAAACTAGGTCTAAATATTCAAAAATATGATGCTTTTTAGTGAGTATAATATAATTTAAACAATATCTAGTGTGTTAATCATATTTAAGAAAAATTTGCTGTTTAAAATGTATGGAAAGTCAAATACACTGAAGTATTTGGTAGGAAATCCCAGGGTGAATTTAGAAATTATAAACCTATAGGAGGCAGAATTATCTTTTATATAATTTACATTAATTTTTGCCTGTTTATGTATACCCTTTCCTACCTACTCTTCCTGCCCACAGAAAATCTAAGTTGCAAGAATATTAACTTAAACACACAATTATATACTACCTACATTTTTCATAGCAAGAAACCAATGTGGAATAATAATATAAATCAATGTTTCTAAAATTTTACTTAAATTGGGAAAAAGAAGATTAAAGCATCTAGACAAAAAGAGTTCAATAATAGCTAACTTATTTAGTCTGGAATAGGTTTCATATAAAGGTACTTTTAGAAATGTTTAGGTAATTTTATATTTCACAATGTTGAGTATACTAGTATAAACATAGTACATGTTCTGGAGTAATTATTTTTTTAATTTGAGAACAATTTTGTCTCAGTAACCAAGAAAAAACACAATTTAAAAAAAAAGAAAATTAGTAAATATAAATGGAATAGCACTTTTGGAACTATAACATGAGAATTTTTAAGATTTCATCGTAACATGAAGAACTGTGTAACTTTTGGAGCTGGAGAGATAATGCAAGAAGTAAATGCTTTCCTTAGAAGTAAATGCTTTTCTTTCACTCATGTGACGTTATTTTGATCTAAGTCATCTAAGTCTCTAGTAGCCAAGGCCATAAGGAATAAACCCTGAACACAAACCTAGTAGTAAGCTTTTAGCACAAATGCGTGTGGTCCAAAAACCTAAACCCAAACAAGAAAATCCTGTGACTTTAGATACAAAATTAAAGGTACATTAAATAGTATGATAAGGGTAACTTACATTTAAAATGAAGTTAACTTTCATAAGTTTTTCATTTTTCTGATAAATATATTTGAATTCAAAAATCAAAATTAAAAATATTTTAAAATTAAATGCTTACAAGGATATCTACATGCACAGTCTTATATAGTTTCTGCATATCACAACCACCACAAACATAAATAAAATAGAAAATAATATTATAGACTCTGACCCCCTTTAATTTGATCTTTTTAGATTTATTAATTATACAATATAATACTATCCCTGACACCTTCCTCACCTGAATTTGAAGTGACTCTCTTATTAAGTTGTTTTGCAACTTATGAATGGCACACTTTTATTTTGACCTCTACATTGTATTTATTTCTTTAGACAGCAAGATTTATGAAGTTGGAGGGTTTTTTAAATCTGCTTATGCTAATGTTTTAATGTTTAGCCTGAAGCATCACACATATTTGTTGAATGAATGCACACTGAATTTTGTCCAACATTACTATGAATTAGAAAGACATCCCAAAGCAGTACGGATTATTCTAAAACTTCTGTATGTTTTCCAGAGTGTTACTATATAAATTCGTATGCTGCATTGTAAAAGTATGTAAGAAAAGTCCACCTCAGCAAGATTTGATTCATCTCTGCCCAGCTTCTTTAGGTTATCACCTATTCCTTGCTCTGCAGTTTATATCTGGTTTCCAACTCAACCTTTCCAAACAACATATTGCTCTTGACCCAATAATATGCAACTATAGTTAATCTTTCCTGAGTTCTCTCTGTTTAATTTAGAATACCCTGATAATTGACTTTGCTCTATTTAACCAGGGATCTACAAATTGTTAATCAGGAAAGCTAAATGTCAGTTTCCTTCATTTATACTGCATTTCCTTTTTCACAACTGTAGACTTCAAAAGTTTACAGTTTTGAACTTCCTATATCAATTATATTTTGAACCTATAAGTTTACTTGATTTATATTTTAATCTGCTTTTACCTATTTTTTACTGGTGCATTGGTAGATAACAGTCAAATTTTTTTTAGCTTTTCTTGTGATAACTATACAAAGAAAGATTGTTTTGTTAAAGTAATATCATGTGCCATTTAAAAAGATTGCATTAAAAAAAGCTACGTAAAAGTTTTTTTTTTTTTTCAAAATTTCAAGACCTTTATAAAGCTGATTCAAACTGTATATTATTTGGACATTAACAAATTAAAAACTTTTGCATTTTAAAAGACTTAATCAAGAAAGGCAAAATAAAGCTCAGAGAATGTTGATTCAAACTGTATATTATTTGGATATTAACAAATTAAAAACTTTTGCATTTTAAAAGACTTAATCAAGAAAGGCAAAATAAAGCTCAGAGAATGTTGATTCAAACTGTATATTATTTGGACATTAACAAATTAAAAACTTTTGCATTTTAAAAGACTTAATCAAGAAAGGCAAAATAAAGCTCAGAGAATGTTGATTCAAACTGTATATTATTTGGATATTAACAAATTAAAAACTTTTCATTTAAAAAGACTTAATCAAGAAAGGCAAAATAAAGCTCAGAGAATGGATAGTATACTTATAAATCACATAGTTAAGAGACGCTAATAACTGCATAATAAAATGAAAATGAAATTGATTAAAATGAGTAATATTAGGAAGATTTTGGATAAAAGTTTTCTGAAAAAAGTGTGTGTGGTGGTGTGTGTATGTTTGAGGCCATACTCAGTTTGGTAAAAGGCTACTATTGGCTCTGTGCTAGGTTTTGTAGTACACAAAGGATCATGCGATGTCACAATTAAATCTGAGTTTTCAACATAAAAAGTATGCACTGTTGAGTTATCCTGCTGTCCCTTAACATATATAAACTACCACCAACATAAAGCATATACAAAGTACCAGATAGGGGTCAAAGAGATAGTACAGTGGGTAGATTGTTTTGCTTTCATGCAACAGATCTAAAATTAATTCCAACATTCAATCCAACTCCACAAGAAATGAGTTTTGAGTGCAGAGCCAGAAATAATCCCTGGGAACAGGCTGGTATTGGAGAAAACATGTACTGTATATCACTAGTCACTAGGAAAAATGCAAATCACCCAGAATGTGATACCACTTCATATCTACTAGAATAATTATAATAAACAACACAAAAATCTCACAGTTGGTGAGGGTGTGAAGATATAAATTCTTATGCATTAATGTGAGATTAAAAATGTTGTGTCAACATTCTTTAAAAATTGTAGAACAGCTTCTTTAATTATTGAAAGAAAAATTATCATAGAAAGAAAAAATTTTATTATCCATACTAAAATTAAGATATATGCCCAAATAAATAGTTGCTAAAGAAATATAGAAACATCATTTAAAAAGCCACAGGATCACTATCACTACATACCTTAACTATAACTGTGAAAGATTTGTAATTCACATAGGTCTCGATAAAAAAAAAATTTTTTTTGTTTTCGGGCCACACCCATTTGATGCTCAGGGGTACTCCTAAGTGCTCAGAAATTGCCCCTGGCTTGGGGGGACCATATGGGACGCCAGGGATCAAACCATGGTCCTTCCTTGGCTAGTGCTTGCAAGGCACCTTACCTCTAGCATCATCTCGCCGGCCCCTCGATAAAAATTATTAAAAAAAAAAAAGCTAAAGGAATCACAAGTCAAAAGTCAACTACTTATGAATAGATGAAGTGTAGTGTTTCTAGATAAATTACTACTATTTAAAAAAATAAAGAATACATGTTATAATGTTGGTGAAGCTTAAAATATATAGTATGGATAAAAAAGAACATATCACATAATTTCACTTGCAATAAAATATGCAGAATAGGCAAAAACAGAAATATAAAGAATCAATGACTACTTTGCATTGAAGGTGAGAATGAAGAGAAATTGATACAAAGTAGATTTCTCTGTGGGATGATGAGAATATTTCAAATTAAAATTGGGTGATGTTTGCAAACTATAAATCTACTTAAAGAATTAAGTTGCACTTAAAGTGGATGGATTTTTGTGCTATATGCTTTCTAACTCAAATATATTTCTATTTAAAATAATGATATAACTGATTTTGTACAGAAATGGAAATATTTATAACTATATACTCTGAACAATTTACACATTTAGAGTATGTGAATTTAGAAACAAGGACTTATTTCTCCCCAAATTTAGTATATAATGCTTTTTTGTTGTTGTTGTATTGTTTTTGGGTCACACCCGGCAGTGCTCAGGGGTTACTCCTGGCTGTCTGCTCAGAAATAGCTCCTGGCAGGCACGGGGGACCATATGGGACACTGGGATTCGAACCAACCACCTTTGGTCCTAGATCGGCTGCTTGCAAGGCAGACACCTCTGTGCTATCTCTCCGGGCCCTATAATGCTTTTTTTTATATAATCAACATTTTTCAAAGAATACAAGGGGTCCAATCCAAGGCTTCATACATGCAAAGTACAATTTCCAGCACCATGCTACATTCTCAGCCTTTCAAGTATATTTTATATGAGTGTAGAGTAATTAAGTTGTAATATAAATATAAGATGCATATAAAATAGAGTTGAAAAGCTATATCATGGGGCCGGAGAGATAGCATGGAGGTAAGGCGTTTGCCTTTCATGCAGGAGGTCATTGGTTCGAATCCCGGCGCCCCATATGGTCCCCCATGCCTGCCAGGAGCAATTTCTGAGCCTGGAGCCAGGAATAACCCCTGAGCACTGCCGGGTGTGACCCAAAAACCACACACACACAAAAAAGAAAAGCTATATCATGAGTTTTATATAGTATATGATAAGAATCAAAATGTACTTTACTTTTTCATTAATTTTGTAGCTAATTTTGTTAGAGAAATAATGAATAGAAACTAAGCCTTTACATGGTATATTGAAGATGGAGCCACTTTTACTCTATAACATTTTTCTTATTGTTTCAATGAGGAATATGAACACCCATATTTTTGCATAAGTATGATGCCAATATAGAAAGGTGGTCGATTACTCTATGCCAGAAACTGAGGGTAGTAAGTCTATTTTCTCATTAATATATTACATTATATCAATATATACTTGGCTTACTAGTGTTTTTTTCTTCTATCCTCTTTTTTGGGCTCTGCTTCCCCCCCCTTCCTTTTTCTACTGCTCAACTCTATTTCCTCCCTTATTCAGGCTGTCTTTATTGCTACTTACATTATTCATATTTCAGTCTCATTTTCCAAAATCAACCATAGTGTTCATGTCTTCAGCCAAAACCAATTTGACATTGGAGAAAAATAGCAAATCCCATTTTGTGCTGAATTTTGATCGATTTAATGAGAATGTTCAAGAGGTTGTATATGTAAACCTTCCTAAAATTAAAAAAAAATAGCACACATACATAGATTGAAGGAGGGCCTTCGAATGTGAAATGGTTGATTCTGCAATAGACAATGGAAGAAAGAAAACAGTTCACGAAAAGTGTGGGTGAAGGTTGGCAAAGCAAACATGTAACAGAATGTGGACCTTTATGAGGTATGCCTCAGTGCATTGCATTAATGATTTGCATATTAAGAAGTCACGAGTCTTCACGTTAATGAATCCCTAACTAGTCTCTGACACAATAGACTGAAACGTCCCAGGAGGAGTCATTATGGCCTATCATGTCAATGATCTGCATATTAATGACTCTCTTACATGCTCTTCAACAGGTAGCCTAATAGGCTTTCATTGAGTTCTTTTTCATTTGCTTTTTAAATGTATCTTCTCCTCCCTTTCTTTTGTGATACTATTGTGAAGAATTAACAAAAAGGTGCATTAAGATGATTTTAATGTGTGACTTAAGTTCACTAAAGCATTAAATTTAGAAATAATAATTTAAGTCTTATGAAATCTACCTGGAAAACTTTTTAAATGCAGTTAAATACAAATACACTTTGATAATGGGTTCTTATTTGGATTTTAACAGAAACCATTCAATACAATTTACTATATTTTTCTTTTCTTGGTATATCAATTTATGCTGTTATTAGCATAAGTAGAACAGCTAGTTTGAAAATAAGTTTGTGAAACGGAATTGTTTGAAAACGAATATTAATTCCAACAGATTTCTTTATATCACAGAGGTTACTAAACACTTATTAAAACAAAAAAAAACCAGTACTTGAAAGTCTAAAAATTGAAATATAGAGGAAAGGATAGTCATTTTCTAATAACATACCTATAAATTGTTCCAGAATTTAAATTAATGACTTTATGACTTTTAAATACAGCACTTAGTTAAAAGAAGTCATAGAAAGGTACTAAGCATTTTACCATTTCTTTTTTTTTTTTTTTTTTTTTTGGTTTTTGGGCCACACCCAGCGGTGCTCAGGGGTTACTCCTGGCTGTCTGCTCAGAAATAGCTCCTGGCAGGCACGGGGGACCATATGGGACACCGGGATTCGAACCAACCACCTTTGGTCCTGGATCAGCTGCTTGCAAGGCAAACGCCGCTGCTGTGCTATCTCTCCGGGCCCGCATTTTACCATTTCTAAATTGTCTTGACATGCTTTTATTTTTGTTGTCCAAATTATTATATTTTAGATACATGGCATTGTTAATAAACATAAAACTCTAGTCTTCTGTAAAAAAAACACTAAAGAATTGTTCTACTATTTTTACTGAGTAAAATATTTTACTTATGATACTACCTGATTTATCCCCATATTAAGTTGAAGAGTATATGAAATTGTCAAAAGATAGAAATGGGGAAAAAAAAGCTTGAAAAAATTTGAAATTTGGAATTTTGTTTCCTATAAAAATAACTAATGAACTACCACATGCAAATGTCACTTTTGTTATCTCTTGTCTCCTTCCTTCTCTCTAAGCTTCCTAACAAATCTCACTTTAGAAAATCTCACTTGGCTTCTGAAGTCAAAGATCTGATTTCAAAGTCTGGAACTCTCAAGATCCTTTTTATGTATGTGCTCCTCCTCCTAACCTTCCCAAAGGTACACTAGATATAGTTTACTTGTTAAAAGATCTTTTCTAAAACAGTTTTTAGAACTATATCTAATACAAATGCAGAAGAGCTTGAATGTCATAGCTAAGGCAAAGGAACCAAAACTCATAAATTATTACGTGTGTATTCTAGAAATGACATCATACAAGATTTCTTGAATTGCAATTAGATGGCTCATTAGTCATAACATGTAATTTATGACTTTACAAAGTCACAAACAAATTGATAGCATCATGAAAAAAATGCCTAAACTTATTCTTGAAAATAGATATAGGCAATGAAAAATAAAGAATTTTCAAACTCTTAAATTTTGAAATATGGAGGCAGTGTAGATTAAAACTATTAGGAATACTGTACTGTAGAGGAATTTTAGAGAGGGGTGAAGTCTGAGTCAGAAGTACAATGTGCTGTTGTATTGTCACCTACCTCCTTCTGTGGTTGATAATGAACTATTTCAAAAACTTGAGAAAAATAAGAGCTTCAGGCCAATATATTCAAAACATTTTCTAGTACTATGTAATGTATATTCTCCAGTTTTTCCAGAACCCATCACTAAAAACATTTTAATTTCTCTCTAATGCCAATATTACTTTGTGGTAGAGAAGATCATTGGCTGGTTTATCTACTAGATTACTTCAAATGTTATGTACTCTGCTTGAAATTACATTTTTCACTCAGAGCAATCTGCAGTTTTTTGGGGTTCACACTTGAACTTCCAAGATACTCTTTATCTATGCACTCTTCATTCATTACTTATTATTCTAGTTGTGCATCAGAGATTCTTAAGAAAATATACATCTTTAAATATTACAAGTAGTGCTCAAATTCAAGCACAGAATCAAATCTGAATTGCTTTTCTCTGTGATTCCAGTGGGAAATCAAGAAAACAAAAATTAACTTAGAACTTTGACATGACAAAGCAGATCTAAACAGGTAATTCCTTGTATGAAATAAAAGAATAGGAAATGAAGAATCATTAAAAACAACACACTTACCAAAGAATTCTTCAACATGTTTCTTTTTCAGTTTCTTCTCTCTGGTAATGCATTTTTCCTCATCAGAAAAGGAATATTACCATCCATCACTTTCAATACATTTTCAAGATCACGTACCAAAGCATTGGATAGTGTTCTAATTTAAAAAGAGAGAAGATTTTTAGGAATGTAGTAATTGAGCTTTATGGAAAAACAGGAAAATGACTCAATAAAACCATCTGGTCACTAATGTGGTATGTTCTTAGTTATTTGAATGCTTGAACAGTTCACTAGAGTTTACTCAGGGGGGTTGTGGTTTGCAATAGGGTTTATGATTCTGTCTGAACTTTATAAATTAGGTCGTGTAATATATATCATCTAATGCCTTTGCTTTTTTTAATAAGTTTTATATATATATATGTAATGTTCCACCATTGGAAAAGTTTTACATATAATAAAGTGTAATAAATTGTTTTGTAATTTGGACTACAAATAATATGGGACAAGTTCACAAATTCTACAGATAGGATTTCTATTAATTTTAATTCATATTGCTGACTATAATACTTTATTTAAATCTATCTCTGTGTTGAATTTCTATTTATGCCACTAGGATTTATATTTATTTAAAAAGAAATTTATAATTATACTTTTTAATATTAGATTCATAGAATAATCCTATGATGTATATAAATATGGGACTCTAAAATGGGATGATTTAAAGAATAACTAAATACCAATTAATATCAAAACTGAGAACAATATTTTTTTGATTTAAGACTAGTGAAGGGATTTATTCATTGTGATTGGCTGATAGTGGAGGAAGGTCACTTATCTCAGGCTGTTGTTAGTAAGGTAATTCTTTGATTTATCAGTAGTAATTGTTTTGGAAGACAATTACAAAGGGGAAAGCCAGCATGACAGTATTGTGTTTTATATCCCTAATTTATCTACAGCTTTCACTTTATAGATAAGACATATGCTGATACACACAAAACATGTTTTTTATCATGTTACATATGTAAGTACATAGATTTAGCATCTCCGGAAAATACAGCAATTTAAAATGTTTGGCATATCTCTTTAAGATTAATTGTGCCTTATTTTAATCCCTAATAATGATCATAATTGTCCCAATTTTGATTTCCTTTATGACATTGTCATCAAGGGCTGGATTTAAAGCATCTCTTCAGCAATAATGTCTTGTATGTCATATTTTCATTTTTTCCTTAGTTATCTTTAATCATAAGCATTTATCTTTATAATGGTCTATCTTTTCATCTGTTTATAGTTTTATTTTATTTTATTATTTCTTTTCTTTTATGTATTGTTTATATTATTTATTATTTTTATTTTATTTTATTATTTCTTCTGTTTTTAGTTATGTTCCTTCTTAAGAGCTGATTTCTTGTATTATAACATTCAAGGAATAGATAATAAACTTTGTAGTTCATTAGTGAATTATAAACTTTATCTTTATGTAAAAGTTTTGGAATTCTCACTCCAATTTTTTTATTTATAATATCTTTATTTAAGCATCATGATTACAAATATGATTGTGATTAGTTTTCAGTCATGTAAAGAACACCCCCTTTATCAGTGCCACATTCCCACCACCAATGTCCCAAATCTCCCTCCATCCCACCCCACCCCCACCTGTACTCTAGACAGGCTTTCCAGTTCCCTCATTCATTCACATGGTTATGGTAGTTCTCAGTGTATCTCACTCCAATTTTTAAGTTGGACAAGAAATTCAATTTTCAGGGAAACATCCCATAAGTTTATGAAAAAGAGATAGTAAACAATATGTAATCATTTACCACAGGAAACAGTATATCTGTAATATTGAATTGTGAGTGCCAATGCTAACATACTATAAAATTTATGCAGTAAAATACCTTGAATAAATAACTTACTATTTCTAATTTAAAAGTTCTATCTTAGGTTATTTTCCTTTTCTTTAAGTGGGGAGAAAGAAAAAGTGAATAAATGAGGCCAAAAGTTATCAACACAGAATAGGGTCAAACATTATGTGTAGTCTAACATTATTTTATACCTGTTTAGCAAAAAGTAGCTAGTGATACATAAGAATGCAAAGTTTGATTCACTTTAGGTAGTGCTAAGCACATATAAAGTGTTAAAAGTCAGAAATGTAATGTCCACAACTCACTTTGAAAGCCATCTTGTATAATGATGACAGTTTGATTCCTTTCAAAAAAGTGACATTTTTGCTGATTTATAACTTAATTTCTCTTGTTTAGTAGTGTGACTTGATTTTTGTCAGAGTTTCTCTCACAGTAAAGCTATTTTCAGTTCTTTATTACTGCAGTTACATGAATTAAGTTTTATTTATGATTGGTTTTGTCTTGTTTGCCAATAGGATCAAATCATAGATGCCTCCTTTGAGCTCATCATCATATATAGCCATTAAAATTTTCATCAACATATTTTGTGGATTTCTTTATAATATTGAAGTCTTTAATTTATTTTGAAATAATTTTTGAATTTACTAGTATCTAAAATCTTTAATATAATCTTATTTTATTAAAACCATTGTGATTTACAAACTCCTTCATAGTTGGGTTTCACACATACAATGAATCAGGGCCAATCTTACTACGAGTGTCCACCTCTCTTTTCGATGTTCTCAGAAAGTACCCTAACCACCATCCTTTGCTCCCCAGTTTGCCAATATACAAGGTCCATTTAAAGTATAGATTGTTGAGAATTTGAGTTTCTTGATTCCATTGTTGTCAAGTTTGGCTTGGATATTTAGTTTTGTTCTTTTATTTATTTTATTTTATTTATTTTCTACCATGATAAAGCCTGGCCCCTGGCCCCCATACTTTCATATTTGTGTTTCTCCTCCTTCACTCTGTTTCTTTCCTTCTCATTATACTCGAGGACCAAGGGTGTTTGAGAAAATTCCATTTAGACCATTGTATTTCTTCATGCATTATTCAAAATATCACATATAATTGATATCACTCTGTACTTATCTTTCTTCTGGGTTTTGAAGTAATAATTTATATGAAGTGAAATTGGAGCACAGTTTCATTTTTATTTTTGCATGTGACTAATATGTTTTTCCCGCCTCATTTGTTGAAAAAACTTATATGACCCATTTGCTGCATTTTATTTTTTTTGACTGTACATATATCTGAGGGTTGATAATAAAGTTTTGTTTTAATAGTGTTGGGGTTCAAACTTTATTTGCAAAATATGCATTTTAAATTGAAGATATAGTGCAGCAGGTAAGGCACTTGCCTTTCACATGGTTGACCTAGGTTCTATCCCTGGCACAAAGTTCCCTGAGCCTACCGTGGGTGATTCTTGAGGGTAGAGCTAAGCATAAACCCTGAAAACCACTGGGCTGTTATCCAAAATGAAAAGTTAAAAAATAAGTACTTTACCTTTGAGCCACATACTAAGACCTTGGAAAAAACATGAGTAAATATTTACTTTTTATGATAATCTCATCTTTCCCTTGTTGAATATACCAATGATAATTATATTCAAATATATTATAGTTGTAGGCAAAATTAGGCTATAGAAGTGTATTCTATTAGACTGTAGATAGAATGATTAGTATATTTCAAATGATTAGTATTCATAAAATTTACTAATATTTATAATAGTAGTAATATTAAAATACATCATTAATCATTCTACATAGGATAAATGATTATGAGGTACTATGTATTTGTAGAATTTGGCCTGATATGTAAGTTTTTTGAGTTTCATAATTAAGAGTTTGTAGATTTGATTATTGAATGATTAATAGTTCAGAAAATATATTAGTGTTTCCTTGTTAATTAGATTGCAAATATTCTTCAATATATTTTTTGTTTGTTTTTTTGGGCCACACCAGGTGATGCTCAGGGGATACTCCTGGCTAGGTTTTCAGAAATTGTTCCTGGCTTGGGAAACCATATGAGACCCCGGGGAGTCAAACCATGGTCCTTCCTAGGCTAGCACAGACAAGGCAGATGTCTTACGACTTGCGCATCACTCCAATATTTTTCGATTCTTATGTAATCAATGTTCCATCATTTTGTTTATAAACTAAATAATGGATTATTTAGTGTATTTTCTCTTTTTTTTCTGGTTATCTACATGATCCATAGATCCATAGATGATGACTTCTTTTTCTTCTTTCCTTTTCTTTCTTTTTCTTTTTTCTTCTTCTTTCTTCCTTTTCTTTCTTTTTCTTTTTTCTTTCTTCTTTCTTCCTTTTTTCTTTCTTTCTTTCTTTCTTTCTTTCTTTCTTTCTTTCTTTCTTTCTTTCTTTCTTTCTTCTTTCTTTCTTTCTTTTTTCCTTTCTTTGTTTCCTTTTTCCTTTTTCTTCCTTCTTCTTTACTCCTCTTCTTCCTCTCCTCCTCCTTCCTTCTCTCCTCCTCCTCTTTCTCCTCCTCCTTCTTCTTCTTCCTCCTCCTCCTTCTTCTTCCTCCTCCTTCTTCCTCCTACTTCTCTTCCTACTTCTCCTTTCTTTTTCCTTTTCTTCTTCTTCTTTCTCCTCCTCCTTCTTCCTCCCCCACTTGCTCCTCCTCCTTTCTCCTCCTCCTTCTTCCTCCCCCACTTGCTCCTCCTCCTTTCTCCTCCTTCTTCCTCCTTTTCCTCCTTTCTTTTTCTTTCTTCTTTCTTCTTCTTTCTCATCATCTTCTTCTTCTTCTTCTTCTTCTTCTTCTTCTTCTTCTTCTTCTTCTTCTTCTTCTTCTTCTTCTTCTTCTTCTTCTTCTTCTTCTTCTTCTTCTTCTTCTTCTTGATATTCACTTCTGACTCTTTGCTAGGAATCACTCCTATCAGAACCCAGAACACACAGGATGCTAAGTAATAAAACTGGGTCATACATGTGCAAGGAAAGTTCCCTGTTTGTTGTATTAACACTCTGGAACCCTGTTTTCCTATGTCTATAACAGCTGTACTTGCATAGTTAAAGGACACTTGCTGAAAATCTTGGAGACTTCCATAATCTCCTAGAGGTGACATATCCACTTCTAAGAGATCTCAGAGATCAATCTTGATGGTACTTGGGGGGGGCATATATGATGGTGTGTATTAAAACGGGGTAAACTGCAAGCAAGATAAGCATTGTGCCCAATATAAATTGTTTCTGGCTTCATCCTGTAGCTCCTTTATATACATATATTTAGAATTGAACTTTTTCAAATGCTAGTACATTGAAAAACTTTTGAGTTCTAATAAAACATACAAGTTTTCATTCCTCATTCTTGAAATGCCAATTTTGTTATTTTAGTTTTTAGTTTCCTCATATATTTTTTAAATAGAACCAGGTCATTTCACTTGGAAATCTATGAACAACATTTTCAAAAGCGTTCTTATGATTTGGTTTAGGTTTGTGTCTCATGTGCTTATTGATTAATAATCAATTATGCTGATTGATTAAAATTTTCATCTTTTATTTTTTTCTAAAACAGGCTTTTAATTAGTTGACATTTTAAGAATCACTAGTGTATTTTTCATTAGGCATTTGTACTCGATTCCTCTGGTTTGGAGTGAGTTGTAATTCTGCTCTTCTCTAATATTATTATTTGTTTATATGCCAATTTAGAGGTCAGGTTCTGGAAATCTTTTCTGCCCCACTCTATACTTTTCTGAGCACACATTTAATAAACTAGCAACTTATACACTATGTTATAAACATACATATTTTATCATGTGCTTTTCTCACTAACATGTAAGCTTATTAGGGGACAGCTCTCTACTTGCTTTACGATTTTGTATAATATTTGTAAATTTGTTGAAACTAACATTTTTGTTAAATGGCTGATGAATCAATTAGATTGCCATATATTTAAAACTACAAGTAAATGTATGTTTCAAAATCATTTGAAAATTATTCCCTTTATGTAGTAGAACACAATATCTTTGAGGTTATCACATAAAAACTCAATATGTCCCATTTCTTTGAAGAAGAGATATATTTACTTAAATTTTATTCTATATTTTATTATAAAAACCTTGACATTTATTTACTGGGGAAGGGTAGATTTGGGGTAGAAACCAACATTGCACTGAGATTATTCTTGGTTCTGTAATTAGGAGTGACCTCTGGAGGTTCTCAGAGACCATAAGTGATGCTGGAACCAAAGTCTAACACATGCAAAGCAATCACCATACATCCTGGACTATCCTTCCAGCCCACTATTTCAAAATTTAAAGACTTCTGCAATTATATTAAATCCTTTTTGTAATTGTATTGTGCTAGATATAAGAAAAGGTGAAAATTCAGAATATTTAAAATTCAATACACACTTTTTGAGGGCCAGAAAGAGAACATAGAAGTTAAATTACTTCCCTTTTGTAGTTGAGTCTTATTTCCTACTCATGTGTTTCCCTGAGCACTGCAAGAAATGAGTCCTGAGTTACGGAGCAAGGAGTAAGTCATTAGCACAGAGCCAGGGGTAGAAGCTGAACATTATTGGGTGTAGCCCTAAAAATCAAACCAAACCAAAATAAGTTATTTTTTATTTTCCATTTGGTCAAAGACTTATATCCCTAAGATTATGCAAATCTAAAACTCATCATTCAATGAAGATAATATTCCTGTTTTTTTGTTTCGTTTTTCTATCTTTTATTTTATAAAAAAAAAGCATTGCTATTTTATTCCAATATATTACTATTTTTAAGCCTCTTTTTCTCCTTCAAAAATCTCTATCTAAAGTGGTAGAAGTCTCAGACTTTTAAAATCTCAAAATAGCAGGGAGAAACTAGAAGGGAGAAAAGATGTATCAAGTTTCTGGAACAACTGGAAGCTTAAAGGTCATTTATATCTTGTTTTTATGGTTCTTTGCTATTTCATCTGTTTGGAATATACAAATGGAAGAAAGTAGGTTGGCTATTACTCATAGATATGCTAAGTAATAATTAAAATGTTATGAATCTAAGATAATTTAGTATGAATTGGTTAGCATTTTATTTTTTTCTACTGAAAAACTAAAATAAAAAAATAGGAACCTGGAGATAATTTGCCAAATTACTGAATGAAAGTACAAGAACATGTAACAGATTAAGGAGAAAACATTGAGACTGGTGTTAACATAGGCAACTGAGATATATACCCCAGCCTCAGTTTCTGATAACAGAAACCAGATTGTACCAGTAAATTGATAATTTTACTCATTTGATTGTAAAAGCTAGAGTCTTTAACTTCTTTATTGTTTAGGTCTTGTAGGAGCTAATACAGCATTGCTAAAACTCATGAACACACAACATTCAAATTTAGAGAAAATCATTTTTAAAAACCTATGTACTGGGGCTGGAGTGGTGGCATAAGTGGTAGGGTATTTGCCTTGCACTCGCTGACCTAAGACAGACTGTGGTTCAACACCCCCGCGTCCCATCTGGTCCCCCAAGCCACGAGCAATTTCTGAGCACATAGCCAGGAGTAAGCCCTGAGCATCACTGGTTGTGCCCCTCCATGAAAAAAAAGCCTGTGTACTGGAGACTAATAAAACATACTGATTCTACACCCAGTGCTATAATTCTTATTTGATTCTTCGATTATCATCTTTTACCCTCATAATTTTGTGCCTTAATTATAAGAGTCTCATGAAGCCTACATTCTCATTTTACTGTGGCTCATTAAACTCAGGCTTTCTTAAGACAGTTCTTTAAATGTTCTTCCTGAGATTGGTTAATAAACATAACTCTGACATGTTTAGTGTACCCCACTCAGTACATAAAGACCCACTTTGATAAACAAAGTGTACCCCACTCAGTACATAAAGACCCACTTTGATAAACAAAGTGATATACTCTTTAATCCTTCCCTTTCTTTTCCTCTCCTTTCCCTTCCAATCTCCTTTAATTTTCTTTCTCTCTCATTTTATCTCTCATTTAATGCTGACAGAGAGCAGTGCTTAGTGCATCTTCCAAGTTTTCAGGGAGCATATGGTCAGGGTGGAACCCAGGGATCTTGCATGCAAAGCATATGGTATATGTTTCCCAGTTATTTGAGATATCTCTTGGTTTGTTTTATTTTCTTGTCCTTAATCCTTGACATTTGTTTCCTCTACTTAAATGATCTTATCTTTCTTCTCTAATTTGGAAATTCGTCAATTCCCTGAACATTTTTATTACTTTCTTTGTTACAAAAAAAAACCAACTCCCTATTTCATTCCAAAAATGCCTTCATTTGTTTGCTTTTGGACCACTCCTGACTGTGGTCAGGGCTTAGTCCTGGTTCTGTGCTCAGAGGTTACTCGTGAATGTGCTCTGAGGACCATGGGAAGTGCCAGGGACTGAACCTAGGTCAGCCACATGCAAGGCAAACACTCTACCCATATCTCTCTTGGGGCATTTCTGTTCTTCTTTAATAAAAAAGAATATTCATGGGGCCAAGCGTGGCGCTAGAGATAAGGCATCTGCCTTGCAAGCGCTAGCCTAGGACAGACCGTGATTAGATCCCCCAGTGGTTCCCCATGTGGTTCCCATGTGGTTCCCCAAGCCAGGAGCGATTTCTGAGCGCCTAACCAGAAGTAACCCCTGAGCATCAATGGGTGTGGCCCAAAAACAAAAACAAAAAAGAATATTCATTATAGTTAATTCTTCATTAAAATATCTATTATGTAAGTCTACAAAATTTTTATGTTGACAAGTTTATATTCAACTGTAAATTCACCACAAGCACCTTAACTCCAAACCCAGGTAAATGAGTCTGAATAATGGTCGCACATGAAATAATCCAAACCAGGCTAAGGGTGAAACATGTGTAGTCTGGCCATCTTCTACCTCATATGGAGAGCCAGCTGCCTGCCAGAACAACAGTTTTTATTGAGTACAGAGACACCCCCCTCCCCTCAAGTGGGCAGTAAGGAAAGATAGCTGAGGCTATTCTGAGCCAGTCCCACCCAGGTTTACAAGACAATCTCTGTTTTGGAGTAAATTCAAGTTATAAACAACCATACAAAGGAATCAGGAATGATCTTCGTTTGAGGTAATAAGGTGTGACCTAGCATCCACCAATACATTTGAAGGTTTGACTACAAATAACTTATTTTTATTTCCCATTGCTTATTATATTTTCTTGAACTATAATGACTGCTCAAATTATTTTGTAGAAGAGTGAAATTTAAATATATTAAAGCAATGTTGATAAGAATAGTTTCTATATTGTTGTTTTATAATTTATTAGCCCAAAACCGGAGTGCCAAATCAAACCTACACCCTGGTCTCAAAGTCTCTTATCTTCCCACTCCCTTCTTTTGCATCTTTAGTTTTCTGTTCTCTTGACAATATCTCAAGGGAAATTACTGGAACTTTTTTTTTTTTTGGTGCTGAGCATTGAAGCTAGGATTGAAATAGGGTAAGGTATACTTACCTTAAGTCAATAAGAAGTCAATAACCCTACCAATGAGCTACATTCGGGTTCTTTATTTTATTGCATTATGAAAATGTCACCTGTTTTATCTCCATGATTTTATATGTGTATGGATCTATTATTAAAATTTCAATGTTTTTCATAAGTCAACATGTCAAAAGTCTCAATTTTCATAAAGACTCTTGAGTGTAGAGCAAGTTCCTTTTTCTTGTTATTTCTCAAAAATGTCTCAAATATTTATATTTCTTTATTTTTCTCTTTTAAATTTTATTTTAAAAATCTGTGAAAAAATTCTTTGGAATTTTGATTAGAATCTATACATCAATTTGGGAGATAATGATCATTTTTATATCTCCTTCCAATCCATGAATATAGTATATGTTTTAATTTTACTAGTTCATTCAATTTTACTAGGTCATAATTTTACTAGTTATTATTTTATTATATAATTTTATTGTTTCTGTATAATCTTAAAAATTACCTGTTGTTTAGGTTTTTTTTCTTTTTTTTATTTTGTGGTCACACCTGGTGGTGATTATATAATATTTCTGGTTTTGCATTCAAGAATTATTCCCATTGGTGCTCGGCACCAATGGGATGCTGGGAACTGAACCCAGGTCAGCCACATGCAAAGCAAGTGCCCTATCTTTTGTAATTATCTTTCTAGCTACTTTATTTTATTTTTTTTTAGGATTTTTCAGAATACAAAATTTTATTATGTTACATTCTTATAAGACAAAACATATCAATATATAGAATTTATAGTTATTGACCTCCAAAATGAGGCAAAAGCATATTCCTGAACGGATACATAATACAATGGGTAGGGATCATGCTTTACATGCAGCCAACCTGGGTTCAATTCCTGGTACCTCACAATGGTTCATTGAAACCCTCCAGGAATTATTCCTGAAGGTGTTCACTAAGCACTGCAAGGTATGACCACAAAACTAAAACAAGCAAACCCAAAACACCAAGACCAAAACCTGCATTATTTTTTATTATTTATGTAGCTATTTAAAAAAAATTAGTGTTAATTAAACAAATTACCTAAATTATTGGTTAGGTTTTTGTTAGGTAAGAGACAGGCAAATATTAGAAGAATTAAGGTATTTGCCTTGAAACTTGACCCAATTCTATGTTGGAAACTACATGTGATCTCTGACCAAGAGTGACCATTGATCATAGGTCACTGTATGTGATTCAAAAAAGTTAAATAAAAAAAATTTAAAGATTTTATATGGCTATGACTGGGCCGGAGCAATAGTACAGTGGCAAAGTGTTTGCATTGCACGCAGACGACTTGGACCCGGTTCAATCCCTACATCCCATATGGTCCCTCGAGAATGCTAGGAGCGATTTCTGAGCACAGAGCCAGGAGTAACTCCAGAACGCTTCCGGGTTTAGCCCCAAAACAAACAAAATTAAAACAAACAAACAAAATTAAAACAAACAAACAAAAACAAAACAGGGTTGAAGTGGTGGTGCAAGGGATAAGGAGTCTGCCTTGGTTCACGTCTGCCAAGGTTCAATCCCCGGCGTCTCAAATGGTCCCACAAGCCAGGAGCAATTTTTGAGCGCATAGCCAGGAGTAATCCCTGAGTGTCACCAGTGTGGCCCCAAAACAAAACAAACAACAAGCAAACAAACAAAAACAACAAACCATTATGCACCTTGAGAGAAAAGAAACTTAAATTTGCAGTTGGAATACATAACAAAAATCTATTCATTTATTGATCTTATTAAAGTATATAAATTATAGATTGAGAATTAATCATGTAAAATATATACTAATAAAATTTTACTTACAAGAAACATTTTCACTTGTGGTCAACTAGAAAGTGAAAAATAATTTTAATAACTTTTGTAAAGTTTTATTTTTAATTTATTTTTATTTCTTTGCTTTGGCGGTGTTCAGGGGTTACTCCTGCCTCTGTACTTAGAAATGGCTCCTGGCACATTCAGAGTACCATAAGGGATCCTGGGTATCAAATCCAGGCCTGTCCCAGGTCAGGCCACATGCAGGTCAAATACCTTACCACTGTGCAATCACTCCTGGACCCAATTTACTTTTAGTAAATGTAAAAGTATCAGAAATGTATAAAAATTTTTATGACTGTCTTGCATAATTAGGATGAAAGAATTACATTTTTTCTTATGAGTTGTAATAGAATGAATCTTTCTTGGGTTTTGATAAAAGTTACCATACAAGAAAAGCTATATTATATTAAAATTTTGATTAGCCATTGCCAGATCTCCATATTTCTTTTATGATAGCAGTCATTGTGACAATAAAATAAGACAATGTAGATACTAGAAATAGTTCCTTGAATGACTGACATGACAAAGCTTTACACAAAACACTTTCACTAGTACTTTTCTTCCTTAATTTCACCTACAAAAATAAATGTTCATGTTCTCACAAATGTTACTCAATATTTCTAAGAAAATATTTGTATTTTTAAATTTTTAGTATATAAAGAAAAGGGAGTGCAGTATGTATGATTATGAAGGTTATCTTGATGTTTTGGTTCTAAAAGTGGTCTGTGCAATAGCACATTAAAAGTTTTAAGAACTGAAAAAAATTTACCTTTTAGTTCTTCTTAAGATTTTTTCCTTCCCCCTTTTAGTAGTCAGATAGTTAATATTATAGTAAAAATAGAAGAATTTTTATAATAAAAAACTCAGACCTCAAAATAGTTAAAACTTTGGAAAGCAATTTTCACCAAAATGAATTGTCAGTTTCTAAAACTTATTTGAAAACAATTATTCCACAAACATTAACTTTATGAATAATGGAATAATCTATATTCATAGTAATTTAACTTTGGTTATAAAAGCTGTAATCAGCACACTTTTATTTAGAAATATGACGACATAAGTTTAAAAACTACAAATGTTTACTATTAGAAAATTTAAAGTATCAAATTTATTTTTTGGAATAATGAGAGTAATGTAAAAAGATCAAAATTATATAATATTTATTTGACTTACTGGCTTAAATTTCCCTCTGCATAAAAATATTTAGAAGATAAAGTATCAGAAAATGCATAATGCTTTGTTTTATATTTAACAGTAAAGAAGAATCATCAGTAGCATCAGAAGAGAATAATTTGGAGAATTCAAATATTACAGGTAATATTTCTCATTAAAATTTTAAACCAAATCTTTGTTTTTCACTAACCCCTACAATTAAAGTAATCTCACAGCGGTACAATTATATTGACTTTTCAGATACCTCTATCCCAGCAATTGTTTGTTCTCATGAAGACAATGAAGACTTGGAAGCCAGTAATCAAAATGTAAAAGATGTAAACAGGGAACATGAAGAAGATAATGAAAAAGAATTAGAGTTGATGGTAAGTGTCTGGTTGCCACGGTATTAGAGTAGATGAATACATTTATGCTTTCAAAGATGCTGCAATGCCTGACTTTAAATGGCATCGAGTAATATAATTTACAAATGTGAGAGCACGACCTATTCTGTCCTTGGGTCTGTAGCTTGATCAACAAGATACTTTGATTTCAGTGTGTTGCTTCTGATCGCTGCGGTGGTAAATTAATGGCATTCATTTCTTATCATTTTACCAGAGGCTCCAAGTAATAGTTTGTAGGAATTACAGAAGTGGCTCTATCCTGATGTGCATTGCTAATCTTTGTGACAAGTGTACACTTTGCATAAACTGTAAAATGAGAGGGCTGCATTAGGTGATTTTTAGGTTTTTTCCAACACGAGTCTGATTTTTACATTAAGCGGCATTTTTTAAAAACTTACTTCCATTTTTCTGAAAACCTCAAAGTTCTATATCATTGGAGAGTATAAAGCTACCAAAATGAGGAGAAAATCACCCGTGCCAAAATTTTTGAACAGGAAACAAATTCAGTAATGTACAAGTTAGTATTAAATTTGTTATCATGGATTTCACACTTGGTGAACATTCAATCTATTTGGAATTTTGGGGGGATGGCTTCGATAGCATTTTTATTACAAAGGAAAGAATAAGAGTAAATGAGTCACATAATGCAATTTATTCTTTGCTGTATTTGGTTGGAGCACATATTATTAGGATACACGGATTCATAATCATCTAAGATTAAAATGACATTTTCCTCCTCAAGTGTCAGTGCTGAAACAGAAAAGAAATATAGTTCATTTTCTCCCTACACATTCCACCTTTTCTATAGTGATATATGGAAGTTGCACCACTAAAGTATGCAATTTACTATGCTCCAACTTTAAGAAACTACAAAGTTGTCACCCATTGTGAGGATTCTCCCCAGCTGAAAGTTAACATTGCCATTTTTTTTCAAACCATAGCATATAATGAAAGCGTCTTGAAAAATCACATACTCCTCCAATACACCTCATTACAATGAGCAGGCTCAAATATAAAAGTTTGTTTAGAAGTTACTGAGATTGTATGTCCAGTAAATGAACAGGGAGCTGTAATTTAGATGCTAATTTGCTCCATGCTGATGTTAATGCATAAAACAATGAAGCTCTATAATAGATGGAAATACAACCAAATCTGTGGAACCCACAGGCATTGGCTTACAAGACAGCTGTGCAGTTGACAAGTAACATGAGCCTTATGTGAGAAGAAGGGGAAAATGTAAGATTTGCATATAATTATTGAGATCATGCAAATGTCAGTTATGAAGAGAAAAAAAACACACAGGCATCTCACTGTTAAATCCTGACAGTTGGCATCACTTGAAGAGCTCAAATACATTTGAGTACCAGTTGGCAGAGGGTCATTAAAACAGAATTTGCAGAGACATTAACTCCCTCACTTTTCTTTGAGTGACGTTTTGCTATTAATAGTTTGCAGAGGCTTTGCAGAAAACATATTAATAAGAGAAACTGTAATAGGGGCACCTACAGCAAGTGTAAATGCAGCAAGGGGCACCCAGGAAGCTGCTCTCTAATTGATTAGCATGGAGCTATCAATGTGTATATGCTAAGTGAGGAGAAAATGCAATGACAAGCAAGAATAGTGAATAATACAATGTGATATTTGGAGACTGGGAAGGAGAATAATTAATTTTTGGTCCCTTTTCTTATTAAACTCATCCCTAAATCATAACCTACAAGGATTTCCCCCAAAACATCCAGTTTCCAGAATGTGTGCAAAATTTACAAATGAAATAAATCTAGGGAATCTACCAGAGAATATTAACTAAGTTAGTGAAATTTATCTAAGTTGCTTTATATATTTAAAAATTTTTGCTCATTTGTTGTTGTTTTCATCTCTTAAGATAAATCAACATTTAATAAGAACCAGAAGAACTGCTTCCAGAGATAAAAAGAGTACATTTTCAACAAATTCAGTCACTTTTCCAAATAAAGCTGAGGAGCTAGAGAAGAAAGAAGTCTCTGAGAAAACATGCATTGACTTGTTTAAAAGACCAAATTCATTGGAAGAAAATTCACTAAAGAGAAATTTTAACCACAAAGAAAATGAGAGCAGTCATCAACCTTCAGAGAAAATTACTTCAAATTTGGGAGAAATCAAACAATTAATGGATGATACTTGTAGTGATGAACACGCAAAAATACATACCAACACTGAAGACATTGTGGATGGTAATGCTAATCTAGCAGAAGGGAATGGTAGCATGGGAAGACATTTTTTCCCCGCAAACCAACCAGTGGCGGTCAACTTTAACAAAAAGCATGAAGGAGAAGCTAAGAAAACAGAAGTCAAGGACTGGGGATGTTTAGGAAGAGATTTCCATTTGAGAGACTCAATAGGAAATGGTTCTTCTGAGAAAGCTTGTGGCAAGAGTAAGGAGGAGAAGGAACAAAGAACTTATTTGGTCATTAATGAAAAGCCAAATGAAAAATTCCAAGAGCAAAATAGAATAACCAGTCACTCTGAAAAAAGTATAGAAGGGATTGGTGCCAGTAACCAAGACATAGCACCTCTTTCAAGGAAAGATACCACAATTCCTGTCCATGCAATCACAACAGATATGTTTCCTTCATTACGGACAAATTTAAGTTGGAAAGAAACTCTGTTAAGTTCACAGTGTGATCTTTTGAGTCAAAAAGGCAGCACTTTAGAAGAGACACCTGATCAAATTTGGTCACCAAGCAATGGAAATGTTTTGAGAAATGATGGTCTTTCCCAAGTTGAAAAGAAAAAATCAAATTGGGTTAAGCCTGATGATCAGAGTGAGAATACCCAGCATGTTCAGAGTTGGAATGTCCTGGAAAGTCAGGAAAAAACAAAAATGAGTAAGACAAATAGAACAGAACAGTTTAAAGAACCAGCAGATTGTGAAGACATGTGGGAAAAAAGAGGTACTAGAAGGGATTTGAAAGCTACTCCTACAGAAGAGTTGTTTACCTGCCAAGAAACAGCAATCTGTGAACTGTCTCCTCTAGCTGATCATGGAGTTACTGAGGAAGCAGAAGCAGGTACAGCTTATATAATTAAGACAACATCAGAAACTACTCTAGAAAGCATGTCTGCTAGAGAAAAAGCAATAATTGCTAAGCTACCTCAAGAGACAGCACGAAGTGACAGGCTCATGGAGGTAAAGGAAACAGTGTTTGATCCGCATGAAGGGAGAAATGATGATTCACATTATACCCTTTGTCAAGGAGATACAGTACGTGTAATCTATGACAATGATTTTAAAAAGGAATCATGTTTAGGTATTTGTAATGTACATGATGATGAAGTAGAGAAGGAAGAAACCATATGCAGGTGCCATCCTGGGACGATGTATGACAGGAAGAAATGTTGCATTGGAAATAAAACATTCATGGAAGCAACCTTACAGGACAGCACAAATAATCAAAAAGCAACCTTAACACCAGATTTAAACCTGAGAATGTTACCAACAGACAGAAATATATTATTTCCAGAAAATAGAGATTATGAACAGCCCAAGAATCACCAAAGAAAACAGATAGAGTTGCTGTTCTTCATTCTGCTATTTACTCAGATAATAGTAGAGATTCTCCTAATGATTCTTACGACCATAACAACATGTCATTGCCATCTGATAAACAGGCAATGGCGACAGAGAACATTATTAGAACCATGACTCTCCAATCTAGTTCTAGAAAGGTAGAATATAACGGCAATCCGGCAAATAAAGTGCAAGTTATCGAGCAATATCATTCTCCTGGTTCAAAATCTGAAGGTGTGTTCACAATTTCAGAAATAGAGACATCAAGCAATAGAAGAGAGAGGTGCATAGGCAAGACTTGCCAACAAGGAGTCTGCAATATGGAACAATCTCCAGGGCCAAAGATTTTAATCACTGGAGCCTTAGAGAACATGGACAACGTAAAGCATGAAAATGAAGAAATAATAAATTCTGGACAATCACTCTGCTCTTCAAGTGACAAAGAATCTGAAAGCTCTGTCTCTACAAGTCTCTTTGCCCAGGAAAGTCAATCTGAAAGCCGTGAATCACTGCTTTCAAAATACATGCACTCTAAAATATCTTATTTTCTTTTGTTTTTGATCTTTCTTGCAACCATCTACCACTATGACTTAATGATCGGATTGGCGTTCTACCTATTTTCATTGTACTGGCTATCGTGGGAAGGAGGGAGACAAAAAGAGTCTGTCAAAAAGAAGTAACCTCAGCACTATTACTTTTCTCTCATAAACGATAAGCTATTTAGCCCCAAACATTTGGACTGGTGAAAGAGACTATTCATTGTTCAAAGAGCCAGTGCAGTTTTTCTCTTGAAGGATCATTTAAAAAGGAATGCGTATGAAGTTTGCTCCTTCATATAAGTAATTATTCTATATAGAACCATTATGTTTGGATCATTAAATACCTATATGAATATGAGATCTGAAGCACGTCAAGTTGAAATTAGGTACAGCTGTTGCTCCTTAGCAGGCTATGAAGTTGCAATGCTTCACATCTCTTCACTACTTAAAGTGCCATTTCTTGCATTCATTTCTTTTGCACTAAAGCTTCATTTTTCCCCTCTGAGAGGATTCCCCCCATACCCTTTACAGAAATAGATAAGACATGGACAATGGCAGAGGACTGATTTTTTGTCTTTTAGTATTGATCATGTAATTTTCATTATCACTGTACAAATTAAAATTGATATAAAGTAAAATCTATATAATAAATATTTCAACTTCTCTTTAATATTTTGAAAAATAATACATTATGGATTTGTATGCATATACTTAAAACATGTTGTTTGAGAAATACTTTATACGTACATACAGCTTTATCTCCTTTATACCTAAAAAATTAAGGGTCTTAATAAACCAACTATGTCAATGACTAAAACAATTGGGAGATGATGTCTTAGTTACAAAAATTTTTATGGTGGCCTATCTTTAAAAACTGTATTGCCTTACAAAGATAGACTGTGACACAGCTGTACAATTTCAATATCAACTAGCATTCACGGTTGAAAATTTAAATGAAAAGTTTCACAAGCATTGCTTTACAATGAATTTGTACCTATAAAGAAAGCACAAAGCATTGATAGTGATGATAGAAAATTTCCAAATCAACAATTCCATTTAGTAGTATATTTTGTCTTTAAACAAATGTAAAGTTTTTTTCTCATTATAAAACTGTAATCTATGCTCAGTTAATCATTATCACCAGCTTGGCTATCTGATGACTAGGTTGCTAGAAATTTTAAGTAGGTAAATAGGAATATTATCTGTATAATTAGGCATGTATTATCTATATTTAATATTAAAATAAAAACTAATACTTTAGTTACAACGCATAATATAAAGATTCATATGCAATTTCTTGAAACCATTTAAACTATTTATTCAATAACTATTTTAATATATGCTGTGTTCTATGGCACAACATTTTTTTGGCTACGATGTATAGCTAGTCCTCAGTGAGGAAACATGGGTAGATTTTATATATTTTAATTGGTTAGGAAAAGCTGTTTCAAGAAAGACATTTTGGCTATCAGTTTTTTTCAAAGAAATGTCTTTTATTGTGTATGTAGCATTGATCTTCAGAGAAAAAAATATTCTCTGAAAAATGAAATTCAGTGAACAAAATGTACATTCACCAAAGCACATATTTAAGAAACATTCTTGAAAGAAAAATAATGGAATTTTAAACTAACTTTCTATATAGTAGTAAATTATTTCCTTATTTTTCATTAGATATACAGGTATTTCCAAATCTCCTAATTGCATGCTTGTCTCAAGTCCCATTGAGATTGGATACTTGACTTTAACTTTTTAGTTGAACAAATACAAACATCCTAAAGTAGAACTTAGGGCAAATATTTGATTGTTTGAGAATCTACATTTTCATTAAGTACAAGCAGAGTACTGCAAGCAGTACCTAGAATATTATCTCTAAAATTGCTATCCTGATAATTTTGTTGACAAATCTAAATTGCAGTGGAGTTAAGGTTAACATTTCTTTAGTTCTTAATAGCTTGATTTTTGTATTATACCCTTAAGAGTTTTAGTCAACATGCTCTCTCTTATTGATGTAAAGAATACTACATTGCTTTATGAACACAGGTGCCCAAACTATAATTATTCCCCTTATACTTAAAAGAATGTAACTTCTTTTATCTTTTTATTTGACTTTTTATATTAACTGACTAAAACTAGTCATGCATATTTGTAATATGACAATAAAAATTTCAAAGGATTTAAAATACCCAACATATATTTTTCTGCATGCAATGGAGAAATAATTGGTGATTTAACCGACTTTCCAAATATTAAGAATTTAAATAACATTTAAGAACTTATTAAACTACTAAACAGAGTTTTGCAACATGTTTGTGTCACATCTATGTTGTTAACAAATATGTCTCAAGAAGAACTGGCAGTGACTGATTAATAGAAATTCAGTTTTAAATCTTTACGGGTGAAGTAATCATTAAAAGTGGAGCACCATTGCCATACCTCATGAAGTATTGGTTAAATGCCAAAGAAAGTGTGGCCATGGAAATAAGCAAAAAAAATTCATTATGTACCGGCTTTTCATACTAAGTAAAAATGCAATATAATAATCATCCCCCTTTATCTTGCTGGTCTTCAGATTAATAGAAACAAAGTTCTAAAAATGTCAAGTAAGGCAAGCATAGGGAATAAACCTTTTAAAAATATCACTTTTGTGTAAGTCATTATTATCTCACTAGATTTTGCATCTTTAGAGTGAGATGACATTCAGCACAAAATACAGAAGAACATAAGAACAATGCAGCTGTTGAGCTACAGTGGTGTGATTGTGATTATTTCAAGTATCACACACACATATACAAATTGTTATTATGTTGTTTGAGTTAGAAAGTCACCTCGGGGCCAGAGCAATAGCACAATGGGTAGGACGTTTGCCTTGCATGGAGCCAACTTGGATTCAATCTCTGGCATCCCATAGGGTCCCCAGAGCCATATGATTTCTGAGCTCAGAACCCCTGAGCTCTTTTTGGTGTGGCTCAAAGGAAAAAAGGCAACTTGTAACGGTCATTTTATATCAAAATGTTGATTAAATGGAAAATTTAAAATAGTTGGATAAATAGATGAAATATTTTTCCTAAATAGAATTAATGGCACTATATTTTAATCAGTGAATATTATTTATCATACCATATAATATAAAAAGTAATCTTAAATACTAAATGATGCTAAAAATTCAGCATTGCATATAAAAAAAAAGTCAAGAAAGTCAAGGAAAAAACCTCTAGTAGGATCACTAGAAGGATGTATTCTGGAAGACTATAATCTAAGGTCACCTACCAACTGTCTGACCATACTTTCAAATTTTCCCCAGAGAAATAGGTGTGAATTAAAAATAAAAATATTTAATTGTTATTTGACTCTTGGACAGTTTCCAAGGAACTGAAGAAAAGATTCAACTATGATTCCACAACAGTAGAACTAACACAGTTCATGCCCTCTCAGTGTCTTATAGGCTGAGCAGTTCAATGGAGAAAAACAAATATTTCTAATTTGCATAATTTATTTGTTAATACATAGATATTACATGTATTTTTCAAGTGTAAATCAATGCTAAAATTTAAGAGTAAAAAATATTTGGAGCTGAAGTGATAATACAGTATGTAGTGGTTGCCTTGCAAGTGGCTGATCCCAGCTTAATTCCTGACACCCTAGGGTCCCATGTCTGCCAGAGTAAATCCTGAGCACTACCGGTGTAGCCCCAAAACAAAACAAAAAAAGAGAGTGAAACTTTTCATTTTAAATATATCACATATTTTATAATCAACATAACAAAGAAGGAACGTGTAGAACAGCAGTGAAATATAAATCATGGTGTAGCCCCAAAACAAAACAAAAAAGAGAGAGAAACCTTTCATTTTAAATATATCCACATATTTTATAACCAACATAAAAAGAAAATGTGTAGAACAGCAGTAAATTATAAATACTTTTTATTTGAGTGAAATAGTTCCAAGTCCTGATACTGCCACAGTTTTTAATTATTAATATGTTTTTGGTTGGAATTGTTGCACCTTCTTTCTACTCACTTCACCTAAGTCATGATGCCTTCGTTTCCCCTGCTCTTTTCCTCAAATTCTCTGCAAACAAGTCCTTTTATATTTAAGACATACTATGCTCTTTTTCTCTTTGACTTTATACAAGTAAGTCCTTGTTCTTAGTAGACAATTTCAGTTATTCTTACTCATATCTTCCTATCCAAATCCGTACATACTTCTCTCTTCTTAGACTAATTCAGGTTCTATAGGAACCTAAATTCAGGTTATATAGAAAGTTTCCTATATTTTTTGTTAGATGACTTAATATAAATTAACAAATTTTTTTAACAAAATTAGCAAAATTTTCCCATGTATGCTATCTAATTGATTGGATCAGGAACAATGATTCCCCTTACATTTCTATTATTTCACAAGGTCTAATTTTAGCAATCTTCAGTCAATATTTGTATATGGAATTGAAATGTCCTCAAATGAGATATCAATGATAAAATAAAAAAATCAATTGAATTGATATTTCATTGCTAAGCTGCTTCGGAAATGTGAGCAAGCATTATTGCAGAATGAGTTTTAAAAGAATAAACAATTTACTTGATGTTCTATACTTATGTATGATTACTTCACATTATCTGAAAAATATTCTTTATTATATTTTATGGTAAATATCATACATATTTTGCATTAAGATAATAAGATGCCATAATTAACCAACTAATGTGAAAATAATTAGATTAAAACATTTATAAATTAACTCAGTAGCTTAATTACCATTAAATATTACAAGATATTAAGTATAAGAAATTTGATATTCTAGAAATTATCATTTCCTTTAAAAATAGTTTACGGGGCCGGGCAGTGGCGCTGGAGGTAAGGTGCCTGCCTTGCCTGCGCTAGCCTAGGACGGACTGCGGTTCGATCCCCCAGCGTCCCATATGGTCCCCCAAGCCAGGAGCGACTTCTGAGCCAATAGCCAGGAGTAACCCCTGAGCGTCACCGGGTGTGGCCCAAAAAAAAAAATAGTTTACATCTCAATTTCACATTTTCTCAACATGTGAACTTTCAAGATAAGTAAATAGAATGGCTAGCAATCATAATTTTTGGATTTTTAAAAAGGGAACATTTGCCGCTATGATATAGCACAATTACAAGATTCACATTTCGCATACTCTCAAGGGTATGTTTGACCACCTCCTGCAAACAAAATAAAAACAAAAAAAACATTGCCCAATTAGTATTTAAGAAACATTCATATGTGCACACATTATTCTACATAGGATAGATATTTAATGACAGTGAATATAGTATACTAATACATCAGAAATGATAGTTTGTATTCCCTTGGAGGAAACTTTCTATCTTTTTTATTAAATGATTATAATATCATAATGATATGCCTATTTTGAGAGAAATTTCAGAGTTTAAAGAAAAGCAGTATATGTTCTGTCTACCATGAAATAACTTATGATTACAAGCAATTAGTTTAAGATATAAAGAAAACTAAGTACAGGTTTTTGTTTGAAATTCATCAAATTTGTGTATTGGCTGACTTGATTCTGTGTGGAATAAAGTATTTTCTAAATAAAACATCATTTTTAAACATGATATAATTTTGAAAAAAAGTGTTTTATATTTTAATAAGAAATTAAAAATATTTATATATAAAAAACCCTCCCATGATAAAATTAATAGCTCTATGTAAAACCTTTAATGTACAATTTATAAGTTCTGCATATAAAATTTATAAAAATATAATATCTAATTCCTATACTCTAATACTTATATTTTTCTGCACATTAATCAACTCTCTAAATGATGATAGTTGGATAACCTATTTGTCATTTCATTTAAATAAACTTTTTTTAATTCTTAAAGGAACTGAGTAGACAAGATATTTTAATTTTTTTTCAAGGACCAGGACAATAGTACAGGTATTAAATCACACATTTTGCATGTGGTGAGCTTGGTTCATAATATTTCTGAACACTGCCAGAAATGACCTCTGAGTACATATGTTACTAATATGTAAGTAAGTAACATAACATATTTTATATTGTACTGATAACTACTTATTTTATTATTATCCCTAAAGAGAAAAGTCCTAAATATTATTATCTTTCATTTATTCAAATAACCTCAATTTAAATATTGTCACTGACTTCCTTTTGGCCATTACCTAGGTGTAATTCCCAGATTTTATAAAACTTGAATATAGCAAGGGAAATGAAGATATAAAGAATTTCAGGATCTTATGACCAGTTCAATAATGAAGGTAAAGTTTAGGAACACACATTGAACTGTTTGGTCTTGTAAGTACATTTCAGAGACGTGACGTTTTTAAAATCATTTAGATATCATGAAAATAAAAATAAACCATTCAAATGTCTTATAATTTAGCTTTATTTTCATAATAATTATAATGAATATGCATCCTGATGTGATTAGTATAGTAAGTACTTATGTCTGATGATCTGGTATAATTATTAATTATACTTCTAAAACTTTCAAAGACAATATAAGTGGATGTAAAACTGTAATTTCAACCTAAAAATACAAGAAAATATAGTCATAAATCTGTCACTTGAAACAACACTTCATGGAAAGTGACAGTTTTAAGTATGAATGTCACCTGTAACCTATAGACACACTTCTATCAATAGAATTAGACAAAATAATCTAAAATAATTAGACAAGATTGCCAAACAATGGAAAACTAATTTAAAATATGGCACTGTTTGTAACTGGGCAGGAATGATAGTGCAGTGGAGAGGGTGGTTGCCTTGCATGTGACCAACTTGGCTTCTCTCCCCAGCATCCCACATGGTCCCCCAAGCACTGCCCAGAGTAATTCTTAAGTGTTGAGCAAAAAGTAACCCCTGAGTATTACGAGATGTGGCCCCAAACCAAGTGAAAATATAACCAAAACTGTTCAACATAGTTGGAAGAAAGGAAGAGAGAAGAAAATGATAAGAAAAAAGAGAGAGGGAGAAGAGAGGAGAGGAGACGCAAGAGAAGAGAGATTAAAAAAAAGAAGAGGGAAAGAGAAAAGGAGAGGAGAGTATATAATAGTGAAATAAAACAGTTATTTAGGGCTGCAATTGAAATTAAAATGTAAATAGGCAGCACTGAGTACAGATGTGCGAATGGTTTCTCATCTGCTTTTCTTTTTTATTCCTGTGCCTGTTTGATTTTTCTATTTTTTTCAGTGAATTCTCTCTTTCAATTAATCCTTTGAGATATGTGGTCTCTTAAGTAGAATTCTTAAAACAGAGGATGTTAGATATATTTTCTTTACTTCATGTCCAATTTTCTGGATGAGAAAATTTATTGGATCCATTTGGATATCTATTTCAGGAGAAATTCATTGTATCTCAATAACTGAAGTTGAAGTATGATATTTATGAAGGCAATGTGTTAGAGGACATGCTGATGGAAAATGTCCACTAAGTTCTTAAAGTGCAAGTGGGAATTGTAGATTTGTGAATTGGACATATCTAACATTAATTCCCAGTTGTAACAGATATGCGAGTTCATTCCCTTTGTAGGTTTATATTACTCCAATTTTTGTAGATTATGAGTCTTAAAATCAGGTGTCACAATATATCCTACCCTTCTTAAACTTGTAGGAACAGTTTATCCAATTTTATAAAAATTAACATTTATTGAAGTTTTACTTAGTATTTATTTTCATGAGAATTGACTTTTCAAAATGATCAAGTCTTTCCAAACACAAAAGTATTTTATTTCTTATTTATTTAACTTGTTTTCAGTTATTTTATTTAATATCCATTATTATTTGTGTATATACTATTAGTTTGTAGCTAGGAACTTTGTGTATTTTACTGCTATCATAAATGTATTTTCCAATTATATATATTCAGGGAAGTTATAGATAGATTATAGAACACTATATTTTGAGAAGGTACACACACATAATCCTGGTGGTTCTTGTAAAGTACTTCTGTAATAGTACTCACATATCACTCCTAGAGTGACTCTGCAATGTCAGGATTAAACCCAGATCTCTCATATGTGTACCAGTCTCTTAGTGATTGCCTTACCTGTAATAATTTATTTTTGCCTATTGTGTTTGAGAGGATATACCTAGTAATGCTCAGGGCTTAATCCTGGCTCTGTGCTCAGGGATCTACTTTCCAGGGTGCAAGGACTATATGGGGCCAAGGATTGTATACAGTTATGCTGCATACAAGACAAACCGCTATCTGGTGTACCATTGCTCTGGCCTCAATACTTGATTTTTATCCACTGCTTTTTCAACTTCTTGAACCAACTCTTTCATTATTTCTACTGATTTTTAATTTTTTATTCTAACAATTCTCCCTAAAACATAAAAAATTCTTTCTTTGTATTCCTTTATACTTGTAGTAGACTTCCATTTATGTTACTAGAATGTACTATTTTTAACTCACAAATATATTTTTCCTTGAATTTTTGAGATGTTATATGCATATTATGTATATATGATATACACATATATACATATTATATGTATACACATACATATATATTTATTTTTAATATTATCTCTTGAAACTATAAAATTTTAAAATTATGATTCATTGGTTTTGATATAATTTTCTTAAAATCAAATATAACTTTATATATATATTTAAAATATTTCCCAACTAGTTCTTGTTTATTTATAAAGCATTTTAATTTAACAATGTATTATTTAACAATACATTTAATTTTACTTGTCTTATAGTGGTGTCAATATTGCTTTAGATTATTACTACTTAGATGATGGTTATAGACTATCACTTATTGCCAGGTACCTGAAAGGTACTTCCTTTGTTATTCCTTTGTCAAATTACCAATTTGATTGTTGTGATATACATATATTCTCTCCAGAATACAAATTTCTGTATATAAGTTTTAAGTCAAGCATACTAAATCTATTGTTGAAAACCTCATTCAAAGTAATATATAACATACTTCACTATCATTACTTGGAATTTTCTATAATATATGAATACTCATTTTTTTCTTTTAATTTTGACAGTTTTGCTTACTGTACTATTACTTTTATTTTTACTTCTTACTTTTATTTTTACTTCTTAGCTTCTTTTAAAGCTCTTAATGCTTTGTTGCTGATAAGCTGATTATTTTTATAAAACTTAGTTATTTTCTTTTTATATATATAATATCTGTTAAAATTTGCCTTTTTTCTAAATTATTTAATTGTGGATTTTACTTTGTTTTGCAGTGTAGAGGGTCAAACTCAGGTCCTTCTTATGTAGGTGTGCACTTTACCTCTGAGCAATATTTCTAGCTCTGAGATAGATTTCCTTCATCTGATAATGCAGTTTTTCTCAAATCTTTCTTGTGTCTTTTGCCAGAAATGCTTTAATGTGGGTATGCTTAAAGTTCGATCTGATACATATATGAATGCTTGGATTATTTACACACTAGATTAACATGCATTTGTGCTCATTTTTGTCATGTTATTTTGAAATTATAGGATTTTTTAATTAAAATCTCTTTTGTTAATGCTATTTTATTCTAATTTAATTATTTGGCTTATGCTCTAAATTATGTACTGTTCTCTAAGATAGAACTATTTCAAACTTCAATAACCATGTTTTCTTAATCTAAATTTTATTTTATTTTAATTTTTATAAAATTTTCAAAATGGCCATTTTATTTATTTATTTGAAAAATAAACTCCTTTGCATGTAGGAGATTTGGAACTGATCCCTATTACCACATACTTCCCTAAACATCCAGCAGGAGTGACACCAAGCACAGAACCAGGAGTAGGCTTTGAGCACTTCCTGGTGTGACCCCAAAGCCAAAAAACAGAAAAAATAACCTTCTGTTTATCATTCTAATCCAAGAATTTTCTAGGGCTTATTAGATATATGTCTTTTTGGTTTTTATTTATTTATTTATTTATTTTTAGAGGGGTTTTTTGACCACACACAGTAGTGTTCAGTGGTTATTCCTGGACCTGCACTCACTCCTGGAGGGTTCTGGAACCATATGGATGCCAGAGATTGAACCTGGGTTGGTCATGCAAGGAAAGTAACCTTCACACTGTACTATCTCACTGGGCCCCGGTGTAAGTTTTTATGACTGCTTGAAATCAAACTGTCATAACATCCAGATACAGCATTTGAAATAGTTGGTAGTAAATTTTGTATTGTTTTCATGCACTTATAGCATGAAAACTAAAAGTGGTTTTTATTTACAACACAATATAAATAAAAACCTGAGATAAATCTTCTGAATTTTCTAAATTTTTCTTTTCCACTTTAATGTTACATCTTGTCCCTTTCAGACCAAATTTTTGCCATTATATTATGATTACATTTATTAATCTTATATGTAAACTTATAGGTACATGCTATATATTTATATAAATATGTAATATAAATACTATATTTTATATATAGTATACATACCATATATAAATATATAAGTACTATATATTTATATAAATAAAATGCATATGTAGATAGAATTCCTTAGATATTAGAACTGAGACAATGCAGACTGGTGCTTGTATGATCCAACAAGATGAAATAATATTAAACATTATATAAATAATGATGAAATAATATTAAATAAATAAATAATATTAAACACTATATAAAGGATTTGTAGAAACTGGATTTCAGAACTAAAAATCACAGTAGACAATATTTTTGACTTATTTCATTTTCATGCTTCAACTTCAAAAAACATGACCAAAAAATACAGCAACATCAAAAACACTATATTCCAACCTCTTCTTAGGTTGTCACTCCTACATATCATTATGCAATGTGGCTGACCCAAAAAACTGTTAAAGCACTTCCATTTTATTCAGTGAAAATGCCTCATATATATATATGTATATATACATATACATATTTACTTTTCATTATAGGAAAATGAATCTTTATGGATTACCTCATCAAAACATGCTTTAATATAACCTAGAAAATTGGGTATGGTTCCTTAGATACCAAAACAATTCCTGTATGGGAATGATTGAATTAAATTGGGATTTTACTAGCATATTGAGTAAAACACTTCATCTTTGATGAGCTAAAGCTACTGAGGGACCTTGAGAGACTTTTTCTTCCAATTTCTAAATGGCAACTCACTGTAGTTGTGACCAAGTTTAGGGATCTTTGTTTTGTATATCAGTTATGTCTTTCTAAGTATCCTGCCTACTATATAATTAATTTTCAATGAGAAAGATTGGTTCCAAAGTACAAAAATTGGGGTAATCATTTTTTATTATGTAAAATGTTGTTAACTGTATAGCTATCTTTCAAATCAGTGTTAACAAGAACTTACTATAATGATTTTCTAAAACTATCAAATATTATGAACAGCTATTATATAAATAAGTGTACAATATTATGAAACACAGTAATATTATGAAATAATATATTATGAAACAATATAGTATTATATTAGTATCAATTAGAATAATTACACAGAGGAGTTGTTGCATGAACAGATATTTATAGGTAGATTATATATTACTAATATTTTTATTATATAGATAAAGCCTTGAGGTACTGAGATTTTACTCAGCTAAGGTAAAATTGATTCAATCCATTGCATTGGAAACCAGAGGCCACACTGATTAAAACAGAATTCTAGCATACATGGCCAGCTTCAAGTCCTGACTCTATCCAAAGCACTAAAGATGTGTTTACCATAGTATGTGTCTAATAGATGTTTACTCTTTTAATTATATTTATTGTGTAACTAATAAATTGCTTTGTCAGTATTACTGATCTATGTAAGTGAATCAAATTACTGCAATGAAAATTAAGTATAGTAAAAGTTCTCAGTTCTTAAAGAAAGATTTTTCAGTTTTTAGATGTATATATATATATATGTATATAACTATGTATATATATATATATATAAATATAAATATGGAAGAGATTAACTCTAACTGAAAGAGAAGAGATTAAGGAAAACTCCAGAGGTGGCTGTTTGAGCTCAAGGGTGGATAAGCTTGTAATTGAAGAGATAAAGAGAATGGCATTACCAGGTGAAAGGACATGGTGCACAAAGGCACAACATTTTAAAAATGTTCGCAATGTGTTTGGAGAATAGCTTGACTTGTATTTAGTTTGCAGTCGGGGAGGTAAGGGTTAAGAGAAGAAAGGCAGGAAAGCAACCTTAAGTTCAAATCTCATACAGACTTGAAAGTCTTTAAACTGACAGATCAAAGGCACTTTGGGAAGATAATTTTGGTAACTGGGCCTAGTGAGCAGGAAGAGAAAGCAACAAGATTATTGTAGGCATGAAAACTATTTCAAGTTTACTCCACAGTTCAGTGCCACCTTCTTAATTCAAAATGTATATTCCATCACCAATCTTCTGCATGTATTGTTACTATTTTATTCTTATTTTGTTGTCTACAAGATAAATAATCTGAATTTATAAGATAATCAGACTCTATCAGTCATGGACTCTCTGTGCTTGAATTATTCTTAAATATTCTTTCAAATATTTTTACTCAGATTGTTTTTCACGTATAAAAATATCTTAACTCTTTTATTATATTACTTTTACTTACTATTTACCTTAAACTGACATGTAATACTATATTGACTTTTGTTACCTAATCTGCATTACTACTCAGTTAATGAAAAGTTAAGCAACAGAGAACTACATTTTATAGTTTTTAAAAATACGAACAAAAATTAGTAGGTTATTACTAATCTAATATTAGATTAAAATAGTTGCTTATTTAATTAATGGCACTATGAAGTCTGTACTATGATTGTAGTCCTCTTCCAGCAATTGGACAAATTTTCTTACAGTGATTTTGTAACAAATTCAAGATATAAATTAAAGTACTAATTTGTTTCAGTCCCACTTTTTCTATAATATGCAAAATACTCATTTTTAACTCCTTATATTTTTTATCTTTAAAACTGGAATATGTACTATGAGAAACGGCTTCATTTTTCTTTTTTGGGAGCATTGTTTTTCTAATACAAGTATTTTGAGCATTGAAGTAAGACAGCTAGCTATACAAGGATGATTCTAATAATTTTTTTAGTCTCTATATTTAATATTTTCTTTTTTATTTACTATTTTCTAAGTAAAGAAAAATGATATCAAGTTAAGAGTTGTTTTTTTATGAATCTTTGTAGTGACTTTCACACCATGTTATCAGATTGTGGTTTGGACCAGAATAAAACAATAGATCCCTTGATATTTGAATCCTGAATGTCCCCTAGTACTTCAGATGCTACAACAAACAAAGTCTTGTTGGCCTGAGAATTCACAAGAGGTAAATCTTAAAACTAATTATGGTTCTCCTGCTGAAAGTTTCTTTAAGAGCCACTTTCTAATTTTTGTCAAACATTTGCAGTTCTAGTACAAATATATTTGTTTTATTTTTTTTTCAGAATTAAATCACTTGGTTTTCAACTTCAAGATAGTGTTTGCCTTTAATTGTGAAAGAGAAAAAGGTTATGATGAAATTTTCAATGAACTAAAAATTAACTCCTAAAATTCTATTTTAAAACGGAAAAACCTTAATTGGTTCAATACCATTAATAATAAACTTAAATAATTCTCTTAGGGATTCAAATTGGTTCATTGCCAATGAAGGTTTTACTAAAAATTATTTTTTTTATAAAATTGTCAAATATTCTTTGGTTATATTTATTGTTATTTTTTCTAGTTAAGAGAAATACAGCACAATGAATTTCTTTATTTTTCTCTAATTAACACAGCTGAGACATTATTGTCTGTGGATGATATATTCACCCACTCTCTAGGTATAAGAAGAATTTCTACATTTAAGATGTCTCTCTACCTGACACAGGTTTTGTTCAATAAAAAGAAGAGGGCTGGATTTAGGCCAATTTGACTTTTACTGTTATATGTTAGCATTTGTTCAAAAATAATCAGAATTAGCATTATGTATAAACAGGCCATTTTTGTCAATTAGAAAGATTGCTATTTAAAATCCACACATGACAATTTGGTAAATAACTGTAAATTCAAATATTAATAATATAAAAAAGTTTAATTTGCATTTAATTATAAGATTATAATAAAATGCTATTGCTATCATCTTAAATAAATAACTCATGGAAGCTTTTCTTATAGACGCCACATATTAACAACTTAAATAGGATGAAGAGTACTATTTAAATTTACCAATTAATAAATTATGTAAAGTTAACTAGGTTTACAGAATACATTTTTATGACAATCATATCTTTCATGACATTCAAGAATATACCACTTTAATAAATTTTAAATGAATGACTCACTTTTTTCTTGGTTCATTGTCATTTGACTGAACCCCCTCCCAGTTATAACCAATAAGAAATAAGTTAAAAATGAAGTTTCTGTCAACTATTTCTACTAGCAAACATAGTGACTCACCTTCCAAATAAAAGCATATCAACATGAAAGTTTCCCAAGGGTATATTCTAGGTCATAATCTTTATGTTAATGAATTCCTTACTGAATAGTAAATCGTAAGAATATATTACCTTATTCCTATAATACATTACCTGTCAGCAGGTAATTACCCATCAAAACCTAAACAGAAAGAAAGATTGTCCTGTGACACCAGTGACCCCTACAGGTAAAATTAAGGAAAAATAAATTATAATTGGACAAAAAAAGATAACACTATATATTAGGCTTAGCTAGATAATGCCAAAGAATAATATTTGTAAGTAATTTCTAAAGAGATAAGTTGTTCTTATTTTCTAATTGTCTTTAGAGTTTTTTTTTAATCTATACCTAGGTCAAGCAAATATTTTGGGATTTTATATCCAATTTGAACACAGTTACCTTTGGCATATCACCTATCACTTCCAGAAAATCTTATCTTTTCAAAAGATATTCGGAGTTATTTAATTAAAGAGTTAAAGTACATAATAAATGATTATTTGGTTTATCAATCTGCCTGATAATTAGCTTTAATAACTGGCTAGTTGTATCCTTAGCATATAGTCAGGATGAAATATAAAGTTTCAGGAATATCCAAGGTGTAAGCAATATTATTCTCATGTAAGAGAAGAAAATATTTAAATAAAAATAGTGTCAAATCTGGGAAAATGTGTCTAAATTTTAGTTCCTGAAAATTATACTTAAGAGAAAGGTAATATTTAAAGGTTCTAGTTAGCAAGGTCACAAAATGAAAACATAAAGTCTACAGTTTCAATCTAACAACATACATATTTTATGATTGTTCAGCAGTTTAGTTGATTTGGTGTGCATATGTAATTATTGATATTGATCTTGAGTAGATATAAAAATACAGAACAATTAATGAAGGACTTTTTTATTTGAGAAGGACTCAAATAAACAATATCACATAGTTTAAATAAGTGCAGTTATGGTACTGTAATGACAATAGGCAATAGCCACAGTACAACCCTTTTGCATCTACACATTTTAGTACTTACAATAATCATATAAAATTAAAAATCTCCATTTACTATGACAATTATAAAATAATGTTTAAAGTTAGTCATTTTTTATAATTTCTAATGGTACATTTTTAAATGGAGTGTTCATATTTTTATAAATGTATGCTTTGGGCCAGTGAGCAAGGTACTTACCTAGCATGATGCTTACCTGAATTCTATCCCCAAACCCTATGTGGACCCCTGAGCCCTCCAAAGTTATCTTTGAACACAGAGCCAGAATATTGCCAGGCCGGGACCAAAACAACACAAAATCTTGTTCAGTGAATTACTATTAGGTTTATCATTGTCACTTATGTTTTTAGTTAACCCATTTAAAATATTGAAAATATTGAAAAATATTTAAATGTTGAAAATCAATTTTTGTTTAATTTAAAATATTTCATTAATTGTATTTTGACCAACTATTGCTTTAAGCAGCTTTTAATGATAAAACAGACAAAAATCTTAATATACTGAAAAAACATATCACAAAAGCACAAATAGTTAAACAATGGTCATTCTTTTATTTGTCATCTAGTACTAAATAAATAACCAAAAACAGAATAACATGCTAAAAATTCACAGGGAAGAATCCAAGTAATAAACGCTTGTTCTCATTTTTCTGTAAATATTTAATGAATGCCTAGCATGTGCCAAACAATTTAATGAGATTGAAACTTGATGTATTATAGTCCAAAAAGCAGACATATGCTATACATTCAAAAATGTACAGCCTATAGTAAAACTGGTAATTATTGGTAAACAATTAAGAATGATGCTATTGCTCTTAGGAAATAACTAGATGCTAGAGAAAGATATGAGGAGATAATATTGAAACAACTGAGCTCCCATATGACCAAGCAATCCCTCCTTTGGCTATATATCCCCAGGACAGAAAAACATTGATCTAGAAGGATATAGGCACACAGCTATTCACTCCAACACTCAGTACAATAGCCATGACTTGGAATTAACAAAAGAGTGAATCACGAAGATGTCTTACATATACACAATGGGATACTACATATCTGTAAGAAATGATGCAATCATACAATGTATAGCAACATGGATGTAACTGGAGGATATTAAGTTAAATTAAATAAGCCAAAAGAATGATAAATACAAAATAATATTCCTTACATGTGCTATTTAGAATAACTGCATGAAGAAACGCAGTGGTCTAAATGATAGTTGTCTCGAACACCTTTTGCCTCAGAGTACAATAAGGAGAAAGAAGGAAATTGAGTGGAGGAGAAACACAAATATGAAAATCTGGGGGCCAGAGTTTTAGGTGCATTAATAGTGTTAAAAAAGAACAGAATTAAATACTCATGCCAAGGGCAACAACGGACTCAAGAAACCCAGAGTTTAAACATCTAAACTTAAAGTGGGTCTATTATACTGGCAGGCTGAGGGTCAGGGAGGTGTTATGGGATGCACTTGGGGAAAATTGGTGGAGGGAGGTGGACACTGATGGTGGGATTGGCTCTGGTTCATTTTATGTCTGAAACCCAACTATGGATGACTTTGTAAACCACAATGGTTTCAATAAAAGTAAATAATGAATAAATAAACACAATATAAAAATAAATTTAAAAAAGAAGTTTCCTAAACATGAGCTGAGGTTCATAAAAATGTAAGGAGCAGCCATAGAGCAGAGAAAATGTAATGTCTGAGAAGGGAAAGAACCCATTCTTTATGAGAAAGCCACTTCTGGGACTAATGAGGTTAAAAAAAAGAGAAGTGGGAATCAAGATAAGAAATGTATGTTGGGACTAAAAAAAGATCTTGGGAATCTTGATGAGTAGTCTGGACTTTATTTAATGTGGATAGGCTTTAGGTAAAAGCTGACTGGACCTTCTCTTTGATCTAGTTATAGAACAGAAATGTTTAGAGTTTGTAGGTTCAGAAAAATGGTACAGAGTTAAGGCACTTGCTTTGTGTGCAGTTGACACCAGTGTGGTCTCCAGCACCACACAACCCTGAGAAATTCCAAGAATAATGATTGTGCATAGAGACAGGAGTAAGCCTTGAGCATCAACATAGATGCCCCTACTCACAAATAAATAAAATAGGAAATCATTAGAATGTGGAGATAGATGAGTGTTATGACATATAAAAGAAATTCTTCTCATTAGAATAGTCAATTATTTTCTCGGATTTTTCTGAATGAGCTATATCTGGGCCCACTGATCTTTTAAAACCAAGAGAACATTGTGATACTAAAATAAAAGGGTTGAATAGACTATATGGAATTACTATTTGTTATATCAGGCAAACAAATAGAGTTGCTATATTATGTTATATTATGACTTTATATGCTGGATCTGTGCATTTCAACTAAATTAAATAAAAATTAAATTAAATTAAATTCATCTTAATTAAAAATTTTAAACAATTGTTAGTCTTCAAAAATAAAAGCAAGAAATAAAAACCTTCCAAAAGAGAAATTAAGTATTTTATTTATTCTGTTTTTGTTTTGTTTTGTTTTTGGGTCACACCTGGCAGCACTCAGGGGTTACTCCTGGCTCTACGCTCAGAAATCGCTCCTGGCAGGCTCGGGGAACCATATGGAATGCTGGATTCGAACCACCATCCTTCTGCGTGCAAGACAAATGCTCTACCTCCATGCTATCTCTCTGGCCCCATTTTTAAATTATTCTGGAACAAGTGTAGGCCAAGTATAAGATGGAGATGTGTCAAATTGTCCTACTAAAAAAACTGTTTAAACAGTGAAGATAAATCAAAACATATTTTTGACTTTTTTGAAACAGAACTGAAATGGCTGAAATATTTTACACTCAAGATTTTATAAGAATACATTGACTTCAAAAATTAGGGCCAGAGTTGTGGTACAGAAGTAGAGTGTTTGCCTTGCATGCAGCTGATCTAGTTTAATCTCCCGGTGTCTCATATGATCCCCCAAACCAGGAGCGATTTCTGAGCGTAGAGCCAGGAGTAATCCTTGAGCATCACCTGTTGTGGCCAAAAAAAAAAAAAAACAAAACAAAAATTTAAAGATTTTTTTCATTTATATAATAAAGTAAGATGAATAAGAACAACATAATAGGAATTTAGGCAAAGAATTATGATTATGGAAGCTTTTTATCCAGACCCTGACACATAAAAAGCATTTTGTTTATAATTAGAGATATAGACCCATCTAAAGAGAATTACATTGATTCTCTAAATCTTTCCCTAAATCAAATTTAGGAAAGTTCTGCTGGGTCATTAGCTGTTAAATAATAAATAAAAAATAATTTATTTGATTGGGTTAAAATGATTTATTTTTTAGTTAGTATTAAACTGGTTAGTTTAAAAATACTACTTCAACAATAAAAAACTAGAAAAAATGATACAGTTTTGGTATTAAACCACATATATAAATGGTTATATATATAAAATAATTTTTTTTAGTTAGTATTAAACTGGTTAGTTTAAAAATACTACTTCAACAATAAAAAACTAAAAAAATTGTTCTTCAAACATTCTTTAATTTCAAATATATAACAATAAAAATATTTCTGTAGCTTGAAAAGGTAAAGAAAACAGTGAAATTCAAACAAATCTTTCAAATGTTCCTAGCTGAGATGTTTTTCTCACTTTGTATGTAATATTCTCCAAATTATTTCTATTTAGAAGAAAATAATATTGACAATTCTATGTATTGAGTTTTTTGTTTGGAAAACAAAAGTCAAGTTCTACCCAACTCTTTAGCATCTTGAAATGTGGTTTTATTTGCAGATAGGGTTTTTATAGATGTAATTAATAAAGATAAGGTCATAAGTTGAATAGTTCTTACTACAATATGTCTGGTGCCCCGTTAAGGGGAGAAGACAGGAAATGTGACAACAGAGGCAAATGTTGTATAGATATAATTAATGAAGATAAGGTCATAAGTTGAATGATTCTTACTACAATATGTCTGGTGCCACATTAAGGGGAGAAGACAGGAAATATGACAACAGAGGCAAATGTTGGAAGATGAATCAACAAATAATATGAATTGCTGTGAAATTCCAAGAGTAAGAGCAAAGACTGATATAGCTCTAATAATGAATTATAGAGTATAGATGCCCACACCATGGTTTCAGACTACTACTTCCCTTACTATGAGGCTGCATTTCTCTAAATCGGGGTCACTTTGTTCATGTTACTTTATTCCAAGTTCACTAGGAAACTCCATATTTCTATTACTGATTAAAGTCTTAAATAGTTTTTACCCATTAAATAAGAAAAACAAAAAAACAAATGAAATGAAAGGGTATCAATATCAATAGCATTTTATTCTCAACCTTTTTTTTGATATTGCCAACAGCATGCATATCCCCCATAAAAGAGAGAAAAAATACACACAAAAACTAAAAAGCAAATAAATGTCTCCCTTACCTCCATAAATGGATCTTCATTTCACTTCTGAGTTATTTGTTATTTGTGGCTCACTTAATAGACAGTTTTATCACTGCCAGACTTTTAGACCTTCCTAGTTTAGTCCATTGACTTCATGCATCATTAACAAAGGTGCCATTGTGGTTTAATACCAAAAATCTCCTTCATTGGTGATGAAGTCTGAGACTAAACGAATACAGTCTGATATTTTTTTCAGACCTAGATACATGAAATTGGGCTTACAGTGCTGCAAGTTAGGAAAGCTTGTTTTTTATGGCTTTAAACTAAATATGACGTTGTGAATATATTCATACGCATGGCATTAAAATAGCTTATGTATCCCTAAAATTCTAGATTATAAAAATAGCATCTGACTAAAAATTGGGTGTTTTACTTGATGTTCTTTCTATGAGCATTATACTCCTTTGTACTTTCTGGCAGTTATTTGCCGTCAGTTTCAACCATTTTCACCTACAAATTAAGGAAGACACCCAGATGTGTTATGCAAATTTACTTTCTATCATTTGGTTACCTTTGCTTTATAAATCAATGAATAGTCATTCAAATGAGGTGAGGAGGACTAAACTATTTGCTAATCTCATTGCTTCCAAAATATGAGCAACATTTTTGTTGTTCTATAAAATTTACAGAGCAAATTATAGCTCTTGAATACTAATAACTACCAATATAGTACAGGAAAAGAGACTCGCTAGTGAAAAATTACACAGGTGTATGTGTGTTCTGAGAATCATCCACTCAGTGCAATCCTAAAGAGTACCTTTCTTCATACAGAATATAGATTATCTTGTTTCTAGGGAATCTTACAGCTCAATGTATCCTTATCCTTTGAAGCTGCTTTTGGACATGAATAATGCCCTGGAAATTTCCAATTTTATACAATACTTTCAAAGCACATAAAATGAATGTTACTCAAACTCAAAGACATAAATAGTGATTTCTGTTTTTAGAATGAATACTTGAGGGACGTTATCTAGAAATGTCTTCAATAATTCATGTGAGGAATTATCATCAAAGAAATTTACATGTAATATTGGGCATTATAGTAGACCACACAAATACAGGCTTTGAATATCCAAGTGCTTAAGTTTCTTACTCTCCTTGACCTTAAAATTAGTACTGAGATGTACTTGAATTTAATTTTCTGAAGTTTACTCTTCTAATTCTGTTCTTGCCTCCTGTTTAGAGGCTTTTACTAATTTTATAGATTTTCTAATGCTAAAGAGAAGTGTGAAAAATACATCAGCTTGAACTCAGTAACCCATATCTTCTTTTATTTTGTTTTTCTAGTTTGACTTGGCTAAAAGCCATTAAAGCTAATGTTTATTATTTCAAAACACCATTAATACTTACTATGTGATTCATTTCTATGTAAATTTTTCTTTGAGTGAGGTTTGGTTTAGAGCAATGTATGCATTAGGAGGAAAACATCATATAATTATTTACTCAAAAAACAAGAGAGAGTAGAGTTGATGAGAGCATATCCCATGAGATTTAAGACTGACAGATTAGCAGCAGAAAACCTTTTGTCTGGAAGAAAGAAAATGATTCTAAGAACTAAATACAATATACCTCTCATCTTGTCAGAACCAAAGAATGTGCTTTATATGTGTAAATGCCTAATTCTTTATTCTCTAACACAACTAGCATGGAAATTCATCGTCTTGGAAAATAAGCAAATTTAAAATAAAACCTGTAATCACAAAAACTAACATCTTTTTAATAGATTAAAAGCATAAATTCATTGGCTTTATCAAAAGCATACTTTTGTTGTTTTATAATTTCAAATGTTTATTCTCGATGCTTGTGTTTAGCTTAGTGATAAAGCACAATTAGATGACAGTTTATCAATTAAAGAGTATAAAGCATCAAAACTTGGGGGATAATGAAAATTAGAGCTCTGACTCTCTAAGCACTTGCCATATTCCCAAAGATCATGCCAACGTCTTTTTAAAATAAATCCCTACATTTTATAATAATCATGAGTTTTACAGCATTATTTCAATTAATTGTGATGTATCTGAAAAATCATAGTTTTGAAAAAATTAAATTAAATTGGCCAAGACCATATAACTGAAAGGTTGGAGAAAATATGAAATTTGGTATATCACTAACCAAAATGTAGGTGCTTTTTTTACTATAGGTATGCCCAAATCATTGCATTTCAGAGTTACAAGATGGTAACTCTTAATAAATCAATTTCCTAAATTCAAAAGCTCCTTTTTCTCTTTTGGGGGGATATTTTAATTTTTAAATAATTTCTTTATTTAAGCACCTTGGTTACAAAATTCTTCAATTTTGAGTTTCAGACATAGAATGTACACCACCTTTCAACCTGTACACTTTTCCTGCCACCAATATCTTCCCTTACCATCCTATCCTATCCAAATTTCTTCTGCCTGGGGAAGATATTTTGCTCTCTCTCTCTCTCTCTCTCTCTCTCTCTCTCTCTCTCTCTCTCTCTCTCTCTCTCTCTCTCTCTCTCTCTCTCTCTCTCTTACTCTCTCTCCCACACTTTCCTTTTTGACATTCTGGTTTGCACTATAGCTAATATATAACTATTCCCTACTCTAATTGCACTTAATTGCACTCTTAATTGCTCCTTACTACAGACTGTTCCTCCTGTCCCTCATATCTTTTGGCTCTGAATAGTATTACCATACTGCCTTTATTTATATATCCCACAAATGAGTGAGAGATTATTCTATATCTATCTCTATCCCTCTGACTCTTTTCACTCAGCATACTAATATCCATATCCATTCATGTATAAGAAAACGTCATGACCATGATTTTTTCTAATAGCTGCATAGTATTCCATTGTGTATATATATTACTAATTCTTTAGCCAATCATCTATTCTTAAAATGCCCTCTTTTCTAATTTCAGTTCATACCTCTTTCCTTTTCTTTCTATCATATTTCCTCTTTTCTTTTAAAATTATTTTTATTGAATCAAAGTGAATTACAAAGTTACAAAATCATTCATAATTGAGTTTCAGGCTTAGAATGTTTCAGTATCTACCACTTCACATGCGATCATTTTCTTCTACTAATGTCCACAATTTCTCTCCTCATGCCAGTCTGTTTCCTTGACAGGCAGATTTTTCTTTTCTCCCCCATTTTCTCTCTTTAGGCAATATGGCTTATAATAATATTATTGATAGAATATCAGATATGTTACTTTACCTCCTTTCAGCATCTAAGCCTGATTCAGAGAGATCACTTCTCTCTGTCATTGTTGTAGTGGATCATTCCCTGCTTCAGTGACAAGATTCATACTAAGGATCAAGTTTCCTTATACTTACCTTCACCCCCTTTTAAAATTAATTTTATTTTATTGAAATCATTGTGATATACAAAGTTGATTTACAAAATTTCCTTCATTGTTGGGTCTCAGACATATAATAAATCAGGGCCCAATCCAGCACCAGTGTCCAACTCCCTCCATCAATGTTCCACAAGTGCATACCATAAAACTCGTCCCCCTTACACCCTGTTTCCAAGCCTGCTGATTTAAAAGGCCCAAGTTTAGACGGTTAAAGTTTAGGTCTCTTGAGTCCATTATTATTGCCCTTGGCAAGGATATATAGTCCTGTCCATTGCTAACACTACTAATGCACCTGAGGCAGCTTGGCCCCGGCACCATCCTTTCATATTTGTGTTTCTCTTCCTCCACTCAGTTTCTTTCTTCGTTTGAGAAAACTCCCTCTTAAGCCATTGCATTTCTTAATGCAGTTAGTCTCAAAACTCCCGTTTTTTATTTATTCTCTCTCTTCTCTCTTGTTATCCTCCCTTCTTTTCATCCTATCCCAAACATAATTTAATGAGATGTAATACAATAGATATATAAGACCAATGATAAAAGTAATTCCAAAGATTATATGTTCCAAATGTGTACAATATCAAGTACAATTCTCACAATAAAACTATTTCTAAAATAATATTGATTTTTGATGCTTAATTCATTAATTGAGTGTTTGCTTACCCATCCAACATAAGATGTTGAGCTGTTCTTATAATCTAGAGATTTTTAAAATGCAAAATAAATATATTGTATGTCTTTCCTTTATAGCACATATTTATCATTACAATACTCATTGAGAAATATATAGATGATGATGGGAACAAAAGACCTAAGTAAATGTGTTCAAGGTATTTAAAAGGTTGCATATAAGGGTAAGAATTGTGGGGCTGTAGTGATAGCACAGCAGGAGGGTGTTTGCCTTGCATACAGCTGACCCAGGATGGACACTGATTAGATTCCTGGCATCCCATATGATCCCCTGAGCCTGACAGGATTTCTGAGGGCAGAGCCAAGAGAAACCCTTGAGTGCCACTGGGTGTGGCCCCCCATAATAGAATTTTAAGAAATGGGGCTGGAGAGATAGTAAACAACGATGAGGTGCTTGTCTTTCACATGACCACTCAAAATTGATTGCCAGCATTGTCTAAGGTCTCCCCAACACTACCTATAGTGATTTCTGAATGCAGACCCAGAAGTGACCCTTGAGCATCCTTGGAAGTGGCCCCAAAACAGAAACAAACAAAAAACAACCAAATTTAAAGAAATAATATTTTAGAACTTCTCAGAACTGCATTTAAATAAATGGTCATAGTCAGCTAAGTGGTGAGATATAACGTATGAAACAAAATGGAAATGTTTGTAGAATGCTGTTAAATAATTTTAATGTGAGTGCACCTAGTATGATTTTAAAATACATTACTTGAAGATATATTTTATAACATAGAAAACAAAAGAAAGCAAATTTCCTGAATCACTTGAGAATAAGTTTCCAACCAAATATTTCAAATATTTGACATTCTATTACTTTTATATATATATATATATATATATATATATATAATTACTTTATTTAAGCACCATGGTTACAAAACTGTTCAGGGTTGAGTTTCAGTCATAGAATGCACATTTTCTGTAACCACTGTTCCTAGTCCACCCACCCCAACATCCCACTTGACTCTGGGACAGATTTTTACTTCTCTCTCTTTTCCTTTTTTTTTTTTTTTGATGGGGGGTTAGTGACACTCAGCGGTTACTCCTGGCTATGCGCTCAGAAATCACTCCTGGCTTGGGGGACCATATGGGATACTGGGAGATAGAACTGTGGTCCATCTGAAGTCAGCTACATGGAAGGCAAACACTCTATGCTGTACCACCACTCCCACTCCAGCCCCTCTATCTTTCTTTTTTGACATTGTGGTTTGCACTATTTCTAGTGAAGAGGTATTCTACATAGTACATATTACTTTATCCCTTTTCATTACCTAGTTCTTGTCCAGTGTGACCAGTTCTAACTATTATTATCATAGTGGACCCTTCAGTACCCTAACTGTATTCACCATTCTTTGTGACTAGCTTCCTACCATGGACCAATCCACCTGTTTCTCATCTCTATTGTCTCGATACTATTGCCATACTATCTATTATTTTTCTTATACCCCACAAATGCCACTATGAATTTTTTACTAGGTGCCTTCTAAAAATCAAGAATATTCACCTACAGAGCCACAAAGTGAATCTAAAATCAGGAAATCATTGCCAGTAAATTACATTTTAATTATTATGGTATTTATTTTCTTTCTAATATATACGTATTATATAGGAATATATGGTCATAGGTCATATTATTTTTTTCCATTAACAATATTTTATTTTGTTTCAAGATTACATAGTGATTATTGCTGATCTAGTACAATTACTTAGACAATAAAATTTCAAAGAGCCTCTTAGAAACGGTGATACCATAAAGGTTTTACATCCTTTCAGTAAGATGGCAGTGACAACTAGATGATGATTTATATATATATATATATATATATATATATATATATATATATATATATATATATATATATATATATATATGTGTGTATATATATATATATATGTGTATATATATATATATAGCTTAAAACTTGACCACATATAATATGCTGGTGTTGCCTATTTTCTTTCTGTAATTTTTCTTTATTAAAAAAAGCTTAATCCAACAATGCCTATATATATTTATATAGGGATATATAAACTCAACCATATATATTATTATTTATATATTATATATATATATATATATTACATTTATTACATTATATTCTATTATATTATGTTATGTTATGTTATGTTATGTTGTATTATATTTATTTATTATATTATTATATTATATTATAATTATATTATATTTATTATATTATATTATATTATATTATATTATATTATATTATATTATATTATATATTATATTATATTATATTATATTATATTATATTACATTACATTACATTATATCATATCATATCATATATATAGGGAGGAAGACTCTCAAGCATTGCTCAGATGATTCCATATTCTTCCCAGAAAACTTTAGTCTAGAGTTCAGTGCTTAGGCATCTTGGTGACAGAGGTTATCGGGATATCCCAGAGGTAGTGCTCAGAGGTCACCTCCACTTCAGTGTACTGGGATACATGCAATGCTGAGGTTTGGATCCAAGTTCATACAATTGGGCAGTGTGTCCCTGATCCCTGTACTAGATTCCTGTGCCCTGATTTTTTTTTCTTGCAGTACTTGTCTTTGTCGTATATGTTTGTGAAACCTCTCATAATTGAAATTTCCATTAAATACCCATAATTTCTTTACAGTTTTCCTACTTTAGTTGTGACAAGTTGCTTTTCAGGTATGTTATCCAGCAATTATCATGAATTAAGTTCATTGTTCACCTGGATAAGATTCTCCATCATGTGCTCATTGTTTTACTAAATTTATACTAGACTTCCAGAGCACTAATGCTATGTCCTAACCTTTGAAATAAAATAGTATAATATCTAAGATGTACTAAATTTATGTTCGTAGGAGATAATGCTTACATAAATTACTAGGTAATTTCTATGTCACTATATTCAAATACAAGTCCCAAAAATTACTCTTTTTAGGTCTTCTTTCTCTTAATTATTTTAACTGGATTATTAACTCTTAGAAAAATTTGTCCTCTTAAAAGATTGCAGAAATTATCAGTAACATTTTAAAAAATATTTATACTTTTGATGTATAATATTGTTAGTTATGGGGTTTCATGTATACACATTCCAGCACCATACCCACCAATGTCCATTTCCCTCCACTACTATCTCAGTGTTTTTCTTCAGTCCACATCCAATATCTCTCCATCATAATAAGCTCAGTTCTGTAGACCACTGTTCATTTTTTTTTGCCTTTGACTATTTGTTGTTACCCTGTTGTTTCATTATATACCTCATATGAGAGATCACAGTCCATATCTTTATTTTTCTTCTCCTGACTATACTCACTGCAACACTCCAAATCCACCCTTATATTGGTATATAGCATTATTCTGTCTTTTTGCAGAGTCAAATAATTTTCCATTGTGTGTATATGTCATCTGTTTTAGACACCTTGGTTGTTTCTGTATTTTGGCTATTTTTGAATAGCTCTGCAATTTTTCTGAATAGATTTCTTTTTGCACCTTGAAGGTAGATGTCAATAAGTAGAATTACATATAGTTTCTCAATTCTTAGCTTTTGAGAAATGTCTATATATTTTTCAAAAAATGTTTAACAAGTTTTATAGCTTTTTATTAATTTTAATTTATTTTTAATTAATATTAATTGTAGACAATATTAATGTTTTACTATATATTAGACTCACTTTTTCATAGAAATGATTTGCACAGAAACATACACTTGAAGTATAATTTTATATATCAATACTTAACTTTTAAAATAATCCTTATATTGGATTACTGAGTCCTACCCAACTCAGTCTTCACTCTTCACACTAGGGTATGGTCTGGTCCTTGCTAATAAAAGCCTGGGTTTAATTAAGGTAGTATATTTATTCACCAGTCTTCCTCCACTAAGCTGCCTTCCTTTTTAGGAGCAGAAGGTTTGTGTGTTCTAATTCCTGGCTCAATTGTTGGAATTCCTGAACCAGTTCTTGCCCTTTTCACTGTGTGGATTATTTCCTGCATTGACGTTTGCTTCCAGACACGTGCCTCTCTAGGTCCTGCCTGGTTTGGGAGCCTGATGTTTCATTCACATACTTCATGTAAAATAGCTCCATCTGTCTCATTCTCTTCTTATGATTTGTTTACTCATACACAATAAGTATTTCCAAGAAAAATATGTAGTAAAATTTTTGAGGCTTTAAAGAATTATTCAAAAGGCAATAAAGTCAACTAATTTTGAAAAGCATAATTAATTTAGGAAAGTTAACTTGGAGGCATATAAGGTGCTATTTCTCATGTCATATTATTGTAATTCAAGTTACTTTAAAGTTTTGATAGTCTATAGATTAATAATTAATTTGAAGAAACATGAATTATCTTTTTTTAATTATCTTTATTTAAACACCGTGATTACAAATATAAATTGTAGTGTTGTATGATTACAGTCATGTAAAGAACACCCCCCTTCACCAGTGCAGGATTCCCACCACCAATTTCCCAGATCTACCTACTCCCCACCCACCCCACACCTGTACTCAAGACAGGCCTTTCTTTTTCCCTCAGTCATTCACATTGTTATGATAGTTTTTCAGTGTAGTTATTTCTCTAACTGCACTTATCACTCTGTGTGGTGAGCTTCATGTCATTAGCTGTATCTACATGGGAAGATGGGGGGAAGTAAGGGTTGGGACTGAGGCAGTAAAATATTAGAAATGAGCTTTGTAGGGCAGTATCAAGGTCACAATATAAGATGGATATTATTGATATATAGAATATATGCATACAATACTATCAATATGAAAACAAGGAGAAAAATTTCCACTGACTGTCCCAACATAAACCAGTGCTAGAACGGCACATACTCCTCCCAGAGCCCATTCCCATTAGTGTAGGGAGAGGTAGGGGAAAGTCTGTTGACCCCTATAGAGTCCACCTAGACCGGTGCCCAGGGAAGGCCTGAAGTCCAGGGGAGAAAAAACCTATACCTGGCAAGAGCTGGTCTCCAGAATCAAGGAGGAAACTGGAAGCCAGATGTCTGCCCACCCTCCTTCCCATGCACCTCCCCGCTGGAGTACGGAGGGAGGGGGGAAGCCTGAGGACCACTAAGAGTCCACCTGAACCCACTTCTGGCCATCTGAGCTGGCACCCAGGGAAGGCCTGGAGTCAGGGGAAAAAGACAAGGACAGCTGGGGGCCTGACAAGCCTCCCAGCACTCCCCAGGCTAGGAAGAAAGGCTCTGGTATGGGGCCTCCCCAGACCATAAACTTATAACTATAACTGCAAGAGCTGTCTCCCAAAATCAAGAGAAACTGGAAGCCAGATTTCTGCCCGCCCTCCTCCCCATGCACCTTCCCCCTGGAGTACGAGGGAGGGGAACCTGAGGACCACTAAAGAGTCACCTGAACCCACTTCCTGGCCATCTGATCTGGCACCCAAGGAAGGCCTGGAGATAGGTAAAAAGACAGGAATGGCTGGGGCCCTGACAAGCCTCCCAGCACTCCCCAGGCTAGGGAGAAAGACTCTGGTATGGGCCTCCCCAAAACCCTTATACCTGGCAAGAGCTGGTATTCAGAATCGAAGAGGAAACCGGAAGCCAGATGTCCTGCCTACCCTCCTCCCCATGCACCTCCCCCCTGGATGTATGGAGGAAGGGGGAAGCCTGAGGACCACTAAGAGTCTACCTGAACCCACTTCTGGCCATCCTGAACTGGGCACCCAGGGAATGCCTGCAGTCAGGGGAAAAAGACCAGAGTGGATGGGGGCATGCAAGCCTTTCAGCACTCCCTCAGGCTAGGGATAAGGGGCCCTGGTATGGGGCACTCGCCAAACCCTATACCTGGCAAGAGCCTAAGCTGTTTCCTACTTTTTAGATTATTAGAGGAGCCATCTTGATTTCTGTAAAGATCGGGGTGTATTGCAAAATTACTCCATTGGTAAGGCTGTAGATTGCTTCTTACAATGTGCAGAAATGGAATTCAGGGGTTTCGATGAGCGGCTGCACTTTTTGGGTGTGGGTCCTGGGAGATTATAATCCTTGGTGTCTGTAGGCTGGCTCAGCAGAAAAGAGGGCAAGAGCAATGGCCGCCATTCTTTATAAGTCTCTGGATTCCTAATCACACGGCAGGAATTGGCCCCACCTTCATTGGGCGGGGACATCTTACCGGCTGTGGGTCCTGGAGAGATTATAGTCCTTGGTGTCTGTAGGCTGGCTCAGCAGAAAAGAGGATGAATTATCTTTTAAATTGAATATTTAATATAGAGTTTAATAAATGACACCATTTTGGCACAAATTTAAGAGAACTGTTCTCTTTTTCATCCCTTTTCATGTTTCTTCAGCATCTGGTATTGAGATAGAGAAAATAAAGAGAGATATAGTAATTGGTACAATAGACCCATAATAATGCCAGGAGAGTCCAAATGTACATCACATACCATGTGTCTACACATCAGTATTTTTCAAAGGAAATAGAAGATTGCAATATGATGATTAGTACTCAGGACAACAGTTCCATAACTGGCAGGGGTTCTCAAACTTTTTAAACAGGGGGCCAGTTCACTGTCCCTCAGACCATTGGAGGGTCTGACTATAGTAAAAACAAAACTTATGAACGAATTCTTATGCACACTGCATATATCTTATTTTGCAATGAAGAAACAAAACAGATACAAATACAATTATGTGGCCCATGGGCCATAGTTTGAGGACCACTGCGTAGAGTAACAATCTGTAGCTAAGAGTACACTTAAGTTAAATTGGTTATGATCAGAGGCAGAATAAAAAGCCTAGGTAAATTTGGCAAATTTCCATTTATTCCTATGATCACTCAATGGACTTAAAAAAAAGAAAACTTTATCAGTACCAAGATGACTCCAGAGAATAATATTTATAATATTTTTAATATTTTCATTCCTCTATCCTACTCCATTTTCCTCTAGCCCACCAAATTTCAGTCACATAGGCATTGTAGTCATTCCCTAAACATGCTAACCTTGTTGCTACCTTAAATATTTGTTTTTGATTTTCTGAAATGCCAACACAATATCACCTGTTATCTTGCTCATATCTTTTACTATCCAGCTCAGATGTAACCCACTCAGAAAGGTTTTCCAAGCTAAAATAGAGATACTCCCTTCACTAGCCCGTCTTTCTACATTCTCTATCTCTTCACTGTTTATATTTCCAGCACTTCTCACTTTCTGAAATTATCTTGTTTATTTATGTCTTGTTGCCTGACCTCTTCTGATGCCTGTAAGTGCTTGAGAGAAGGAAATATGTTATACTATGTGTCCAATTTCTAAAGCCATGACTGTCTTGGGCAATATTTCAATAATACATGTAATATTATTAGCTGCGTAAATAAGCTATGGAGATCATGAATTAGTACTTAAGACAAAAACTCATTCTATTCATTAATAGTGCAGAAATAGGAAGAGAAAAACCCACGATACAGTGCACAGTATTCAGAATGTAATAAAACTTTAAATTTGATATTATATGTCAAATAAAAATTATATGTGTTGAATATAGCATATTGAACTATAAAAATATTATTATATATGCCAGATAAAATTCACCCTGTTATATAGTGAATATATTAATGATACATATAAGAATAAGATTAAGAGAAGCCATTCAATATATAATACTATTATCACATATTATGCTTAAAGTGTTGACATGGTACTTTGGAAAACATATGCACTCCCCTGTAATTTTTATTATTTTTTCTAAAATATTATTTATGTATTATTTATCATATGTTTATAAATCTAACAGGAGCTTTGGTATATTTGGGATACCAAATTAAATATTCATATAGGTTTGGTTTTTTAGATCTAGCTTAAAAATATATTGGGCCATAATGTATGAATACTGTATTAAACAATGAAATAGCAGTATACATATAGAAAAGACATAATTGTTGATCATAAAATATGTTCAATGTGGTTGAAACAAAAGCCCTTACTATTTCACAAAAGGTAAACTTATTTGTGGGTTATAGAGGTTCACATGAGTGAAGAAATCATGTATAATATTATTTATTACACATGCTACTATTTGTAGGGTGCATTTTTTAAATTTGTATTTGTAATAAAGTTTTAGCCAGGATAAATACATGATAAAACAGTATTAAATATATTTATAACAGTACAAATGTAGAAACAAATTTTAATCAAGAGAAACAACATTTAAGAAAAGTATTTTTGGCATGTGTTCCATGTAAATATTTATTTAACAATACTTTAAAATCAAAATAAGAAATTTATGAATAAACACTTCATATTTTCCATTAAATATTTTGAGTATTAATATTTGGCTATATTTTCACAGTTAAAAATGTTTCTTTTTGCTGGCAAATTCTTTACATAAATCCTCACATTAAAACTTTGGAATTTTAAAAAATGGTTTTAGTAGAAGTAAGCACTATACTATTTTTTATCTCCAGCATCCTATATATAGTCTCCTAAAACTCAGAAATGATTCCTGATTGCAGAGCCAAGAGTAACTAACCCCTGAGCATCTCTGGTGCTACCCCCCCAAATATAGTAATTTTACAGCATATCAAAAATTTCCTAAGTTCTCATATCAGTTTAAATGGCCATTTTTGTTGTTATTGTTTTGGGGTCACACCCGCAGCGCTCAGGGCAGGCACAGGGGACAATATGAGATGTGATTCGAACTACCATTGTCCTGTATCTGCTGCATGAAAGGCAAACGCCCTACCACTGCACCACTGCTTAGGCCCCAATATCCTCAAGTTTTAATCCAATTTTTGAGCCCCAGTGAAACAATAAATAAAATAACTTTTTCAAGGATGTAACAGAATAAAAAAAGTTCAGTAAGTGATCAATTTTAATCCATTGAAACAGATTAATATGAGACTCCTCTGATTAACAAAAATATTTATTATTTTGCCAAAAAATTAAAATGTAAAGCATTCAGTTTTTCTCGAACAATCCTTTAATTAGTCAGTTTCATAAATTTTACTTTTTTAGTAATATTTTGAGTGTTTGACTGTTGATATACCAGATTCAAGAGAGTGAAAATAGCTGAATGGTCAGTCTGCTAGAAATGCCATAAACTTAAAGAAAGTGATAATGGAGGATAGTGCTCTACTTGTTAAAGGCAAAACTATTTTCAAATTTAATTTTCAAAGTAACTGATCAAACAAATATACAATCTTATTAAGTTTGAAATGCTTACACTGCTGTGAAATTTTAAGTAACATACTATTTAGTAAAGGCAATATATATTAGATAAGAGCATGGGCCTGGATAGCAAATATATGGGTTTGATTTGTCAGAATTAAAATATCAATTTATGTAATAGAGATTTCAACATTCAAATTTTTTGCACCTTGGTGTGCTCAACTATAAAATATAGACAATCACGTATTCATTGCACAGGCAGAAAATTTTAATAGAAAATTGCTTGGAACAACCAAAATGTTTTTTGATAAAGGATATCTATGTTGCAAAGATTTCTAAATACAATCTCTAAGTGAAAGAAAGTTTGGGGCTTATCTATAGGTAGAAACATGTTTAAAGTAAGACTAAAAAGAGAATTAAGGCCATCCTATTATCCTTGAAGAGAAGCAGGAAAAAGAAAATTGCAGTAACCCATGGTATAAGGTCACACTATGGATTAGTTAAACATAGTAAATCTCCATGGTCCAGAAATAATTTACTTGATCTGTCTTTTTAAGTAGGTTATTTAAAACATGTTTGAATGAATGAAAACACATATATATGAATGAATGTTCCCTTTAGAATCAGATGGCAGCATTTAAAAAATTTGTCCAGAAAGGTTCTTTAGCTCTCTCTTTCCTTTCAACAATTATGATTTATTTTATTGCATTGTCAAAATCAGTCAATACATTTTGGATGATTAAAACCTGGATTCATTTTTAGTGTTATATATTAAAGTTATATCCATCAGCTTTTGAGTCTGTTTGAAAGTGTGGGCAGTGAGTAATAGGCAAACATGTATTCTGAAATTGCTAAATAAGAAGTAGTTCTTGCACTGGAATGTAGTGGGCACTGGTCTGGAAAGCTAGCCAAAGAACCCCCGGACTGCCAGTTAGTCCGGGGGGCCAGATTCCCCCACGCCAGAATGGTCTTCATGGCCAGATCTGGTAACCTGAGCCTTGGGGGATGGGATGTGGTGAAGGAAAACTCCTCCCCTATCCATTCATTCACAAGCTGCAGAGGCGAGAACTGGGCTTAGAGACCTCACATGCCAGGACAGCTAGCCAAAGCATATTTATCTCAACCATAGCAAACCCTCTGCAGGGGTGTCTTATTTTTTTTTTTTTTACTGATAACCATTTTCAGACATATACCCTTTTTAACATTGTCCAAAAATATTCTAATTCTTGACTATTTATAGGAAAGGAAATGGAATATTCTATATATGGAGGATAGCACTCAAATAGATCTCTGAAGTCAGTGTCTAAGTGAACGTTACTTTCTATATAGTTGACCTCTCTGATTGCCGAGCCTTATCCTTAAACATTTCATCTATAAATGTATATAGCCCCTCTTCTATATTGCCTTTCCACACCCAGAGACCTTTCTACTCCCCCATATCCCAACCCAGATTTGTTATCTCCCCCTTACTTAACCCTCTTTACCCTCAGTTTTTAACTCATTAGGCACCAAGACCAACCTCCTTCCCAACAGACCACCATCCAGCTTCTCAATAAAAGACACCCTCCCGACCCCTCATCTTGTGTCTCAGCAAGGAACCACAACCAATAAGCCTCCTGACTCAAGCTTGTGAACCCTCTTACCCCCATCAAATTGTGGACTGTTGCATGATACCAGATTCAGCTGCAGCAAAACCCCCAGCTCAAGGACACTACAGAACTCTGAAATGCCGCAAATTATATCTTAAACTCTAGACCAAAGTCTGTGATACAAAAAAAAAAAAAAAAAAAAAAAAAAAGTACCTTGGCTTTCACTCCCCACAAGAATATCTCAGAAGACCTAATTGGGAGTCCTATATTGCCTACATAAGCTTAATACCTTTATAATAATGTATCTTAAGATATGTATTCCTAAACATACAGATAGCTCCCCCCATCACTTTCTTTTTTTAAATACCTTTTTTCCCTTTTTTTTCTCAATTTCCTTTCTTTATATCTCAATTTTATCTATATATTCTATTTTTATATATATACATATTTTCTCTACCCTCATCAGTTTTGGTGCTGCTTGGTACAAAAACTAAGAAAACGTCCTGCCTAGGATAAAAGCTCAGACCACACTACAGATACTATATGTGTAGCCTGTCATCCTTATCCGGAATAGCACCAGCAATACAAAAGGACACCATACGTTTTTGTATAGGCACAGTAAATAAGGGAAAATCATGGACTCAGACACAAGATCTTATCTTCTAAGGATAAGAACTCACACTTTTTATGCAAGGGTGCCTCCCATCTTGGACATATGTCATGTGGATACAACTCAGTCTTCATGAGATTGGACAGTGGTAGTTCATTCTCAAATCCCAGATCCCAGACGTAGAACTGAAACAACTCCTTGCAACAACACCAGGAACTAAGCTCTGTTGGGAGATATGCTTGTGCCAGTGTTAATATGACAACGAGGACAGCGAGGAAATGACAACTTGACCTAAGACCAGGAGGTCCTATCACATCGCCTAACACTAAGTGGAAATCAGAAGATGCATTATCCTTTGAACTATGAAAAATAAGAGCACTAACTACAGAAAACTGACTTTGACAACCGTGACTGGGCAGAAAGTACCTTGAGACCATTAAGGAAAACCCTACCCTAGGCTATAGCCCAGGTTTCTTACAAAAATCAAGATTTCTTAGTACAGAGGCCCAATTCTGACAACAGAGACTGAGCAGAACCTTTGAAACCATAATTTCCTAGACTTCGGCTTAGAGAACGAGCAAAAACATGGAGCACATGATACAGAAAACTGAACACACCAACAATGTTGGAACAGTACCTCTCGAACCTTAAAGACTCTATCCTAGGCTTTGTCCTAGGACCTGCTCAAATACCAAGATTGCTTGCTACAGTGGCCTTATTTTCTCATCCACAGCCGAGAGGAAAGGTTCCTGACACCACACACACACACACACACACACACACACACACACACACACACACACACACAACCTGGGATATGCCAATGAGAAGGTATGGAGCCAGTGGTTGTTCCCATCACAATATGCGTCAAGAGTGGAGAAACCCTGAATCTCTTAGGCCATGGGAATTTCCTTCCTTCCCCAATATTTACTATGCCTATACCAAAAAAAAAAAAAAAAGGTGGGGTAACACCAAACTCTGCCACTGCAGCACTATTTCTGGTTTTGTTTTGTTTCATTTTTTAAATATTATTTTCCTTTTCCTTTTCTTCCACTTTTTTCTTTCTTTTTCACTTTTGTGGACATTATTTGGTGATTATTTTTTTTTCTTTTTTAGTAGTTGATACCAAATTTTTTCTTCTCTTTTCCTTAACCTTTTTTATCTCCAACAGAATAGCATAACTTGAATCATTCAGCCTCATAAATTGAGGGGGGAAAAGAATGATACCAGGACCAGTCATATGAACATGTAGTGTAAATAAAAAATGACCAGACTGGAACACCAAACAGAATAGATACCCAACCTATAAGCTGTAAGGTGGAGACCAGTTGCACAAGGATTCTAGGAGCTAAAGGAGGGATATGTGGGAGACAAGCTGGGAACAGGAGTGGAGGGAGGACCACATTGGTGGTGGGAATGCCCTTCATTCATTGTCACTATGTACTGTAAATAATTCAGTGTAATGAACTTCAGTCACAACAAAAAAAAGTAGTAGTTCTTTGTATATATGGCAACTGTATACATAAACAAAGCAACCTCTTATGATATGCATTAAGTAGAAATTTACAATGTTGCTCTCAGGAACTATGGAAGGTTCTAGATTAGTAAAATTTAAATTATGAACACCTAGTCAATATATGTACAGAGATAATTATTTAATACATTTGATAGCAAATATTAATATAACCTATGCTAGTTCCTTTATATGCTAAGAACAAATATAAATAAAACAATTTCTCCTGTGAAACTGACAGTACAATAAGAAATTGAGGCAACATAGATTGTTATCTTTAATGTGGGATGAGAGGTCTTGGAAATGCACATATTCTTGGATTATAATTCACCCAAAAATTATAGACTATTGTGGTATCATTAGTTAATTCACGACTTATTTAACACTGACTACATGTCATATATTGTGGTAAGTTCTGAAGTGTTATCAGTGAACAAAACAAGATTTCAAATAGTTCCCAGAAGTGTGGTATAAGCAATACAACCAAAGCTTGTAATAGATTTCTAGGATAATTTTAACTACTATGAAGAATTCTAAAAAGTCTGTAAAAGAGAAGAGAGTAGCTAGCATCAATTCTAGTTTTAGATAAGTTATTGTGAAGTTTTTTTTAAATGAAGCAAGATTGGAGCATATATTAGAATGAAGTTAGGAAGCAAGTCATGTATGTATGTGAAGAAAGGCAAGTAAATCAAAGTGAAACAACAGCATTTATAAAGATTTGAGGTATGAAACAGAATTTGCATATGTCTAAAAAATGTTTAGTGTAGCTAAAGCAGAAGTAATAATAAAACTGACAGCAAGAAACTGTGTAAGAATATGACTACATATGAGACAATGAAAGATTTTATAAAAAATGTAATAACCATGTTTAATACTCTGAATTATTTCTGCATGTAATGGGGTACTGGTGGACAGTTATCAAAGTAATCAATACAAAATGATTAAAGGATTTAATTGGGACTTGAATGATGCAATCATGAGAAAAAAACTTTTGAAGATAGAATAATTTGATTTTCCTCTGCAAAGTCATAAAGTTATTGTCCAGGTAAATAATTTTGGCCAAATTTCAAGACATTCATAAGCATAAAAATAGTGCAAGCACAAGGAGAAACAATTGTAATATTTTGGGACATAAGGAATGATTGCTCTATTGAATAGAGAGTAGCATATGGTTACTAGTTTTTTGAGCTTAAACACTTAAAAAATGTCGACACCTAGAAAAAGATTTTATATTATCTGATAATAAAAAAGTTCAAATTATACTATATATTAATCTTTAATTATATAGCTAAAATGGGATGTAAACTTATAACTTCATGAATTTACCAATTTTATTCAGTGAGCTATTTTATAACATTAAAATAAAAATAAGGTTAAATAATTTAGTCTTCTAATATGTATTGAAGAAATGAATTAATGATTGAGTGAACAAATTAAAATGATTATTTTAGGTACAGTATAATGACAGTTGAGTTTCTTCAAATTTTTGAAGCAATTTCTATTCTTTTTTATGTGAAAATGAAAGTCTGATAATATGTAGATATTCAAAATTTATAATTTTAAGGATTTGTGAGTTTTAAGAGACTCCTTTTCTTGGAAATTTGAAATTGTTAAAAAAAATCAACTATTGGAGGCTGAAAAGACAGCACAGCACTAAGGCATTTGCCCTGCATGCAGAAGGATGGTGGTTTGAGTCCCGGTATCCCATATGGACCCCCAAGCTTGCAGTGGGGCAATTTCTGAGTGTAGAGCTAGGAATAACCCCTGAGTGCTGCCGGGTGTGACCCAAAAACAAACCAAAATAAATAAATAAATAAATAAATAAGAAAGAAAATAAAAAAGAGTCAATTATTTCAGCAGTGTAATGGTAAGAATTTAAACAGAAAATATGAGCAGAAATCAATTAAAGAGGGCTTATACTGCTATAAAGGACTTAAGATCAAAACATTTCCTTAAGTACTAGGGAAAAATATCAGTAAGTTGACTTTAGTTCTGATGAAATTTTACAAATCTGAACCTTCATTCATTTTAATTTATGCTGATACTAGGTAGGGTTTTCTTCAGATTATATGGATTTCACCGTATATAAGAATGGAAATCATGTATTTTAAGATCTATTACAATTAATTTGTCATGCAAAAGAAATAATGTACCATTTTTGATCTTCAGAGAATGGAAGAATAATCGAGCTCACATCATAAAGATTGAAAATAGGAAAGGTGTGGAGATGTTTAAGTATATATCTATCTCCTATATGCATGGGGAAAAATCTAGAGAAATAACTGTTACTCTCTCTATAGTTTTAGATTCCATCTTTAGATAGTTTAGCTAATGCAGAATAAATAGGAAAATTAGTAAGAGCTTATTAAATATAGTTAAAACAAGAGCATGCAAATTTAAATTTTGCCTTCTCAAAAGGAAGAGAATTAGTTATTTTTCAGTATGAAGAGGGAGAAGTCTTTACAAGAAAATCTTCAGAGATCTCTGTTCTCTCTTCAGGGCCCCTTTCTCCTCTTCCTCTATTTATTTATTTATTTATTTATTTATTTATTTATTTATTTATTTGATATTTGACCAAAGGTAAGCTTAGAAATTCTAATTCCAGGGTGAGTGATAGCACAGGAGGCATGGTGTTTGCCTTGTATGTGACCAACTCAGGTTCTATCCCAGCACTCCAGAAGTTCCCTGAGTCTGCCAGGAGAAATTTTTGAATGCAGTGGCAAAGTAAACCCTGAGCACCACCAGGTGTGGTCAAAAAACAAACAAACAACAACAGTAAAAACTAACAAGAAACTCTGGGTCATTTTGGTAAGTAAACCTGAAAAAAGGAATAAACTTTCACATGCATTTGTCAAAAGCCTAGTCTTATTGTGACACTTGACATGCCATTGTGGTCAAGACCATTTAAAGAACTATCTCTGCTTTCTTGGGAAAAGGCTCTATAAAAGCAAATTAAAAGAATCTCTATGGATATATGAGGTTTTTACTGAACTTACGTTAAAACAAAACCAAAACAAAACAAAACAAAACAAAACAATCTTGTCTAGTTATTTAAAATTAAGCTCAATTTGAGAAAAACTGTCTTTATTATATTTTTTATGGAATGGGTATGAAGAGGAAGTGTGCTCTGGTAACATATTTTGTTTATATAATATTTTAGTCCTTCCTATCAGTTTTTAGTGTAACATTGAACTAAAATGGACCCTGACATTTTCTGATTTATATAACTCCTAAATAAAAATATCAAGTGTTTCTCTAAATATTTCTGACCTAAAGTGACTGAGACTGAAATTACCCAATATTATCCTGAATAAGATGGACCCAGAAGATCCCACAAGCCAGGATTACTGCTCCTCTTCTACTGGCATGGCTGGGAATCTGGACAGACAGCTGGCCAAAAACCTCCAGGACTGACCAGTTAGTCCTGGAGACCAAGAGCCCCCCACACCAGGCTGACTTTCAAGGCCAGGTCTGGCATCTGAGCTCTGTGGGGATGAGGAGGAGGCAAACTCCTCCCCCATGCTTTTTCATACTGGAGAGGGAGGCTGCAGCTGGACCCAGATGATCCCACATGCCAGGATTCCTGCTCGTCTCCTACAGGTATAGCTGGGAATCTGGGCAGAAAGCTGGCCAATGGCTTCCTGGGCTGACCACTTAGTCAAGGAGACCGAGATCCCCCCATGCCAAACTGGTCTTCAGGGCCAGGTCTGTCAACTGGGCTCTGGGGGGAGGAGGGGGGAGGGAAACTCCTCCCACATTCATACTGGACCCCCTGCAGCGGTGTCTTTTCTTATTAATACTCATTTTCATATACTTTTTAAGCATTACCTAAAAATGTTCTTTATTCTAGAGTTCAGGGGTCCTCAAACTTTTTAATCAAGGGGCCAGTTCACTGTCCTTCAGACTATTGGAGGGCCAGATTATAGTAAAAACAAAAAATTATGAACAAATTTCTATGCACACTGCATATATCTTATTTAGAAGTGAAGAAAAAAAATGGGAATAAATACAATATGTGGTCCGCAGGCCATAGTTTGAGGACCCCTGTTAGACGGTTCCTAGGAAAGGAAACGGAATACCAAAGATTTGACGATAACACTCAAATAGATCTTTAAAGTCAGTCTTTATGGACGTGACTTTCCATACTGACTCCAAGCCAAAAATCACAAACAATTCATATATATAAATATAGATAGATAGATAGTATATAGTATATAGCCCCTGTCATGTATTGCCTCTCCCCTACCCCTGTGTCTCTTCTATCCCCTCATCCCGCAATCCTGATCCGTTATCTTCCCCTAATTTAACCCTCTTTACCCTCAGTTCCTAACTCGGTAGGCACCAAGATTGACCTCCTGCCCCAACAGACCACCTTCCAGCTCCTCAGTGAAAGACACCCTCTGGGTCCCCATTCTCATGCCTCGGCAAAGAACTACAACCAGCACGCCTGCTGACTCATGCTTGATGGCCCCTCTCACCCCCACCAAATTGTGGACTGTCACACGATACAGGAATCCGCCTCAGCAAAACTCCCAGCTCAAAGACACTATATTGTCTCGTAATGCAGCAAAGCATCTCTCAAACTCAATTCCAAGGCCTGTGAATCAAAAAGTACCTTGGCTTTTACTCCCCACAAGAACATATCAAAAGACTTAATTTGGAGTCTTATATTGCCTATGAAATCTCAATACCTGTATAACAATACATCTTAAGATGTGTATTCCTAAATATACAAGTAGCCTCCTCCACCGCTTGTTTTATTCGAATACTTTTTCTTTTTAACTCAGTTTTATTTATTTGTTTTATTTTAATATATACATTTTTCTCTATCCTTACCATTTTTGGTGCTGCTTGGTACAAAAAGCCTTGACTGGGATAAAAGCTCAGAATAAAACCAGATGACAGAGACTATGTGTGCAGCCAGTTATCCTTACCCAGAATAGCACCAGCAACACAGTATTACACCATACGTTTTTGTATGGGCACAGTTAAAAAAGGGGAAACCATAGACACAGAAACAAGATCTTATCTTCTAGGGATAAGAACTCACTTTTTATAGCAGAAGGGTGCCTCCCATCCTGAACATGTGTCATGTGGATACAACCAGTTCCCAGGAGATTGGACAGTGTTAGTCCAATCCGAAATCCCAGATCCCCAACATAGAAATGATACCTTCTGGGCAACACCATCAGGAACTAAGCTCCATTGGGAGATTTATAACACTACTCTGGCACCAACTTGTGCCAGTTTTGATATGACAACGAGGAAAGAGAAACTTGACCTAAGACCAGGCTGTCCTATCACATCACCTAACACTTAATGGAAATCAGAAGAGATATCGTCCTTTGAACTGTGAAAAATAAGAGCACCAACAACAGAAAACTGACTTTGACAACCATGACTGAACAGAGCCTACCTTGGGACTAATAAGGAAAACCCTACCCTAGGCTGTAGCCCAGGACATATAAAAAACAACAACAACTACAACAACAAGATGTCTTATTGCAGAGGTTCAACTTGGTCAACAGAGACTGAGCAGAACCTTTGGATCCATAATATCCTAGGCTTCGGCTTAGGGACTGAATGGAAACAGGCAGCAAGTGTTACAGAAGACTGAACACAACAATGATGGATAGGAACATCACAACGGTCTCAAACTCAATTTACCTGAGGGCCGCAGGAGGCAAAGTTGGGGTGATCCTTGAGTGCAAAGTCAGTAGTAAGCCTTGAACATTGGGGGGTGTGACCCAAACAACTAAAACAAAACAAAACAGAAAAAGATTCCTCTAGGGCAGGGCCACAAAATGTTGTATGGAGGACTGCAAACGGCCCACGGGCAGCGAGTTTGAGACCCCTGCAGAACCTAGAGACTCTATCCTAGACCCTGACCTATAACCTGCGCAAATACCAAAATCGCTAGTTACAGTGGCTTGATTTTCTCACACACACAACCTAGAGGAAACTTTCCTGTCATCACAAAAAAGCCTTTGGGATGGGGTAATGAGCATATATGGAGCCAGGGGTTGATCCCATGATGGTATGCTTCAAGGATGAAGAAACCCTGAATCTCTAAGGCCACAGGAATTCCCTTTCTTCCCCAATGCTTACTGTGCCTATGCAAAAAAAAAAAAAAAAAAAAAAAAAGTGGGGGGAACGCCAAACCCTACCACTCCAGCACTCATACTTTTACTTGTTTTGCTTTGATTTGTTAGTTTTTGACTTTATTTTCCTTCTCTTTTTTCTTCCACTTTTCTCTTTCTTTTTCACTCTTGTGGTTATTATTTAGAGACTTGTTTTAATTTTTATTTGCCGGGTCCATTTTTTTTCTTTTTTCTTCCATTTTTCTTTTCTTTTTATTTTCTCTCTCTCTTCTTTCTTTTTTTTGGTATTTGTCACCAAATATTTTTCTCCCCTTTTTCTTATCCTTTTTATCTCCAATGATGGTGGAATAGAATCTCAATCTACAACAAGCTGTAAAGTGGAGACCAGTTGCACTAGCATTCTGGGGGGTAAAGGAGGGAGATATGGGATGTATACTGGGAACAGGGGCGGAGGGAGGACAGCACTGATGGATGGTGGGAATGCCCCTCATTCATTATCACTATGTACCATAAATGATGCAGTGAAAGATTTGTAATGCACTTTGGTCACAATAAAAATTTAAAAAAAAAAAAGAGAAACAGAGCCTGATATAAACTCCAGATATTATTTCAGTGAATATTCATGAAAAGCCTTGTGACTAAATGCTGCATTCCAAATATCTGGTATCATCAGAGACTCCTGCTCAGGAGAAGCTGTCAACTAATGATACTCTGACCTCAATATCTAGAAATATAGTTCCCTTCAGAACTGCCAACTATAATTCTTGTTTACCCAAATAGTCTTTAGTTATTGCTGTTGGTGGTGGCAATCTCTTATTGCATGCTTCTATTACTTACATATAAGGTTTTTTGTTTTGTTTTTTGCCTCAAGACTTTAAATATACCTTCCTACAAACTTATTTTTGGATGTATAAACCAGTTCCTGAAATAATTGAGCAAATAAACATCTGAATTATAGAAATTCTTCGGATGTCCTAAGAGTAAGCCTGAGTACTGTGAAATAGGTAACAGTGCAGTTACAAGATTTAACATTTTTATTAACCATTTTTAAATTATAGACTTTTTACCTACTATCCTGTGATTTATACTTCAAGATAAAAATGCATTCTGAAGAATTTGTCAAAATCTTTTCCTCTGAAAACTAAAAGTAATGTATGTGGCAAAAGGTTGATGTAAATGGCATAAGATTTTAAAATTATTATAAGAAAAGTTACTACTATGATGTAATTGACAATGACACCATTTTGTAACATAAAATACTTTAGAATATCAACCAACTAAAACATATAAAATGTTATACATAATTTTAGAACATTAACACTGCTAAGAAATAAACTATTTCTCATTATGCTGCCACTAAGAGATATTTTTGATGTATCTCTCCACAGGAGAAAACAAAATTCTTTATAGAACACTTTAAAGATCTTATAAAACTTTCTAATTTTCTCCTTTAGTATACATAGGCTTTATTCATTTCTCATAATTTTTCTTTCTAGACAAATTTATCATAGATTTAAAATTTGTTTTATATTTTGTTTTGGGGCCACAACTGGTAGTACTCAGGACTTACTCATAGCTTTGAGCTAAGGGATCTCTCCTGGACTACATGGGGCATCAGGGATTGAATTCAGGTTGGCCACAGGCAAGACAAGTACCTTACCCAACTGTACTATTGTTTAAATCCTAACAAGAATATGGAAAAACTTGAAGGCAGAGAAATAGTACAGTAAATAAAATGCTTGTCTTGTATATAGTTGGTCTGATTTTGATTTCTAGTGTCATACATGTTCCCCATGATTGATCCCTGCATATAAAGCAGGAGTACACAATTTAAATAAGCAATTAAACAAAGAGTATACCAGTATCCTTAGATTAGAAGCATAAATATAAATTTATTACTGGGACTATGAAGAAAAACTTTGAGATTAGACAATTTAGTATGACCAGAGCCTGTAGTTGGTCTAATGGCAGGATGCTTCATGAGTAAGATCTCCCTGTTTTCAGGCCAAAATTTTTTTCTTTATATTTTCCCCAACTTGGCTGTGCCTATGCATAAAACTGCCACCTCTCCTATCTTTTAATTTTTTTACTTTTTGTCTTATCTTTCAAATAGGGTTTCAGCCTTTTCATAGAACCTTGGGACATGGATTACCTTGTTTTACTTCATATTTCTGCATCTTTCTATAAAATTAAGAATAGAGGAAAAAAGATGGGGGCCAGGGACCAAGTGGTCTCAGAAACATTGGTGAAGGAAAAAACGACAGAACTAAATATCTAAGCCAAATTTAACAACAATAGAATCAAAAGACCTAAATTTTAACAATCTAAACTTAAATAGACCTGTTATTCTGGCAGAATGGGGGAGGGGAACAAAGGATGGTGGTATAGGATGCACTCTGGGTTTATTGGTGGAGAGAAGTTGATACTGGTGGTGGGAATGACCCTGACTAACTGTATATCTAAAACTTAACTATGAAGGACTTTGTAGATCACAATGGTTTCAATAAAGTAATATTTAAAAAATTAAAATGAAAGTTCTTACAATTTCTAGAGCATGTACTTTTTCCAATGCAATTTTCTGGATGGTACAAATTCTTTTATAGCTCCAAATCCTTATTTTAACAACAAAAAGCAAACCTCATGGGGCCGTGAAGGTGGCGCTAGAGTTAAGGTTCTGCCTTGCAAGCGCTAGCGTAGGACAGACCGCGGTTCGATCCCCCAGCGTCCCATATGGTCCCCCCCAAGCCAGCAGCGACTTCTAAGCGCATAGCCAGGAGTAACCCCTGAGCATCAAACGGGTGTGGCCCAAAAACCAAAAACCCAAAAAAAAAGCAAACCTCATGTTCAAAAGCATAGAGAAATAGAGCCTATCAGGGAAAAATTTTATCACACACACACACACACACACACGCACACACACACACACACACACACACACACACACACACACACACGTTCCTCTGTCTTAGTTCAAACAAATGTATTACTAGGGAAATTCTGATCCATCCAGGCACCTACATTTTTAAAGATATTGGCTGAAAACCTGTAGTGTTGCTGAAGTGGAGCCCCAGGGCCTAAAAATAAAAAGGACATTGGAATTAATAAAAGAACAATTTCAGTTCAAGAAGGATGAGTCTCTCCAGAAATTGGGTGGGATCCTGAGGATGAAAGTACCTACTTGGTCTCTGAGCCTGAGTCCTGTTCCTAGTTTCTGAACTTTTGAAATTTGGGGCGTCAGACTGTAGTGAATTAGCTTCCTTCTAGCTTTTTGAAAATTGACTTTTAGCAACAGCTAGGTCAGGTTGAACTTCTGCCCTGTGGCTTTACCAAACAAGGGGAACAACTGCTGAGTGATCCAAGCAGGAAAATAGTCGGGTCTTTGAGAACATATAAGTCTTTAGGTCACCAGCAAACTCCTTTCCAGAGAGCAGTGATTGAGCCAAGCAGCTGCCCAAGGTGGGAAACTATGTAGACAAAAGCCACAAAAGTTTAGCAGATATAACTTGGCAAGAGAAATCTACATGCCTTTAGTTATAAGCCTACACTGCTGTCAGAGCTTCAGGCTACAAAAATAAATAAATAAAAAAATGTCTACCTTGTAATTTAGACCCTGCAGAAGGAGAACTGACGTAGCTTGGATGGTTAGTATTCCTATTTCCTTTGCTGGGATTTCAGGCAAGACTGTCTCTCATAAGGTTTCAAACAAAGCAGAAATGAAGAATAGTCTTTGAAGAGGATTGAGAACTGCAGTTATGTTGCTCACACAGGGTAAGTAAAGGCACCAGAGGAGAAAAAGCGAGGAGGGATTTTTTTCTTACCCAGGCTACACTGAGGAGTAATTAAATCAAATCTCCAAGGAAATCTACCCATCAAATCCTACAGACCCAAAGTCCTCAAAACAAAGCAGATCTTTAAATTAAAAGTCACAACTCCTCCTACTAAAAAAAAGTAAAAACAAATTTCAAAATAGATTAAATACAGCAATAAAATTAATGAGAAAATAATTTCTCAGATCAATGTAAACATAGAAATGAGGGGAGTCTAATAGCTCATAAATTAAAAATAATGAGTAAAAAGAAAACCAGTGAGATACATGTCGGTGTATCTAGCCCAAACCCTAAACAAAGATGTTTCCCAGACTTCCTCTTTCTGGTAACCTCTTTCTTTGATATGTAAAAGCCCATCTGGATTACAGCACCTCTTTACCCTGGTGAATTTGGTTTTGGAGAAATGAAGAGAGAGCAGTGCTAGCTTTGAGGGGCAGAGAAAGCACATGGCAGAGAGAGGCCATGAGGAAAAGCAGACTGTCTCCAATGAATATCTTTTGCTTATTCGCTTGGATTTATTCCTCTGCCACTACCCTGCTTCATCAGACCCATCTGTCTAAGGGGATAGAAATACGGTGCCTGGGACAGTCTTACACACTCGTGGATATTTTTATTATGTAATACATAAAGTTCACACAGATATAGAAAGATGCATTAATAGGGGTTAAAGAGATAGCACAACAAGTAATTTGTTTTCTTTGCATGTGGCCAACCTGAGTTCAATCTCCTGCATCCCATATGGTTCCCCTAATCTACTAGGAGTAATTACTTAGTGCAGAGCTAGGATTAACTTGAGCATCATTAGGTGTGACCCCAAAACAAATAAACAAAACTCAAACAAACAAAAAAGAAATGTTACATAATCAAATGAGAAAGAACATATAAGAAAAGAGGGAGTTCTTCATCAAAAAAATTACAGATGTCAAAATATTTCAAACAGAGATATGGGATATGAAAATACAATGAATTAAATTAAAACAACAACCATAATAAATAAGATGAACACTACAGAGTAAGGAATAGGAAATTAAAGGATTTTCAGTGGCCTGAATGGAAAAAGTCTGAGAAATAAGATTAAAATAAAATTCAAGAAATAAATTTCTTTTTTCAAAACTTCACTTTTTTAGAAGAGGAAAAATAAGTTTATTTAGAATATCAAAGGTAAGGGGAAAGAGTAGAGAATAAAGAAGCACTTAGAAAAAATAACTGAATACATTTCAGACATAATTCAGAAAAACAGTAAATTGAACCAACCACATCAAAATATAAAATTTTATTTTAAAAGAATTCTTTACAAAGGTGAAAAATAAGCTACTATTGGGAGAAAATACTTGTACACTTATAAAAGGCCATAACTTAGAGCATGTAATCCAAACAAACAACTTATAAAGTGAGCAAAAGATCACATGAAAGCACATAAAAATGTTTTCTAGGAAACTGCAATTTGAAACCATAATGATATGTATAATTACACACTTATAGATGATGTAAATATATACTGATATTTTAATACAAATGAAGAGTAACTAAATTACTAACTGTTCTGGCAGAAATGTGAAGTAGTACATACATTCTAAACATTTTAATTTTTATAAAAATAATAATAAATACAGGAATTTATCCCCTAAACTTGTTTATAAAAAAACTACTGCATTAATATTCATAGAGCTATTAAATATGGCCAATATTTGAAAATAATACAGATCACCCTTCATGAATGCAAGTTTTAGCTGTGATATATCCATATTATGGAATACTCTGAAATACTATTCAGCAATAAAAAAAGTTGTTAATATACAAAAACTTGGATGCGTTAAGATAACAATGTTGCAAGTCAAAAGTCAATTCTCAACTTTATATAGATAGCAATCCTAAAAAATATTACTGAAAGGGAGAAAAGATTTATAGCTTCCAGGTGTTCTGGCAGAAAGATGGGAAAATGAGGCTGTGTTTATGACAAAACAAAATTAAGGAATCTATGTGGTGATGAAGCAGTTTTGTAGTTTTACTGTTAATTTTATTATATTGATTATGTGAGTCTTTTTGGCTAATTTTGTAAGATATTATCATTGGAGAAATGAGATGAAGGGGATGTGAGATAGGATATTTTTTCTTATAACTCCATGAATTAAAACATTTTTTTTTTTTTTTTTTTTGGTTTTTGGGCCACACCCGGCGGTGCTCAGGGGTTACTCCTGGCTGTCTGCTCAGAAATAGCTCCTGGCAGGCACTGGGGACCATATGGGACACCGGGATTCGAACCAACCAACTTTGGTCCAGGATTGGCTGTTTGCAAGGCAAACGCCGCTGTGCTATCTCTCCGGGCCCGAATTAAAACATTTTTTATGAATCTAAGTTCAGTGATTAATATTATGATAAAATGAGTCAGATACTCAATGAATTCCTATAATTAAACTTAATAAAACTTTGATTTTTTCCCCCAAAAGTGATTTGGGAAATGACTTAACAGGTTCAGAATGAATCCCATGTAATAAACTTACATTAAGACTCAACATTGCAGATTCAGTCTCTCTGAGGGGGGTGGGATACCAATCTAATCAATCTGAACCACACTAATAAGATTATCTTTCCTAAGGTAATCCTTTCTTTATTCCATAACTTAATTTTACCTAGCTCCAAAGTTTTAAGTTACTAAAATCTGAGAGTCTAATTATTCCTAGATAATTCTATCTTTTGCTTAAATCTTTTGCCTCACCAGCAAATTTTCTGTCCAAGAAATTTCCCACTGACAATATTGGGTGATTAGGAAAACTGATTTATTCTTGGTCCTGCTGTCTTTGTGTTTGTCATAACAAACTTATAAGAATGAGAGAGAGGAAACAAGAGAGAGAGATAGAAACATAGAGTGATAAAGACAAAGAGAGATACATAGACAGAGAGAGACATTTTGGGTTGTCACAAAGTCATAGATCTTACTCTGTGCAGTTGTCTGAGAGACGAAAAGTTTATAGATTTTAAGTGAGCTCTGTTGAATCTCCAAATTTTTAGCTTAAAAAATTATCTAGCACTTCTTGTTCTTCTTATTGTCAAAAAAGGTGTTATGAAGATCATTGGCTGTAAAGAGAAATTTTTTTACTTGTAAATTTTCTGTATACATAAAATTGCCTCCCTCAACCCAAATGGAATAATTCACCTTCTTAAACACTGGAAAGAAGTAGAAGATCAAGTAGGGAGGTTACCAAAGAACAAGGTAAAAACAAGGGTATACTGGTTAAATAGAATGATGAAGGAACAGTCCTTTAGGGAAAGGTTTACATGGAAATATGTCCTTCAAATGTAGTCTCTGTCCTTCTCTACAGTCCTTCCTATTTAGTCAACTTTTTTCCCAAAGCATATTTTGGCATAGCAGATTTTTTTTTGCCTCCCTACAAATTGTAGAACATCTTTTCTGAAAACATAAAACAAATAACCCAACTCAGATCATTCTTTCCTCAGATTCATTTTCATTTCTTTGCCAATAAATTACTCAGATAGGCCTTTAACCAACTAATATGAGTACTTGTTTAATATTTGTCAACTAGGGCTGGAGAGATAGTTCAGGGATAAGGCAATTGCCATACATGTAGCCAACCCAGGTCTGATCCCCAGCATATTGTTCCCAAGATCCAATAAGAGTGATCCAAACACTGAGCCAGGTGTGTGCCCTGAGACAGGTGGGGATACCCTCGTCCAATGCTAGCAAATATATGAGAAACTATAATTAAAAAAACAAATTATAATTATAGATTATTTACAGGAGTTTTTAATACATGATAAAAATATGGAAATACATCCAACACTGAGGCCATTTTGTCACAGAAATAAAAGAACCTGCAGAAAGCATGCAGGTGAAGGAAGAGGAGAGCCTGACAATGAAAAGGAAAGAATAAGCAGCCAAAATATATATTTTATGCAGAGTTGTAAAACTCAAGAATGCACAGCTGAAGAAATTCCTGAGATATCAACTTCAGAGTGATTTGTGGATCTCAGATGTTGATATTAAATTTAAATACACTGGTATGAAAGCATTGGAGGATTCAATTCCTTCCTTTTATACCACTGGGCCTTACATTCCTGTATGTGTATCAAGAGCATCATCCATTGATGTGGATTAACTAAAATACAAGAACATTTTGTTCCTTTTACTATTGGAAAGAGTACACTTGTTAGCGCTTCTAAAGGTAAAATCAGTGTCATTTAAGGCAGTAGCAGTTTTAATGAGGGTGAGTCACTGCACTCAGGAGAGGAACCTATTTATTTTTATTACACAACACGATTTACTGGGACCATTTTATAAAGACCAAATGACAGACAGAGGCCAAGTTTAGATGCATTCTCAGTAGACAGCTTTCTTGCCCTGCCAGAACAAGGATTTAGCGTTGTGTAGCTAGTAAGAAATAACTAACACTGAAAAAAGGAGAGGGGAAAAAAAAAACTCCTTGAGGAAAGCTTAAAAAAATTAAACAAAACCAAACAAAAAGAAACAGGTCGCAGTAATTTCCCTCAGGACTAAAATGTGTGACATGAATTTCTACATTAAGTCAGAAAATTCAGAATTGGAGTTACCAAAAAAAAAAAAAAGTCCCTAAACCACAAGGAATAATATTGCTATTGTATTTGGGAAGCCTCAAATCAAAAGTTAATAAGTCCTTTTCAAACTGACTAGTTAAATAGTGCGTTATTTCTCAAAATAACTTGCTTCTAGACCTGTTTTCCTAGTTGATGTTCCATTATAGCAGTGAGATTATTAACCAATCAATTAAATGGCATATAGTGACAAGAAACTTCCGTGCATAGAGGTGACCGTATTTATACCAAAATTTACCAGATGACAACACAAACTAATGCAAACTATTTGCTATCCATTTCCAAAAGTTATAAAGTAACGTCAAGCTTCTAAAAGTGACTATTCCGTGGATAACTATTTTTTCCAAGGATAACATTTCTTGGCACTTAAACTAATAGTTTAATGCATGTTTGTATTTAGGTTTAGGGTCTTTCATTGAATATTTTTAGTTTTGTTTTCCAGAAGCAACATTCAAATATTTTAAGTAGTCTAAATAGTTCCTATGAAGAAAGCAGTATGTTTCTCTTAGACACAAAAACTTGCAGAAACAAGGGTTTCACTCATTAAATAAACATAAAAATAAATCAACAGCACCGTCTTTATCCATATTACATGCTTCAGTGAATTCAAGTTGTATTTTGTATGTCTGAGAAGATAAATATTATTACTATTAATTATTATTTAAAATGTATTTTAGGCACCGTGGTTTACAATACAGTTAATGATAGGGTTCCTTTAAAACACAATCCCTTACTAAATCCTCCTCTCAAGAGTTCATTTCTCTTGACCATTATCCAAATATTCCCCACTTTATTGTAAGTGCCCCATTGTTTCACCCTTGGTTCCTCCCCTATAATTGTATTTTAAATTTCTAGACCTTCAAGATGGGGTTTTGATAAAAGGTTCTGAAGGATGAATGGACAGAAACTAATAACTTTGTATTGTCAGGAGCAAATACATTGTCTGCAACTTAATTGATGCAGGTTGAGTGATAAGTGACAACTTTGATGTGCTAGTTTATGAGTAATTGCAAGTATAAACATCATTACAGGTAAGTAAACAATAGAATCATACAAAACATTTTCTGTTGACTTAAACTTGTACAATAATAACATTCCAGTAAAGATTTGGGGCGAATGGAGAAAATGAAGTTATGTAAACAATTAATCACAATAGGTGGGAATTTTATTGAATTTTATTTTTTATTTTATTATAGTTCTAATTTAGAACAAAACAGAGAATTATACCTTGTGTATATTATAAATGTTTCTTAGACAAGTGACTATAAATTGAAATTTTTAAGTAAGAAGAATTCATTAACTTTATTATTTTTGTTCCTATGATCTTAATTTACTGTTTATGTTTTCCTTTTTGTAGAGGTAGTACTTTGCAGTGCTTGTGAGGCTCTTTCATGCTGGGCATGGGACTCTGAGCCCTACGCATACTGCAACTTGAGTGATTTCTCTGACTCCATAAAATGTTAATGTTTTAAGAACACAACCCATCTCTCTTCAAAATACATTTCTATCCCACCACAGAAATATCCAATATCTGTGCGAGGCTCACCCCCACCACCTGCCCCAGCTCATACATTGGGTCTCCCTTCCCCTCCTTCACTCTGTTTTTTCTTGCCTGGCAATTTTAGTTCTATAGTCTAAGTTCAAGGGTTTGTATTCCCTGAATTTTTACTGTTCTCTCTTCACTACAACATAAGAATGAAATCATTTTGGCATGTGTCTTTCTACTTCTGACTTATTCATTTAACATGAGTTTTAGTTATATCCATATTAATTTATTTAATTATTAATAATAATAAAAATTTAAATAATTAAATTATTTAATTGGAATTTTGTTAAATACTCTGATTTGAATTCTGTTCATACATATAATTATATTTTCTATATCTACTCATCTGTCATTGGCTGAAAAGCATGTTTCCATTTTGGAGTGATTATAGTGCTATAATAAATAAAGATTGATGGGCTGGAGCAGTGGTGCAAGCAGTAGGGCATCTGCCTTACATGCACTAACCTAAGATGGACCATGATTCCATCCCCAGGCATCCCATATGGTCAGTTCTTCAAGCCAGGAGCAATTTCTGAGCACATAGCCAGGAGTAACCCCTGAAAGTCACTGGGTGTGGCCCCAAAACCAAAAAACTTAAAAGATAAAAAATAAAAAAGATTGACAACATAATTTGTTGTTAAGAAAGTGATTTTATAATTTACAATAGAAATCAATGACTATATATACCAAAAGATTAAAATTTTGATAATAGGTACCTAAGCCATAGTAAAATAGGAAGGATATTTGCCTTGCATGCTGCTGATTGGGCTCTATCCCCAACACCAAATATGGTCACCATAGTCCTGCCAAAAGTGTTACCTGAGCAGAGCCAGGAGTAAGCCCTGAACACCATTGGGTGTATCTCCAAAATAATTTTTTGAGACTAAATCTGTTTAATACATAAAGCAAGCAGCTTACTGCATAGCAAATCAACTTAAATTGAGATCAAGTTCTTTAAAATAAGTTCAAGTAGCTTTGTGTATAAAAGATGGTTTTTAAGGCAATCCCTTAGTTACAAGCAAAAACAAATTATCCATTTAATTAAAAACCTTATTTTCTTTATGAAGGTGGTTGAGTAGGACCCAGAAAAAATAAACAGAGAAAGAAATAAAACAAATATGAGGATATGATTAGAGGATAAGATGAGAGGAATACATCTTAATGATGAGAAATGACAATTTGATAATGAGAATAAAACAATATTATCTGACCATGAAATAGAATTTGTTTATTATACATTCCAAACAAAGTAAATTTGTTTTTAATTTTCTTTTAATTTAACAAAGGCATGATATTTATATTGATTGCAATTAAAATATTTTATTTTTATAAACGCCAAATATTACATTCTAGATTTCCATTACCTTTCTAAAATATGAAGACTGAATTAAATCAGTTCAAACATCAAACAAAACTATTATCATATGTAAATTTTCTAATAATTTTCTTTCAAAACCATTCAGTGTCTTTGATCAAGTTTTCCAGGTTATCTCATAAACATTTTTTAAGAATTTTACAAATAAGGATTAAACTAAAGCTTATGTCATGCAATTTGATAAATTATTTTACTCTAAAGGTTTTACTTTTATCTCTCAACTTTTCCTGTATATGTATATGTTAATGAAACTGGGATAATTGTCTTTTGAATTTTAGAACTTAGTTCACTAATAATAAAAACTTTATGTAGATGTCACAAACTGCAGATCAGAGAATTTTAAATACTCTTATTCCATACAATACTGATCATATTGTCATATATATGAGAACCATGTGAAATTATCATTTTTCTCTTATCTTGCTATTTATACGTACAGTATTCTATTATTTTTCTTAGATTTTAGAAGTCTTTGTTCTATGATGTACATTCGTTTTTGTATATGAATTATAAACATTATCATAGTATGTCACTCGTCTTTTCACAGTAGTGGTAAGATGTTTAGGCAACTGTTTATTTCTTAAATAACAAATTTACATGTAATAACATTTATCAAGATTTTGGCTTTTGGATTTTTATTACTTAAAGAAATATTTTCATCATTTCTTGGTTATAGAATAATACAGGTTAGAGACAATCTTGCTGGGACTCAGGGAAGTACTTTGAATATAAAGATATAAAACTGAGATGGTATGCTTTAAAAAGCTGCAGTTTAGTGATAGAGACCTTGGAGATATTGGAAATTGTTAACATAGAGAAACATTTAAATCAATTGAAAATTCCCTAATCTATAAGCACACTAAATTTTTTCTAGAAAAGAAGTTCGAGTTACTCATTAGGGGATTACAGGCAAGAGCACTTCAGGTCTGAGACTTGTATATACCAAAGAAGATAAAAACTAAATAATTATGCTTGGTCATGTGCCATATATATAACCTTATCACTTCAAAGATATAAGAACAGAATTGACTATTAATTTAACCTCACCTAAGTTTCATTAAATTAAAAAGTATTTGATAAAGTAAACAGTCTTTTCAAAAGGAAAAGGGTCACTTTATAACTTTCTAATATAAATTTTGTTGCTTTTAAGTCAGAATTAAGCATTGTAACAATGTGGTAAAATTTCATGACTATTGACAAGACTTTTTTTCATTTCCAATCTAATTTAAGGCTAGTTCATAACCTGTGGTTATGAAAATGTGCTGCCTGAGTAGTCCTAAGTGTATTCATTAATAATATAGGACAAATGCTTTTTAGAGTTTTCCCTAGATTCACACATAGACAAACATGCTGCTACAATCAAGTATACCTATAACCACACTGTTTGTTATGAAGAGGTACCAAATAAACGAAGCTTTAAAGTTTCATTTAAAAAGAGTTAATTCATAGGGTCTAAGAGATATTATAGGAAATAAGGCACTTGCCCTGCAAGTGGCTGACCTAGGTTTAATCCTCAGCATCCCATATGATCCCTTGAGCACACCAAAAGCAATTCCTGAGAATAGTGTCAGAAGTAATCTCTAAGTGTTGCAGGGTATGTTCCGCACCCCCTCAAAAATAGTAATGAAAAATAATAGAATAATTTCTCATTAACTCACAGGAAATGCATCAAATTTTAGTGATTCAAAACAAGACTCGAGAATATTTATCATGTATGTATACATACATATATATATATATATATATATATATCTCCAATTTAGTTAATTAACACACCCATCACATTTTATTCTTCATATTTTAAACTTTGGTAAGAACATTGAAGTTCTACTCAGTCAATTTCAAATTTACATGCAATATTGTTAGCTATATTTTTATGTTTATAGAACTAATTTTATAAACTTATAAGTGAGAGCAAAAGAAGCTTATCTAATAAAAGGTTCCTGTAACTTCTTGGATTTATATAATAGTTGTTCAATAAATACTTGTCTCCCTACAATGCCTTTTTTTTGTACCAAAGATAGACAAGAAGATACAGATGAATCATGCGCTTGTCTTGAGATTCTAAGGAAGAGTTTCTTTCATTGGTAAGGTCAATATAGGACAGACACTGTCCCAGAAACCTGAGCTGCATCTCTTAACCTTTTCTAGTTTATAAAAAAGCTCTGTGGATTGCAAAATGAACTGAGCTATTTACTGGCTCTTATGAAGGATAAGTTCTCAAATTAATTCATGAGCTCAAGCATTTCAGAGGACATTTATCAGTTGGATTAGCAAACTCTTTACTAACCAGCAAAACTTCTCATAGATTACAAGCTTCACAGTAAGAAGCTATGATGAGTATTGGATGGAAATTAATAAAACCAGAAGTTAAACAGTGAAGATTTTTCTTTCAATGGATGAGAACTTGGTTGTTTCTTTCAAGGTTGCAGGAAGATTCAGTTGCTTTTGCCTTATGAAGTCTGCTTCTTAGGAGACATAATGCTTATACCCACCACATACTGCATACTCCAAAGCCATTCATGACTTGTGAATGTTGAATTCCAATTGACTGGAAAATTTCCTGGACAACTTAAAGTAAAAGCAGCTACTTGGTAAGATTAATTAAGAAGAGAGAAATGTCTATTTAACTTCAGACAATATTTAGAGATGATCATTAGAATGCTATTTAAAATGATGGAGCTAATTACAAATGATTTTTCTCCTCATTAAATTAGATTTTTAAAGACCTTTCCTTGAAATACTCTAGTTAAGAGAAAGTTGTCTTTATTTTATCCATTTCATTGATCATTATAAAATTAAGAGCACAAATTAGTCTGGATCTTTGTGGATTTATAAAGTACAAATTTTGGTCCACAGGCATGACAGAAAGGCAAAAGAAATGAATACTTCAAAACACTGCCAATCTAGTGACCTACTTTTAGGGAAGATTAACCTATAGTGAGGATGTGAATCTAAATTACATTTCAGTTAAATACAAATATTTTTCTTCACATACTGAGTCATCTGATTCAGACCCTGCAGGGCATAATGTTACCTTGCTTGGTGTACTGAATAATTATTTATAGATTTTCTCAACATTAAGCTTACTCCTTATCTAGTTTTACACAGGCAGTCTAGTTAGAGACTCTTATAGAGATACCCTGCTGTATAATATGGTCCCACATGGTAGGTCAAGGCCAATTGTCCCTTTTCCATTCTTTCTTGATGGTTTGAAAATACCAAGGTGATGATTGCATGACACATAAGTTTTAGAATTCTTAATCTCATGTCTCTACAGGAGTTTTTAATTCCATATAATATGTATAAACAAAAAGATAAATTTTACTTATTATTGATAACGGAGTGCAAAGTTCTATTGAGAAGCTTTGTACTTATTGGTAATATTCTAAAACTAGGTTATAAAAAAAGCCATTTCTTGATGAACCATTAATGATTAACAAAACATTAAGAGTCCAAACTATTTAAATTCAAAGACATTTTCAAAATGAGCTTAAAAATCAAACTTAGTGGAATGGATCACAAATTGTATTTCTCATGTTACTATTAGTTCTACAATAAAAATGATTTAACTTATTACTAACATATTTAAGGTTTTTAAAGTAGTAGCTGATTTATGTTTTGAAAAGAACAGTTTTTTTTTTTACTTAGATGACAAATAGGGTTGACTTATAAAAATTTAGGCTCTTTTGTTTAAGAAGAGAGGAAGCAAAACTGCATTAAAATGGGTTGGTGTTTGTCTGAAGTAGAAAAGAAAGTGAAATGGTGGCATTTACAGTAAGATCTCTTGGAACCAAATTATGTCCGGTGAAGTATAGTTTAGTTGATCATTTTTTCTTTAGCAAACAGAAAAGTTTACTGAAAAGTAGAGGGAAAAGAAGAAACCATGTGGGAAAGAATTTAGCAAATAACTAAGTTCTGTTGGCCATTTTATTAAAGTCAAAAATTATCATAAAGATAATCTTAAAAAATTCCTAGGGTAACTAGTATAAATAAATTACTTATGGATAGATATCAGAATTCATGGTATCTATGTATATATTTATTCATATCATGATAAAATGCAACACTTTAATTTGCAACTAGAATAAAGGCAATCATGTAACATTAAATCACTCTTTTTGTCTTAGTTACCATGTATCTAGTCAATCTACATAATGGAAAAACCATAATAAAGAAGATGGTATATGTGGAGCTGAAGGAATAAAACCGGGGACAGGGTATTTGCCTTGTATGCAGCTGACCAAGATTTAATCCCAAGTGTCCCATATAGGCCCCACTCACTTCCAGGAACAAATCCTCAGGACAGAGCCAGAAGTGATTTCTGATTGCCACTGGTGTGGCCCTAAAATCAGACCCTCCCAAAAGGTATTTGATAGAATCTGAACAAAATTAATCAGCAATTTAAATATAGAATTGCCTCCTCTGTCTCAATACATTTAACTCACAATATAAAGAATTTTTGTTACAAAAGAATGTCTACAACAACCACGAGTAAGCAAAAATTTTCCTGGGACCACTAAGAAAGAATTTATCCTAAGCTTCATCCTAGAACCGATACAAAAACTAAGATCTCCTAACTATAGAAGGCTGATTTTGTCATCTGCAACTGAGAAGAATTTTTTCTGGGACCATAAAGAGAGACATTGGGCTGGACAACCAACATGCCCAGAGCCTGTTTTTTGTCAGTATGCTTCATGGGCGGAGACACCCTATAGGCTAATAAATTTTCTTTATAATTTTCCCAAAGTTTGATGCGCCTACGCAAAAAAAAAAAAAAAAAAAAAGCCACACCTGTCCCTTTGACCCCCCCTTTTTTCTTTTCTTCTTTTAATTTTACTTATATTCTAGATAGGGGCTACTGCTTTTACATAGAACCATAGAACTTGAATTACTTTGTTCTGTCTCATATTTTTATGCCATTTAACAAATTGAGAAAAGGAAAAAAAGTGAATGGGGCACAAGGGGATCTCAGAAACATTGAGTGGGGAAAAAAAAGAGGTCAGATCTAAATACCTAAGCCAAAGTCAAGGCCAACAGAATCAAGTGACTCAGGGCAGAGAGATAACATGGAGGTGGGGCGTTTGCCTTACATGCAGAAGGACAATGGTTTGAATCCCGACATCCCATACAGTGCCCCCAGCCTGCCAGAAGTAAGTAACCCCTGAGTACTGTCGTGTGTGACCCCCAAAACAAAAACAAAAGAATCAAGTGACCAAACTATAACAAGCTAAACACAAAATGGACCTGTTACACTAGTAGTCCAGGGGGCTAGGAGAGGGGGTTTGGGAACTATGCGGAAATTATGGTGGAAGGAGTTCAACACTGGTGGTGGGAATGGCCCTACTTCACTGTCACTAAATACTTGAAATACAACTGTGAAGGACTTGTAATTTACAATGGCCTCAATAAAAAAAATTTTTTTTAAGAATTTTTCAATGCCACTAAGAATCAGTAAGTCTATCAACTATAATCATCCTATTCATCTTTACCTGAAGAAAATTTTCCTATAAACAAGAAATTTCTGATGATATAAAGCCAAATCCATCTATAACCTACTGAGTGCTTGTAAGGTTGCTACAGACTAGCTATGTCTATGACTCATTGACTGATTTTCTGTCTGATGAACATAGCTTTTTAAAATATGCGTGCATATGCATGTTCATGTACAATGATTAGAGTTAAGCCCAACTATGAGATGTGACATCCCATTACTTATATGACCCAATACTTGTTATTTTTACATATCTTTAAAATACTAGTTATTGAATTCTATATATTTCTATCACAGAAGATAAGCATATGAGTTATTCATGCAATTATGACAACTAATAAAACCTCTCTACCTCTTCAAAGAATCTTAATAGTATTAATTAAATTTCTGTTTGATAGCACAATGATTTAATGTAACAAAGCATTTTAATTATATGTAGTTTCAACAATTTCTTGAAAGTTAAGAGCACCTGAGCACACCCATATAAATTTTAAATTAATCATCATAAATTTCCATCTGGAATCTAAGCAAGTAAATTTGAGATTTGTTCTAGATTTAATCTTCATATTATCACCATCTATTCCTTATCTGGTTTAATTTTGGAAGCGAATATGTAAGATATAGTATTATTGGAAAAACATACAAACAAAATAGAACCTTTTTTTGCACATAAAAGAAAACAGTGAAAACAAACTATCTCATACAAATTTTTTTAAGAATGTGTTCCTGGAGGTCGGCAGGATAGCACAGCATGTAGGGTGTTTGTTTAGCACATGGCCTACCCTGGAACCCATATGGACTCCGGAGACTGTCAGTAGCAGTTTCTAAGCTCAGAGCCAGGAGTAACCCCTGAGCATCACTGGGTGTGGTCCCCAAAAGAAGCAAAAAAAAAAAAATTTTGTTCCTGGAATTTGTTTGAAAGCATCCCAACTTTCATGCTGAGTAACACTGTATAAATGAGGGTTTCAAGTAGTGCTTTAAATTACCTCATGATGTTTACTTTGATAGGAAAAACTCTGCTTTCTAAATTCTATTAAAAAATCAATTTGATTTCTAAAAACAGTGCTCTAATTAAAAAGTATTTTTGAAGACATTAGTCAATTTGCTAATAGCTGATTCTTTATGAGCAACATGAGCACTTTATGAAACCTTTATGAGACCACAGGGCTGGGTGGGAACAGAATGACTTCAAGTATCACCTTCAGCACAGTAGAAGGAGTAGAGGAGGAGTTGACATATTTCCAGCCTTATTAAAGGTGAGTTTTCAAATGATTTAATTATTTGATTATCAAATTTGATATTTGATTATTGTCTATTAATCTCTGTTATGTTGGGTTATACCAATCAAAATTTATAATCTAAGCTCCTGTCTTTAAGAATATTGTTTGGGAGGCAGGCGGGCAGGCCGGCGGGCGGGTGAGGGTGGCTGGCGAGGTGAGGCGAGGCGAAAAACTAAACAAAATTGTTTGGGGCTGGAGCAGTGGTGCAAGCAGTAAATCATCTGCCTAGCCCACGCTAGCCTAGGACAAACCAGGTTCGATCCCCTGGCATCCCATATGGTTCCCTAAGCTAGGAGCGATTTCTGAGTGCATAGCCAGGAGTAACCCCTGATCATCATAGGGTGTGTCCCAAGAACAAAACAAAACAAAACAAAAGAATATTGTTTATTAGAGAGAAGGTCATATCAGATGTTTAAAAAATATTAAGTTTTGGCCAGAGCAATAGCACAGCAGGTAGGGCATTTGCTTTGCATGGTGCTGACCTAGGTTTGATCCCTGGCATCCCAAGGTTCACAGAGCCTGCCAGGAATGATTTCTGAGCACATATCAGGAGCATCCCTGAGCATGAGCATGACAGGGTGTAGCCCCTAAATTAAACAAAAAAATAAAAACTAGGTCTTTGGAGAGAGAGAAGTAAAATTTTATAGAAGCAATTGGGGAGGGCATGCGAGAGGGAAACGGGGACACTGATGGTGGGGAATCTACACTGGTTAAGGGACAAGCATTGAAACATTGGTTGACTGAAATTCAATCATAAACAACTTAGTAACTGTGAGTCTTACAGTGATTAAACAAAAATTTAGTGATTAAAACAAAACAAAAATATAGGTCTTTGGAATACGGGCTTATGCAAGCAGCTGATGTTCTTACAAGCAGGAACAATTTAGAGGAAGAACTAGGTGGACATAAAATATTCATCTATTAGTGAAGAGTATAGATTCTGGAGCTTTTCCTTACTATCTTTGACAACTTGATTTTGGACCTCTAGCCTCTTCCAGAAAATTGTCAAGCCTTTTCCAGTAACATTTACCATCTCTTGTTGAAATATCTCACTTTCAGGTGCCATATTACAATGGCCTTTGCGAACTAATTTGGTCTCTTATGTCTTAAGGTAATAATGAATTCCCTATAACAGTCGTATAAATATTTGTCTTATCACCTAATGCAATGATTCTCCTATATTTGTGCTGCTGTAATTATGTTTCTGAAAACCAGGTATTATTTAGTCAATTCCACAGTTACGGTCCTTCAAGGGGGGGAAATAACTTTCAGAAAAAAAAATATCTCACCTCTGAAGCTAGGCCACAGTGCCTTTAAGAGTCTAGTCCAAAGTCACCTTTTCACTTAAAGTCTCTACTTCCAAACCGATTGATAATTATGTATCACTAGATAGTTTTGGCCTCTCCCTTAGTTTGAGAGAGCAAGACCAAATGCAAGGGAGTTGTGGCAACAGGAGTCTAGATAATGTCAGAGTTTACAAAGGAGAGGGAATGAGAAATATGAACAATTTAAAAGTGATAAATTTATAAAAATTGTATGTAAAAATTATAGTTTAATGTTTAAGCATGAAATGAAATAAATTAAAATATTTATATAGTTTAGAGTCATCTAAGAATAGTTCTTTGGTCAAGAAGGGACTAAAGTGCTAAAGTCAAAGAGTATGATATTAAGACATGCTGTGCTCAGGGGCCACCAGGGCCACTCCAAGCATTATGTCGGGGGCAATGGTGCTAAATTTAGGGTTTCAAACATATTAGATATGTGCTTTACCATTTTGAGCAATATTCCTAATCCTTACTCATATTTTATTTTGGCTGATGTCACATTTTTAATAAAGTTCTTCTGGCATGAATGACTGCTTTGTAAAAGCATTAAGTTAAATGGCAGTATTTTATATATGAAAATAGATATCTTAAAGAAGTCTTTCTATTTGCTCAGGACTGTTTAGCTGAGCTTTGTGCTGTGTTGACGTAGCACTCTAAACTTCTTTTTTATCATGTGTTATACAAAGACAAATATAGTTCTCAGTCTATAATAATGTGATGTACTTGAGTCAAGGTCATGCTTTAATTATTTATTTCAAGTCATTGAACAAAATACAACTTGATACTGGCTAAACAATTTTTAAAAACAAGCAAGCAAAGCAATGTATGGATTGATTTTGAACTTGTTGTACAGCTCAATTTCTTCTGTTCAAATTTTCTTGGTGATATCCTCTAGAAATATTTCTGTCCAATGTGTAGCAACATAAATCTTTCCATTAATGCATCTTGAAAACAATATACATAAAATTATATTATCATAGGTCAACTGGAAATTTCAGAATTACTTGGAAGAATAAAATTATCATTAAATTAAAAAAAACTTTGCTGCTTATTTATGAGAAAATAAGTAAGAAAAAAACCCCAGTTGAAGTCAACATTTGTCTTTTAATGCTCATATTTGAAGCTTCAGTCCAGGGGGTATATTTTCTGATCTGTCTTTGACAACAAAGTAAATCAGGGTGACTGCCTTTTCTTTGAGATTCTTTTTAACCCCCTCGTAAAAGATATTGTGAAACTAATTCTGTGCAGATCAGTACAAACTTATCTTCAAACTCCATCTACTCATTCTCTTATGACCCAATAATAAATACAAACAGAATATTAATTTAATTCTACATTTTGAAAAAGCACACTTCATTGTGCTCAGAGGTTACTCCTAGCTCTGCTTTTAGGAACTACTCCTGGCAGTAATTGAAAGAGCACAAGGACACCAGAGATGGAATCTCAGGTTGGCTGAGTGCAAGGCATTTGCTCTACCTGCTACACTATTACGCCAGTCCAAGAACATCGATTTTAATTTTAAAAGATGAGAATAGGGGCCGGATAGGTGACACAAGAAGTAGGGCGTCTGCCTTACACTCACGAGCCTATGACAGACTGCGTTCTATCCCCCATGTCCCATATGGTCCCCCAAGACAGGGGCAATTTCTGAGCACATAGCCAGGAGTAACCCCTGAGCATCACAGGGTGTGGCCCCAAAAGAAGATGATAACAGGGCTGGAGTGAAAGCATAGCAGGTAGGTTGTTTGCCTTGTATGAGGCCAACCCAGGTTTGATTCTTGTATCCCATATGGTTCTCTGTTGTGTATGTAAACATTTTTTGGGATTATTATGTTACTGACCCTACCCTGATCGGTGATTGTACCTTACCCGAGGGTGTGACCTGGCATTCTGCCCCCACCCTAGGGTGGTACCTGATTCTGCTTCCACCATAGGGTGGTATCTGATCCCACCATTGGGTGGTACCTGATTCTGGGGGATAAAAGCAAGTGTCTGTGGAAGGCGAGGGGCTTTTTGGCTGGAACTGATGCTGAGGCTTTGGACTTCAGTCTTGTCCACTGAATAAAACTAATATTTCCACAAGCTTGACTGTCTATGAGCTCTTTACCCGCTGCTTCACCTCAGAACAGCCAGCTGAACAGGGTGACAGACACGTGCTCCAAGCTGGAGGGAAAAACCTCATCCTCCATCCCTTTATCAGTCAACCTCTTCAGGGGCTGACTTGCAACATAATGGCGCCCGGACAGGCTGAACGTGGACCCTCAATAACTGTAAGTGAAATACTTCATTGGAAATTTTCTCTGCTGACCATTAAATGGTTTCTGTGGTTAGTCATGTGGATTCTGCCACCTTTTAGCTTACACATTGGTTCTCTATTATACAAGTGGATTATTCCATTTTGTTTAAAACTAATTGGTTTTGATCTAAGGACAATAACTACAATTGGATGATTGTGGTCTATATTGCAAATGAAAATTGCATTCTCCAGCTGTCATAGTTTGTGGAATTTCTGTGTTGGCTCACATTGTTACTGTGCGCATACTTATTGGCTGGTATTTAGGAAATAGAAAGTGTAGAAATGGTGAGACTAAAACCAGTATGGATAATAAGAAAATGTTTCTGATGAAAATTCAGACCAAGGTGCAGGATGATGAATCCAGCCCCACCATCAACAATATAGAAATTTTTGCTGGAAGAAAAACAACTCGGAATGTTAAGCCTGATTCTAGCGAATCGCATGACTCTAGTGACTCAGACAATGATCAACCTCCGGTGCTAACTCCACAAGTGAGGCCTGATTCTATTCACAAAATTGAATAGCACAACAGTACAGATTCAGATGATGAACCACACACATGGTCTCAGAGCTCTATTCAGAGTAATTTTGCTAATCTTGCCTCATTCCCTTTACACAGGGTAAATGTTTCTAATTATGTACCCTATCAGATGGAAGAATTAGATTGGTTTAAAAAAGCATGTAGAGGACAGACTAAAAACATTCTCAAACAAGAACGAACTTGAATTATTTGTGCAAACAAAGCTGATCCTAAACGACCTATTCAGAGACCAATTATACAATCCAAACCCCCGATTGTAACAACAACCACTCCACACAACACAACTGCACAAGAATCCTCTCTCTCAATAATCTCCCTAAATGTTAACAGACTAAAATCTCCAATTAAAAGACACATAGTAGAGAACTGGATTAGGAAAAATAAACCGGACTTCTGCTGTCTGCAAGAAACACACCTACAACTACAGGATAAGCACAGGCTTAGAATAAAAGGATGGAAAGTAATTATTCAGGCCAATGGAAAACAAAAAAGAGCAGGGACAGCCATTCTAATATCAGATCAATTGCATTAAACCTCAAGAAAATGATCAGAGACAAAGAGGGTCACTACTTACTGATAAGGGGAACATTAGATCAAGAAATACTAACCCTGGTATAATATCTATGCACCTAATGTAGAGTCAGAAAAATATGTGAGGCAACTGCTCTCAAAGCTGGAGAAACACATGAAGGGAAATGTGATAATAGTAGGGGACCTCAATACTCCACTATCACCACTGGACAGATCCACCAAACAGAAAAATAGCAAAGAAATAAGAACTCTAAATGAAAAATTAGAAGATGTAGGGCTAATAGACTTATAAGGAGCCCTTTATCCCCAGAAAGCAGAATACACATTCTTCTCAAGCCCACATGGAACCTTCTCCAGAATAGACCATGTCTTAGGATACAAAGCCAACCTATATAAGACCACAAATGTAAGGATCATTAGAAGTACCCTATCAGATTACTATGCAACAGAGGTCAAAATTGACTGCAAGAAAAAGCAATGGAGACAAGCTAATACCTGGAGATTAAACAACATACTGCTCAACAATAGCTGGATCAAAGAACAACTCAAGGAAGAAATAAAAAGGATTCCTGAGACAAATGATAATGAAGAGACAACTTGTCAAAATTTGTGGGACACAGCATAAGCAGTAATTAGGAGGAAACACATAGCAATACAGGCCTATGTCAAGAAATAGGAAAATGACAAAATCAACAGTTTAAACGATCACTTCAAAGAATTGGAACAATAGCAGCAGAGAAATCCGATTACAACCAGAAGGCAAGAAATAATAAAAATCAGAGCAAAAATAAACAACATAGAAACTAAGAAAACAATACAAAAAATCAATGAGACCAGGAGTTGGTTTTTCGAAAAAATAAACAAGATAGACAAACCACTGGCAAAACTCACCAAAAAAAAAAGGGGGGGGGGGGAAAACACCCAAATCAGTAGGATCACAAATGAAAGGGGATAGATTACAATAGAACCCCAAGAAATACAACATATCATGAGATCATACTATGAACAACTATACTCAGCTAGGCTAGAGAACCCAGTAGAAATTGACAGATTCTTGGAAAAAATACCATCTTCCAAGACTGGAAAAGGAAGAACTAGAAAGCCTAAACAGACCAACCACCTCAGAGGAAATTGAAGATGTAATTAAGAAACTCCCTAAGAACAAAAGTCCAGGCCCAGATGGATTTACAGGTGAATTCTACCAAACATTCTGAGAAGACCTACTACCACTTTCCATAGGTTCTTCCAAACCATAGAAAAAACAGGAATCCTCCCCAATTCCTTTTATGAGGCTAATATCACACTCATTCCCAAAGATGGCAAAGACACTACCAAGAAAGAAAAATATAGACCAATCTCACTAATGAACATAGATGCAAAGATACTCAACAAAATCTTAGCAAACCGAGCCCAGCACTTCATCAAAAAGATCATACATCATGACCAAGTGGGTTTTATACCAGGAATGCAAGGTTGGTTCAACATACGCAAATCAATCAACATTATACAACACATCAACAACAAGAAAGACAAAATCCACATGATCATATCAATTGACGCAGAGAAAGCGTTTGACAAAATCCAACACCCTTTCATATTAAAGACACTCAGCAAAATAGTATTAGAAGGAACCTTCATCAAGATAGTTACAGCTATGAAAAGCCTACAGCCAACATTATACTTAATGGTGAGAAGCTAGAAGCATTCCCACTAAGGTCAGGAACTAGGAAAGGCTGTCACTCTCTCCACTCTCATTCAATATAACCTTTGAAGTCCTAGCAATAGCAATCCGACAAGAGAAGGGAATCAAAGGAATCCAAATTGGGAAAGAGGAACTCAAACTATCTCTATTTGCAGACGATATGATGATATACATCAAAAATCCTAAGGAGTCCACAGTAAAACTCCTAGAAACAATTAACCAATACAGTAAAGTGGCTGGATAAAAAGTCAATATACAAAAGACAGTAGCGTTTCTATACACAAACAACGAAGTCAAGGAGAGATTAAAAATACAATTTCATTTAAAATAGTATCAAAAAATATCAGGTACCTAGGAATCAGCCTTACAAGGGAAGAAAAGACCTATACCAGGGAAACTTCAAAACACTTCAGAAAGAAATTGAAGAGGATCTAAAGAAATGGAAGAACATCCCATGCTCATGGACAGGTAGAATTAACATAGTCAAAATGAATATCCTACCCAAACTACTATATAGATTTAATGCAATCCTTATCCAAATTCAGACATCATTCTTTAGAGAATTAGAACAATCAATCACAAAATTTATCTGGAACCAAAAAATACCCAGGATAGCCAAACACATACTGAAAAACAAGAAGCTGGGTGGCATCTCCCTACCTAACTTGAAACTATACTATAAAGCCATAGTGATCAAAACAGCATGGTACTGGAACAGAGACAGGACCTCAGACCAGTGGGTCAGAACAGAATTCCCAGACATAAATGCCCAGATATACAGCCAACTAATATTTGATAAAATAGGCAAGAACTTGAAATGGAACAAAGAAAGTCTATTCAACAAATGGTGTTGGTACAACTGGAAAATCACAAGTACAAAAGTGAAAATTGACCTACACCTCACTCCTTATATAAAAGTCAACTCAAAATGGATCAAAGACCTTAAAATCAGACCCAAATCTATAAACTTTATTGAGAATAAGATAGGCAGAACACTTGAAGACCTATATATCAAAAAGGTCTTTGAAGATGGAGCACCAATGGCAAGAGCTTTAGCGTCAAACATAAACAAATGGAATTACATCAAACTAAAGTTTCTGCATGGCAAAAGAAACCCTACTTAACACAAGAAGACAGTTAACAGAGTGGGAAAAAATCTTTTCACTTGACATATCAGATAAAGGACTGATATCTAGAACATACAAAGCACTCAGAAAGCTGAGCCCCCCAAAACCAAACAAAGCCATAAAAAATGGGGAGAAGAAATGAATAGACACTTCTCGAAGGAAGACAGAAGGATGGCCAACAAACACATAAAAACATTCTCACCTTTACTCATCATCAGGGAGATCCAAATCAAAACTACAATGAGATACCACCTTACACCAGTGAGGATGGTTCACATCAAAAATAATGGGCACAACCTCTGTTGGTGAGGATGCGGTATGAAAGGCACACTCATCCACTGCTGGTGGGAATGCCCCCTAGTCTAACACCTATGGAAAACTGTCTGGAGAGTGCTCAAAGAACTCAGAATTGAGCTGCCATTTGACCCAGCAATTGCTCTTCTAGGTATATACTCCCAAGTTGAAAGGACATTCATTCCAAAATAAATGTGCACCCCACTATTTATCACAGCACTCAATATAATAGTCAAGTCTTGGAACCAACCTAGATGTCCAACAACAGATGAATGGATCATTAAGATGTGGTATTTATACACAATGGAATACTACATGGCAGTCAGAAATGATACAATCACAGACTTTGCAGCAACATGATGAACCTAGAACGTATTATGTTAAACGAAGTAAGCCAGAAGACAAAAGATCAACACAGGATGATACCGCTATTCTGAAGCACCTAGAACATACACCTTATATACAACTAATACTCAACAATCAATAACAGGGTATAACAGGATAGAAACTACAAACATGGTAATACTCAACGTATACTCAGGAGCAGTGCCCAAAATACATGAAAAAGAAACAACACAAACTCTTGAATACACATTATACCACAAAGAAACCAGCAACAGTAGAAAGAGCAGCATAGAGAGAACAGGTAAGTAATCAGCCTTCTACTACAAAGACCCATAATAATCCTTTAGGGATCTTATACAGGATCACAGTTAAAGTATACCACAGGAAATCACTAACTCCAAAGGAAACATACCATAACACTATGTTTTAATGCTTTAATTTTACTATATTTAAAATAACCTCTCAGCTTTTCTGTCCACAGGCGTTCTTGGATACAAAGGGTGGACAAACTAAGATGGCATCTCGGTGCTCACTCACATGAGATACCATACGCAGCTTGCACTACGAGAATGTCCTGAGAAAACTCTAACATACACTTTATCTCTAGGTTATATCTTCTTTTAGGATTTGAATCATGTGACCAGTCAGACCACCAAAGCAGCAACTGTGACATACAGATTTATACTACAGGCCCTACTCATCAAACACATTCAAGCAAACTAGCATTCCCTTGCTATTTTCTCCTCTCTTCTCACTACTTTCTTTTTTCTTTTTCTTTTCTTTTCTTTTTATCTTTCCTCTTCTTCCTTTCTTTCTAGTGTATTTTCTCTTTTCTTCTTTCCTACCCCTTCCATACACTTTCCCCTTTCCCCCCTTTGGAAGTCCATCTATCCCTTCACCCCTCAATCCCACCCAGACCTATCACCATATTAAAACTCTTCACCCTTAGTTCTTAATCCATTAGGCATCAAGATTGACCTCCTATCCCAACGAACCAGTACTCAGCACCCAAGAGAAGGAACACCCAGTCAAACCCACACTTCGCCCCTGCAAGAAAAGGCAACCAACTCTCCTGTGGACTCATGCTGCACGGCCCTCCCTACCAAATCCCCCTACCATTGACTGTTACTTGAAACCAGACTTAGCTCTAAAAGTATTCCCAATGCAAGAACTCCTACAAGACCTCCCTGCTGCAAATCCTTTGCCAATTCAAGAAGGTCGGGGGAGTGATGGAAAGGTGCCTGGGAACCCACACACCACAAGAAAATCCCAAAAGACAATGGGAAAACCTATACTTCCAACATAAGTATAAGACTGGTATTGCACCACCTCTTTACCTGCTTTTCCCCAAAAGTAAGGTAGTCTCATGCATCACATGGTTCCTTTAATTATTTTGTTAATTCATTTTTTAAATGTTTGTTCTACGTATACATATGTGAGCACATATACTTTTATTCCTAATTTTATCTTGTTTGGATGTGTGACCTGTTTCTGTTTTCTTCTCTGTTCAGCCCCAAATGCATCGACAATATAAAGTAGCACCATTTCTCCCTGCAAAGGCACACTAAAAAAAGGGGTAATCTTACATATAAAAAAGAACTCTTATCTACTAGAGATAAGAACTCATACTTGTTTACAATACAGGGATATCTCCTACCTTGAAAATATGTCACGCGGACCCAACTTAGACCTCAGGTGATTAGACACCATCCCTCCAGCCTTGAACCCTGGATCCCAGACATAGAATCGACACAGTTCTTCACAACAGCTACAGGAAACAAATCCCATCCAGGACATCCTTAATGCTGCTGGGCCACCAACAAGTGCCAGCTCTAATATAATATCCTGACAACAAAGAAAATGGGAACAACTTGACCTAAGAAAAAGTTATCCTACCTCACCAGCTAACAATAAGACTAAATCAGAAGACTTGTCATCCTTTGGTCTGTCCAAAAGCCAAGATCGTGATTTACAGATGACTGGCTGCTAGAACCATGACTGGACTGAATATATCTTGAGGCCAATAAAAAAGCCCTAGTCTAGGGTTTGAACTATGACCCTCACAATAACTATGATCCACAGTTCCAAAGGTCTGGCAGAGAAAATCGCAATGGAATGGGGCTTCTGGAAACACAATGAAAGATGCTATCCTAGGTTGCATCCTAGGATCAGTGCAAAGACCAAGAGCACCAACCACAGAAGATGGATTAAAATGACACTGAGGGACCAGAACTTCTAGAACCACAAAGAAAGACTTCATCATAAGTCCCACTCCTGGACCTGTGCAGATACTGAGATCTATAGATACAGAGGTCTTATTTCATCACCCAGGACGGAGCAGAAGTTTTCCAAACACCACGAAAGCACCACCGGTAGAGTAAATGAACCTGAACGGAGTCTATAGTTAATCCCGTGACAATATACCCCAAGGGTGGAGAAACCCCATAGCGCTAAGGCCAAGTGAATTCCTTTTTGAATGACCCCAATATTTACTGTGCCAGTGCAGGAGGGAAAAAAGGCAAAAAGCACAAAACATTTTTATCTTTTATATATTATTTTTTTCTTCATTTATTATTATTTTATTTTTATTTACCTATCTACTTTTTGTCGATTTCTTTGTTTTGGTGTGGTTATTGAAGTTGTTGTCCCCATTTATATTTATATTGTTTTTTTTCTTCGTTTCTTTCTTTAGGTGCTCTGCCATGTTTTTTAACTCACGACCATGTCTTTTTTTTGTGGTGCCTATCATTATCACTGGAGTGCTCACTGGATATTTGACTCTTCTTTTTGTACTGTTGGGGTGTTTCACCTTCTTTTTCTCTTTCATCTCTCAAACCGACAATGAGAGCCTCTAGAAGGATTCCCCTTATTTTCTATTAGACTTTTACCCCAGTTTATTACTTTTCTCTTCTTCAAATAAAGCCACATAACTTGAACTATGTAGTCCTTCCTTCCAGTTAGAGGGGGAAATAAGGGAGGCACCAAGACCAAGACTACTAAGTAGTAAGCTAGGTACAGAGGGGACCACAATTTCTTGCAGTCCCGGGGGTGAGGGAGGAGGATATGGGAGGTAGGACGAACATGGAGGTGTAGGGAGGACAAATCAGTGATGGGATCCCCCTGATTTTATGTAAATGTGAACCTGTAATATTATTGTCAACAATATGTAAACCACTACAATCAAAATAAAAAATTATATTTAAAAAAAAAGTAGTGCTGGAGCAATAACACAGTAGTATGGCATTAGGCTTGCATGCAGCTGAACTGGGATGGACCTGGGTTTGGTTCCCAGCATCCCATGTGGTCCCTCAAGCCAGCCAGGAATGATTTCTGAGCAAAAAGCCAGGAGTAACCTCTGATCACCACGAGGTGAGGCCCCCAAACCAAAATAAAAAAACAAAAACTTTATTTAAAGAATTGTGGGCTGGAGTGATAGCACAGCAGTAGGGCATTTGCCCTGCACGCAGCCAACCTGGGATGAACCCGAGTTCAAACTCTGGCATGTCATATGGTCCCCCCCCCCAGGAGCGATTTCTGAGTGCAGAGCCAGGAGTAACCCCTGAGCGCTGTTAGGTGTGGCCAAAAAACAAACAAAAAAAAAAAAACAAAAAAAATTGTTTTACAAAACTTGATAGTTGAGCTTTAGGTATACTATGTTCATTTAGATATATATATCCTCAGAGTATAGGAAAGAAAACATCAGTTTTCTTAGTGTAATCTTATTTGACAATGTGGGTGCTAGGTTTGGAATTTGTGCTTCATGCCAGCACTCTATCTCTGAGCTACATCTTCTGACTGCTATTTAACTTATTTCATTGTTTTAGAGCCACACCCCACAGTGCTCAGCTTTACTCTAGCTTGTGTGCTCAGAGATCACTACAGGCAGGACTCAGGTACCAGGAATTGAGCTCCATCCAGTCCACTTCATCCAGGCAAATTCCCAACCTAATATACTTATTATCTTTCGAGCCCCTACTATTGATTTATTTTGAGTGCTGTGGATAGAACTTGGGGCTTCATAGACAAAGAACATGTGCTCTACTTCTGAATTATGTCTCCAGCCCAGTATTTTTAAAACCATTATCTTTCCAATTTTATTAGACCTGCAGTAAGCAGAAACAGTGTTTATAAGAGGTACTCCTTTTTCCCCCTCAGTTTATTTTGCAAGTAAAAATATGCCAACCCTAGTGGATGGATCTAGGGTAAAAGAAATTGTGTTGCTTCTGGTTTAATTCTCATAATACTGATTAAGAGGCAGTGAGAGTTTTCTGTACTTTGTCTTGGAAGATTTCTTTTAAGAAGTTGGGAAGTGTCCTAAGCGGTGCTGTGGGAGGATAACTCTTAGGACCTTAGGATGTTGAGCTGCTCAGACCTGCTGGGGCTTTTCGGACTATATAAGTACTTGAGTGCTTCCAATAATACTTGGGTGAGGCTTGAAGACCTTTAGAAACTTCACTTTCTCTGGTTTTCCAGCCATACCCAGTAGTATTCAGGGGTTACTCCTGGTTCTGCTCTCATAAATTACTTCTGGTGGTCCTAGTGGACCAGATGGAGTGCCTAGCAATATACAGCTTAGTAGACCTTCAGAAACTGACATAATAATCTATCTAGATTATTGTCATATCTACATTATTATATATATCTAGATATGACAATTTTCACAGATTTTCTTTCAATGAAGATTTATTTTATATAATTTATTACCATTTAGTTGTAACAAATAATATTAAGTAAATTATTCATACCTGCCAAGAGATAGCTTTCTAAGAAAGTGAGAAACTGGTGACAAGCATGGAGAGAATGGGATTGGTATTGAAATATTGAATGCAAGAAATAACTGTATTATGATCAACTCTGTAAACCACAGTGTCTATAATAAAATAATTTAATTTAAAAAAAAGCATGTAAAGAGTATGGTCCAAAATCACCATACAGTGTGGAGTTACTAAGACTTTGGAGTCATAAGTCATTTTGGACTTTGTATAATTTTAAAAGAATCGCTGAATATGCCTGTCGTTTAAACAGCGAACTGAATGGGAAATGTACTATTCAGAAGGAGTAAAAGCCAAATTATATAGCCCGGGTGGCACAAAAAAACAAGAGGCAGGTGTTACTCTATCATATGAATTATTGATGGCAGAAAATCAATTTGCAAATATTCAGACACAAGCAGCTTTACCTAAATAAATCTTAAATTTAATTAGGGATATTGCATTGTCATCATGGGAAAAAATTGATTCTAACAGCATTGGTAGAGGAAACTTTTTAAAAATTACCCAAGGCCCTTATGAGTCATAGGCAGTTTGTAGGTAAGATTAAAGATGCTCTGAAGTTACAAGTCGAAGATGAGGAGATGAGAAACTTCCTAGTAAAATCTTTGGTTTATCATAATGCAAATTCGGCCTGTAGATTAGTATTGAATATATTAAATGAAAAGGCAGATGTGAATGATTTCCTTTATGCCTGTTGGAACGTCTGTGGAGAACCCCATCCTCACCCCACTTAGACTCGGTACAAACCTTCCCAGTTACCAAGGGAATGATGCCTTACTCCCCTCGGGGACAGGGCACTTTCTGTAAACCAGGTCTTTGACCAAAATGCAAAAAGGGTTGCCACTGGGCGAAAGATTGCAGATCCGGAAACCTCATTGATATAACCTAAGTAGAGGTTTCAACACAATCCCCATGAGGCAAATCGCCTGCTACCATTGTGGAAAACAGGGGCATATCAAAAGAAATTCCATTTCCTTATAAATTTAGCTCCTTAAGGGCACACATACAAGATGCAGGAAATGCCCAAAGGGCCTCCCCCAGGCCCTTCCAAATCAGGGGCAAAGTTCACAGATAATATTCCTTTCAAGCCCAGCGCAAGAAAATTCATCATGATAAGGAAATTAATTCACTCCACATCAGGGAGTGCTGGATTAGACATATTATGCCCAGAGGACATTACAATTTACCCAGGAGCATGCCCTTACATGTTAGAAACCAGCATTGTGGGCCCGCCGCCCCCAGATACTATGAGTTTGATTCTTGGCAGAAGTTCCCTCAACATAAAGGGTATATCAGTAACCACTGGTGTCATTGACTCAGATTCTATGGGAGAAATCATTGTAGTTATTACCGTACCAGTTACATGGACCTTTAAAAAAGGAGAAGCGATTGCTCAGATAGTAATATGTCAAATTTGGGACTTCAGATAAGACTAGAATTGGAGGTTTTGGAAGCACAGATCCGGGTGCTGCTCAAAACCCAATTGTGGCTCTGATTACTAAATTTAAAGATGAACACCCAATGATCAAACTTCACTTAGAAGGGCAACCCTTTGATGGCATGATAGATATGGGTGCTCAGGTTACCATAATTTCTGATAAAGAATGGCCAGAAAATTGGCCTCTTCAGGAAATCCCATATTCACTAGAAGGAGTAGGAGGCCGAGCTCCTGTCTGTTGAGTACGAGGACTATGATATTTTATGGCCCAGAAAATCAAAAGCAATAATCAGACCTCACGTGGGCCCATTTTCACCATCCCTCTGGGGCCGTGACCTACACAAACAGTGGAAAGAAGAATTTCACATCCCATTAGCTCCAGAAGAGCCCGAACCTTCTTTTGATATAAAAACTCAAATATTTTAGTAGGGGCCACTACCATAAAAACACCAGCACCAATAAAAATAAAATGGAAATCTGACAAACCAATTTGGACAGGTCAGTGGCCCTTTAAAACTTATAAATTAAAGGTGCTGACAGAATTAGTGGAGGAACAGCTAAGTTTAGGACATATTTAACCATCTTTTTTTTTAATGGAATACACCTATATTCACTATAAAAAAGAAATCCGGTAAATGGAGACTTTTGATAGATCTTAGAGCTGTAAATTTATCCATGATACCTATGGGCAAATTGCAGACTGGTTTACCATCACCTGTAGTTATTCCAAAGCAATGACCACTAATTATAATTGATCTGAAAAACTGCTTCTATCATATTCCTATCCACCCAGATGATAATAAACGTTTTGCATTCTCAGTTCCTTCTCTCAATAACACCCATCCCTGAAGACATTTCCAATGGACTGTTCTCCCCCAAGGCATGCTGAATTCCCCAACAATGTGCCAGTTTTTTGTAGATAATGTTTTGAGCCCTGCTCATAACAAATTTCCTCAAGCCATGATATTTCATTATACAGATGATATCTTGCTCACTATGAAAAATGAAACAGATTTACAGGACTTATACTCTTATGTTATTGACTGTTTACAAACATCAGGACTAAAAATAGCTTTAGAAAAAATACAGACAATGCCACCATATCAATATTTGGATTTTATTTTGGACCAGATAGCAACACATCCACAAAAAATTTCTATCAAAAAAGAAAACCTCAGAATGCTTAATGATTTTTAGAGCCATTTAGGTGACATAAATTGGCTCCACCCTGCACTAGGAATCCCAATTGCAGAGTTGTCTAATCTGTTTAAAACTTTGGAGAGTACCCTGCTTTAGATAGCCCAAGAAACTTAACAACAGCTGCCAAAATTGAATTGGACATCTTCTTGAGCAGATTACTAAAATCGTTTCTCTTAAGATTCATTGCTGGAGAAAAGGTATTTCTGTTAATATTCCCTACTATAGAAACCTCCACAGGGGCCTTGATGTAACAGTCAGGACCTTTGGAATGGGTGTATTTACATAACAAACAGCCTTGCTCAGTTGTCCCCTACTTGCAACTGATTTCAAAGATTATTATCAAGGCAAGACTCAGATCTATATCTTTACTAGGTTTTGACTCAGATATAATAGTTTTGCCAATACCAAATAAGGAGATTGAGTCAATATTGCCTCTTAATGAATCTCTACAAAGGGCCCTCTCAGATTTCACAGGAGAAATATCCTCCCATTATCCAGCAGAGAAAACTTGGGACCTTTTAAAGAAAACTCAGTTTGTTATTTCTTCAATTGTTCGGGATTCCCCTATTCCCAATGCCAAGGTTTTTTTACATCGACGGATTCCCAAAATGGAAAATGAGGAATAACCGGAGACAACATTAATATGACCATAGATGCCAAATATAAATCTGCACAGAAAGTTGAATTAGCAACGTTAATTTACCTATTAGAAAATGTATCTGAAGCCATGAATATAGTTTCTGATTCTTTGTATGTGGTAAATTTATGTCATGTGATAGCCACTGCTTCCCTTAATGCTAATAACCTGATCACACAGAACTTACTTAAATGGTTACATCAGCTTCTTCAAAAACTAACTGAGCCCATCTTCATCATGCATATTAAAGCCCAGTTGGGTCTTTCAGGATCGATGGCTCAAGGAAATAAAACTGCTGACTTGCTAGCAATGCCTATATTTAAATCACCTGTAGAGGAACATTCAGCCCTACACACAAATGCTCACTGTTTAACACATGTGAATTATCAAATTCCATGGAGGCAAGCTAGAGAAATTGTAAAAAACTGCAACATATGTGCACCATTAACAAAAAAGACTCACATAGCAGGATCAAACCCAAGAGGTTTTCAGTCTAATGAACTTTGGCAAATGGATATAACTCGAACAGATTTATTTTCAAGAAAACCTTATCTTCTTCTTGTTGGTGGACACTTATTCTTGGTTTATGGGGGCAATTCCTATGTCTTCTCAAAAATCTAAGGCTGTTTGTAGTTTTCTTTTACAATGTTTTTCTGTGATGGACATTCCATATTCTATAAAAACTGATAATGGGCCAGCCTATGTTACAAAACTTTTCAATTTTTTTTTGTAAAGAATGGCAGATAAGAAATCTGAAAGAAATTCCTAACAATTGTAGGGGACAGGCCATTGTAGAAAGGACTCACAGAACCTTAAAGACTCAATTACAAAAAAAAAATAGAAAAAAGAGGTTTACCACCAACAGATTTGCTATCTTTGACTCTTATTACACTAAAGTACTTAAACTTACCCCAAGGGGAAAGTTACACTGCAGCGAAAAGACATTTTAAAGAAGATATTCAGAGACAAGAAACAACCCATAAACCTATTTGGATCAAGGAGAATGAAAAATGGATAGCTGGATATCTTCTCCTGAGAGGAAAGGGTTATGCCTATGTTTCTACAAATGACAACCCTCCCAAGAAATTTTAGGTTCCATTATGCCTTGTTAGATATCAGGCTAGCACAAATGATCAGGTTCAGACTATAAACTCTCCTTCAGAGCAAAAACAGAATACTCAAGACATTAACGACAGTAATATTGCTGAGGTCTCTGGGGTAGGGAACAAGGATTTAGCTGTCACACACCATACATTGAGTGAGACTGACGGTAGTGATAAACCCTTACACTCCAAGATGCAAAAGGAAAGACAGGAACCAGTCTTAACTGGGCTACAAAATATAGGAAACCCTTGCTACATGAACTCAATATTGCAATGCTTGTATAATATTTTAGATTTGACTCACTATTTTCATCAATATCATTATAAAAAAGTTATTAACAAGAAAAATCCAATGGGGCATGAAGGTAAATTAGCCAAAGAATTTGGTCGACTTATCAAAACCATGGGAAATGGATTTCATAGATATATTAAACCCGAAAGCTTCAAAGTAACAATTGGTTTACTTAATGACCAGTTTGCTGGACACAATCAGCAGGATCCACACGATCTACTGATGTTTCTAATAGAGGGACTACATCAGGACTTGCTTACTGTAAATCTAATGACAAAGCTACACATCTTATGGAAAATAAAAATTATGAACAATTTAGTCCAGAACACCAAAAGGCTCACAAATCTATTATTTATGATTTCTTTCAAGGATAATTCAAATCTATACTACAGTGTCTCACATGCCACCAAAAGTCTGAGGTTTGTGAGACATTTGTTCATTTGTCTCTGGCTGTTACATCTACAGATAAATGTACATTACAGGAATGCCTCACTGAACTTTTTAAAGAAGAAGAGTTAAGGAATGACAACAAAGTTCAGTGCAACAGCTGCAAAACTAGAAAAGATTTTTTAAAGAAAATGTATTTATGGAAATTGCCACCAGTACTTATAATACACTTGAAACATTTTGCTTTTGATGGCAAACAAATAAAAAATTGCACACTTACATGGATTTTCCTTTAGAAAACCTCAATTTAGTAGAACTCACTTCAGAGAATATAAGCAAGATTAAGAAGTACAACTTATCATCAGTGTCAAACCATTATGGTAAAGTTCACTATGGACACTGGTACTGTAAAATTGCTGCAAAACAACACTGGATCAATTTTGATGACAAGAAGATTAAAAAAGTCCCTAATACATTGGTGAAATCCACAGCAGCATACATCCTGTTTTATACTTCTTAAAGATCTACAATGAACACCAGATAATCATTTCACTTCCTTATCGGTTGCTGTTAATGCTCTATGATTCTTTCCACAAGCATGATCAATGAATAGGATTAAAAATGGACCCCCAATGTGTTTCCTTGTATGGTGGATTTATGTCTTAATTTTATAATTGCTCTAGGTCTCAGTTAATCATAAAATCTTACAATTTAATTTAGTCAAGGTTCACCTGAAAGAAAATTTTCTCATCCTATTAATGTTGTTTTTCTTCCTAGATATACTCATTTAACGACTTTCACTCTTTTTATTTTAACATCATTGCTTTATTTCCCTCAATTTAGGTTTTAAGACGCTGGCATAATGATAAATTTTAGGTGGACTTTCTTCACAGTGCTTCTCGCCTATGATTGACTATCATAGAGTTACTGTTATACAATAATTTTGTATATATACTGTTATACACTTATAGTAAAGTTTTCCATGTATTTATTATGCATGAAATTCTCTTTCAGATCTGCTCTGCTCTGCCATTAAATTTTTTTTTTGAATTTGAAATGATTCATCTAAACAGTTGTGGCTATTACATTTTAAAGTGTGTTTAGTTGATTAAGCTGAATTCTTTTTTCTTTTGCTCTATTTTGGATCCTTTCCAACAAATATTTTTTTGGTATAAGTGTTATGGCCATATTTTTTGTGAAGTCTGTATGTGTATGTCGTGTTCAGTGTCTGTTTTGCATATTTTGTATATAGTTCCCTTTTTCTTAACTTTATCTTCCCCAATTTAGTCTTCCTTATCCTTCCTTCTCTCTTCCTAGTCCTTAAAATTTAATTTTCAGGATTCCCTTCACATGTGCAACTCATCTCCTTCACCCACAACTACAAGCCTCCTGATCTCGGCCTGAGGAAGAAATCCATGACTGTTGGAGTTTTGTACCATGTTTGCTGCAAACTTGTTGAAAATGAAGCCACCTGGAATTTGTGTCACAATATAACCCCGGAAAAAAGATCTATGGATAAGACCCACAGTCTCTGGATCCCAGTTAAACTGTGCTATCTAAATTTCTGGTTTTCCATCCACATACACAGTGCTATTGTTGACCATTTCTACAATGGCTACCCCAAGATTGCACCGATTCCAAAGGAAATGTAGGAAATGTAGAAGCCCAACCAACTCATGATGGTAATGATGTAATGCTTGGGAATGCCCCAACATATGAATGACTGTACTGGCCTTCCTTCTTCATTCAGCTTGATGTTATCTTCTGTACCAGGCTTCAACCCACTTTTCCAGACCCATCAAATGTCTTTTGCCAGTCTTTTCTGAGTTCCAGACACCTCATCTTTACAGATTGGTATTGGACTCTGTAGAAATTTCACCTTTTGTATTTTTCTTATAATTGTAATCCTTTGAATTTATGTTTAGTACTACACTTCTTTTGACTATTGCAATTAATGTCTTTCTATTTTAGTTTTTAATCTTAGGAATTGATGTTGTATTACATTAGGCTTTTGCTTTTTTGACTTTAGGTTAGTGGGTTAGATATTGTTGTCTATAATTTCCTAAATAATATATTTGTCTCTTCTCAGGGTTTTTTGCGTGGGTGCATCATAGGCAAAATACTAGGTTTATAGGAGTTCCATCCATTTTGGATGGATCCTCAAGTTGTTTATTTACACAGGGAGGGTCTCTGCCTTAAACATTTTGTTTTGGTTTGTGACTTAAGCTCCCATCTATAAATAATCGACCGTATTGGTACATCAATTTTGGACATCATATGGACTTCAGCCTGGATTAAGAACTTGGATTAAGTTCAGAAGCTTATTGATCATCATTGCATTGCCCCCCCCCCCTCGTGCAGGGGGTATATGCTTCTTCCTCCAAAGTAAGAGCCTAATTCAATGCCCTCAAAGATGGGCTTTCTGGTCTACCTGGACTTGAATGAAAATGGGTCCGGAGAGATAGCATGAAGATAAGGCATTTGCCTTTCATGCAGAAGGTCATTGGTTCAAATCCCGGTATCTGCCAGGAGCAATTTCTGAGCGTGGAGCCAGGAGTAACTCCTGAGCGCTGCCAGGTGTGACACAAAAACCTAATACCAAAAACAAACAACAACAACAACAACAAATAAAGAAAAGGTGCTTCTTGCCTGCTACACAACCTTTCTGGCGTCTCTTCGAAGGATCTATGAACATCTTAGATTTATCTTCTCAGGAGCTTGTAGTTGATTCCTTGATACATCTTTCTGGTTTTAGACACCCTGTGTTTAGGATAGAAGTTTTTCTTTACATTTTCCTGTGGTGCACTTATGCAAACAGCCACTCTTTTATTATTGACTAGTTTTTCCTTTAATAATTGTAGACAATATTGTTTGTTTACTAAAAACAAATAGGGGAATTGTTGTGTATGTAAACATTTTATGGGATTATTATGTTACTGACCCCACCCTGACCGGTGATTGTGCTCTACCCTAGGGTGTGACCTGGCATTCTGCCCCCACCCTAGTGTGGTACCTGATTCTGCTTCCACCATTGGGTGGTATCTGATCCCACCATTGGGTGGTACCTGATTCTGGGGGATAAAAACAAGGGCCTGTGGAAGGCGAGGGGCTTTTTGGCTGGAACTGATGCTGAGGCTTTGGACTTCAGTCTTGTCCACCGAATAAAGCTAATATTTCCACAAGCCTAACTTCTGCGAGCTGTTTACCCGCCGCTTCACCTCAGAACTGCCGGCTGAACAGGGTGGCAGACACATGCTCCGAGCTGGAGGGGAAAGACCTCATCCTCCATCCCTCCATCAGTCAACCTCTTCAGGGGCTGACTTGCAACAATTTCCTAAGCCTGCAAAGAGTAATTTATGGCTCAAAGATAGGAGTAACACCTGAGCATATTTTCCCCAAAAGAGATGATAATACGATGTTTTTTAAATAGAGTTGTGGCTTGTTAAGTAACCTGTCATGTTCTTAATATTTACTGTTTGTAATAATGCATACATATGTACTTTAAAGATACCCACACATTTACAGAAGGACCAGAGCAATAGTACAGTGGGTAGGGCATGAGCAGTAGTACAGTGGGTAGGGCACTTGCCTTGCACAAATCCACCCTGTATTTGCTCCCTGGCATGCCCTGTGGTTCACTGAACAGCCTGAAGAGTAATTCCTAAGTACAGAACAAAGAGTTGTTCGTGAATATCTCAAGAAGTGTTTTCACCCCAAATAATACATCTAAATGTTAACAATTCTTTAGGGCCTGGAAAATAGTACAGAGGGTAGACATTTGCTTTGTTTACAGTCTATCCTTTTTGGATTCCTGGTATCCCATATAGACTCTGGAGTTTATCAGGAGCTATTCTTGTGTGCATAGTCAGGAGTACCACGTGTGGCCCAAATCCTCCCACCCCCAAAATACAAGTAAATATGTGACTGCCTCCAAATTTGAAATGATTGTAAGCAGCAAAAAAAAAAAATACTGTAGATAGGGCTAGGGAAAAGTAGCCATATATATATATATATATATATATATATACACATACATACACCCTAGATAGGGCTAGGAAAAAATAAAAAGAGTGAAGGCTATATGTAAAATAAATGAGGGAAATGCTAAAGTCCATAATTTCCTTTATATATTTCTTGATTACTCAAATGCAAATTGAATTCGGGGGTGAGGTTAGGAATGATATTAAGGAAAAACCTTTCACATTTTAGCAACTCAATTGAAAGATTTTAAAAATTGTTAATAGTTGGAAACTTAAAATTCTAAATTTGAAATAGTCATTTTATTACTTTTAGGCCCTATTATTTTAAGTTTTAATATTTTACTTCCTGAACAAAATGTGAAAGATAAAGATTAAGGTAACATAATTTGGATCCTGAATCAGACTTGCATTCTTCATCACCTTGCCCAGATGTATATGAATACAATTTCTATTATAAGTCATGGGGACATGTGGTATTTTCATCAAAAAGTGATGAAAGAAAATCTCTTTAGGAAAGCTGAAAATATTGCCTGATTTAGAAAGCAAACTTCTTGGATTGTAACTGTTTTTTTCTTACTCAACTATTTATCAGTTTAAGTATAGTACGTGTGTGTAGAGTGTTGAGAAATGGAATATGGTTGGAAAATAAGCATGAAAATAAAGCAAAAATATACAACTCAGATGATATAGTCAAAGAAATAAATTATATATGAAAACATGTTTTATTTCTAAAAAGTATTGGGAATTAGCAAAGACATATGCAGAAAAGTAATACTTATATGTCATAACATATTTTACACTATATATCATATCAATTTATGACTGAAACCCAACTACAATCATGCTTGTAATCATGGTGCTTAAACAATAATATATATTTAAAAATAATTCTAATAAAAAATAAAATAATATAAATAATTTTATAAAGCATGCAAAAGCTCACCTAAAAATACCGAATAATCTCTTCCAAAATTAATTGAGGGGCTGGAAAGATAATACAATGGCTAGAACACTGGCATTGCATATGGCCAACAAAGGTTCTATCCCCAGTATCCCATATAGCTCTCTCAGCACCACTAGGAGTAATTCTTTTCTTTTCCCTTGGATTTTGGGTCACACCCAGCAGCACTCAGGGGTTACTCCTGGCTCTATGCTCAGAATCGCTTCTGGCAGGCTCGGGGGACCATATGGGATGCCAGGAATCGAACCACTATCCTTCTGCATGCAAAGCAAATGCCCTACCTCCATGCTATCTCTCCAGCCCCAGGAATAATTCTTCAGTACAGAGCAAGGAGTAACCCTCAGTCATTGCCAGATATGGCTCCTCCAAAAATAACTGAACTAAGGAGATGAACAATCACTTCTCTTAAAAGGATGTAAGTCTTGCTAAATAGGATTATGAAGAAATGTACATCACCAATTCTGATGAGAGAAATGTAAGTCAAAGTGACAATGAGAGGTCATTTTATACCATTAAAAATAGTATTTTTCCAAAAAGTTTGAAACCCAGCAATGGGGTGATAAGCCACCCTAACCTAAAATGAGTCAGCCACAGTTTTAACACCCAATGCTTGAGAAAGTGACTGTATTTGAAAAATAAATTTTGAAAGAGGAAAAGAAATTAGGATGAGGCCATTTTGGTGACCTGATTCATTATGACTGATTTCCTTGAGGTAAAATGACATTTTTTAAAAATTATTTTTATTTAGGCAAAGATAAGCAAGTATCGAAGGAAGTATATAAACACAGGGAGAAGCTAGTCATTTTTAAGCCAAGGAGAAAGATTTCAGATAAAACTAACCCCAACCACCCCGTGTATACATCTCAAATTTCCAGCCTCCAGAGTCATCAGAAAATAAATTTCTGTTGGTTAAGCACTTTTATGCTGTGTTATGGAAAGTCCTGACAATTTTTACAACATTCTATTCTTCCCTAGATTTTTCTGAACTGTGTCAATAAGGGAAAACTATTCTTAGCTTGCTGGAACTTCAAAATCCAAGTGCTGTGCCAGATAGAAGCTGCCGAGCCTCCTTTGCTGAGCCCTGATTGAGAGAGATCCTTTTCAAACTCCTCAAAGTGTGATAAGTAATTTAATTGTAGTTTGTCTTAGCCTTTACTCCCCCTTTGTGGTCCCTGCTGTGTTATGTGGAAGTATCAGCCCCTTACTGACACCAAATCTGGTCGTTAATCTAGGTTTCTACCATTCCTTCATTTTCTACATCTACTAAAGGACTACAATATTTTACTGCTTTATTTTTTAATATTTTGTCATCTATGGTGTGTTTTCTAACTAGAGATGGTCCCTGCTCTTATTGTCCACAATGCTGCCAGAGAGATAATTTCTAAAAATCTAAAACTAATTACATTGCTCTACTTAAAACCTTTTAAAGCTTTCCTGATGTCTAAGGCCTAGATTTCTAAGCACGATATATGTTGTTTATCATGAGATCTCATTTCATCTGATTCATCTCCATAATGGACTCTACTTTCAACAATTTTTCTAATGAGTTATTTACCTTTCTCAAAAGGATTTGCTTATATATATCCCTGCCTTTGTTTACACTGTTGTCCTTTCAATACTTCTCTTTATCTTCACTTACTGGACACATTAATATCATACAAATTTGCTACCTTCAGTTTGTATATAAAAGTTAGCAAACATGGGCCCCTCGTAAATATATTAATTGCTTTCAAAATTTGTATGAGAAATAACATATATATATACACGCATATATATTTGCAAATGACATAGACTTGAAGCTGAAGTATGTATCCATTTCTACCTATAAATTTATGCACAAGAAACCTGATTTCTGATCCAGCTAGCAGTGGTACAACACATAAATCCAAACTTACAGAGATGAGTTGAAAAATAATTGGACTTCAAGTAGACTGGGTCCAGAACTCTGAAGCATTCAGAGAAATTATTGTCAATATTGACTTCCTGTTCACTTCTTTTTCTGTAACTGTTTAGGCCCTGCCATCATCTGAGAAATACATTGTACTATTTACTAACTCTTATATATGTCTTATCTGTCCTAGTCTCAGTTCAGACCTGGCTTCCTTCAGGGAATGAGAGTCTGTTCTCTCTACTCCAGCATTTATATGCATTTCCCTTCTTCACATTCCCCATAACATTTAGAAAAACTAACACAGTTCATTCAACACCAACTTTTCAAATGTCCTAGCTTTAAGATCTGCCATCATTTATCTAGTAAAATGCTTTATTAATAAACTCTTATTACTAGATATTGGCCCTTTCCTCTTGGGTGTGGTGTAGTAATATTGTACCCATCAAACATAAGCATTGGTGCTTTCTTAAAACAATGAAGGATCAATAAAAATTAATTTTAAATCTGTTATATAGAAATGGTAATTTCTGCCATAACTCATTTCTAAGTTGTAGAAAGCAACTAAAGAATTTAGGGCAGAAAGAATGCTTTTGTCCCTTATTTATCAAACACTCAGAGTGTATTTTGTATAACATATGTGGCTTTTTTAATTAATAAGTATCTTTAAAACATGATGAGATAGTGTTACAAAGTTGTTCATTATTGAATTTCTAACTTATCCCTTCATTTCTCATCACATTTCTCATCACCAATTTCCTGTTTCCCTCCCACGATCCTCCTCACCTGCCCCTGTGGCAGGCATTTTTCTTTTTTTTCTTTTTTCTTTCTTTCTTTGTCTCTTTTTTCTTTTCTTTTTCTTCCTTCCTTCCTTCCTTTATTTCTTTCTTTTTATTTCTTCTATTCTTTCTTTCATTCTTTCTTTCATTCTCTTTCTCTCTCTTTCTTTTTTCCTTTCAGTTTCTGTGACTTGCTATATTGTTACTGAATGAATATTATTCATATTACTTTACCTCCCTTCAGCTCACTTCTTTTTTGTCCACTTATCATTTTCATAATGGCCCTTCTATACCCTTATTCTACTCTTTTCCCTCTTTTGGCAAGCATAGTAACATAATCTAGTCTTTCTGGCCATTGTCTTTATTGTCTATGTGTATTATTACCACACTATCTTTTTTGAAATATCCCACAAACGAATGCTGATCTGGATATTTTGGGGGGGAAAGTTGGATGATAGTGTAGCTCTTATCAAAAGAAAAATAGATGTACAGATGCACTCACACACATAATCTTGAATGCTGTTTTAAGAATTCATTAAACCTAATGAGCAGAGTGAATTTCTTGTGTACAGAAAATGTGTTGCATTTTTAATAGTCTGCACAATACTTAGATGCTCAATAAATCTTGTCTGAGATAAATAAAACTAAACTCAAACCTATGCTAGTTTCCATTTTCTCTATTTGTATTCCACGTAACACTCAGTGAGTGTCTTGACTATAATAGTAATTTAATAAATATTTGTTGAATCGAATTGAATTCTGCTTTCTTTGTATCTCAGAGAAACACCAATTAGAGCGATATAGGTAGATGGGGCTAAATAAATATTTAGAATCACTCTTTCAACACTTAATCTTATTGTTTTAACATTCTACAGACTTCAGTCTACTAAATTAAGTAGATTAGAGTTAATAGATACACTCTTTTAATCTTTTTCATGAAATGTTTCAATTTTAAAGCATTTGGGTGTAAAGAAACAAAGCAGAATTCATTCCTTCTTTTATAAATGTCACCACATTCTATTTTGAGAACAATGTGAATAAGGACCAGGTCTGAGGATTCTAAATTTATTTAAAAAAAAAAGTCTACTAGTGAAGGAAAAGTATGAGGCACCTTTTTCTTTCACAATCAACCAAATGTCTCAACACTTAAAACAGATTCTCTTCTGCTTGGGTAGCAATACTGTTCTTAGCAGTTTTTTGGAATAATGAACAACCCTCTTTATAATGACAGAAGTTTGAGCCTTAAAAATAAAATAAATAATTAAAAAGGAGAAGGGAGAGCTGACTGATTGGAACGACACCAAATTTTTATTTTCAATGGCATTTGTAGCTGCTAGAAGTGACACAATTTGTGTCAGTCTAGGAACTTGAGATACCCAAACATAAATTGTAATGGACCAAATTAAACTTAGAAGAATTGTAATTAGTTCATTAAATAAATGATGTGGAGAATTTTCCAACTTAGTGATGAGATACAAAACAGCAGACCATCTATTCAATAGGAAGCAAGATAGAAGAGCTAAAACCAAAAAAAAAAAAAAGGGGGCAACTTTCTTTACAAAGAGAGCAAAGACAAGACAATGGAAAGAAGCATGAAAAAAAAGGTAGATTCAATTAGCAAAGAAAGGGGGATAAAAATGAATCCAAGTGAGATCCTCTGGGAAGGAAAAGAACGTGATGAGAGTTTAGATCATAATCTATAAATAGATTTATTTTATAAATCCTTCATGCGATGCATAGATTACAGTGTGAGTCTTCCTTGTCCTTAATATGTACAGTCTCATGGCACCTACCTTTTGCGGCAATCTGCAATAGTAAGCACAAAGAACTAGGTCTGGAAAATGACTTGGGCTTCTCTCTTTCAAAAACTAGGAAGAAAATTGATGAGAAGAGAATCGGGGAGCACTGCACAAATTGTCATGCAGACACAGAAGGGATAATTCTTAGTAGACTATGAAATCATTCAGAGAAATACTCTGCTTGCTTCTTCAGTCTTACAGTGTGAAGAATCCTTTTAATTATCATCTTATAATGAACCTTCTGCAAAGTAACACAGGCAACCACTGTCTTTCTTCATAAACATGTCAGGTCTTCCGCTCTGTTCATCTCATTGAAACCCTCTCTTCTGATTTTCATCCCTGCAAGATGTCAGTGGTGGTGGAAGAGGGCAGAGGATGGAAAACTAGAGAGGGTAAAAGAGTACAATTCCTATATTAATTTATATTCTTTGTTATAGTAATAACAATCCCTTTCCAATTGTTTCAGAACCCTTAAATTGAAAAAATTCAAGCATTTAAAATCCTATACTAAACACAATGATCTTTCATTTTTTTCTTTATTTCTATAAAGTGGGACAAAGAATCAGAAATTATAACCAACACACTAGCTGGTACTTCTCTAGAATATACTTAGTGATTATAACTTTTTTAGAAAAAGATATTTCAAATGTTGAATTTAAATAAAAATGTCCCCGGACTAGGGTAGGTTGTATAATCCTCATTCTTAGTCCCCCTTTGCTTTTGGTGAGAGGTATGAGAATGGCACAGAAAAATGTTATCATCTGTTATGATGGGAATGATTAGTAAATTTTTTCTGTCAGACTTATTTTAGGGCATTTGAAAATCTATCTCATCTTTTTTAAAGGAAGTTAAATATATCACATCATACATTAGTCACTTCAAAATCAATAACTTCTGTACATTTTTGAAACCAAAATTTTACATTAACCACTATTATATTTTATGTTCTATAGTCTAACAATTAAATTTATATAAATTAATTCTTTTCACTGACAATTTCACTCTAATTCATTGTGATCTCACTGAACTTTAAAATATGTTTCTGAAACAATTAATTAAATAAATAATGTGAATCAATAATAGATTTGCATCTTTCTATGAACTCCTTTCCTTCGTCAATAGAATAAAATACATTTAGTTAAAGGCTCTCCAAATTTGTTACTACAGTTTTCATTCATTGTACTATTTTTTCCTTCCACACAAATATTTTTGTTATTTCCATCATTAGGAGTTTAATCTTACTTTATTATTTTATTTTATTTTATTTTATTTTATTTTATTTTATTTTTGGGCCACACTCGGTGATGCTCAGGGGCTACTCCTGGCTATGTGCTCAGAAATCACTCCTGGCTTGGGGGACCATATGGGACGCCAGGGGATTGAACCACATTCTGTCCTAGGTCAGCCTCGTGCAAGCAAATGCCCTACTCTGCGCCACTGCTCCAGCCCCTAGTATTCCATTTTAAAGGAGCATAAATATATCAGATCATCTTTTTTTATAATAATTTTTATTTTGACTGAAGTGAATTACGAATCATTCACAGTAAAATTTTAGGTATATAGTGACATTGAATCAGGGGCATTTCCACCACCAATGTTGTCCTTCCTCTTCTCAAGTTCCCAGCATGCATCCCATATCCTCCTCCTTTGCTCCTCGGGGTGCTAGTATAAGTGGGCCCCTCTGTGTCTAGCTTGTTGTAGATTGGGTATCGCTCCTGTTGTCATTAGCTTTGAATTTGGTACCTAAGTCTGATCATTTTTTATTTCTACTCAATGTTCAACGACTGTTTGGTCTTAGTAACCTCCATTATTTCCTCCTCAGTTTGTGAGGCGGAACAAGATGGTTCAAGTTATATGGTTCTGTTTGAAGGAAAGAAAAAAGGGGGCAGGCAAAAATCAAACAAGCAAAAAATGGTAGGAGTCCTTCTTGAAGCTATAAATCTCTTTTTAAGAGAAGAAAGGGAAAAGGGAAAAAAACATAGCAACAATAATAAAAAATAAAAATAAAAACTCGAAAGGTACCACAGCTATAAATACAATAATCAAACAATAATCCTGGTCCTGAAATAAAAACAAAACAGAGCTGGAAAACATAAATCAAAACAAAGCAAAACAAACAAAAAACAAAAATGACAATAACAATAAAAAATAATTTGGTTTTTTTTTTTCATAGGCACAGTAAATATTGGGGAGATTAGAAAGGGAATTCCCTTGGTCTAAGAGATACAGGTTTTCTCTGCCCTTGAAGTATACTGTCATGTGCATAACTCCAGGTTCCGTACACGTTCATTTACTCTCCTCTAGGTCCTTTTGTGGTGTCTGAAAACTATCCATTTAGTCATGACTGATGAGATCAGGCCTCTGTAACTAGAGGTTTTGGTATTTACACAGGTCATAGGATGGAGCCTAGGATGGAGTCTCACCTTACCATTCTAGAAGTTCTGTTCCATCACTATTGTTTTAACCAGTCGTCTGTAGTTGATGGTCTTGGGTTTTTGCACGGATCCTAGGTCAAAGCCTAGGATGGAGTCTTTCATTATGTTTCCAGAAGTTCTGCTTGATTGCAATTGTCACAGTCAGATGTCTGGAATTAAAGATCTTGGTTGTACAGATCTCAGTCCAAAGCCTAGACTAGGGACTTTTTTTTATTGGTACAGTCATGTTTGTCACAGTCAGTCTTCTGTAGTAAGTGATCTTGGCTTTTGCACAGATCAAAGGATGACATGTCTTCTAGTTTCATCTTACGATGGTGAGGTAAGAAAACCTGTTCTTAGATCAAGTTGTTGCCATTTCCTCATTCTCAGGATGTCATATCAAATCTAGTACGTGTTGTGTCAGAGCAGTAATAAGAATGTCCCAGAGGGAGCCCAACATCTTATATATGCTTTTTAGGATATCTCATTCTGTACTACAATAAAAAAAATTGTGTCAATAGCTCCCAAATACACATCTCCAGCCCTCTACTCATTCTTCTGCTTTGATACTATAGGCCAGCATTTTTTAACCACTGTGCCATGGCACTATAATGTGCTGTGAGATCTTGTCAGGTGTACAATGGAGCAATTCCAATTTCATCTGTAACATGCGCCTTCAGCTCAAAAATAGATTAGATTAGAATAGATTAGATTATTTCATAATAAATACTATATTTATTATATTATATTTATTATATTATATTATTATATATTATTATATATTATTATTATATACTATATATTATATTTATTATATATAAATAATAAAAATTATGATATAATTTCTTTGTGTTTATTTGATTCCTATTCAAGAGAATTACTTTATATATAGTCTATATAGTCACAGAATTAAATTTTTTTTTACATTTTCTAATGGTGGTGTGCCTCGTGATTTTTTTCCCTGAAAAAAGTGTGCCATTGCACAAAAAGGTTGAAAAACACTACTATAAGCCATAGATTCTATATAGCTTCTTGTTTAAAACGTTCTTAAGGGAAGGGAAATTCCCTGGCAAAATAATAAAAACTCATCTTCCTCCTAATTATAATATAATAATTTATCATTGTGACATTTAAAAATATTGGAGAGGGTGCTCCCCTGCTGTGTTCAGGGTTTCAGGGAAAACTCCTCAAATACTAAATCATGCAGTAAAAGGCTTAAATTGTTAGGTGCTCAAATACCATGATACAGCCAAAAATGCTCAGGAAGTCATGTAATGCCAGGAATTGAACTCATGGCCTTGCTATGTAAGACATAAACCTAGCCTTCTGAGTTTTATGGGTATAATGACACCCACCAAGACCTGACATCCAAGACCTAACAGAACATCTACTTTCCACAATTGATTTATCTTTGCTTGAATAAAATAACTATTCAAATTCTGCTAGTTTTCCTTATCTCTCTCAATTTTATTCTCAATCTCTCAACATGCCATTACTGCTTTTAGCATTATTAGCATCTATTACATTACTCATTGTGCATTAGAAAACAACCTCCTCATAATTTTTGAAGTTACTATGTGAACTATATCTGGTTCCATAATTTAACTCTAAAGTGAAGAAATGATCATCTCAATCCCCTTTTGACATATCAGTTTGGGGAGGCTGATCATACCTAGCTGTGATGTGAGATCACTAATGGCGATGCTGAGGATGCTGAAGATGGCAAGTCCATATACTGTACTAGGAATAGGCTCTGAGTCAGTTACATGAAAGTGCTTTATGTTCTGTACTATTTTCTGACCATAATACATTATTGCAACTTCTATTTGAATCTAGCCTTTTTCTAATTATTCTGCCTCATTTTCTAGTTTTGTCTTAAATTTCAATAATTAAATTATTTATTTTTATTATATTTAAGGTATATTCTGAACTCCAAGTCATAGGTGGAGTGCAAAGAGAATGATGTAATACTTGAGCTAGAGAAAAAGAACATAAATGATTGAATATAGTCATTTTAAAATATGTCTTCTCTTTCCAATCTATATACTAGACAAATACATTTAGAAAGATAGTTTGACACAGAACCTTCAGTGCCTTTCAAGATAAGTGTAAGTGTGAGATCCCAATGGATGATTGTCTTCCAGCAATATTCATTGCTTGTTTAAAATTTCCCCTTGAAAATTGACTTATTAGGCATTCTAATGTGACTAACAGAGATTGGGAACAAATCTTTTCAATTTGTTTCAAATAAAATATAAGGTTGATACTAATAGAACTTCAAGCATTAATGTGAAACTAACCCATAGAATTGACTTCACCAGTGGCCTCTAGGGTCCCATAAGCATCCATGTAAGCAAATTCCATTATAAATAGCCTAACATAGAAATCTCAGCAGAGTTCCTTTCAGATCTTTGTTTTGATCAGGCCAGGAACATTAGCATAGGTATGTATATTACTGAAACAAGAAAATTTAAGGCAAAATTTGTCATCCAAATAATTATGACATTGACTGGAGGTGTTATCATTTTAGCTAAGGGACAAACCTTATGCCATATTTTTCAAAATGTATGACTAATAAAGACCAACAAGGTACATATGATAAGTAAGTTGTTATATCTTAGGAAGTTCTGCAAGTAATTAAGATGGCTTCATTTGTAGAATTCTGAGTTCAAAATGATCTATTGCTAGTGTTCCTTTGATTTTAAAGCCAGAATGTGTATGCAAGTTGCTGTATGGAAGGTAAAATAATGCCTGCATTCAATACAGAGAGGATCACATACAGGCTATTTTTTCTATTTTATAGAATTGTCACATCAGTAGATTCTATACATAACTAGAAGTAGAATTTATGGGATAATTAAATATGTTTTACCACAGGTTGAAGGCATTAAGATCCTAGCTCTGCTTGAATTATCAGTTTGTATTCATTTTGGATTTTTTATTCCATTTTCGCATTTGGGCCATATCCAGCTGTGTGTTCCAAGTTTACTCCTGTGTTTAGGGGATTATATGCTGTGTTGGAGATCAATCTGGAGTGGCTACATGTAAGACAAGTACCTTAAACCTTATACTATTTTTTCAGGCTTCACTTGAATTAATGAATCTTATTTCACAGACACTTCTACAATCTTTCCTGTTTTTACACTATATAAACTCATGGTCTTATCTGCCTCAGGAAATGACTGACAGCTATAACTATGGGGAAAATAAAGATATGCTGATGTACAAAAAATATTCTTCATGTTAGATAGGTATATAGGACAAATATAGTTTTCTCCTTTTCATTTATTTTTTTGAACTAGGTTCCAGAGAAAACAACCGTATTTTGACTATCACGTGGTAAGACATGGAAAATCTAGCAAAGTTATTATATTCAAAATGTTTCTAAGAGTTTGAGAGAGTTTTCCAGAATACCTTTCTTCATGAATAAAGCTTCAGGAATTATTCAGAAAGATATTATTAATTTTCTTTTCTTCTGGAGTTTCATTTATTCCCCAGAAGACAAAGAAACTATTTTTCCTTCACTATTGCAAGATCTACATATAACTAAATATGTCACTTTTAGCACAATCACCCCCTTCTTATTTGCATAAATTGTTTATAAAAATCTCATGACATGTAATTATTTCTCTAACTAAACTCATCACTCTTTGTGTTGAGCTTCCTGAGGTGAGCTGGAACTTCCAGCTCTTTTCTCTTTTGTGTCTGAAAATTATTATTGCAAGAATGTCTTTCATTTTTCTTAAAACCCATAAATGAGTGAGACCATTCTACATTTTTTTTCTCTCTCTCTCTCTCTCTCTGACTTATTTCACTCAGCATAAAAGATTCCGTGTACATCCATGTATAGGAAAATTTCATGACTTCATCTCTCCTGACAGCTGCATAATATTCCATTGTGTATATGTACCACAGTTTCTTTAGCCATTCATCTGTTGAAAGGCTTCTTGGTTGTTTCCAGAGTCTTGCTATGGTAAATAGTGCTGCAATGAATATAGGTGTAAGGAAGGGGTTTTTGTGTTGTATTTTTGTGTTCCTAGGGTATATTCCTAGGAGTTGTATAGCTGGGTCGTATGGGAGCTCAATTTCCAGTTTTTGGAGGAATCTCCATATCGCTTTCCATAAAGGTTGAACTAGAAGGCATTCCCACCAGCAGTGGAGAAGAGTTCCTTACTCTCCACATTTCTGCCAACACTGTTTATTCTCATTCTTTGTGATGTGCGCCATTCTGTGTGGTGTGAGGTGGTACCTCATAGTTATTTTGATTTGCATCTCACTGATGATTAGTGATGTGGAGCATTTTTTCATGTGTCTTTTCGCCATTTGTATTTCTTCTTTGTCAAAGTGTCTGTCTATTTCTTCTCCCCATTTTTTGATGGGATTAGATGTTTTTTTTCTTGTAAAGTTCTGTCAGTGCCTTGTATATTTTGGAGATTAGCCCCTTATCTGATGGGTATTGGGTGAATAGTTTCTCCCACTCAGTGGGTGGCTCTTGTATCCTGAGCGCTATTTCCTTTGAGGTGCAGAAGCTTCTTATATTCCCATCTGTTAATCTCTGCTTTCAGTTGCTTGGAGAGTGCAGTTTCCTCCTTGAATATGCCTGTAGTCTCAATGTCCTGGAGTGTTTTGCCTATGTGTTGTTCTATATATGTTATGGTTTTGGGTCTAATATCGAGGTCTTTCATCCATTTGGATTTTACCTTTGTACATGATGTTAGCTGGGGGTCTAAGTTCAATTTTTTGCAAGTGGCTATCCAGTTGTGCCAACACCACTTGTTGAAGAGGCTTTCTTTGCTTTTTTAGGATTTTCTGCTCCTTTAACAAAAATTAGGTGATTGTATGTCTGGGGAACATTTTCTGAGGATTCAAGCCTGTTCCACTGATCTGAGGGCCTGTCCATATTCCAATACCATGCTGTTTTGATAACTATTGCTTTGTAGTAAAGTTTAAAGTTGGGGAAAGTAATTCCTCCCATATTCTTTTTCCCAATGATTGCTTTAGCTATTGTAGGGTGTTTATTGCTCCAAACGAAATTCAAAGGTGCCTGATCCACTTCTTTAAATAATGTCATGGTTATTTATAGAGGGATCACATTATATCTGTATAATGCCTTGAGGAATATTGCCATTTTGATGATGTTAATCCTGCCAATCCATAAGCAGGGTATGTGTTTCCATTTCCGCATGTCCTCTCTTATTTCTTGGAGCAAAGTTTTATAGTTTTCTTTGTATAGATCCTTCACATTTTTAGTCAAGTTGATTTCAAGATATTTGAGTTTGTCTGGCACTATTGTGGATGGGGTTGTTTTCTTAATGTCCATTTCTTACTTATTACTATTGGTGTATAGAAAGGCCATTGATTTTTGTGTGTTAATTTTGTAGTCTGCCACCTTGCTATATGAGTCTATTGTTTCTAGAAGCTTTTTGGTAGAGTCTTTAGGGTTTTCTAAGTAGAGTATCATGTCATCTGCAAACAGTGAGAGCTTGACTTCTTCCTTTCCTATCTAGATTCCCTAGATATCTTTTTCTTGCCTAATCACTATAGCGAGTACTTCCAGTGCTATATTGACTTGTCTTGTGCCAGAATTTAGAGGGAAGGCTTTTAGTTTTTCTCTATTGAGGATAATATTTGCCACTGGCTTGTGGTAGATGGCCTTAACTATATTGAGAAAGGTTCCTTCCATTCCCATCTTGCTGAGAGTTTAGATCAAGAATGGGTGTTGGACCTTATGAAATGCTATCTCTGCATCTATTGATATGATCATGTGATTTTTATTTTTCTTGTTGTTGATGTTGTGTATTATGTTGATAGATTTACGGATGTTAAACCATCCTTGCATTCCTGGGATGAACCCTACTTGATCATAGTGGATAATCTTCTTAATGAGGCATTGAATCCTATTTGCCAGGATTTTGTTGAGGATCTTTGCATCTGCATTCATCAGCAATATTGGTCTGTAATTTTCTTTTTTCATAGCATCTCTGTCTGGTTTAGGTATCAAGGTGATTTGGCTTCATAAAAACTATTTGGAAGTGTTTCCGTTTGTTCAATTTCATGAAAGAGTCTTGCCAGGTTCGGTAGTAGTTCCTCTTGGAAAGTTTGAAAGAATTCATTAGTAAATCCATCTGGGCCTGGGCTTTCGTTTTGGGGCAGACATTTGATTACCATTTTAATTTCATCAATAATGATGGGGTTGTTTAGATATGCTACTTCCTCTTCCTTCAACCGTGGAAGATTATAAGAGTCCAAGAATTTATCCATTTCTTCCAGGTTCTCATTTTTAGTGGTGTAGAATTTCTCAAAGTAGTTTCTGATTACCCTTTGGATCTCTGTCATATCAGTAGTTATCTCTCCTTTTTTATTCCTAATAAGAGTTATCAAGTTTCTCACTTTCTCTTTCTTTGTTAATTTTGCCAGTGGTCTATCAATCTTGTTTATTTTCTCAAAGCACCAACTTCTGCTTTTGTTTATCTTTCAGGTTGTTTTTTGGGTTTCCACTTCATTGATTTCTGCTCCCAGCTTTTTTTTTCCTTCTGTCTCCCTATTTTTGGGTCCTTTTGTTGAGCACTTTCTAGTTCTATTAGCTGTGTCATTAAGCTACTCAGGTAAGCTCCTTCTTCCTTCCTTATGTGTGCTTACAAAGCTATAAATTTTCCTCTCAGTACTGCTTTTGCTGTGTCCCATAAGTTCTGATAGTTTGTGTCTTTATTGTCATTTGTTTCCAAGAACCTTTTGATTTCCTCCTTGATTTCATCTCAGACCCACTGGTTATTCAGTATGAGGCTGTTTAACTTCCAGGTGTTAAAGTTTTTCTTCTGTGTCCCTTTGGAATTCATAATTTCAGAGCCTTGTGGACAGCAAATGTATCCTGCAAAATTTCTATCTTGATATTATGGAGGTATGTTTTATGTGCCAGCATGTAGTCTATCCTAAAGAATGTCCCATGTACATTGGAGAAGAATGTGTATCCAGGTTTCTGGGGATGGATTGTCCTATATATATCCACTAGGCCTCTTTCTTCCATTTCTCTCCTCAGGTCTAGTATATTCTTGTTGGGTTTCAGTCTGGTTGACCTATCCAGTGTTGACAGCCATGTTGAGGTCCCCCACAATTATTGTGTTGTTATTGATATTATTTTTCAGATTTGTCAACAATTGTATTAAATATTTTGCTGGCCCCTTATTTGGTGCATATATGTTTAGGAGAGTTATTTCTTCCCGCTCTACATACTCCTTGATTAATATAAAATGTCCATCTTTGTCCGGTACAACTTTCCTGAGTATAAAGTTTGCATTATCTGATATTAGTATAGCCACTCCAGCTTTTTTATGGGTGTTGTTTGCTTGGATAATTTTTCTCCAGCCTTTTATTTTGAGTCTATGTTTGTTCTGACTATTCAGGTGCATTTCTTGTAGGCAGCAGAATTTTGGATTGAGTTTTGATCCATTTATCCACGCTATGTCTCTTAACTCGTGCATTTAGTCTATTGATGTTGAGAGAAATAATTGTCCTGGAATTTAATGCCATCTTTATATCAAAATTTGGTGTGTCTTTTGGTTAGTCTTGTCTTAAATTAGTTCTTTCAGTTTTTCTCTTAAGACTGGTTTTGAGTCTGTAAAGTTTCTGAGCTGTTTTTTGTCTGTGAAACCATGTATTCTTTCGTCAAACCAGAAAGTGAGTTTTGCTGGGTACAGTATTCTAGGTGAAGCATTCATTTCATTCAGTCTTGTCACAATATCCCAGCATTGCTTTCTGGCCTTGAGCGTTTCTGGTGACAGGTCTGCTGTAAATCTCAAGGATGCTCCCTTGAATGTAATTTCTCTTTTTTAATCTTGCTGTTTTCAGAATTCTGTCTCTAACTGTGGGATTCATCATTGTGACTAGGATGTGTCTTTGGGTATTTTTTCTGGGGTCTCTTTTGGTTGGTACACTTTGAGCATGCAGGATTTGATCACATATATTCTTTAGCTCTGGATGTTTCTCTTTAATGATGTTCTTAACCATTGATTCTTTTTGGAAATTTTCTTCCTGTGTCTCTGGAAATCCAATGATTCTTAAGTTGTTTCTGTTGAGCTTATCATAGACTTCTATTTTCATTTGTTTCCATTCTTTGACTAATTTTTCCATTGTCTGTTCATTTGCTTTAAGTTTTTTTTCAAATCTCTCCCGCTGTATGGAATTGTTATTTATCTCATCTTCCACAGCACCAAGTTATTCTCATCTTCTGATACCCTGTCCCAGAGTTTATCCATCTTGTCATTCACTTCGTTTACTGAGTTTTTCAGGCTGTTAGTTGACATGTTATTTCAGTTTGGAGTTTTGTGATTTCTGTCTTCATATTTTCTTGGTTCTTATTAGTGTTCTGCTCAACTTGATCCATGGTATCTTTGAGTTCGTTGAGCATCTTCCATATTGCTAGTCTAAAGTCCTTATCTGAGAGGTTGATTAGTTGGTTGGTCATTATCTGGTCATCAGAATTGTCATCTTCATTCTCTATGTCTGATGTTGGCCTGCATTGTTTTTCCATTGTCACACTTGTATTGTGGGTTTTTCTACATGTTGTGGTGGTATTCATTGGCTAAATAATGTAGGCAGCCACACTCCTCTGGCTCCACCCTTTCTGGATGGTTTGACTTGCCTCCAAGGGAGGGGAGTCCTCCATGGATGAAGCCTCACACAGGATCAATACTTAGGCCTGAGCATGCAGCAGAGAAGACAGTCCGGAGAGAAATGCTGGGCTTCAGTGATCCAGCACAGTTCTTAGTTTGGTTTTTTCTTCTTGTTGCGATGGTGTTCTTTCCTTAGAAAGAGCGCATGGCCGAGAAGTGGAGCAGCCGTGCTCTGCTGGAGCCTCTTTTAGGCCCACTCCCAAGAGGCTTATGCGACAGGACAGTAGACAGACACACACAGGCAGCACTTACAATTTTTCACAGTCAGGCCCCACTGGGCAGGCGTATTTTCATAAATTTTCCCAGCCTGACATCACAAACAGGGGACCTGGTTTCTGCAAAATACTACTTGTAGCCGGTTTTCACATTATGGAGCAGTTCCTTGGCATTCCTGCCCTAGAATGGGCCTCTGGAAGAGCGAGTTTTCTGGAGCCTCTTTTTGGTCCACTCCCAAGAGGTTCACGTGACAGGACAGTAGACAGACACACAGAGGTAGCACTCACAATTTTTCACAGTCGGGCCCTACTCATAATTCTTGATTTTCAATAGCAGTACTGAGGTTGCAGAGCCACAGTAGGCTAGTAATGTGCTCAACGAAAATGGCACTTGTATCCAGTACTTAAGTAAACTTTATAAATTGAGGCTGTCATTTAGTTAATGGCTTTGCATCTTAGATTACATACATTACAGAGAGATTGGTGATGACGTATTTTGTGTCTTCTTAGTATTTCTCCAAATGTGAGCTTTCTGTTTAGAAACTCTAAATTTGATGAATTACAAAACATCAATGGCAACTAAACATTCATCACAGGAAGACATAGCAACATAATGTTAAATTAACACAGAGTTACAACAAGATACGTTAAACTTTTTTTCTCCATTGTACATTGTATTAAAATCTCATCAGTTAAATTTGGTTATCTCCTATGGGAATTTATACTAGAAAACTTTCCACCTGTATTCAACCAAGCTATAAAAATTCAAGCCCTAGTTCTCTTAAAAGTGTCCCTGTTTATGGCTATATATATATTTATATATAATTATATGTTATAATATGTAGACATATATGTATTTTAGCTCTCTGAATAAAAGGAAAGTTTATCATTTTACAATAATTTAAAGATTATTTCTCTATTGAAGATATTTGACAGTTAGGTAATCATAACTTATATGAATATTTCAGCTTTAGGGACTCAAATTAAATTAGGTCTTGGAGACTGGCTTGTAGGATTGCACCTTTGATTGGCTTAGACAGACACCAACCAAATTTTTTAAGGAATCTACTTTAATCTATATCATTTGCTGTTCCAATTTTAGAATAGTTAATCTTAAGCTGCAAATCCAAAATTAATATGAAGACTAGGGAATTCTCTATGGTGTTGGGGATATTTTTAAAAATTTATATAAAATACTTTGGGTCAGTTTCACCAGGGCTAAAACAAAGTTATATTGTAAGAGTCAATACCCCATTTGTGTTTTTTTAAGAGCATTTGCTTGTCTCAGAGAAATCTCCCCAAGAACATATAATCTCTCATAACAGTCATGGTGCTTGAAATAAATAAAAGGCCTATGTGATCATCTGTTTTGACCTCTGAATGGATTTGGTTGGTCATGTCTCGACTGCAGGAGGTCTGATTCATGAGTCTGACCTAGTGCAACTGATTTCTGACAAGTAACAATTGCCCTGCCTCTCATAATTTATCTGTCAACTATCAAAACAGTTGTAAAATTTGCCTGTACCATGCCCATAGTATTAGTAGATTTTTCTTCTTTCATTCTAGTGTAGTGCACAATCATAAGCTGTCTTATTAAATGGATTAGAAAGTTGTGTATTAGCTGGTTAGCTATTACAATAGAACAAATCTGAGACTTACTGCTATATGATCAATAAATTCTTTCCCTCTTCCTTGAGAGAGTGAGCAACTGTCAGGGCACCATTCATACAATTGACTGGAAAACTGGATTAATTCTTCCATGGACAACAAAACAAACAAAGCTTCTTCTTGGAGAATCAACAAACATTTGCCGCACGACTGGCCAGGCAATTTGACTGATATAATTAGCACTCAAAATAATAGTAAAATTAGATTAAAACAATGTTCTGGAGAGATAACACACCTGTAGGGCTTTTGACTTGCATTTGGATGATCCGGGACAGACTCGGGTTCACCGGCATCCTATGTGGTTCCCTGAGCCAGCCAGAAGCGATTCCTGAGCTCAGAGCTAGGAGCAACTCTGGAGTGTCACCCAATGTGGCTCAAAAAACAAATAAATAAATAAATAAATAAAAAGATATATTTAGCACTCATACCTATAGCATTCTCCAAACATGTGTAACTACCCAGAATACCTTCTTTAATTTTTTCACTTCCAGAGGCATATATTTATCAATATTCTATGTACTACTAAATAAGAATATTGAATAATCTAATGGTTGCTTCTACTTAGTAGTGAACAACTTTGACATCCTAATTAATATTCTAAATAAGACATGAGTCAAAGAACTTTATTAATCACAGCACAGCAACCAACATAAAAATAATCGGATTTATTATAAATTTCTGAGTCTAAGTGTTCACAGACCTAGATGTGAACAGGCACATGCAGTGAGCTCCATTAACTTTGAATTTAATAATCCAAATCTGTTTTAATGGAAAAATTTAGATATGTCCATTTTCTTCATACTATTTTTTAAAATTCTTCCTTGTGGTGCTTGGAATGAGTCCTATCATCACACTGGAAGACAAGCACTTCACTATTTTGTTATAATGTGAGTCACCATTCAATTTATTATTACATTAAATTTATTATATTAGTAAGCAAACTAATCACTTTCTCTGAAGAGAGAGATACTATCTCTGCCTTACAAGGTGCTTCAATAAAAAGAACATTTTAAAAGACAAATTAGAGTGAGAGTAGAACAAGTAGGGATCTTGCCATGTGTGTAGCAGATCTGGGTTCAGTTTTTTAGTTTCATGTATGTTCCCTGAGCACAGAGCCAGAAAGAAGCCCTAGATTTGTTCTGCTGTGACCAAAACAACAGCAGCAACAGTAACAACAACAACAACAACAGCAGCAGAAGCAGCAATAACAAAGAAGATAGACTAGACCAACGAAGTTGCTTCCTAGTATGGTAATTTTCTAGTTTTCCTAGAGTTTTAGTTTTCCTCTATACACTAAAAGCTTAGTGTTTTCATGGGAACTATTTTTCCTTAATATATTTTCCCCTAAATTTTAGGAACTATTTTAATTAGTGAAATATTTAGATTTATTTTGTAAGCTCAGTATGTTTAGAATGTGGGAAGGTACTTTATTCTAGACTGCAATTAAATATAGGCTGTATTAAAACTAAATAAAGGGGATATTATTCAGTTTATAAGCAAATGGTTAATTACACCGCATAAGATTCAGTATATGCTATTTCCTCTCAAATATGAGAATGGCATTATAAAATAAAGTACAGTAGTGAGAAATCTACCTCATATTTCATTAGTTGATTACTTTTTTAAAAACGGATATAGAATTTCAATTCAATAACTCTAAGATATGTTGTTTCAGCTTTTTACTTAATAGGTTCAGGCTGCTGCTATATAAAATGTTTAAACAAAGAAATGATGGAAAACCAGGGTTTTGGTTCAAAATTAGAGTAAATATTAGGATATCTATAGCAGAATGTATTAATTGTTCATACTGATTTACTAATGCATTCCAATTGGATGTACTTAAACTAATTCTAGTACAGTCAAAGGAAAAATGAGAAGTAGAAAATACACACATATTTCTGGCTACTATGGGTAGATAATTATTTCTAAAATAAATGACCAAGGCAAATTTTCCCTCATATGCTAAAATTATATTGTAACAGAGAGTTTTTCAAAAATCCTTAATTGTTAATAACCACTAAAGATCTGTCAAAATACTCATGAGTTCCCATTTACAAGATAAATAAGGTGCCAGACAATTTTGGTTAGTTTTCTTTTTGTTGAAATTAGAATATTTCTAAGGTGCATCTCTATCTTTAAAAATACATAAATAATATGCATTTTAATGATGAAAATCAGTGTTTATTTATATGGAAAAATTAAATTTTTATAGCATAAACAATTTGTTTCTTTTCAGAATGCAGGTAACATGAAAGATGATGCTAAAGATGTAACTTTAAAGATGCAAGAACATAAAGTCATGCTATTTGTTGTAATTTTAAATGTTTTTGTCATCAATAACTTCTAGTTCCTTGTCAATAAAGGGATAAAAGGTTAAAAGTTCTTTTGTAAAATCTATTTAGATCACCCAAGGATTTCTTGAGTCTCATGAAGAAAAACTATTCAAACCTATGTCTAGATTGTACAGGTGATTTTATCTGTCAGAATTTTAACACTTTTTCTTGTTTCCCTCACTTTAATTGTTCACTTTCAGAGTCTTTGGCAAATGAACTATAGTCAAGGCCAGCCATGAACCAGAGCAATACCAACATGTTTGTGATGCCTTATCAGCCGGCTTTCTGCAAAGCTCTAATAAGAAGAAAAGGTGATATTGATCTGTTAATAATTAATAGCACCCTGTGCAAATTAAGCACTTCTGTCACAGGACTTCATCAGTAAGGTCACAGTACAAAAGGGGTTGCAGGTTCTATAAGCACTAGTGGGTATTTGCATATGTCAGAATAGACCAAGCATGCTAACAGCACAAACACTTCACATCTGCTTCTGTTTACTCCCCAGCTAACACCCAAAGTACAGAAGTCCTGTGTTAATTGCTCAGTTACATACTGACTGTTGATGTGTTCTCCACTGAGCTTTTCATAAGTGCACTGTTGCAAATAAACTGCTAATGACTTTGCTTATTCCACTCACCCTTTTAAGGAAATCTACAACATACACTGATTAATGATTCCTCTATTTAGCAGTGAGTCTTGTGACTGGGTTTGCATAGAGGCAGTATCAATTAAGTAGCAATTATCTGCAAGGTGGAAAAAAAGAAGGAAGATATAAATAAGTAATGAATGTGATGCTAAAAATCTCTCAGAACAACTACAATTGAACTCTGATGCAAGGGCACCGACTAGAGTATTTTCTCCATCACTTCTGATGCTTAAACCTCATGAAGTTTCCATGTTAGCCAGATGAGCTGAACGTCGAAGTATATTTTTTAATTTAATTTTCAGGGTGAATATTATTTTGAAAGAGAAAGAGACAAGAAAATACAGTGAAATAGTACTTAATCATTAAGAGGGCATTTTATCCCTCCACCAAATAGTTTGAAGATATAAATGGGTTTTATCAAAGGACTTGAGTGAAATATATCAGTTTTGTCTCATTTGTTAGTAATAGATACTCTACAATCTTGGCTAAAAGTAATAAAAAGTTGGAGATAGCTGGTGATCAGAATATGCAAAATATCCAATTGGTAACAAATTTTCTAAAAGTCTAGTTTTCTTTATAATCTCAGTTTGTAACAGACACATTGAGGAAAGAGATGATGTATGGTATTATGTACACAGAGCAAATGACTGGGATCATTTGGCTTTGGTCCTTGTCAACCAAGATGTTTTGTTCTCATTCTCTTTCATCACTAACAATGGACTAGGCAGAATGTGAATTAGAGCAGAGCACCAGATGTTTTAAGGTTTCCCTAGAGAGTATAGAGACCAGTGAATTCTGTGATAGATTCCCCCCACCCAGACCTAAATGAGATGCTTTGGTCAGAAGTTTGCTTTTCCTTTTTATTCTTAACTATAGGGATACAATTTTACTCAGTCTATTATGAAGTCGCTTGGCTTGATTAAACAACAACAACATCAAACAAACAAACTAAAAACAACCAATAAAAAGTACTTAGAAAAGTTAAATAAATAGACAAATATTTGCCTATTATAAAGGACATGCAATATGGGACCAGAGATACAGCACAGCTAGTAGATTGCCTTGCATGTGCCTACCCTGAGTTTGATCCCCACCATCTTATTTATTTTCCTGAGCCTGCCAATAGTGATTTCTGAATGCTCTGAATGCAGAGTCAGGAGTAATCTCTGAACACCCTCAGATGTAGCACCCCTCAAATAAAAAAAAGAAAGAAGACATGCAATATAACAGAAGCTTAGAGAAAATGAATTTTTGTTTTAGAGGACCAAACTCAGCAGTGTGCTCAGGGCTTCTTACTTCCAACTCAGCACTTGGGAGTTGGGACATTTCTAGTAGTGTTCAGGAGAAGTATAAGGTGCCAGAAATCAAATCCAGTGATCCTGCAGCCAAAGCATAAACTAATGTTTAGAGCTGTCTCCCCAACCTCAATAGAATTCAATCTAGAAAGCTGCTTACACTACTGTGCTGCTTTACTTCATGTGTTACATTGAGAAGTATGAAGGAAGGACACCATGTTCATTTTTTGTCAAGAATTCCTGTTTTGACACCAACTCTTGCATTTTATTTATTTATTTATTTATTTATTTATTTATTTATTTATTTATTTGGTTTTTGGGTCACACCTGGCAGTGCTCAGGAGTTACTCCTGGCTCTACACTCAGAAATTGCTCCTGGAAAGCTCATGGGACCATATACGATGCCAGGATTCGAACCACTGTCCTTCTGCATGCAAGGCAAATGCCCTACTTTCATGCTATCTCTCCGTCCCCCAACTCTTTTATCTGTCAAGACTTTCTGGGTGAGTTCTTATTAGGTCTTAGTCTTAATAAGTGAATAAATATGACAGAAATACCAGAGGCATATTTCTGACCACTGTAGGACTTCCTCACATGGGAAATGTTCTAGAAATTGCACATTGGCTTGGCTGGGAATTCTCAGATGCTTTGCAAATAGTTCAACCTATTCCACCCTCCTTTCTTCCGCATTTCCACAGTTGTCAGAAGGGCATTACTGCTCAAAGCTTTCCCCCTCCTCTTCTTCTGTTTCTTTTCCACCTAAAATATTTTCATTTGTTTTTTAAAAGGTTGAAGATGTAGTAAAATGGGTATTTGTTCTTTGGATCTGTCCAACCCTGTCCAAAATTTGGTATTGAGTCCCACAAAGAGGGATCAATGAGTTCAGATCCAGGAAGCATTTGGAGGTAAAAAAAAAAAAAAGGTCTTTTGACACCCCCTCCCCAGTGTAATTTTAAAAATTAGAATAGGACCAGAGAGAGTGCAGCAGGTAATTTCCTTCCATTCAATTATCTCTGTTCATTCTCAAGCACCACATATATAGTTCTCTGAGACTCAGGAGTTATTTGATATCTGAGCCAGGAATAAGGCCCGAACACCATCAGATGTGAATCTTCAAAAAAAAAAAAAAAGAGTAAAAGTTAAGTATCATAGATAAATTTATTCACCATGTCTGAACCTAGCCAGTTCATAGACTCACTGTTATTGAAAGATATGTAAATCAAGATGTTAAAAATTATGAATACACTGATCATGAAACTGAAATTTGGCAATCTTAGCAGATAGGATGGACCTGCCCTGCTGAAGACATACCTACTACATCCATCACCCACAATCTTAGCTTCACCAATGGTCCTGATTCACCACTCAACTATGCTCTTTGCAGAGACACCAATCTGTACCAAAAGTCTAAGTATTTTGGTATATTGACTGATATCATCAGGACTTGATAGGCGTGGGTGAGGGACAACTCCTCCCTACCTTCTTGTGCTTCTGAAAGACCTAGCAGTCAAAACTACACCCCCACCAAAGCCACAGTATCAGCAATAGTGTTTGGAATTCCTGGACTATGTGGCTAAAAATGTGGCTGTACAATAACTCGACTTTTTTTTTACTGTCATCTCCATAGGAGCAAACCAATTTCCATGCCAATGTTTATAGAAACAAACCAATATTTAGAAATGAATTAAGTAGCAAAATGGTCAACTAACAAGAACTTAATAAACATTCTGACAATGACTTAATGACCTCATTGGAGGTATAATAATTTTCATAAGTGTTCTTGTCACTGTACTTTTATTCCTTTCTTCCTTTTATCCTTTTTAGCCTTTTCTTTATTTTTTAAATATTTTTGTCCCACTTAGATGAAACAAATGTATTATGCTCAACTATTTCAATTATGTTATGCATGATCTATAAATATAATAAATTAAAAATTTAAAAATTAGACATTGTGATTTACAATACTGCTAACAATAGTTGTAAGTATACTGTGTTCTCACTTGGAACCCACCTCCTATTCTAGCTGTTCCTTCCAAAAATGGTCCCTTTAACAATAATCCAAATTATTTTTTCTTCCCCATCCTCCTCATTATCAAACATATTTTTTGTTTCATTATTATAGTCTGGGACATGTTAACATGTTGATGTTATTATTAACCAAGAAAATGACTTATATTTATGTGAGATCATGTATAGGCTTCATTTATCCTACTTTTGATATGTGTTTACATGTCAACAAAGATATTGACTATTTTGATATTTCTAAATACTTCACTTCTATACCACCAAAATCTTTGTGTCTTTTGATCAATGTATCTTAGTTACCATAATCTAGTCTGCTTCCTCTTTCATCCATCCTTCCTCCTCCTCCAACATTCTCCCTTTTCTTTGACAATCTTATTTCTATAATTAAGAACCAAAGTTTGGCCACATAGACATTCCCATACCTTTGTTATCACAAATAGGTGAAATATTTGCCCTTCTCCTTCTAACTTAACTTCACTTACTATGACAACCCCCCTTTACTTAACATGATACCCTTCAGTTTCATTTAAGTTTCAGCAAAATATATAATTTCATCCTCCCTTGTGGCTGTATAGTATTCCTGTGTTCACAACTTCTTAACCCACTCATTCGTTAATAAAAGTTTAAGTTATTTCCATATTATGCCTACTATTCCAAGAAATTTAATGAACCTAGTTGAGCAAAAATCTTTTACATATTTCTTTATCTTTCACAAATATACCTCCATATTTACTCTAGGCTCAGTCTGATTTAAGTGCATTGTTTTCTTGCAAATGTAATGTTTTTATTACATTTCAGCAATTGCAGTCACATTCCCTTATCTAAATCCTTCTGAGTCAAATTTACTCCTGAGTTTAGAATTCAGTGAAACCTAAACACATACCAAAAGTAGGATAAATAAAGGCTATACATGATCTCACATAAGTATAAGTCATTTTCTTGTTTAATAATAACATCAAAATCAAGTTGAAAATAGTCTAAATTACATAAGTAGTTCTAGATTTTCAAATCTTTATGTATGACATTCAAAATTTTAATCAAGTAAAATAGACCTATTTATTATTTAATACTGTTAATAACTTACTTTATTTTATTTTTTGTTAAGATACTACGATTTACAATTTATTCATAGCCACATTTTAGACATTATTGTGTTCTAGCAGTAGTTCATCACCAGTGCTAACAACCCTTTACCAGTGACCTCCCCCACTAACCTCCAGTATGCAACTTGATAGAACTTTTTTTTTTTTATAATTTTTATTGAAACCAATGTGAATTACAAGTCTTTCACAATTGTATTTTAGGTACATAATGACAGTGAATTAGTGCCATTCCCAACCAGTGTTAACCTCTTTCCGCCCTAATTCCCAGCATACATTCAGGGGGACTGCTAGCTGTACAGGTCCCTTTTGTCTATAGCTTGTTGTAGTTTGAAGACAGACACATTTTTAAGTTTATGTTTTGTATTTCTTTCTTTTATTGCTATTAACTCTGTGGTTTGGAAATATAGCTATACCACTCTACTTTTAGATGCATAATTTCTTTCTGCCAAGCTAGTGATTCCCAAGTTGGACCATTAATAAGGTTCTTCTGGGAGCAGTTTTGAAATACTAATCTTTTATAGCTAGGTTTAGTGTAAGATTAGGACAACATTTTTAATGAACTGGACAATGCTTACCTTCTCTTACAATTTTTACATTGTAAATCCTGGAACTCAACATGCTAAAATACTATTCTAGACCTAGATATTATTTTTCACTATGGTCTACAACTAAATTCCTGATTTGATCTTCCATGTTCTGAGGCTTTTTGTTTGTATATGTAGAATCCATTGATCAGATTACTATTCCTCTTCCTTTCACATTCAGTGTGTTCATTGCCAAGTCATAAACTATCCACTTCCCACTGGGATTTTCAATAATAACTAGTGAGAGATGTTTGTCATGGAAGGGCAAGAGTTAAATTTTAGAACTGAAATAAACTTTGAGTAGTTTTCACTTATCTTTTAGTATTAGTCTCACCAGAGTTTCAGCTTTGAGTTTATAAAAAATTTTTAAGGAGTCCAATTCCATTTATGGTTTGAGTTAAAGGTTGAAAACTGCAGATAAACTCTAATGGATAGTGAATCCACAACAGGTGTAATAGAACAACTAGCACAAAAATGAATCTGGAATTGTACTCTTAACTCATACTACTTTCAGTTTAGTTCTTTTGCAGTCAATCTTTTTTCACTAGATTTAAAAAGTTGTATTTGTGAAATCCCTTTCCCTTTACAATGATATTTCTTGTTTCTGTTTTAAGTTGATTTTCTTGAAACTGAAGACTAATTAGAAACTGAAAAGGGATATATGAAGAGAACAGAGAGGAAAAATACAAAAATTAATGTTAAGAATCAAGTTATTTATTTGCTTAATGTGCTTTCAGAAAAAAATGAGAGAAAAAAATGTTTGCTACTCTTTGAATAGTAAAGTCCTCTGCTAAAAACAGATTGGATTGTTATTAATATTAATAAGGGGAAACACATGAAAAACTAGATCCAAAGAAAATTTCCTTTGAAATTATATGTATACTGCTATATTTTCAGCTTTATGTTTATCAAATGCTTAATGTAACATTCTGTCGGGATTTAACTGGAATTAGAGGTTAAAGGTGGTGCCTATTCTTGGATAAACAATATTAAGAAAAATATAAGAAAATAATCATTTAGTGCCAATACAGACAGAGAGGCCATGGTATAGAAGACAAGTTTATATATTTTAATTAGTAAAATACACACCTGTTGAGATATTTATATACTTATAAATGCTTCTTTAGAGTAAGGCCTAATATCATACAGAAGTCTGTCTTCTTTCTCAGTGATATAGGTTTAGTAGGTGGGAAAGCTTAGAAAACATTGCAGTTGATTGTGACCTGTGTGGTTAGGTATTTCCTGTAAAGAGTGTAAGCATGCCTACTTTGTTATTCTAGTGCCTGCCCTTGAATTCTCCATCTCAAACAGCAATATATATATAGTCAAAAGCTGTATGAAAATCCTGTGTTTCAGTTGTGCTACCAAGGATATACAACAGGATGTTAAAATTCTAACTCTGTTTTGGCAAATGCCCCAACATAATATCTGCCAACTACTCCACTTCTAAAGTTAGACCACCTAGGTAGAACTTAGCTGAAGAACTGAAGGATATAAAGAAGGAACTCATAGTTTCTTTCAAACTTCAGGTAAGAACTAGAGCAGCCAATGGGGAATAATGAAGTGCTCTAACATAATTTTCTACAAACTTTAAATGGCATTTAATTTTAAATTGTCTGACTATTTAAATTATTGAATGAGCTTTTGTGACTGAAAGTGATCAGAAGATTTTGTAAAATTATTTTTATTCATCAAAAAGTCGGGGTTTCCTCTTTATTTCTTCCAACTATAATGATTTGGCTGGGATTTTATTTTAATTTTTTCTTCTGTACACTAAAAGCTAGGATGTAAATTAGGAAAAAAGAAGCCATATGAAGAAAGATTTTGATTTTTTTGTTTGCTTGTTTTATAGAGATAAATTATACTTATTTTTTGAACTCCAACATATCCTAAGGTAAGTTATTTTCTTCCAATTTTATTAAATCTTTCCTTTTTGGTTTGTATTAAACACTATATTACGTTAGTGCCGGTTGGAAATTTATTATAACTATATTTCACTTTAAGTTATTGGAATGATAGTGTGTATTATCTACTATAGGGCCTATAAACTTCCCAATTTCAATTCCTATTATGACTTTGTTTTTGTTGTTTTATGTAAAATAAAATCCCTATGGTGTGCAATCACCACATATACCATATCTCCAACTCCAGACATCAGTACAAAACTCACCAGGAGATAAAGGATGGAATAAGATCCAGGTGGACTTTTATATATCAAAGGAAAAACTTTATGGGAAAGAGGAAGATGAGGGAAAGCCTTTCCTTTGGGTTAATATTTGGATGTTATCTTAGAGTTTTGCTTGTTTTGGGGAAGTGGACAGGGTATATATCTGACTCTGAACTCTGACTCTGCACTCAGAAATCATTCCTGACAATCTTGGGACCATATGGGATTCCAGGGTTTAAATCCAGTTCAGTTGTGTACTAGGCAAGCTCCTTACCATCCATAGCAGGGGTCCTCAAAGTTTTTAAACCGGGGGCCAGTTCACTGTCCTTCAGACTGTTGGAGGGCCAGGTTATAGTAAAAACAAAAATTATGAACAAATTTCTATGCACACTGCATATATCTTATTTAGAAGTGAAGAAACAAAATGGGAATAAATACAATATGTGGCCCACGGGTCATAGTTTGAAGACCCCTGATCCATAGTATCTCTCCAGGCCCCTAGAATGAATTTTCTTTAATTGAAAGTGTCAACCAATTATTAAAATAATGTAAGACTAAATACAAAGGAGATTAAAATTTCAGAAAGAATAAACAATTAAATAATAAAATGATACCTTTCCCCCCAAAACATGTGTCTAGCACTTAACATAAATTCTTACTTGTTTATCAATTTATTTAACCAGAAATAGGCCAAGATACACAAAGCAATCCCATGCCATTACTATGTGAACTCTTGCTTACAAATTACAGTGCATTTTGGCAAAATAAGTACAGAAATCATTAAATTTTATCTCCAGGGGAAATATATTTGAGGAAGTCTTTTTAATTACATTAGCATTGTTTTCCTTTCTATTATCAGAGTTATTGATTTCACACTGAGATACTTATTAAATGATAGGACTATTAAAATTTTAAGATGCTTTTAAAATGTTATTCAAAAATATTAGTCTTACATGCAAATATAAGCAGGTATTGAGCTATTGATTATAGATATTGTTAACAGCTCTGGTCATATGTCATATGTTAGTAATATATGTGTTTCCTGATATGTTTATTTTACTGTATGGTAGGAAAAATATGAAAGTTAATATATAGAATTATACATGTAAAAATAGATAAAAGATAAAATAAAAATGACCAAAGAAAAAGTAATTTTCTATAGTAGAAGGCAAAGAATATTTTCTTCTACTGAATTTTGAAGGAATAGAACATGCAAAACATTTGTGGTGGGAATGTTGCACTGGTTGAAGGGTTTTTTTTTCTATAACTGAAACCCAAATATAAACATGCTTGTAATCATGGTGCTGAAATAAAGGAATTAATTTTAAAGGAAAGAACATACAAGTGCTTGAAACACAAAGCAGTGTGGACAATCAAGGAAAATATGACTCATAAAAAAATGGAAACTTTGGGAGTGCCATTTAATCCAGACTTTATGGAAAACAACATGGAGATTCCTCAAAAAACTGGAAATTGAGCTCCCATAGGATCGAGCTATAGCACTCCTAAGTATATACCCTAGGAACACAAAAATACAATATAAAACCCCTTCCTCACACATATATTCATCGCAGGGCTATTTATAATAGCCAGACTCTGGAAACAACCAAGATGCCTTTTATTTATTTTTGGGGGGGGGTTGTGTCTATTTTTTTTAATTTTTTTTTATTTTTAATTATGAGACCAAGGATGCAAAGAAAGAGGACAAGGTAAAGTTACAGTGGAAGGACAATCACCCATAACATAATTCTCAGAAGTCCCCTTGCTGATATCTTAACTTTTTGAAATTTCAGCCAAAGAACATTAAGATAAATAAGACAGAATTCATGTACAATTACTTTGTCCCTCAAGTCCCCAGATTGTAACACATTATAATATTTCTTAACAGCACACAAGGCAATCTAAAGCCATAAAACTTATGTAACTCCTTAAACATTACAGGCATAGTATATTTTTACATTTCCATATACATGCATATTAGCTTAAGTTAACTTCAAGTTTTAAGTGGGTTCTTTTTAAGGATTAGAGTCACAGGAGCACAGTAAAATTGGTGTTAGAGTGGCAATTGTTGTTTGCATAGGCCCACCAAAATATGAGGGACATGGAAAGAAATAACCTTGGCCTAAATACAAAGAGACCCTACCCCTGAAGTTTCCTGGCACAAGACCAACTCTAGGCTCCAGGCAAGCTAGATAGTCCAATCCAAGACATTGTCTGTAGTGCCAACACACTTTTATTTTTCACACAGTCTCTATTGTTGGTATCATGTTTCTGTATTAAAGATCCTGGAATCTGCATATCCTACATTGAAGTCAGGATGTGGAGCGTCCTCTCGTTTCACCTCACAATCAAAGGGAGCCTTGTCCTGTAAGCAGGTTGTTGTTGTTGTTAAGCAGGGAGCCCTGTCCTGTAAGCAGGTCGTTGTTGTTGTTAAGTCTTCTCAGTGTCAAGGGAAGTCTCTTTTGAGCAGGTCCATGTCTGAGCAGTGTAGGGTCTTCCGTGGTAGAGGATTGCTTCCAGGTGATGTTATAGACCAGTCTGGATGTTTTGTGGATGGCTTCCCTGGTTCAGGGGTGAATGGAAAATGCCCTTTCTTCTGAGGTTTGTGCCAGGTCGTTATGTCAATGTTCAGGGTGTAAGGTCTCTTTGCACTACAAGATTTGTGTGTTCCAATCTCTATTAGATAGGACAAGATGCCTTTTAATGGGTGAATGGCTAAAGAGACTGCGGCACATATACACAATGGAATATTATGCAGCTGTCAGGAGAGATGAAGTCATTAAGTTTTCTTAAACATGGATGTACATGGAATCTATTATGCTGAGTGAAATAAGTTAGAGGGAGAGAAAAAGAATAGTCTCACTAATATATGGGTTTTAAGAAAAATAAAAGACATTACTGTAAAAAAAAAGAAAGAAAATGAGAACTTTAAATAGAGGAGTAGAAAGTTCAGGTGATTCAAGAACAAAACAGGATGGGCAATCAGTTGAGGACTTCATTTTTAAAGCAGTATGGAAGTCAGTTGAGGACTTTAGCTAATGATAACCTAATTGATCTGTCTTTAAAAAGAACTCAACTGATACAAAGGAAAACACAAAAATGAAATTAAAGAGACTACAAATAGAATAAAACTATTTTTAAGGGCAGATGAAACAGAGAGAGAAGATGATGAAGAGAGACATTTAGGAGGTAGAAAACCAAGGAAGAGAAAGAGGAAGAAAAGGATTAGAAAGGAATGAAGGGAAGAGTATGCATAACAAAAAGATAAGCTATCCCAAAGCAATTAGAAAAATGAGTTTTGAAAAATTTTCCAAATATTGTGAAATATTTTTATTATTGTGAAGCTATTATTCTTCTGGTTATTGGTGTACACCTGACTGACCTCATGGCTTATTCCTAACATTGCACTTACACATCACTGTGGGTTCCTTTTGGGGTGCCAGGGATGAATCTAGGTTAGCTGCAAGCAAAGTACCCGGCACACTGTAGTTACTATACAGTCCCAATCTTATTGTTATTACTATTGATATTGTTAAAAGTTCTGTTTCTCTATTTCTTGCTTCCAGAAGTTCCATCCTTTTCTCTGAGCCAATAAATAAGTTATTTTATTTGTAAAATATTTGTAAAAATTTATTGTAATAATAGATTTTAAAGATTATACAGTGAAAAATTTATCCTGGTTGGCCTATTATCAAATAATTTTAAAGTTCTTTTCTGACAATTCCAACATTCAGAAGTGTTCCTTATGTTGACTTCAGTACTTCTTGGAAATCTTTATTTTTTTCTCCTTTGTATACTATTTTTTATAATTATAATTTTAGACTTTGTGTATAAAATCATGGTAAATAATATATTTTATAAATGTGTTTATCATCCCTTTTTTAAAATAATTTTTATTTTGACCAAAGTGGATTACAAATCTTTCACAGTAATATTTTAGGTACATAGTGATATTGAATCAGGGGCATTCCCACCACCAATGTTGTCCTCCCTCCACCCCTATTCCCAGTATACAGCCCATATTCTCCTTCTTTGCCCCCTGGGCTGTTAGTATTTTTTAACTTTTTTTTTTTGGGGGGTGCCACACCCGGCAGTGCTCAGGGGTTACTCCTGGCTGTCTGCTCAGAAATAGCTCCTGGCAGGCACGGGGGCCCATATGGGACACGGGGATTCGAACCAACCACCTTTGATCCTGAATCGGCTGCTTGCAAGGCAAACACCGCTGTGCTATCTCTCCAGGCCCATTTATTAACATTTTTAACTTTTGATCATCACCTCTCTTAATGTGGGCCTAAATCAATGGATTCTCTGTACAAGCTTTATATTAGTTCAATAGTTAATATCTATACTGTGCTTAGTATACTGTGTCTGCTCTACATTCAACTTTCAGGATGGCCTACATATCAATGTACCCATCTCTCTTATCCTTGCCTCTCCCAAAGTCATAGATTGGTCTTACTTGTTATTCAGGCAGCATAGGTATGGTTCTGGAATAAGACACAATTTTTGTTTTTTATCCTTACTTTTAGATAAGCTATGTCTTTCCATCTTTGACTCCTCCTTCTCCAGTAGTAGCAGACAGCTACAGCTGTCTCTGCTCTAGTTCATTCACACTACTATAACCGAACACCATAAACTGAGTGTTTTATAAACAACTATATTTACTTCTTACTCTGGAGCCTTGGAAGCCAAAGATTAAGTCTGCTGATTGAGTGTCTGGCCAGGAATTACTTATTTCACAGATGCTGTCTTTTTGTTGTTTTCTCACATGAAGTAAGGGATACCCCTTCAAAGTACTCTTTGAGGTCTCTTTTATAAAGGCGCTATCCTTGTAATCAAATTATCTCTATAAAGTCGCACTTTCAAATACTAACACATTAAGAATTAAGATTTCATTTATTTATATTATTGCCTCTCTCCTCACTCCTAAGAGATTCTAAGGAATGGTATATTTCCTTCATCTTATCTGTGGCAACCTCGCTATGTTTTCTATTGGGGAATTTGGCAACCACAAGTTAACTGCTCCTCTTCAATAGACGTTTAATTTTATCAGTATAGGATCTGGGCATGAATTTCATATTCTTCTACCAGCAGCAAATGCTCTTTCCTTGAAAGAGTGCAAGATGGCTAGCCTGGAGCTAGAATCAGATTTTTCTCTCCTCTTTTCCTACTTGATAGCTAATATTTCTTAAATGGGTCACCAAGAAATTTTCCTACTTCTGGTGAGAAGTAGATGACTGAATTTTTATGTATTATAGTATATACCACTTGTATGTGACATCTACAAGTCTGAACCTAGTGAATTGGTATGCATTTTGTATTTTTTCACATTCTACACACATTATGTGGTGTGAGGTAACTATGTGTAGTTATCTAAAATAATGTGCTTTCTTTTGAACTTTCTTACATATGATATCCCCCCTTTTCAACTGAGCTAATTGCAGCAAGTCTCCAGTATTTCTTCTGTAACTCTAAATTTTGAATTAGTTTTGGGTTTTTAGTTCTACTTATTAAGTTCTATTTCAGTTATGTCTAAGTCCTTTTGACATAGTTCAAAAAAGTAAGTGTTAATTCAAGCTGCTTTAGTTTTTCCAGTAATTTGGAATCTATCTGGATACCTACAAACTACAGTGCTTACTTAATTCCTTTATACTTGTTGATCACTCATTCTCCTTCTGTTACTTATGCTGCTATTCATTAAGTTATAATAAAAAAAGTAATGGGAAGTAGAAAAAGGAAAGGGAAAGCTCTTCTTTTATACTAGCAGTATTCCCAATATTGGCAGAGTCTAACACACATATTGGCAGAGCCTAACAGAGCACAGCACAAAGCTGAAATACAAAGTTTTACTTTTCAGAGAACCAGTACTGGTACCTGAAAGCCGAAGATTAAACGAACAATGAGGTTTGGTCAGAAGAAAATAATTTAGAAGCAAAGTAAACAAAAAAAAATAGTAAGGCCTTGCTCTATGTTTGAAGGAGAGGCTAATTTCAGTGGTAAATGAGTGACAAGATATTTGCACACAGCATTTCAAACTGAACATGGAGTAGTCCTTTCAGAGGAACCATCTGGACTGGAGAATACCTGAGGCATACCTCTTGGTGATTGGAGAGATATAGTTCTTTAATTCATTTCCAAATTCTAAAAATAAACTAAAGGTTGAGTAGTAAGAAATATGCTCCCTCAAATGCCATGAAAACTTTTGGCAGGCAAGTAGCTAGCTCATTCTGAGATGCATATAAGGTCTTTGGCACATAGTGGTCTTAGCAGGAAGAAAAGACTGTACAATTGAAAGAATTGTGCATTGGATTACCAGGTATTTGGACTTAAGTTTTAAAAGTTTCTTCAAGAAAGGGGTAGCAGTAGGGCTTTTGTCTTACACACAGCTGACCTAGGGCAGACTGCAGTTTGTTCCCCCAGCATCCCATATGGTCCCCCAAGCCAGGATCAATTTCTGAGTGCATAGTCAGGAGTAACTCCTGAGTGTCATCGGATGTGACCCAAAAACAAACAAAAAATGGGGAGATTACATCTAAAGCCAAAAAAAAAATGAACTCAAAATATTTTTAAATCTTTGATTAAATTGATAAAAGTTGGGAACACTGATCTAGTGGTGACATATTGGATAAGAAAAAAGAGTCTCCCATGGCAGAAAGGCCAATTAAACAAATAAACCTGTCATCCTATGATTGCAACAAAGGACTAGAAATACAAAAATTACATCAAACCAGAGGGAAAATAAAGGAGAGTAAAATTTTACAGCCAGTTGTTAATATGTCCATCTTTATTTGCTAGAGGAATGTGCTTACATACATATTTTCTCATCTATTCTTTCTAAGAGAAATGAAGAGAGAGAGATTTTATTAAAAGAGCCATAACATTAATAGAAAGAAAAACAGAGTTATAAATAGGAAGGACAGGGGAGATAGGCCCTCTCAAAGTGTAACTTAATGGAAAGAGTCCCATTGTAAAGATATGAGAGACAACCTGATAAAATATAAATGTGAGTGATATTGGCAGCCTCTGAATAGTGACATTGTCAAGTTCCATCTGGCAGCTAGCATAGTCACGAGACCCAAAGTCATCAGAGTCTGAAATTTAATAATAGCTGAGTCCAGAGGCTGTTACATGGTCAGAGAGATGTCCACACACTTCTGCTTGTGATAGTTGTTAAGGAGAAAGTTTCTAAAAATTCTACAGTCCTGTAGAAGGGATCACCTGATGGGAACAGGACAATTATAGTAACCTTAGAAAACTAAAGTGAGTTGGTAAAGATCACTGTGTATAAATGGAAGACAGAGATTTTCTCTAAAACTCTGATGCTAATCAACAAGTTTTATAAAGAATCTCTGGATTATAATGTCTCCTATTACCACTATTATTCCTGTCATTGCTAAGTTTCCTCCTAGACTCATTCAGGATCAAACTGGAGGATGATAGCCAATGATTTGTAAAATTATTAGGCTTTATACAATCAAGACTATTAAATATATTTGGAACTTTAGCATAAAATATTTTTTCAGAAATGCTATTATAAGTGTTTTAGAGTCCAGTAAGTTGTTAGACAAAATGAAAACATATCATTATTATTTGATTCTATATACAACTATATTTTACACCCAGTGAAAACTACTTGAAAAGAATGGTATGGATTTAGCAGAGAAAAGCAACTGGCCATAACTTGGAAAATAGTATTGGCCTCTTTCTTTTCATCTTAAATCACCCTGAGATGGCATTAAGTCTTCAAATATAAACTGTCTGTTTATAAATCTGGTTGCAAACTCTACGATTTTGTTATGAATTTTGCATCGAATGTACCATTTCTTATCAATATCTGTCAAGGATAAAAGGCAAAGTGAGGATTAAAGAGTTCCTTAATGGATAGGATTATCACTGGTGATAGTTTTACTTTCAGATTTTCTACATATAACATTATATATAGGAGAAAATGTAATGCCACACGACTTTGAAGAATAAATTTGATAGAATTAAAGAAAAAAATCAAAGAAATGATGGGGAACTTATTGTTGATTGAAACATAGTGTCACTAAGAATTAAGAACCAACAAGTTATCTTAGTAAAAATCTAACAAAGATCAAAATGCTATTCTTTATTAAACTTAGCTATGTTTTAATTGAAGGCAGAATAATTATTTAATATTTGTATATATTGTGAAAATGATCATCACATTAAGGCTACTTAACAAATGAAAAACATCTAATGCAAAATTAATATTTTCTTATTTTATTTCTTCTGATGAGGTCTTTAAATTAACTTAAAGTTAATTCCAGTAGATTTCAATTATTCCAAATAGTATTATTACTATAGCCACCATGATATGCAGCATATCTATAAAGCTTCTTTATTTTGTACCTGAAATATATTTCTTTTTATCCCTTTACCCAATAGTCTCTGCTGGTAATACCTCCCCTCCTTCAGTAACTAAAATATTCTTTATTACTTAGTTTTAACTTTTGTTCATTTTTTATTTTTTAAAATCCACATACAAACAAGACAAATAAAGTCTCTGGTTACTACACACTTAACGATGCATAGCACTGGTTCATCATGTTGTTTTAAATGGTTAAAATTTATTGATTTTTATAGCTGAATTGCTTTCCATTGTGATGGTGCCATGAATCACAAAAAGAGTGCCACTGATTTTGCACTCGGCAATGTAGGGAGGTGGTAGGGACAAATTTCTTATCCTTATACAGTGCATACAAGCAAACACTTTACCAATGAGCCATATTCCAAATAATTACATTTTTGTCTATAATTTTGCATCTCAAGCAGTTTACAGGAGGCCCAGGTGTCTTCTAGCCCACTATTGTCCAACTGGACTGTAGTTCAATTCAAGGGCCCCCTGCATGTGGTGCTACTGAGTCCTATGGTTCTTCATGGTTTCTCCCAGGTCACTCTAGGACAGTTTTAGTATTCATAGGCCTTAAGGGTCACACCTGGAGTTGTTTTAGGGACTTCCAGGGCTACACTTTGGTGATGCTTAGGAGACCATGAGGTATCAGGGATGCCAGGCATGAACTTTAGCTACTGTGCAATTTTGTAGCCCAGCTTTTTTTCCTTAGGCTCTCTTGTTCAACTACCATTTTCATAGTACTCATTTAAAATATATTAATATTACTTATTTTAAATTCTCATTTTGAACATTCTTTTTAGGTTGTTGGGTTTTTTGCCTCATATCTTTCAGTGTTGGCATTTCTCAATAATTGTGATTCTTGATTGTGAACTAAACTGTTCACCAGAAACTTATATTTGTTACATATTTTGCAAGATGAAATTTCTTGTTAATAAGATCTGGTAAAGTATGTTTACAAATTTAATCTCCAATCTAGGTATATTTAAGGGTAAAAAGCCACATTTTGTTTCTTTGCAAAGTACAGAAACTTACCAGTGTACATTGTTTGATGTTTAAAACATACACATAGCTCTAGGTGTTTTGAAATCTTAGAACAGAATATAGTTTAGTTAGGAGCCCAGGTCATAAAAGGAAGGTAAACTTTTTACATGTCAAAGTAATTCCCTCTCTGACCTGGCCCTAGGTGTTTTTATTGATGTAAATTAAGAGATTAGCAAGAAGCCAGTTTCCCTATAACAAATTTCCTTTACCTAAAGGAGCAGGTTTCTAGCTTAGGGGCTCAGACTAACTTCCTAAGGTCTGGTTTTGAAAGAGATAAAGCTATATGAAAAGGGGTACAGAATTATACTAGTACAATTCAATATCTCAATGCTATCCTGGCCAAACCTTTTTGGAGTGTAGATTAGCTGGTATTCAAAGTGTCTAGGGAAGTCCCTGAAGCAAGGCAATCCTTTCTGTTACAGAACTGCTATGGCGTTCAAAGGACAAGGAGAGAAGACATTGGGTTTTTTTTTTTTTGTTTTGTTTTGTTTTTTTGTTTGTTTTTTTTTTTTGGTGCTGAGTATTACAGGTAAAAATAAATTTATTAGGTATTATATTGCCTGTAAAAAATCCTTATGTTAGGATGACAAAGGTTTTACTATATACACTCAGAAGGGAGTGTATTTATATACATAAATATATATATTTCTATATAATATATATTATATATTCATATATAATATACTATATATATTTATATATGTATATTTAAATGTTTGTAGTAAAGGAAGCAGAATGTCAGTTTTATCAACAGAATATCTCATTCAATTAGCCATACTGAGAGAGAAGACTCTGTGGGCCTATTGATGAAGAGATCTATCAGGAATCAACCAGGCATTCACAACTTGAGAGAAAACACTTCTCAGTGGGCCTGCTGGTAATATTTCCTCAGGAATTTTTGGATCAGCTACTTATGGTAAGGGTAATGAACATCCTAGTTGGGTCTACTGACTGAATCCCCTCTAGAAATATTGATTCCTATTATGTATAATGTTGTGACATAAGGGTGGGTCAGAGATAATACAGGGGGTTAAAGCATGTGTCTTGCTTGTGGCTGACCCTGGGTAAAAAATCAGAGAAATCATATATGTCCCCAGATCACTAGGCAAGGAATGACCCATGATTCAAGGGAACCAAGAATAAACATTTCCTCAAAAACACTTAAAAATATATTACCAGTTATGTAAGTTCTAGATAGAATCATCTACTCCAAGCACCTAAAAGTACTAACTCAAAAATATATGCACACACCCTACATACATTGCAACAATATTTACAATATTCAAAACAATGGAGACAAATCAATTGCCCAATGATAGATTAAATGCATATTGTAAGTTTGAGAATTTTATATACAATAAAATAATATTCCCTCTACTATAGAAAAAATTAAACCTTGCCTTTTTCGATGTTAAATTTTCCAACCATAGCTGAAACCAGAGGGTATCATGACAAATAAAATAAATCAAAAGAAGATAGACAAATACTGATGATCTAAGTACCACATAAAGAAAATAGACAAGGGAATTGACGATTCCAATTAAAAATTAATTTGAATTTATATAGACTAATACCAAATAGGAATCAATCATCACAAAGTAACTGATTTACTGGCCTGAAATTTCTTTACCATTCCCTTAAGTTTTGTTGGAGCAAAGTAATAAGAAATTACAATTTCAAGGGGGCAGGGTGGGGTGTGAGTTGGAGTCCTGGGGATATTTGTTGAGGGTAGGTCATACTGGGTGGTGGGGATTGTTGCCTGAAACAACTCAGAATAAAACAACTGATAAAATAAATTTTTAAAATATTCTGCAGACTCTGCCAACAAAAATTAGATTTATGTAAGGAATGATAGGTAGGAGGTTGTAAGGAAAAACTTTATGGAATTTGGTGGAGGGTTATTGGCAATACAAGTGTGGGTAACATTACACCCCTAAAACACATAGATATTTTATACATATGTAAATATTAAAATTCAATAAAGCTAATTTTATCCTAATATGTTAGTAATTTAAAGAGAAGCTTTTTTTTATGCTTAGAAAGCTAAAAATTTTTTCTTGACTGCTAAGATCTGTGGTTTTGTACTGTGGTTTTAATATCATAGATTAAATATTTAGAATTTGATTTGATTCTTTTAACATCTTTGCCTATTTCTTCCTCTTTTTAGACTGATATTTTAATATAGTTTCTACATTTTTAAGATCACTTTAAGGGCATAGACCATCAATCTGTGAGATAAATGTAGGATACTAATTTTCCAAATACTAACACTGACTTATGTGAACTCCCAGATTCATGAGTGTTAAATGAGCATCCCCAGTTGCTTTGGGTAAGTTTTATATTTGGTGAACAGTATGCCTTGCTGTAATACCAATTTCAAAATTGTGGCTTTGATTAGATTCTAGTTTGAGTACTAGAAAAATTTCTATTTTTAATATGTCCTTTCCAATATTGTTTTATTTTATTTTTTAAAGTCTGACTAGTATGTGTTTCTGTTTGATAAATTTAACACATTTTATAAAATATTTTAGATGTTCATGCTTTCAAAAATATTTTCTATGTATTGTGTAAGCACTAGTTTAATACTTTTCTTATGATTGAATCCATACATGAATCTTGTACTTGGGTAAAAAAATTAAATATGGGCCTCTGATACCTAGCTTTTCAAATTGTTTTACAATAAATTATCATACTAGTTTACATGGATACCCAGAAGTGTTAATGAATATTGTTTGTTTTACAGAGACATAATGAATTGTTAAGATAGAATAAAAGTTTCAAGTCAAAGGATTCAGTAACTTAAAAATGTAGAGAAATAAATTTTGTGGAAGCTACAAGAAGATCTTAGGCTGTTATTTAATATATATGTAAATAAATATGCATTTAATTTATCAAAGGACATAAAAATTATTGTTACCTTTACCTATATTTAGAGAGATATTGGGGAATCTAATCAATTTCTTATCACCTGTGAAATGAGAGAGCACTTTTTAGATTTCCAGAGCATTATAAAAAATAATGGTAATAATAAAACTAGTAATCATTTTATTACAGCTACAAAGTCAAGAATAATATGGTTCATAACAACATAGAATTGTAGGAAGAATATGACAATGCATTGTGATTCCATAGAACGATGTTCTTCGGTCAGAAAAATATCTTCATATTTATCTTTGGTTTTATGAGGAACAAGAGGAACCTTTATTGCTTTTGTACTGTACCACTTCTGAGATAGACCTCACTTAACAGAAAGTGACATAACTTAATTGTATGTAACTGCTGGGTTTTGATAGTTTAATATATTATTTAAATATCCCATACAAGGAACATACTCTAATAAAGTCTCCTTGATTTTAGAATCTATAATTAAATAGAACGCACTAGGTATAGTTCTTGTTTTATCAATATTCTTTTGTTTGGTTTTGTTTTGTTTTGGGCCACACCCAATTTGATGCTCAGGGGTTACTCCTGGCTATTTGTTCAGAAATCTCTCCGGTCTTGGGGGGACCATATGGGAGGGCTGGGGGGATTGAACCGCGGTCTGTCCTAGGCTAGCACTTGCAAGGCAGATGCCTTACCTCTAGCGCCACCTCACTGGCCCCATTATCAATATTCTTAAAAGTTTTATTTAAAAAAAATTTTTATTTAGCATTGGCAACATAGTTTCCTTAAACCTATGTTAGAATTACCAGTAAAATTTTCTAGACCTTTGAATTTATCTATGTAGGCTATTTATTACAAGTTTAATTCTTTAATATATATAGATTTATACAATTTACATATTTCCTTTTAAATGAGTTTGTTGCTATTAATTTAAATTATTGTATTCAAATTTATGACAAAGGTCTACAATTTATCATGAAGTACCTACCCATATTTTACCACTTTATTTGTGATATATCTAATATTATATAGGACCATTTATATTTCCTGTTTTATTTTTGTTACTTTGTTTCATATATTTTATTTTCTCTGATGTTATATATGTCACATAATGTTATTATTCTAAAGCAGTATATATAATTTTTAATATAATTGTATTTTGGAATCGTAGTGGGTTACATATCTTCACAGTAATATTTTAGGTACATATTAACATTGAATCAAGGGAATTCCCACCACTGAATTGTCCGTCTCTCCACCTCTGCCTCCGGTCTTGCCTCCCATATCCTCCACCCTCACCCCTGGCGCTGCTAGAGATGAGTGGGTCCCCCTGCTGTGCCTAGCTTACTACTTAGTGATACTTATAAACTGTTTGGGTCATGGTACCTCCCATTATATTCCCCCTCTAATTGGAGGCGGGACTAAATAGTTCAAAGTTATGTGGTTTTGTTTGAATAAGAGGAAGTAATAAAATGGGGGTAAAAATCAAATACGCCGGGGGCCGGGGAAGGTGGCGCTAGAGGTAAGGTGTCTGCCTTACAAGCGCTAGCCAAGGACATGGACCACGGTTCGATCCCCCGGCGTCCCATATGGTCCCCCCAAGCCAGGGGCGATTTCTGAGCACATAGCCAGGAGTAACCCCTGAGCGTCAAACGGGTGTGGCCCAAAACCAAAAAAAAAAAAAAAAAAAAAAAAAAATCAAAGACGCTGAAGATGGGCCGAGTCCTTCTAGAGGCTCTCATCCTCCGTTTTGAGAGACGAAGGGTGAGGGAAGAAAGAAGGTGAACGCCACAAACAGTATAAAAAGAAGTATCAAATAAAATATCCAGTGAGCACTACAACAATAAAGATAGGCACCACATAATAGCCATGGTCTTAAAATAAAAAAAAAAAAAAAAAGCCAAAGCACAAACAGAGAGAAAAGAAGGAAGAAAGAAAATAAATAAATAAATTAATAAAACTGAAAACAAGTCAATATCCACACCAAATCAGAGAAATCGACAAAAACTAGATAGATAAATAAAAAAGATTATTTTTGTGCTTTTTGTCTTTTTTTTCCCCCCTCCTGCATAGGCCACAGTAAACATTGGGGTCATTCAAAAAGAAATTCCCTTGGCCTAAGAGATACTGGGTTTCTCCACCCTTGGAGTATATTGTAATGGGATTACCTATAGACTCCTTTCAGGTTCATTTACTCTCCCCTTGGTGTTTTTGTTGTGTGTGGAAGACTTCTGCTCCGTCCTGGGTGATAAAATCAGTCTCTGTATCTAGAGATCTCGGTCTCTGCACAGGCCAAGGATGGAACTTATGATGAAGTCTTTCTTTGAGGTTCTAGAAGTTCTGTTCCCTCCAGTTCATTTTAATCCGGGATGGAGGCCTGGGATAGCGTCTCTCGCTTAGTGTTTCCAGAAGACCCACTCAGTTGTCAAGCAATATATATTTTAAAGTAACTAAGATAATAAACAAAGTTGTCTTTTAAAATTTTCAAATTAATATTATTATTTGAGAATCTGCTAAACACTATGACTATTCCCTAAAATATTAAACCTGGGCAAAAGTATCACTTGATGCTACTTCTGATAATAAAGGTGCCTTTCTGAGACCTGAAGCCCATTCATAACCCTGCTTACAAAACACATTGCAATGTAAGAAGTGAGAGGGTTCACAATTGGAATCGGGAAATATTAGTCTTTCTTTGTGTTTTTGTTTGTCTATGGGCACATCTCAGCTTTGCTCATGGTTTATTCCTGGCCTGATGCTTAATGATTACTCTTCACAGGGCTTAGGGGACCATATGGAATGAAAGGCTTCTAACCTGGATCAGATGCGTGTGAGGCAAGCACTCTATATCCTATTCTATCTCTGTGATCCAGTATTAGTCTTGATATGATTTCATTTGCAATAATATACTTGAAGTTTGTGAAACATTTCATTGCAATGTAGCCATATGATGTCACATGATTCATGAAAGAATCATCTTTACAAATGTATTCTGACATAAGATGGTCATAAAAATAGTTATATCAACAAAGATACTAATGATTTCATATACCCTGTGATCATGACAGTATAACTAAAAGCAGTATGTCACAGGTCACAGTTACTATAAGGTGGCTGAAATATCTCTGGTTTAAAAATCTAAAACCTTGTAGAAAAATACAAGCGTGTCTATTGTAGAAATGAACAGCTTTAAAAAATTGTTATTCTTTTAATCTTTTAAATTATTTTAATTAATAAACTTTTATTAATAATTTATTTTAATTCAGATATTATTCTGCATTCATTGTGAAAAATGTATAATATTTAACTATTGTCATACTCATGGATAATTTTAAGGCATTAAAAATATGCATTGTGGGCAAGGGAAATAGTTCAAAAGACTAACTGGCATGCTTTGTATGTGTGATCCGGGGAGTGCTTAGCCCCACATAAATGAGAGCATTGCTGGGTGTGACCCCCAAATCAAATAAGCTTATAATTTTGATAGGCATTAAAATGTATTGTTCATATTGAATCTATCTTTTTATTTCATAATAAATTTCTATAAGAGCATTCAGAAGTTAGTCTGCACAGCCACTGGTTTTGTCCTAGATGTTGCTGGAAAATATTAACAAAATCTAGCACACTAAATCCTCTAAGATTAGTGTTGATCCCATTTGGCTCACTTAATTTTAGAACATTGTTTTAAACTGATACCTTAATTTGGCCTTGGAAGGCCAAAGCAAATGTTAATAATGAAATATTTAAAGCAATGTGATCCCAAACCCCTCTTAAGAATGGTACCAATCAAGTATCTCATTAAAAAACATTTAAATCTCAAATTCCTTAAGAAGTTAGAAAATGTGAGAAGAATAAAAAGCATTTAATCTTTTATAGTGTGGTCAGTAAAGCACATACATTTGAAGTTTAAATATTCGACAAGGGCCAGTTATATGTTTGTGGCCAGAGTAATTTTTGCTCTGTCAGAACTGACCCGGTGCTGTAGTTATTTAAAGCTCTAGTGTTATAGTTGCCAAATACAAGGTGCCATCTAGTGGCAAATGAGAGTTAAGACAAATATTCAGAAAAATTCAAAAATCTTATTTATGTATTTTTCTCCTCTCACTCTTTTTTCCTATTTACTTTATGAATGATGAAATCCCTTTCAGCCAAGTTTCAGATTATTAAAATTTTATACAGCTTAGTGGTAAATCTATGTATTGGTTGTTTTAATGTTTTAACTTTGAGTGAAGAGATATTCTTACTTGGTTTTAGAAGAGGTAATATCATCTGGTACATTCTATGTAAAATAAATGTTAGAAATTATATTTATTTTTAAATATATCAAATGATTGTTTACTTTCATTTTCCAAATTAAACAGATAAAGATTGAAGATGACCTACAAACTAGATAACGAATGTAGTGATAGTTGAGTGAGCTCCAGTCATTTGCATAAAGACAATCAATTTGAATTTCTAGAGAAAATGAACATAAGATCTAATAAAAACTTCAATGTTTTTATACTCTCAAAACTAGAATCTGAAAGAGGTATGGATAACATTCAATTCTAGTGAATGTGTACAATTATTTCTGAGCTTATTGGAAAGATCATAAAATTAAAGTTTATCTAATGTTATTTCCTTAATAAGCACCATAATAGGGTCATGTATTGATCTTTATTCTTATAGTGACAAAATTTTTAAAGGAAATAAATATAATTTTATGAATTTAAGTGGAAATGGTTATTATCCTTATCTTGTTATCTGGTATTTGAATATATTTGCTAGATAGTTTTCATATAACAAATTTTCTTAGGTTTGACTACAATTCACTCATTTTTAGGCAGTCCTTTTTAATTTGATATAGCCTACAATAATCCATAATAAAGCAAAGGGTATTAAAATTCTCTAGTCTAACATTAAATGATATCACTTGATATATAGTTAATTACATGTGCTAATATAAAAGAAATACATAGAATTTGGGGAGTGTTATTTATTTCACAGAAACTATATAAAATACTTGAACAAAAGTATAATCAATCAGCAAATATTTATAGAATATCTACTATAATCCAGGAGCTTCAAATAGATCTGGGAACAAAAAAGATTCTGACACTTTCAAGGGGATTTATTTTAAGAGAATAATTTAGGAGAAAGATTGATAGACAGTTACAAGGCTAATAAACAATATATTTCAGATAATAAAAAATAAACTCATGGTAGATTAGAGAATAAGAAACTATTTGGAACAAAATAGAAAAATATGGTTTAAAAAAGATTGGAAGCTACTTTTCTAGGCACTTCTAAAAGCAGTTAGAGTTATATTCAGACAGCAGTTTGGTGCAATATACCTTCCTATCATAATCCATGCCATTATAATGAGTTAACATCTGTCTTCTGAGTTTTAAAAATCAAGCACTAATGAAAACAGTATCCCATCACTGTTACTCTGGCTCACTATCTAGACCTTTGAAGAGATTTGTGTAACCAGGATACTGAAATGTTTAACTCAGTAGGACATAACATGAAATTGTTTTACTTTTTTCACCAATCACTGCCCCAACAAGAACTATGTAAAATTTTATTTTCTGATAGATAGCAGATCATTTTAGAATGTATGATTTCCATGGCTTTCCAGTCATTTATAGTTATTAAATTTTTAGTCACTCAGTGCAGTTTCTCTTCTCCACCTAGGACCTGAGTCAGGGAAATAGGCCTCTCCTTGACTATTGACTCCAGTCTCCGAATTTAGATACAAAATAAATTATAGAGAAATGGCAACATTTTTCTTAACTGGATGCATCAAAGTGCCTCTTCTAGGTGATGGTATTATTTTAGGAGAATAATTTTCTTAGCTATCACTGGTTAATCTATATGGGGAAAGGATAGCTGTTGGCCTTTTAATAAGGAGAGGGTTTTAACATTAGAGATGTTCTAACTCAACTGCAGCTATCTCTCTTCTGAGCCGTAGCTTTCTCTCTTGTGTTCTAGAATATATGAAGAAAAGCTGATGATAAGATCCAATAAGCACTTATGATAAAAGCTTTCAAAAAAGGGGCCGGAGCAGTGGTGTGAAGTGGTAAGGTGTCTGCCTTGCCAGGGCTAGACTAGGACAGATTGTGGTTCTATCCCCCAGCGGCCCATATGGTCCCCCAAACCAAGAGCGATTTCTGAGTGCATAGCGGGGAGTAACCCCTGAGCGTCACTGGGTGTAGCGGGGGAAAAAAAGCTTTCAAGAAAATAAAAGTACCATATAGAATGGACCTTAGCATAGTAAGGGCCACATGCAAAGACTCCACAATGAAGATCATACCCCATATTCGGTGGTGAAAAACTCCATTTTTCTTCTGACAAAGAATCTTCAGAGGAAGGTCTCTAGGGGATCATTTAAGATCAGGCAGATGATAGTGTTAGCTCTCATTACTGTTATTTATCAAAATACTGGAAGCCGTAGCAAACCAGCTATGCAAGTAGAAGAAATATAATATAAATGAAAAGAAGTAAAATTGTGCTATTTAAAGATGACATTGCAACAAACATGAAAATATTGAAAAAATTACAAAGACTATTGAAACAATAAACTGATAAAGTAGCAGATTACAAATAAATATATAAAAATATGTTGTAGCAAACAATAAATTAGAGAGGGCAGAGGCCGGTAGGGCTTTTGCCTTTGATGTGCCTGACTCCCTCTTAAGACTCACTAGTTTGATCCCTGGCATCCTATATGGTCCCGAGCCATCCAGGAGTGATTCCTGAGTGCAGACCAGGAAACCAACCCTGAGCACCATCAGGTGTGGCCTCAAAACAAAAATAACAAACTAGAAAATAAAATATATTTGCATCAATAGAAGCAAAATCAAGAATCTAGAATGCAAGTAATAACAATTCCATGTGCAAGAAAACAGAGTAAAATTAAACAAATGAGTTATGTCAAACCTAAATGCTTCTGAACTGTGAACAAAAGGACACCTAACCTCATATAGAAAATATGCATACCACCCAATGACAAAGAGTTAATATTTAAGATAATAAATGTACACAAACTACAATAAAACATGATCAATTAAAAATGGGAAAAAATTTGAAAATGTAATTGGATACTTCTCCATAAATAATATTCAAATAATCAATAGGCACATAAAATTGCTCAACATCTCTGATTATCAGAGATATCTTTTATTATTAATATATTCTGGATGATAGGTAATAAATACATTTATTTAAATAATTTTAAATTATTTAAATAAATGTCTTCCAGGCTCAGCTGCATTGCATGTCACTTTTATCTATATTTTTGGCTAAATTATATTTGTAATATATCTCATTAATTATAAAACACTATTGTATAAAATCACAAGAAACTCTTTGGATAGTATATTTAAGATACCTGCTTATGCCAAGATAAATAGCAATGCTATATTTTTTGCAAAGGGATATTGTTTTGCTTTTATTAAGGTAATAAGGGCAATAGAAGTTGACATATCTGATATTTATTATGGAAATTTCATTGGTAAATATTTAAATTTATATTCTCACCATTACTCCACACATTGTCACTCCATATTGTCAAGTGAGTGAACAAATTTATTGATTTGAATTATCTCACTTAATAGTAGGATATTAAGAAATTAAGAATATTTAAATGAGCAACTCATATTTAATTTAATAATTAAATTGTGCTTATTTGATATTTAAATATTCAGAACATTTAAATGTGTTGCTAGTTTGAATATTTATGTAATCAAATACTAGTTGGTTTGCTTTTATGGTGTGTATTATACATATTGTAGTATTTTTAGCATTTTTTAGACAAATAAAATAGAATAAAATAATTAGAGGAAGATAAAGAGTGGAATATATGTGCCAGTCAACAGTTAAGTAAATCAAATAAAATTTTATAAATAAATAAAATTGTTTTAACAAAAGCAATATAATTAAAACTTATTGAAAATAGATGCATGCCAGAAAAAAAAAAGAGTAGGAGAAAGAGGCAGGAGTTTTTGAAGCAAAACTTCTTTTAGAGAGTTCTATACCATAACTCTTTATTTTCTTCTTTATCTAGAATTTAGATAGAACATATCTATGGCAGTGTCAAGTAGGTGTAAGTTATTTGGTTCTTCCTTTCTAAAAACTAGTTTAGTTCATCTATTTTTAAATAACATACTCACACTCTATACTTATCACTTTTTTTTGTTTGTTTTGTTTTGGGGCCACACCCGGTGCTGCTCAGGGGTTACTCCTGGCTGTCTGCTCAGAAATAGCTCCTGGCAGGCACAGGGGACCATATGGGACACCGGGATATGAACCAACTACCTTTGGTCCTGGATCGGCTGCTTGCAAGGCAAACACCGCTGTGCTATCTCTTCGGGCCCATACTTAACACTTTTAGCTTTTCAAGCCTCACTAATAATACAGAAAAAGTAAGTAAATATACGAGAAAAGGGGAAAATAAATTTGGGAGGAAAGGCTAAAAATAAAAAATTGTCAACACATTTTTAAATGAACATATGAAGTTTTTATAGTAATTAACTTTAAGTAGAATTGAGGCAGTTATAAGATGAATGCTGAAGGGAGAGAAAAAGTGGAATTGAAATTTGCTTCATTACTGAAAAATAAAACAAAAAATATCCCCAAGATGATGACAGAAAATAGAAAATGAGATAATTGATCTTATTCAAAATAACTAGATTCTGGTTACTTCTAATCCTTCCTGTGAGACGCACTACGAATCTAGGTCATCCATCACAAATAGACACCCTCAGTGCAAGAAAATTGACCTAGAATAAGGTACATTAAATAGATTAATCATCAACACAATTCAGATCATCATAAAGATATTTTGAATGAAGAAATAAAGTGAAGATCCAAACACCATCAAAACATAGGCAGGTCACATTAACTAGAAACCAGAAAACATTGAAATTAAAAAGTAAATGAGCAAAATTTTCTTTCTTCAATCAAATAGAGTCTATTGGATAGAAATACTCAACCAAGTCATCTTTTAAGTATAAGAGTTGAATAAAGTGTTTTCAAGTATGCATGGGCAAAAATATATTATCTCAATTCATCTTTAAAAATCTAATGAATAGGAGCTGAGAGATAGCATGGAGGTAAGGCATTTACCTTACATGCAGAAGGATGGTGGTTCGAGTCCCCACATCCCATATGGTCCCTTGAGCCTGCTGGGGGAAATTTCTGAGCATAGAGCCAGGAGTAGCCCCTGAGCGCTGTCAGGTGTGACCCAAAAACAAACAAAAAAAATTTAATGAATAGTATCAGCAACACTTAGAAGCAAATTAATAACAGGGAAAAAATACTAATTAGGAAAGAATTCCACATAGAAAATAGTGAAATCAAGTCTGAGCATCACAGTTCTATTTCAATCTAAAATACAATCAGTGCAAACTTGAGAAACCAGACAAATAAAAGGGAGAATTTTTTCCAGGAAAGAGAATGAATCTAAGATGAGCTTGAATATTAGGTGATAGGCCAGATACCACTAGATAAAACTAGTACTTAGATAACTAAATAACTAAACAACAAAATTAATTATTTTTTCTTAAAAAGGAAATTTTGGTTCTTAAGATGGTTTGTAGTCTTCTCATTATTTATCATTTAAAAAGGTAACTAAAATGGGGTCGGAGTGATAGCACAGTGGTAGAGCATTTGCCTTGCCCGCAGCTGACATAGGACAAACTGGGTTTGATTCTTGACATCTCATATGGTCTCCTGAACCTGCCAGGAGCAATATCTGAGTGCAGAGCAAGGAGTAACTCCTGAGCATTGCCAGGGTGGTCAATAAACAAATATAAAAAGTTAACTAATTAGCCATAAATTAAAAAATTAAATTGATCCTGTATATATTGTTAAAAGTATGCTTATCACAAACATTAACTAGGAATATTTATATTAATGCCAAACAAAATAACTAGAAAAGTTGAAAGATTCCACTTTTGAGTAGTAGTAGCAAAGGCAATGAAAGGTTACATAGGAGACCAACATTTTTTATAAATATAAGGAACTGAATGTTTGTGGCCGAAGCATTAGCACAGCATTAGGGTGTTTGCCTTGCACACAGCTGACTCAAGATGGACCTGAGTTCGATCCCTGGCTTTCCATATGGTCCCTTGAGACAGGAGCGATTTCTGAGTGCATAGCCAGGAGTAACCCCTGAGCATTATTGGGTATGACCCCCAAACCAAAAAAGAAACAAACGAAAAAAACAGAAATTGAATGTTTGATAAATTTTTATTTATGTAATAAAGTACATATTTTATGTAATTTATTATTAAATTTATTATTACACTATTTTATGTACCTTAATCAAAGTAAAACACATAATATAATTACTGACTGAGAATGGAATATTATATAATTAAAGTCTTTTTAGTTTAGAATACATATCCATGTAAAACAAATAACACATTTCTAAGATGAAGAATCCTAAGGCACTAAATTTAGAAGTATTACGTCATAATAATTATTGATATATTTAGGAAAGTCTTGCAAAGCTAATTTGTTTTTAGATGTGATAAATGCCTTAAAATGCATTGTAGAAGGGCCGAAGCGGTGGCTTAGTGGTAGTGCATTTGCCTTGAAATTGGCCGACCTAGGATCGGTTCGATCCCCCAGGGTCCCATATGGTCCCCAAGCTAAGATCGATTACTGAGCGCTTAGCCAGGAGTAACCCCTGAGCTTCACTGGGTGTGGCCCAAAAACAAACAAAAAATGCATTGTAGAACACTTCTCAATTACCTTCTGTGGTTATTTAGTTATACCTATTGAAGAAAACAAAGCAGCTAATGTAAAAGGAAAAAGATAATGTGTTCCTCTGACTTCCAAAAATTTCTTAAGATTCAGGATCTTTAAGGCCTTATCTAGCTCTGATCACATTAATGATTTCTGAGTTTGTATTAAGCTCTGCTAGAAGCATGATTTAAGCTATGGAACTTTCTTCAATGACTAAAGTTTTATAGCAAAGAAGTACAGTCCAGATATCACATTTTAAAGATTAACTCATAAGAAATCTAAGTAGGTAGGCAGATACAAGGCCCCTAGAACTGAGTTTCTTGGGAAATACTAAAGTCTCCAATCCTAAAATCCTATTGGAAATATTAAGACCTCAATCCCTTTAGAGAGACAGAAACTAAAGCACATCTCAGAGAAAGATATCCCTTCCAAAAAAAAAAGAGAGAGAGAGATAAAGAAATAAAAAAAGAAAATGAGAAAAAGAAAAGAAGAGAAAAGAAAGAAAGCAAAAGAAAAAAGAAGGAAGGAAGGAAGAAAAGAAAAAAGGATAGAAAGAAGAAGGGTTATTTTTTAACTGTTTTTTGTTGTTGTTGCTTTTTGTTTTGTTTTCTTTTTGTTTGTTGTTCATTTGTTTTTCATAGTTGCTGGTTTTGATTTTTTGTTTGTTCTTTTTTGTTTTATGTTGTTGTTGCTTTGTTGTTTTTTGCTTTTTGTTTGTTTTTGCTTTTGTTTTGTTACCTTTTTCTTTTTTTCTCTTTTTTCTTCTAAATAGATATTTATAGCACCTAGTCAGACTCCTCCCAGTTTTTTTTCTTTTTTCTTTTCCTTTTTATCTCCCAACAGAACCAACCCCATAACTTGAATCATCTTATTCAGCCTCACAATTGAGGGAGGAAATGGATGGTACCAAGACCAGACAGTTGTACGAACTTTTAGTGGAAAATAAAAAATGAGTCGATTCTTGAACTCCAAACCAACGTCAACAGCAACAGAATCGACGACCCAATCTGCAACAAGCTGTACAAGTGGGACCATTGTATACTAGCATTCTGGGGATAAAGAAGGAAGATATGGGATGCATGCTGGGAACATGGGTGAAGGAGATGACCCACTGGAGTGGTAGGCTTGCACGTCATTTACTGTCACTATATACCTTAAATATCACGGTGATAGATTTGTAATTTACTTTGGCCACAATAAAAAAAAAAAAGGAGAAAACATGACAGCACCACTAGAAGTGCAAAGTTCTTGAGGGTCCAGAGAATAACACAGGGATTGGCATATTTTCCTAGCATGTGACCAGTCCTGGTTCAGTCCCCAGTTACTACCTGAAGTAATCCATGACAGAGCAAGAGTTCCTGGTATTGAATATGACTCAAAAACTATAAAAAAGAAGACTAATATCTAAGTTCTCTCTCTGTGACAATGCAGTGATTAACATTTATCCTGGTAAGGGAACTCAGGCCAAAGCAATTTTTATTCCTATTCTTTTCGTTTTCTTTCTCTGGCCCACTGGTGGGTCAGGTGTGTGTCTGTGTTTGCCTGTGTGTCTATATACTACATTAACTTGAAGAGAACACTGGAGAGTATCATTACGAAGACATACACGATTACTTCAGCAAGAGTGTTATCCCCAAGAAGCAAAAAAATATTTTTTTACTGTAAGCAAAATTAAAGAAATCCCAACTTGGAGTGGAGCACATGTGCAGATGAGCATGAGCATTCACTGTGGATGAGGTGTTAGAGAACAACTAGATATTTGGACTCCTACTTAGGATTGCAACCGAATAGAAGTGTCAGCCTTGGGCATGGGGTCTGGGTAGGTCCCCAGGGCCGAAGGCTCTCTCCCTAGCTTGGGCGTGCTGGGAGCCTTGAGAGGCCCCAGCCGTCCCCTCTCCTGCCTCCTGGCCTCCAAGCCTTCCTGTGGTGGCAGCCCAGGCGGCCTGACTACTATAACTCTTACTAAATATTCCCTTATACAGTGAAAGATTTTCCCCACTTTTTGTCATAACTTCTCTCTGTGAGCTGTTCAATATGGAATATTCAGTGAAGGAGTCCTCAGTTTTAATGGATTATGTTTAACCATGTCACGGGGATTTTTTACTTGTTCTTGTAGCCCCCATATGGGCCTATAATGCCATGTGGCATTGTTCCTTGTTTTCATAGGCACATTAAAATGGGAAAATACTATACATACAAATAAGTTCTTATCTAATAGAGGTAGGAACACAGAAATCTTGTAGAGCAATGGGTCCTTACACCCTGAAAATTAACATAATGACCTGGCACAGGCCTCAGAAGAATGGGCATTCTCCATTCAGCCCTGAACCAGGGAAGCTAACTATGAAACATCCAAGGTCATTTATAACATCATCTGGAAGCAATCCTCTGCCAGGGAAGACCCTACTGCTGCTCTGACATTGACCTTCCCAAAAGAGCCTTCCCTCAACACTAAGAAGACTTGACAACAACGACCTGCTTACAGGACAGAGCTCTCTGCATTGCCCTTTTATTGTGAGGTGAACCTAGAGGACACTCTAGTCTATACCATCCTGACTTCAATTTAGGATATGCAGATTCCAGGATCTTTACTACAGAAACATGATACCAACAACAGAGACTGTGTGAAAAATAAAAGTGTATTGGCACTACAGACAATGACTTGGATTGGACAAACTAGTTGCCTGGAGACTAGAGTTGGTCTTCTGCTAGGAAACTTCAGGGGTAGGGTCTCCTTGTATTTAGGCCAAGGCTTTTCCTTTCCATGTCTCTCATATTTTGGTGGGCCTATGCAAACAAACTGCAACTCTAACACTGTTTTTACGGTGCTCCTTTGACTCTAATCCTTAAAAAAATCCCACTTAAACTTTTGAGGTTAACTTAAACTAATATGCATATGCAAGGAAATGTAAGAAAATACTATGCCTTCAAAGTTTAAGAAGTTACATAAGTTTTATGGCCTTAGATTGCTTTGTGTACCGCTAAGAAATGTTATAATGTACTATAATCTGGGGACTTGAGGGACAAAGTAATTGTACATGGGTTCTATTTTACTTTTCTTAATGTTCTTTGGCTGAAAATTCAAAATTAAGGTATCAGCAAGGGGTTTTCTTCTAAGAATTCTGTTTATGAGTGATTGTCCTTCCACTGTAACTTTACCTTGTCCTCTTTTTTTGCATCTTTGTTCTCACAATTAAAAATAAATTTATTTAAAAAAAAAAAGTGTCAGCCCTGGTCATAGCTCACCAAAAGGAAGAAAAATTGAAAGGAAATGTATTTATTGTTTTTTTTTTACTAGAAAACAATATTGTCTCTTTTTTATACACAAGGAAAGCAACTAATCAAAAAAAATAAATCCAGATATTTGTGTAAAAGATAATTCATTAGGTGGATTTGGAAAGATTAATGCCAGAAAAACTTTTGAAATAATTTATTAACTTGCTTTATTAAATAAATGCAATACTTTAGGATAGCAAAACATCAGAATCCATAGTCCAAAAATGTGATTAATTGGGTAGGCTTAAATTTTTTTTTCGGCCACACCTGGTGACGCTCAGGAGTTACCCCTGGCTATGTGCTCAAAAATAGCTCCTGGTTTGGGGGACCATATGGGACCCTGGGGGATTGAACCATGGTCTGTCCTAGGCTAGCGCGAGCAAGGCAGACACCTTATAGCTTGCACCACTGCTCTGGCCCTGTAAAATTTTTGTCAACTATACATATGGTTCAAAACACATCCTTTAGGAAGTGTTTACCTTTAGTAGTTCTTCTGAAATATGTTAAAATGTTTGAATTTAACTTAGTATTTTTTTAAATACAGTGTTTTCTGATTGTTGTTTTCTGAGTGTTGGTTTCATAACTTCACAATCTGCTATGTATGATTCTACTACAAAAGAAGTGATATTAAATTTTTATTTCTCATCTAAAACCTTCAATGCTTATATAAAATACTTCTATGGAGCCACCCAACTTGGCTGTATACATTGTCCTGTAGGATGGCAGTAAGTTCTATCCATGAGTTGTACCCAAAACCTCAAAATCTTATGATGGCGATTAGAATCTAAAGTTGGATGATGCAGCACAACTGATTCTAAGATAATTTATTCAGAAGAAAAAAATTTAGAACTTTTGAACATCATCTAAATCGGACATTATTATTGTTTGTGAATCATTGCTTTTTTTGTTTTAAAGATGGCCTATTTGCAGCTTTCGTATAGGTACATTCCTGTTTTGTGACAAAGAAAAACCGTTAAAACTGTCTCAGAAATATAACAGCTATCAGAACTGTTTTTTTTTTTTTAGTGTGAGTTGCTGTTACTGTATTTGTTTATGTAAAGGTGGACATTTAGTGTTCAGTGCAGTTTTCAATAAAAAGCAATTTAAAAATAAAAGAATCTTATTGAGTAGGAAGAGAGAAGGTGTAGGATATTTAATACAATTCTTACTGTTAAAAAAATGACAGACAGAAAAAGAAGAAACAAACGAAACTAACAAGTAACATGCACCAAATGCAGTTACCCAGTTGGACCTAACAAGACTTGATGTGTAATTCTAATTAATTTAATTGCAATTAAAGCCTCATCCAAGGGGTAATTCCTTTTTTGATGGTGGTGGGGAGGGTGAGTGGGAGAGGTCTGGGGCACAAACAGTAGTGTTTAGGGACCTGAAGGTTATTGCAGGGCAAGCTACTCATCCTGTACTATATCTTTAGCTGGACTCCCCTACTGGAAATCCTTTATGAATCATTCTAATTTTCCTGATTAACACTTACAAGGTGATATTTATTATAAAGCCCCTCCTTTCTCCAGATTGTCCCTATAATTGACTATAAAAGTCTTTACAACTTTTTGTACAACTTCTTTCAGAGAACTTCTACTTGCTAAAATGGATTAACAAATAAATCAATTAAATTCTTCCTTTTTTTTCCTGATGAATTTTCTTTCTTAAAATTCTCTAAGACTGAAATCCCATCAAAATTTTTATGGAAGAAAAATGAATCACAATGTAACAGCACCTCCTACAGAGTATTTTTCGGAAGTCTTTCAATTATTTTCAGTCCTTATTCACTTAATGTTTAGTAGTTCATTGCTTAAATAACATTTGGCTTGCCCTCTCCTGCCTTATTTTGTTGGAATTTTTCACTTAAAATAGTAATTATTTTACAGATGTCTTCTTTACAAATCATCTTCTATAAAGGGGCTATGGTATATGCATTTTAAAGTCGATACAAATGCAAAAGTCCTTATTTTTCTTTTAAAAAATATGTAAGACTAATATTTCTGAGTTTTGAGCATTTTCTTTTAAAATTTATATGGTCACTTCTTCCTCACTTCCTTTGAGATATATGTAAATCTTTATAAAAGTCTCTGGTTTTACAACTCAAGAATGTCCTTTTCAAGAACCTTGGAAAAATCCCTTTGGAATGTAAACATGCAGTGAGGGGATGACCTCTTCTCTACTTTATAAGAGTGATGGGAACCCAGCACCAAGTTACAAAATAGTGCGCTTTCATAATGATATGAGAAATGAGGTTTCCTGTCTATAAATGTAATTACCAGGTGAATTTAGCATAAACTGTGTAACCAATGGCATTATCACATTTTTGAGGACTTGGAAACTGGTTTTGTTTTTCTTGGAAACATATATATAATTGATTCACATCTGTTTGGCTTTATAAAGGATTTATTTTCTTTCTGTTTTTTTTTGCAGTCTTTAGCAGATTGATTATATGTAGATCACATTCTGATTTAATGCTTATTTAATAGTGGAAACATTTTTTAATGTCTTCTATTGGTGTGAAATAGTTTTCTGCATTGGGAGAAATTTGCTTTCAATTATGTTACCCCATGAAATTCAAATGTTTTCGAAGTACAACTATTCATATAATTCATTTATGTCTTGAAAAACAGACCAGTTGAATTAGAATTTTCCCAACCTAGCTAAACTAGAAATTTTTTTTTTTTTTTTTTTGGTTTTTGGGTCACACCTGGCAGTGCTCAGGGGTTATTCCTGGCTCCAGGCTCAGAAATTGCTCCTGGCAGGCACAGGGGACCATATGGGGCGCCGGGATTCGAACCGATGACCTCCTGCATGAAAGGCAAATGCCTTACCTCCATGCTATCTCTCCGGCCCCTAAACTAGAAATTTTAGGGTCTGTTATTTATAGTTTAAAAATAAATGTTCTCTGGTGATTATGATGGATGGATATTTGGAGCCTTGGCTAATTTGATTATTTGTATCAACTAATAGAAACATCTACTAAATTCACATATATAGGACACTTAGTGCTCAGCAGAAAGATTAATTCCTCAAGAGAAGGAGCTCTACTATATTTGAATTTGACTTTTATGTGTCATCAGGCAGTAATGACACTTGACATGCTTATTTATTTTATTTCTTAGAAATTGACAATGCCAAGAGAAAAATCTATTACCTGTCACAGAAATCCTTTTCAGTCTTTCTCTCTTTTATCCATCTTTTGTTGCTTATCCTCAATTCCCAACACTCTCCTGAAGTTTCATCTTCTCTTGTTTGTGATTTCCTTAATATTCTAACACAAAGAACTAATTTTTCAAACTTAAATTTTATCTTGAATTGTGATTATTTAATCCAGTTAGTTTGCTAATGTTTATAATAAACAACAGAGTAAAGTATCTGAATCATTTTTCTATATTTTCTGATATTTGATAAATGATATTATTACAAACCATTTTAGTTTTATAGTATCTTTTATTTAAAATGTTCACTCATTTAAAAATTTTAAGTAATTTGTAAGATTATTATACTCATTCTATGGATATGTAAACTTATTTTGCATAATATGTGTTCTGAATTTGAATTAAAAAGTCATTTAATTAAATAGTGAAGCTAATAAAAATCAAACTTCCAAATAATTCTATATTCAACTTTATTTCTAAGTATGGTTCACTCATACTAATACAAGTTTCATTATGAAAAATTCACCAAATACATTTGCTTATGTTTGAGTTTATTATTAACAAAATCTGTTTATTATTCTGACCCAATTCTTTTTTAAGCAGCAACAACTCAGTCTTATTGGGACAATTGGAATGTCACAATGATTTATTGATTGGAAATAAACTACATTATGTAATTTTTGCCAGTTTCTCTCAAAGATTTCCTAGGTTGAGCTCATCAGAATTACTCATTGTTAAAGTAGTGCCTCAGGGTTTAGTTCTTGGACTCTTCCTTTTTTGCATTTATTTCAGACTTTTTTTAAATATAAAAATATGGTAATTACTCAAAAATTTGCTGCAATATTGTATAGATATGAACACAAAACATTGTTTCATAAACTCCACTGCATACAGAACTTCCAAATGAATTATCAAATACAATATTATGAACTTGAATATTATCTAATTAACCAATAAGGTATGACACACTTGAGGGTTATGAGGAGATAATCACAGCCCTTAGGTACTGTGAGGCACTTGGTGCAGCTAAGTATCTTTAATTCCCCAAGGGTATGATTAGCTCATGATAACCATGCTTCCTTGGATTGTTTTATTGCTCTTATAAAAAGCTTTTATTGTGAAAAAATGTTTATTTTTATGCAGTAGGAGGGTAGAATTGACAGTTTAGACTGTTGACTGGATACAGTTACTTCTGACTTCAGGTACATTGCATGACAAATCTGCTCATTTGGAATTGCTTCTCAGTCAATCCAGATGTTTTGACTACTGCAGTACTTCTGGAATAAACTCCAACTCACATATACAGTGCAGAAAATATGTGGGTACTCAGTGGTGTAAAAACACAATGAAAGGAATCAAATATTTGGAGAAAATAAATAAATACAGGTAAAAGTTTTATTTGCTCATAATGTCTCTCCCCTATGAACTCTATAAACCTTAAACACACCCACAAACACACACACATTTTCTTTTTCCTTAATCTTTATTTAAACAGCATAATTACAAGTATGACTGTAGTTGGATTTCAGTCACAAAAAGAACACTCCTCTTCACCAGTGCAACATTCCCACCATCAATGTACCCACACACATTTTCCAATGCCTCTTGCAAGGTGAGTACTTAGGAAAAAAGCAATGCTCTTCATTATGACCTGGAAAATCTCACATAAGTTAATTCAGTGACTTTTGTATTTTGTACATACTTACAATATTGCAATACTACTAATCTTTCTCTGAACTGAAACGATCAAGTATTTCTCCAAGATTTTTCATTTGCATAATGTAATGGAATATCTTTCCCTAGGTCTTCATCTGGTTGTCCATTCCTTTTTTGTTTTGTTTTGTTTTGTTTTTGTTTTGGGGGTCACATCCTACAATGCTTAGAGATTATTTTAGGCTTTGTGCTCAGGCATCACTTATGGCGGGGATTGTGGGATCATATGTGATGAAAGGGATCAAACCCAGGTCAGCATCATGAAAGGCAAGTGTGTTAACTGATGTACTATTGCTCTGGACTCTGGTTGTCCATTTTTACCATTCCAATTTACGTTTAACTATCACCACCTCATTGAGGTCACTTTTTTAAAGAAATGTCTCACTGCCTCATTTCTATTTTTTATTTTGCATGTTAACTATTTAAATTAACTTGATTATCTGTATTCACTAAATAAGGTAACTCAGGAGGATAGGAACTGTGTCTTGATTGATTTATAACACTAATTTCTGGAAGAGTGGCTCATTTATAATAAATTTAGTTGTGTAAATATATGTTTAATTACTACATGTCAAAGTTGTACACACAATATATGAGTAATTACCCATTGCCATCCCCTCTTTTCTTATTAGAACTCTTCAAGTTCACTTTTCACTTTTCACATTCTTCATTCCTGAAACAAAGCTGTTTCAAGCAAAATGAACTGACACTAGCTTCAGGTTTCCCAGGGGACTTTTACCTTAAGAGGTGTTTAACCCAATTTGAGCCAATAAGACTTAATACTGTCTTGGCAGACTTCTAAGGAAGCTCTTTGTAATTTTTCTGAAAGCATTTAAAGAACAACTTTCCCTTTGTTCCTCTTATTATCAATGGTAGACATGAACGTACTTATAATTGAGTGAGAAAATCTTTTAATCATATATTGGTTTATGCTGTATACAATTTCTTCACAGTAAGATCGAGAAATTGATTTTTAATAAAAAAATCATTTATTGTAGAGCTGCACACCTACAGGATTTTTTTTTTGTTTATTTGTTTTTGGTTTGGAGGTCACACCCAGCGTGCTCAGGGGTTACTCCTGGCTCTGTGTTCATAAATTGTTTCTGGCAGGCATGGGGACCATATGGGATGCTGGAATTCCAACCACCTTCAGTCCTGGATTGGCTTTTTGCAAGGCAAATGCCTTACCACTGTACTATTTCTCAGGCCCTTTACAGGATTCTTTTATTGAAAGGTAAAGGAGTGATTTTATTTGGAAGCTGATAATGTCTGCACAAACAAAAATGGGTAAATAAGTTGGCCATGGAAAGGTGATCAGTCACCTTTTATAATAATAAAAAGATTATTATATACTTATTTTTTCTGAAAACTCTTAAGGAGTTTAAATAAAATGTTCTGAGCTCCCTTTTTATTTTAATTTTTTTTGTTGTTGTTTTTTGGCCACACCAGATGACACTCAGGGGTTACTCCTGGATATGCTCTCAGAAATTGCTCCTGGCTTTGGGGACCATATGGGATGCCGGGGATCAAACCCAGATCCGTCCTGGGTCAGCAGCATGCAAGACAAAGGCCCTATCACTATGCTATTGCTTCAGTCCTGAATTCCCTTTTTAATTAACAGTGTAGGCGACTAAATAGACTATTTGGGTTATAAAAATGGTTTTAATTGCTATAGCACACCAAGAAATCTGACAATTTTCACTATTTCTATGTAAATCCTTGATCTTGATATTTAGAAGTTTAGAAATCAAGAAGCCTGATACCTAAACTAAACTCATTGACTAAACTCAATGACATTATATATTATTCATCTCCCTTTATAAAGTTTTTCTTGTATTTGTCCATACTTAAATTAGTGCATAAAATATTGACTAATAAAGCCTTATAACTTTGAATAAAAATAACTAAAATTATTAAGTACTTACTATATATTATAAATTGTTCCAGGGTTTTCTGTGCATTATTTCAACTTCATCTTAAGAGAACAGGAAGTTATTCAAGGGACATTAACTTAGCAACTAGAAAGAAAGAAGCAAGAATTTGAAATCTAGCAGTCTGGCTCCAAATATATTTTCATTGTAAAACATGTAAACACAAGTATAATTTTCAAATAAACAGTAATGAAGCAGACAAATTTTAATTTCTTAATTGAAAACTATTTTTGATTGAGATTCTGTGTTTTACAATTCTATTATAATAATTTTTATGCACATAATTCCAACACCATAACTATTATCAATGTACATACCTCCATTCCTCAGTGCAAGAACTCAGTGCTGTGCTCTCTTCGGCAGCACGTATCCTAAAATTGGAAAGATACAGAAAAGATTAGCATGGCCCCTGCACAAGGATGACAGGCAAATTCGTGAAGCATTCCATATTAAAAAAAAAAAACTCAGTGCTGCTCCTTTACATCCTATCTCACCAGCAGCAAGAGTGATAGCACAGTGGGTATGGCACATGCCTTGCACATGGCTGACCTGGGTTTGATCTTCAGCATCAGATGATCCCCAAAGTATTGACAGTAGAAGTTACTGAGTGCAGAAGTAGGAGTGATGCCTGAGCATGGCTAGGTGTAGCCCAACCTACTCCACAAAAAGAAATTGAAATAACCCCACCAACTCAATTCTGTGGATCAGTTTCCCATTATGTGGACTTTGGTCCTTTGTTTCTACCTTTATATGTATCTTTAAAGTCCCACACAAGAGATAGTTCTGTATATATCCTTTTCCTTTATTTCTCTCTATATGTATATATAAAATATATTAGTTTATATAAAACACATGTATCACATAGTTGACAATTGACTGAAATATATTTGTTTTCAAATAAAGAAGAGAAAATTATTTTTTTTAAAAAAAGAAGAGATGGGGGACAAAGGAGGGGAGATATGGGATGCATGCTGGAAACAGGGGTGGAGGGAGGATAACATTGGTGGTGGGAATGCCCCTGATTCAATGTCACTAAAATATTACTGTGAAAGATATGCAAGCCACTTTGATCAAAATAAAAATTATTAATTAAAAAAGAAGAAAATAGAAAAAATAAAAAAGAAAGAGAAGAAAAAAGATGTATAGCAATGAAAAAAATCTTTGAAAATCATTATATCTCCAATGAGGTCATTAAGTCATTGACACAAGGTTTAATAAACTCTTGTTCCTCACTGCCCATTCTGATATTTTATTTGTTTTTGAATATTAAGTGACTTTAACTACATATTGAAATCAGCTACACAAAATGGCAGGGAAGGGCAGAGCAATGCACTCACTGATGATTTAGGCCAAAATAACGGCATATCTGAAGTTGGGTCAGATTGACATGTCTGGAAATATTTGTAGAGGAGCAGCAAAGCAGGGCCATAGGCAAAACCACCTGCCCATATTCGAGACAGGTATTCTACTTCTTTCACTCATTAAGATTATCATGATAGTTGTTAGTGTAATTTCCCTAACTGAACCTCTACTCTTTGTGGTGAGTTTCATATTATGAGCCTTTTTTTTATAATGACTATGACTATGATTTTGGCTTTGATTTCATTATATTTGTCCTAATTTTTTAACTTATAATACTGAAGTATGTGTTTAAATATTAAATATTGCTTAAATTTAGAAATAAATATTTTCCTATTCAAATATAATGCTACACATTATTATCATGTAATAATGATGCCATTTCCAAATCCCATCAAGTTCTCATTTCTGAAATGCTGTTGCTGAGAGACTGTTTCCTGCATTATTGTTGTAACTCTGTTTGCTTTGTGGTTAGCCAAATTTACATCTTTTTGGAAATTGGCATAAAATAACGTATAAATTCTCTAATGCAAATTTAAGAAAATATTTTCTTTCAATGATTCCTAATAAAGCTTTAGGAATGATTTATGTAAGGTGTTTAAAGCATTTAGGATGACAAAAAGCAAATGTTCTGAAAATCCATTTACTTGTGCAATGTGTATAATATTGCAGAATTTGTCCTAAGGGAAAAATTAATTTTAATAAGCATCTCTTTTTTGTTTAAAAACTATAAATTCAAAGCACTAAGCATTGTCTATTAATGTATCAAAAATAAAACACATTTTTCTATAAAATAAATCTATTTAATCAGCAATTTGTTAATTTACTCTTGAATTATAGGGACAAGTGGTTATTTACTGGAGTAAATTAATGCATGAATATACTGTTATAAAATGGTCACAATTTAAAAGAATTCAGATTTTAAACCTTTAAATATAAATAAAGATTCCAAGGAAATTAATAATTCAGGTAGACTGACACAGATGTGTATTTCAGTAATATCACAGATATTATTGATAACTTTGTGACTATAGATGATATACTTCAGAGTTTTAAATATGACTGACACATATTAACAGTAAGACTTTGGCAAAACAATATGTCTATCATTTCCTTCTGTTTCAAAAGTGTATTAATTATAAATTGTCCCATTCTAGTTGGATCATTTTATGTTTACATAATATATTTTGAACATAAGCAGAACTGTGTTATATTGGCTGTGAAATGGTTAAGGTTCAAAAGATAGTAAAGAGGATATGACTCTTTACTTATGTATGATCAACCCAGATTTGAACACCAGTGTTTCATATGGTCCCACAATTTATTTGTTATCTCTGTGTAGGAGTAAGCATTGAGAATAATTGGTTGTAGCCCCAAAACAAAACACAACATAATAGGAAAACAAAATTGATAGTTCCTAAATAAGAAATATGGAGACTTGAAATTGTTTATCACTTACTATCAGTGAAATGAAAATCAAAATGACAAAGGGAGAGTATTTTACACCACTGTTAATGACATATATACATATAACAAAAATACTGAAAAAAATAAATGTAGGGAATATGGTGAAAAAAATCAATCACTATTGTTGGGAATAATTCCTGGTTGCTTCAGCTTCTGTAGAAAACAATATGATTATTTCTATAAAATAGTAAGAATAGATCTTCCATATGATCCAGCATTTCATTTCTTGGCACTTATTCCCCAAACAGAAACATTTATTTGGAAGGATAACTATATAACTACATTCATTGTAGCAATAAGTACAATAGTCAGGATATAGAAACAATCTAAATATTCAATGACAGATAGAATAGATTAAAAAGTTGTGACAAAAATAATTATTTTCAGTATACATACCTATGCCTAAATTTTAGTTTAATGAGTTGAACTAAACTCTAAGGAAAATTCCATTCACCAATCACCACTAGCTAAGCTATCTGAAAGAGGAGAAACAATTACCAATACTGCTATCTTATTTTATTTGAATTAACTTGATGATGCACGTTGCAGAATACTTTATTATGTATATGTGAAAATACAAATGAAATTTTATATACATATAAATACTTTTGGCCATGTATATGCCTTTGTTTGGGGATGTTTCTGTTCATCTCTTCTCCCTATTTAGATTAAATATTAGGGGACTAATTATGACATTTAAAAAATTAGAATGAGACATTATATTTATGATCATCATTTTTCCAATAATTTTATTCTTTTAAAAACAGTTAAAGAAGGAAGATAAATTTATGAGTTTAAAAGGAAGAAAAATATCTGTTTGAAAATAACAGGTAACTAAGTATAAAATAGAACTGTACATACATATATATATATATATATGACTCTAGATTCTCATCAAATGCTTTCCTCAAAGCAGAATATAGACTCATATTTTATCTTATTTTGTACTAAATTTGTCATCATTTGATTTGTCTTATGAGATAGATAAATACACACTAAAATCCATATGAAAAGAAATTATGGACGAAGGAATTTTTGTAAATCCTTAATTTTCCTCTTATAGGTAGTGCGAAGCTTCATAAGTTATCAATTTTACAAAATTTAATAAACAGGTTTATTGAATTTTTAGTAAAAATATTCATGGGAATTTAAGAATTATAAAAAATAATCCTGAAATATATATTTAAAATCAGAAAAATTAAGAATAGATAAGATAATTCTAAAGATGAGTAATAAGGTCATTAACACATTATGTATAGCAGCTATAATTGTTAAAAAGGGTATAAAAAGGATAGAAAAATACAATAGTTATAGGTCTGGCCAACTTATAATATGTGCAAAACAATGCAGAATGAAACATAGTAAATGACATTCTAATTGTTGGTCATCCCAATGGAATAAAAATTCAATTAGTTTTTTTTATGTAACAGCAATAAAAATTAGGTCAAGAAGAATAAAAATATCAAAATTACTAGTGAATACTTGTTTGATACCTGTTATATGTCTATTATGGTTTTAAGCTTTTTACATATATCACTCATTTAGTCCTTATAAAACTCTGTAAAGTAGAAACTATTAATATCAATCCCATTTAAAAGACAATGAAACTGAGATCAGGAGACAATATTGTATTTATTAATATTTAAAGTGCATTCGTAGAATGTACTTGATCTTAGATTGATTCTGAAACAATAATACACTCCAACCATCTCTAGTTGTGGCCCTGGTGGTCCCCAGCACTGTCAGACTCACCCAAGTATCTTGGCCACTGACGAGTCCAAAAATTATCACATGCTTAGGCCTTGCATTGAATCAATTGTCTGGTTGGCTAAGGAATATCAGTGGGGCCCTTGGTCCTCCTGAGCATCATGGAAGATAGAAAACTATGGGAAAAAGAGGTTAATTAAATTGCCCTAGTTATTTGAACCCAATTAATCTGCCTCTGCATTTTATTTTATTAGTAATAGTGAAATACCATAGCTTCATATAAAATATAAAAGTATGAAATGAGTGAGTTGATGAGGGGTGTGGAGAGAAAGAGAGTGTGCCATGGGATTTGGTGACTCCAGAATGGAGTCCCCTGTTTTAAACTTCCATATGAAAATACATATGAAATTTCATATATATATATATGAATACTTTTGGCCATCTCTATGCCTTTGTTTGAGAATGTTTCTGTTCACTTCCTCCTACCCAGAATTTGGTATATACAATGAAATATTACTCAACTCTAAAAAAATGATGAACCATACAATTGTAATGGTATGTAGATGGATCTGGAGAGTAATATGCTGAATAAAGTTAGTCAGAAGAGGAACAGATAGAATGACCTCTTTCATATGTAGAATAGAAAGAATAGGAAACAAAAGGAAAACAAAAATCAAATATAAAAGGCAATAGAAACTGAGAATTGATATTTAATAGGAAACATATCTTTTTCTTGCTCATCTTAAATTTATCCCAACAAACTGCATCTTTCTATGTGTCCATGGCAACCTAGAGGTTACTCAGGACTGATGACCTAGGTTGGCTGTCAATGCCCAGCTTGGCTCAAACCTTGAGGCATTGCCTGATACATATAGCCTCAATCCTTTGATCACTGCCAAGAACCCTTTGAACTTGTCAGATGCTCCCAAAATTTTCTATCTCAAACCTCTGATTTATGTGCAACCCTACTCAAGTTCTGTGCTACTACCAGAGCCATATAGTCAAGCTTGTAAATCCATTAATTTCCAATAAGGTCCTCTTTAACTTTGTGTGACAACCAAGAACCAAATCTCTGTGACTGAATTCTCTGTTTCATTTAACAGGCCTGCTCAAACATCGGCCTCAAACATCTATCTGAAGCTTGCAAGAGATAGAGGGAAGATGGAAAAATATGGAAAAACTTATAGATGGATCAAGATAGGGCCCTGGATAGATAGATCTACTACAAAAGATTTACATGTTACCTAAAGACCCAAGACCCAGCCTGCCAGGAGTGATTTTTGAGCTTAGAGCCAGGAGTAACCCCTGAGCGCTGCCAGGTGTGACCCCAAAAACAAAAACAAAAAAGCACACACACACACACACACACACACACAGACTTCTAAACATTTCTAATGATAGTTACTGAAATGAGATCAGTAGAATAGCACTCAAACAAACAGAGTGGAAGTATGAATATTGGAGAAAAATATTAAAGACTTGGATATAGATAGCTATCCTTAAAAAAGAAAAACCAGAGGGAGGGGAGAGGAGAGGAGGGGAGGGGAGGGAAAAAAAGAAAAGAAAAAGAAAAGAAAAATCATAATCTAGGGCCAAAGTGATAGTACAATGGGTAGGGCATTTGCCTTGCATGTGACTGTCCAGGATTTGATCCCAGGTATCACATCTAGTCCCCTGTGCCTGCCAGGAGTAACTTTTGACAAGAGACAAGAGTAGCCCGTGAACACCACTAGGTGTGCCTCCTGCTGGCAAAAAAGAAAAATTCAAAACCTATAAAATCAAAGGAAGAAAATGAGGGTGGTCATTATTTTCTTGTTTACTGTCTTTTCTTTCTTCTTTATTTTTTTTTATCAAACTTAGAGACATTTTAACTTTATGTATTATACTTTTCATCTCTAAAATTTAAATTTATCAGTTTTGAATATGAACTAGAAGGGGAATATAAGGCTTCAGCCACTTCTCTTGCATATAATTGAGTCTAGTTTGATTTCCAGTGTTTACTAGTACTTCAAACACAGGTAGGAGTGGTCTCTGAGCATAGAGCAGGAGGTGGGCTTGAGTATCATTTTGTGTGGACTAACCTTCCTAAAACTCCACCAAAGAATGTAGGAGTAAAGATGTTACCATAAGAGTTCCTGAGTTCTTGAGCAAAAAAGCCAAATATCAAAGACTTTCAAAAAAAAATTTTTGGGGGGGGGGATTGTAGGGTATACTGTATAAGCTCAGAGTTTTCTCTTGGATCTGGGCTCATAAATCACTCCATGCAGAGCTTAGGGAATCAGAGGTAATACCTGCTATACCCACAGATTGTATTTTTCTATTAAGATTTCTTATAAATATATTTATATATTTAGTATTTGGGGAACCATCTAACATTGCCCAAGGGACCTAAGCTCTCCCAGCTTCTTTTGACCAAGCTATGTGGGACTAACAAGTAACTTCTAGGACCTTGAAATTCTGGGAAACACTACAATCACTCCAGTACAGTATTTCAGAACCAACAGAAATTTATCCTGCAGTGCTCAGGGGGCCATATGATGTTGAAGTCATGTAGATTCAGGACTTACTTCCAGCTCTGTACTTAGGAATTACTTCTGGAATGCTTGGGGGATTATATGAGATCAAACTCAGGTCAGATGCATGCAAGGAAAGGGTCTTACCCATTATACTATCTCTCAGACCCCGATAGCCAGTATATTTAAACAACACAGAAAATTATTGTCTTCAGAACGTCTTTAGATTGAATAAAAATATGAGTAGCCTAAATTAGGGATTGAATAATATGGAAAAGGAACTTTTAAAATTATTTTACATAGTCTTGTTATAAATATGATTTAATAAGATTTAATATGCCATAGGCATTGTTTTGATATCAGTAAAAATTGAAAAACTAAGATGGCATTAAAGGTCACACAATTAGTAATTCTTGGAAAGCATATTAATGACTACATGCATTTTGAAAAGCATGTTGGTAATAACTAGTAAATTTAACAAGATCAGACTTGTGATGTAATCATCCAGTCTTCCTTTTAAGATATTTGCAGTATCGGGGATGGTGAGGTGGCGCTAGAGGTAAGGTGTTTGCTTTGCAAGCCCCAAGCCAGGGGCGATTTCTGAGTGCTTAGCCAGGAGTAACCCCTGAGCATCAAATGGGTGTGGCCCAAAAAGCCAAAAAAAAAAAAAGAGAGAGAGAGATTTTCAGTATGGTTTATTGAAGAGTTTACAGGTTTTTTGTTTTTAAGAATGTATTTTGCTTTTAAGAATATATTCTACTGCATTACTAAATTGGTCCAAAAGAGGTAGAGACAAAGTCAACAACCATAGTTAATATAAATTACTGATTTGCTTCCTCCTTGTGTGGATCTTTTTGAAGTTTCATTTACTTCAAATAAATACATGATAATGCATTGGGGATAGACAGATGTTAGATTTAGAAAATTAGGTAGTACTTAGTGCACTGCAGTACTAATTGTATTAGTAATTAGCTTTCCTAAAAGTAATGCTATAAATTATATAGAATTATGTATCATTTAAAATTGCATTTTAAAATAATGCCCTTAATACACTTTATTCAAATGGAAATGTTCATGATATCTTTAATTCAGAGAACTAGTAGTCTTCCCAGTTCACTTTATAAAATATTCGACTTTGTCAGGTAAGAAAAAATATAGTCCATCATGGGATATTAACTTTTTACAGAGTTTTCCATTAATATCTTGGAGCTGCAGGTCAACCTGGAATACTAACCAATATTAATAATTAGTAATTAAATACTAAGGAATGAGTTTTGGAGAAAGTTAGTTTATCTAAATACAGTTCAGAAAAAAATAGGAATCTTGCCATTGTGTTTAACATTGTGTTTAAATTAAAATTTCTCCTGGCTATATTTCTCTAGAATGACATGCCTAACTCAGATAATAAAAATAAATTCATGAAATTAAAAAAATTAATGATTTGTATCATGCTCATGAGATTCGTAGAAATTAAATATCAATCATTTTCAAGAACTGACAAAAACCTGAAACGTCAAGTACTCTCTTATTTGCTGGTGAGCATATAAATGATTACATGCATTTTGAAAAGCATGTTGATAATAACTAGTAAATTTAACAAGATCAGACTTGTGATTTAGTCATTCAATATTCCTTTTAAGATATTTGTGATACTATTTATAAAAGCATTCTCAGTTCTATGTTTTTAAAAAATGAAAACAAATTATTTTAAGGAAAGACACGAATAAATACATATAGACTATTTATACATTGGAATAACATTTCTTTACTAGTTCTACATTGGGATAACAATTATGAAATAACATGGAATGCCTTGGAATAAAAGTTACCTGAATCAACATGAATCAGTGAATAAAAGGTGGCTTCAGGGTTATATGTACAATATACATACAATAATGTACATATAACAATATATTGTATTTGTATATACAGTATACTATATAAGTGCACATATATGCAATATATTGTACAAATATTTTTACCTAAAATAAAAGATGTAGAATAATTTTATGATTGTTAAGAAATGTCATAACAGAATATTGGTTATTTATGGGAGAAAGAAATGGACCATGCTTGTTTGGGAAAAAAGAAAAGGGAGGTCCAAAGTTATTTGAGTATACTTATTGACATGCTTGATCTGTTATTTTACTTACTTTGGGGGTAGGTAGAAAATATCAATGACAACAGAGGCAAAAAATAAAATGTTACTTTAGGGGCCAGAGCAGTGGTGCAAGCAGTAGGGCGTCTGTCTGGCATGCGCTAACCTAGAATAGGCCATGATTTGATCCCCCTGTATTTCATATGGTCCTTAAGCCAGGAGCAATGTCTGAGCACATAGCCAAGAGTAATCCCTGAGTGTCACCGGGTGTGGCCCAGAAACCAATAAATAAATAAATAAATAAATAAATAAATAAATAAATAAATAAATAAATAAATAAATAAATAAATAAATAAATAAATAAATAAAAATCTCACTTTAAACTTTATAAGGTTCAGTTTTATTAAAATTTGTTTCGGATAGGGAATCTCCAGTCTGAGGATATTATCTTATCAAGGCTTTCTTTTAGCTGAAACAGAAGGTGAACAATCTTCCAAATTCAAAAAACTTAAAACAAACTCATGCTTTCTTCAGCTCAGATTTTTTAAAAGAATACTATATAAACTTGTAAAAATGTGGATAATAGGAGCCAGCGAGGTGGCACTAGAAGTAAGGTGTCTGCCTTGCAAACACTAGCCAAGGAAAGACCACGGTTCGATCCCCCAGCGTCCCATATGGTCCCCCCAAGCCAGGGGCAATTTCTGAGTAACCCCTGAGTAACCCCTGAGCATCAAACGGGTGTGCCGAAAAACCAAAAAAACTGTGAATAATAAAACATTAACAAGGTTATAGATATTAAGTAGAATTTAATATTAAGAATATTAAGTAGAATTTAAAACTATTTACTATTCTATGACTGAAAGTTTTAAATGAAGAATTATAGCTTACCAGAAGACCCATGATCTTGGGCCAGAATGGTAGTTCAGTAGTACATCAGGAGGGCGTTTGCCTTGCATGCTATTGACCAGAGTCAGATCCATTATACATATATATCAGTACAATAATATTATTATATTTATTATATATCCCATATTTTATTATGAAATTTTAATTATGATTTTATGTTGTAAAAATTGCACTGTTATTTACTTATGATTTAATCATTTTAGTAAAAATAAAGATTTTTACTAATTTAAATTGTTACTAAGTATTAAGAGAACTGTTTTCTCTACTAAAAGATATTAGGGTAACTATTGCTTGATCAAAAATCAAATTTAACTAAGATACACACTTAATGTAAAAATGCACGTATAAAAACATGAGTTTTATATTATTACATAAGCAATATATAATATTTGCAGCTTTTTATCTTCTAAGAAACAAGCATAATATAAAATAAATACCTGAACTCAATACAAGCAGAGCCTAATAGCAAATTAGAGAATCTTTTGGCTGTTTTAGCAATATTAGTTTATCCTATTGACAAAATTCCAAGGTGTTGCAGAGAAATTGAATAACCTCCCAACTGGTAGGTCAGTGGAGCTAACCAGAAAAAATGCCAAATTGTATTTTCTCTTACCTATTCTGAATTCACAATTCACAATATCTCACAAGAGAAAACAGCTATTAATAAGGATTTTCCCTGGCTGAAGTCATAATACAGAAAGTCAGGCCTTTGTCTTGCACATGAATTAACTGGGTTTATTCCCAGCACCCCTATAGTACTAGAAAACTGCCAGGAGTGATCCCTGTGAGTACAGCCAGGCTTAAGAACTGAGGGTGGCTTCATGTGGCCCCAAATAAAAATGATCTCATTATTCTCAAAATATTAAATATGTGTTGGACTAATAGACAAGGTAAAGTGAGATATTTTTTGAATGAGTATTTGATACTTAGAAATAATTATTACTTTTTTTTAGTAAATTGAAATTAGCATATAATAATTGAAATTGTAGCATAAAACATCCTAAGTATGACGTCTAAATGAAAATATTGATAGTTCTGGAAGTAGCTTAATTCAATTTTAATATGGTGTTACAATATTGAACTCTACCATCAATAGCAATCTTAGTGACATTAAAGAACTTCTTTATATTGAGGCTATATATATTAAATTTTTTTAGGTACACATACAGTTATAAATTTAATAAAGCCAAATTGAGGCACTCTTGACCAAATGTTAATTGCTAATTCAAGTTTTAGAACCTTGATAAACAAAAATAATTTTTATGTTGTATAGATAATTTATGTATATGTAACTGAAGAATGGGTAATAACAAAGTTAATATTATAAAAAATTTAAGCTGCAAAATAAGCTGCAACTAGCTTATCCTTTCATTGATAATAATCAAGGAGAGTTGGGGATAACAAATCCTAAGAAATTTGGTCAGATTTCATTTCAGGTGGCAAGAATATAAACATCAATAAGCAGTCAAATATAGATAATTATCTTTGATAAAACCTAGAGAAAATTTTATATAAATGTCAAGTATTTTTAAAATAGGTGGTAGTTCTAAGAACTGTAGGCATGAGTGGATGGGGTAAGTGATAAAATTTGCAACTGTGGTTTATAGTTTTTTAGATGACTGTCAGTATAAAAGCTGCATATATTTTTTAAACTTTAAAAAGATATCAAATATTAATCAATAATATTACATCATAATACAACTTCTTGATAGTTTATAATGAAAATTTATGATTACTTTTGTCTTCTCTATTTTGGGGGGACACAACCAGCTATATTGTGTCTTGAACTTGGTTCTATGCTCAGGGAACAGGCCCAATGGTGTTTAGGGGACCATGTGAAGTGCCAGGGTTTGAACTGGATCAGCTGTATGCAAGGCAAGAACCTTAACCTCACAGAGTATATATTTTATTTAGAATACATATTAATAGTAAAAATATAATTATTAATAAGAAATTAAAGGCAAATGGAAAAGACCAATATCCAAAATAAAATTTGAGAAATAGAAAATAAGGATGCCAAGAATAGTCATTTATCATGTCAGTTCAATTCTAATAGATACATCCATGAGTTAGAATGTTAAGGTCACCATTTCATTTAAAAGAAATTGGATACCACCAATAAGAACAAATGTTCAAAAAGTCAATGCACATTAGATTTAAAGGTCTTCATCTACCAGGTGCAAATCACAAATAAGTGATGCAGTATCTTCTCTCATGAGGTAACATTAATAAAAAGAATTAAACTCAAGTTGAAAAGCAAACTTCACAGTGATACTACAGGAAAATATGTAAGAAGTCACTGTTTAGCTATGTTTTTCTTTAACTATTTCTGCCATTCATTTGTTTCTTAAGATTGGGGATTCCTTCTTTGTGACCCAGATAATTTATATATGATACTAAATTTTATATATTTTATATATGATAAAATATATATATTTTATATAATGATACTAAATTTTCAAGTATATAATATGGTGTTATACAAAACTTTGGTACATATTCTGCTCAGATTGTCTGGGAGAAATGCCAGTTTCTATTAAATAACCATTTTGATAAGAAAAGACACAAAATATAGATATAAAATCTGATATTTTATAGTTAAAATGGATATAAAGAGTGGGTTTTAAATATCTCATTTATTACTCAGCATTATTAAGCCTTTAATTCATATCAAATTAAGTTTTAATTTGTAATTATTTTTTTAATGACACCAAGTTGTATAGACATACTACTGGTTCTGCACTCAGGGAGAATTCCTGGAGGGGATGTGAGGACCTATTGAAATCCAAGAATCAAACCTAGATTGGCTACTTGCAAGGAAAACACCCACTGTACTATATCACTCAAGTCCCTTGTATGACACTTGTTTAAAGAATATTTCTAGAAGCTATGCACAGAGAAGAGACTTACTTCAGTCATATAAACAGAAATGAGAAAAAGAAAGAAACAAAATAATCTGTTTCTTTCCTAATGCTCACTGCTACCAGGAACTAGATGATACAATATGAAGAGTGTGAAAGGAAAGGTTATGATTTGAACTTTATAGTACTCTTTCATCAGTCCTGTGGTTTAAGGAATCTCCATTACAAGTGTAGATCATTATGTCAGAACAAAACCTTTAAGAAGACCTAATATCTATATTTCTGGCTAAAGAGACATATAACAAACCATCTGTTAGCATGGTGAGACAATGTGGTACTTATTTCAAACAGGATGGTACAGGTAGATATTCCTGAGGTGATGAAACTTTTGTCTGAAAAGTTTGAAGTTTAATGAAAAAGAAAAAGGGAAAGGCAAGAACTAATTCTATGTGTCAGAAAGTATGTTGTTTCCTGTATCCTGGAAAAGTTGTCAGTAAATATATATTTAAACATCATCCTCATTAAAAGGAAAGTATATTCTTAGAAAAATGTATGGAAATAGGGACCTGAATGGTGGTACAAGCTGTAAGGCCTCTGCTTTGCACACGCTAGCCTAGGATGGATCTTGGTTCAATCCCCTGTCGTCCCATATGGTCCTCCCAAGTCAGGAGCTATTTCTGAACTCATAGCCAGGAGTGGCCCCTGAGTGTCACCAGGTGTGGCAGAAAAAACAAAAAAAAAAGTATGGAAATAAATGAACTACATATTAATAAATGACCATTAACAAGGTAATAAAGGCTGTCTAATCTTCCCTATGTATTTAGACCACGGTCATTTTCTTGTATGGATGGGACAATATTCTACAATGTTAATTAAGTGGTTAGATGCTAGAGAGATAGTACAGTGGATAGGACTTTTGCCTTCCATGCAGCCACCCTGTTTTGATCCCTGGCATCCCATATGGTCCCCTAAGCACCACCAGTAGTAATTCTTGTGTGCAGAACTAAAAGTAACTTGAGCACTGACAGATGTAGCCTAAAACCATAAAGGGGGGGGGGTAAATAAAATACCTCTTGCAAGAGGATATTGGATATTTGTATATTTGATTTTCTCTATTTTAATAAACCTGTAACATTCAGGATTTCTGAAATTTGTATGCCAGGGACATTGAAAAACTAAATTGCATATTTTATAGTTTCTTCAAATTCCGTAAATTTTTATTTTTTGTTTTTGTTGCTGTTCTCAAATCCAAAATGACTTTACCAGTATCTGTGACCATATCCTACTAGACTTTCAAGAAAATGGGTGATGTTTTAAGGATGACTGCTTTAATTTTTATTAAAATTTCTGCCAGATAAAATTTCAAGCTGCCTTATTTTTCTTGGTACTGTGCCCTTGGGATTTCACTGATTTGCTAGGATGTCCTACTTAAGAAGCAGTAATTTGTTACATTTTTAGAAACTAGACAGATCTGCAAAATTGGGCCACATTAGAGTAAATACATTATCAAATTAAAAATAAATAAAAGCATGTATGTGTGTGAGAGAGGAAAGCCAATTAATAAATTAAGGTCAGCACTTTTGTCCTTTATTTTTTTTGTCCCAACAGCCTCGACTATAGTAAGAATGCAGTAGCCTTTTTACTTTCTTAAAAGAAAAGAAAACTCTTGAGGATCAGGAGCTCTGATTTCTACTTGAAGATTAAAATATCGATCTCTGGAGTCTCACTACAGAATTGTCTTTGGATTTGGTCGTGTAGAACTGCCATATAATTGAAACTCTTCTTTCAAACAGTTCTTTCGACTGTATCAGAAAATAAATCTTTTTAGAGAGAGCAACAAAATCAATCATTCTGTTGATTTATATTCTTTGGTAGGGGATTTACTGCTTTTTTTAAAATTGTAAATGCCACCAGATTTTCAAGTCCTGTGTTTCAAATGTGTGTTTCAGTGTGCAGAGGAGGTTTATGAGATGGTTATGAGTAATTAGGATATGCAAGTGTCCCCAAAACTATTCTTGAGTGTGTCTGTGCCTTCCAATGTGCTCTACTAGCGTGCAGCCACGGCTGCTGACAGCACAGGTTTCAAAGAGACGCATGTGGGCATTTAGGAGCTGACTCCAGCTAAACTGGTTAATGACTAGTATCATCTAAATGAGGTAGCAAGTTGAAAGGCTCATAATCTCTCCCAGTGCACAGATTTTAATTAAATAATTATAATGTCTTTGTTGTAATTATTTATCAGTAACTGTGCTCTTGAGTATTGCCTCTTGCTTTCATCTGTTCTATCAGCTCTGCTGTACAATGAAACACGCATTGGGCAAAGATGAGGGGGAAATGACTGATTTTTATTCACCACAAATTAGCACATGAAGAATTCTGCCAGCAAGGCAGTATTCTTGACTCTTCATTTTTCAGGTTATTACTTAAGAGAGAGAATCTAAGTTATGCTATGGTTAGGCTTGATATAAACTTTATTTCCTAAATCTCAAAGAGTATCAGAAATTTGTCCCCATGCTTTGCTTGTTGATATCGAGCACTTAATCATATTTCTGTAGACCTTTGAAGACACGTTATTTCCTATATGCAGAGTACAAAATGAACATCTTATAACATAAAATTACAACATAATTCCTTCAAGTTGAAAGGTTTAGAAATCATACAAACAACTAACATTGACTTTATGTTAAAATTATAAAAATAGTTTCATATTAATAACATCCATGGTGAGTCAAAAGAATCATGATTAAAAAGACTTATTGTGTACTGAATATAATTTTTGAGTCAAAAAGTTGGTCCACAGAAAAAAATAAAATAGATTTAGATTGCATGGAAAAAAGTAAGTTCTTTTGTTTATGGTAGATATTCCATAACCACTCTACCTAGTAAATACACATTCTTGTCTTCACTTCTTCTGGATATTCAGAGAAGAAAATAATTTCAACTATACTACGTTTTACATAGGATATGTGACTACAAATTCTTTATTTTAAGTTTTCTACTCTATCACAACTTTCCATCTTGCATTTCTTCCACTTTTATTGCATCTACCTGTTACCAAAGATTATTAATAAACTATTACTTCAAAAGACTTTGCATTTAATATGGAAATCTTTTTTTTTTTCGGTTTTGGCAGCGATCAGGGGTTACTCCTGGCTCTACGCTCAGAAATTGCTCCTGGCGGGCTCAAGGGACCATATGGGATGCCTGGATTCGAACCACCGACCTTCTGCATGCAAGGTAAACGCCTTACCTCCATGCTATCTCTCTGGCCCCTAACATGGAAATCTTAATGATGAAAAATGCTCCATAGCCAAAAGAATATTTGAAGGTAATAATTCCTGTTGCCAAAGTAGATATATTCACTTAAGGAAAATATCTAGGTTTGAAATGCTGTTAACTACAGATACAAATGAGACTCCAAGGTTATGACAATAGGGAGGAAACAGGGAACCAGGGAACGTTAAGAAATTGCATTTTCTTGGACAACTTCTGAGCACAGAGCCAGGAATAACCCCTGAGTGCTGCCAGGTGTGACAAAATAAATAAATAAAACAAAAAACAAAATAAACTGCATTTTCCTAAAAATAGAGAGAGAAATTGTGTTTTCATGCATAGTGCAGCTATGTTTAAATAGGGTTCTGAAAATAGGCATGTGTAGCTCCATAATTTACTGATGTTTAGCACTTTTTAGTGCAGTTTGCTTTATCTTTTATTGGAATTATTTCTAGCTTTTCTTATTTTTAACTTACTATATAGGAAGTTAAGTACTTTCCCTTGTTATTGTTTGTTTTTGTTTGTTTTGGGGCCACACCCGGTTATGCACACCCAGGTTACTCCTGGCTATGAGCTCAGAAATTGCTTCTGACTTGGGGGGACCATATGGGATGCCAGGGATCTAACCCAGGTCCTTCCAGGATCAGTTACATGCAAGGCAAAAGCCCTACTGCTAGCGCTATAGCTCCAGCCCCCTTTCCCTTTTTAAAACACTATGAGGTCCAGAGAAATAGCACAGGAATTAGGAGCATACTTTGCATATAGAAGTACTTGGGTGTATCACCAGCACAGTATAGTTCCCTAAAAGGCACTGAGTGTGCTTCTAAAGGCCTCTGAGTACTACTTGCTTTGTTCCTGACAAGATAGCATAGGTAATTAATTACCAGGTCTTTCAGAGCTTGGGTATCCTCTGCCCTCTGCCCTCTCATTAAACTACTAACTCCATTGGTAAAGAATGACTTGGAGCAGTCCTCTGGCCTTTTTAATACACCTTGAAACATCCTTTCCTAGAAACTAATCTAAATCCCTATATATTTGTATACATATCATACAAACACAATTAATTTAATTTACATTATTTTTTGTTCCAAAAGCCACCTTGTGCATAGAGCTAATATATTGTAAGACATTTCACCAAGAGGAAATCTAGAGTTTTGTACCTGTGTGTCCTTATCACTGTATTTTCCTCAATTGGTGTTTCAGATGTTTCTGCTTAAAGACATCTTATTTGATGTAGATGACTCATTGTATTGAATTCATAGTGATCAGCATTATTATTTTTGCTTAAATAACACATATCAAACACATTTTTTTTCTGTAAGATGCATCTTTAGACTTTTTGACTTTTTTGTATGTAAGAAATACAGGAGAATTGTGAAATGAATAAAAAAAATTACATAAAGTAGACTGTGAGGATACTTGCTGCAGAATGAGAAATAAAAGAAGATTGATGATTTTCATTTGACCTCAACAGTGACTGTGTATTACTTGACACTAATCTGCCACTTGTGTTATGTTCACAAATGGCTATAACTTTGATATGTGAATTAATAGATAATTTTGTTTTTGTTTTGAGGCCACATTGAGGCACTCAGGGATTTCTGCACTCAAAAGTCATTTCTGGCAGGCTTTGGGGACCATATGAGATGCCAGGGATTGAACCTTGGTTGGCTACATGCAGGACAAATGCCCTATCCACTGTGCAATCTATTACTCTGGCCCTCAATATAAAATTTATTTTATTTTGGTTTCTGGGTCACACTGTATGATTGCGTTTTTATTTTTAAAGTGTTCAATGTTTGAATTGTGACCATAAATACAATTTTGGATGATAGTGCATTTTTAGCTTGTTTATTTATTTTCTTATATTTGTAAGTTCTATTTCTATACCTTGCTTTACTCTGTTAGATAGAAACTCTGGTACAATGCTATCTGATTAAAAAGCATTCAATCACTTCTCACTTTAAAACTTAGAGAAATAACTTCTAATATTTTAGAGTAAGAATGATGTTTGCTATAGGGTTTATTGTGGATTTCATTCTCAGATTAAGAAAATTCCCTTTTATGCTTAGTTTACTTAGAGTTTCATTGTGAATGAGTGTTAAATCGAATATTTTTGCTGTAACTGTTGAAATTATTATAGACATACAACTAAAAGCTATTTCCAGTATTAGAATAACCAATTTGGTTGTATGTATAATTTAAGTTATTCTTGAATGTATTTGATAATTATTTCTTTAGTATTTTTTCAAAAATTAACATTATTTTATTAAATCAATTTAAAAATGTTCACTGTATAAAAGTCAACAAGGGTTTTAAAAAAGACAAAATATATATCTTTTGCAATATTTATATATTAGCAGAAAATTACTTTTATGTGAGATTAACTCTTATGTACTTTTAGTTATATTAAAGAAAGCAAAATAAAAGTATATTAGTATTGGAATGTCAGTTAATTCATTCTTTGTGATTTGGGCTTTCCAGTACAATCTTCATTAATACTAAGAATCAATTTGACTAAAAAGTAGAGAAACAGTGGCTATTAGACTGTCTCACGACTTCACAGTCACACATTTACAAAGTAACAAATAAGCACCATAGAAAGGTGTAGTGTGTGTGTGTGTGTGTGTGTGTGTGTGTGCGCAAGCTAAACTTAGCACTTACATATCACTTCCTAATAATGTGGGAGACATATACATTTTAATCAAATCAGATTAACATTCAATCCCCACTTGCTTATCCATTTAAAAACACCTTAATAGAAATTCTGTCGCATAACCTGACAAACTACATGCATATAAATATGTGTATATACACAAAAGTATGTGTATATACATATACATCTTTAAATTCTATTAAATTTCTAAAATGAAACGAGGCCAAATTTCTAATTTAAATATATAAAGAATACAATTTTACCAACTAAAAGTTTCTACTGTAAGTTTTATGTTAGCTGATCAGAAATGTTATCCATTGAAAATTCTGAGGACAAAGAATTGCAGCTACCATATTTTCCAACTTATAAGACAACTTTTGAAACAAAAAAAAAGTCAACAGAAAATTGGTGGTTGTCTTATATGCCGAGTATATCCTGAAAAATGTTTCAATATGCCCCCAAACAAAAATTGTCTGAATATTGCCACAAAACAAATTTTCCAACTCGATCCTGCACCAATCACTGCAAGGCTGCTCCACCACCTCTCTAACTCAGCCAACCCAAGCAGGCTTTTTATGCATGCAAATTAGACAATGTTCTGGACCCCAAACTACACTGTTAAAAGCCTGCTCAGATTGGCCAGAATCAGAGAGGAAGTCTATTACAATATAACCTCTGAACCTTTGCTTGTTGTGATTGGCTCACTGTGGTACATACAGTTGTAGCACAGAAAGTTCTGTCTTATACAGTGAATATAGGCCTAAATCTATGTTTTAACTGTAAAATTAGAGGTCGTCTTATACGCCGGAAAATACGGTATATCGAACTTAGAAACAAGTATTTACTACATTGTAAAAGTTTCCTTTGGATTGTTTCACTTAGTATTTCAAGACCGTTTCTGTAATTCTAACAACTGGCTCAGATTTATCAAGTTTATATCAATTACATCTTCAAAATTTGCTATTGTGAATTATCTCAGAAGAAATTGCACCAAAATTTAAAGATAAATAAGGAAAAATTCGATGTGTACTGTAACAAAATAAAGTACAAAGATTTCCTTTTCACCATTAATAAAATACAATCCTTTGGTTCTTTTCAAGATATCTTAATTTTTTTTTAACTTTTCAAGGGAATGTTTTTAAAGGATCAACCTTTAATTTTTAATTAAACTAAAACAATAGAGTGAATTACTTTTATTAATATACAAATCAAGTTATCAAAAGATGACTTCTTAAGTCTTCCCCTTAAAGATAGCACTTGCACTACAAAGATGTGGAGGTTTTTAGTTTTCAGATGTTTACTTGAAATGATTCTTCCAAAGCAGTTTGATATTGGGTTTCCCCAGCTAGCTCAAGATTCACAAATTCTTCTTAATCAAACCGATGTCTCTGTTGAGATGACTAACATAGTTTCTAGTAATCTGGTTAAGACCTCTTCAAGGAAGAGACACACAAATAGGCCATGCCACAGGAACTATCTGAAATAGGTGATGCCTGTTGCAATGATCCAATAAACGTTGTCTGGTTAAATTTGATTCCTGAAAAAGGGACACTTAAATGTCCGGAACTTGTATTTTCCTAGTAAATTTCTGTGTTATCCGATGTGGAAGTTTCCCACCTATTACTATTCTCTACTGAATCTTAAGTGATCTCAAAGTTTGGAATAATAGAAGAAGCACCATATTCATTTTTGATACTTCTTCCAAGATTTGTAACGATGTCTCATGAGATAGAATCTGATCTGTTTTGTATAGCATCTGCAGCTACCAGAAAAATTCTTCATGATATTTTCAAGGTATAAGGCCCGTTCAGTCCATGCTCTCTCTCTTCTAGTCACATTTCCACGGCAGAGGGGACAATGTATTCCACCCTCTCATTGAAGTCAGGAAACATTTTTTACAACAAATGTGCTGACAGGCATCTTGAGAACCTCCTGACAGACCGGGCAATAGAAATCATCCTCAGTGTACGAAGTGGTCACCAAGAATTCCTCAGCCATGACCGAGGGGATAAGGGATCAAGGCGATGGCGGTGGCACCCGGAGCCTGATTCTCTTTAGTATTTTAAATGCTAGCTCATAATTATCATTCTATCTCAGCCTTTGAGGGCGGGGGCGTGCAGGGAAAAGAGCTTTCATGGAGATACTCAAGGGACCAGGCAGTTCCTTGCATCAAACCTGGATCATTTGCATATAAACTATGAGCTCTTAGACTTTTGAGACATCACTGCTGCCCCCCTTAATTTGTTTGTTTGTTTTTTCTCAAAATGTTTATTTTGAGAAATTTATTCTCAAAATACTCAAAGTACCATTGTAGATGCATACTACTAGGGTTGATATTTACAGTATATTCCATTGAAATATTTTCTAACTTACATTGTGTTTTCACTTTTACCCTAAATTATCCAGTGATAATTATTTCTAGATAGCAAGTGAGCATCCAAACTCACTTGCTTTGTTTTAATTTTTATTAAGTAATTGCAATTAAATTAATTTATTTTTAAATCATATTTAACTACTATTAGAATGACTTGATAGAAGACATTGGTGGTGGTAACATTGCACTGGCGAAAGGGGTGGGTTTTTTTCTATATAACTAAAACGCAACTACAAAAATGTATTTGTAATCGTGGTGCTTAAATAAAGATATTTTAAAAATAAAAATAAACAAAAAATAGAATAATTGAAAACATAATCTATAATCTAAGAAAATTATTTTAGAGGTGAAAATTTGTTATTATATCGTGAACTCTGGGGAATGAATGATTTATAAGTTTGAATGCTATATATAAACATACTTTAGTGAATAGAGAGCAAAGTAAATAAAAACAGGTTGAAATTTAGGAATGGAGTAGTTTTCATGGCAGTAACAAAAATGTTTATAAAACTATCAAAATATAAAATACATACCTGAATATTTCTAATCGCTAGACATTTCCCCTTCAGACAGAAATAGTTGGTAGCATTTCACAACTATATGTTGTAGCACCATCTAGCAAACACTGACTGCATATACACATCACACTTTGTACTTTTTCTACTAGTAATTATATTTTTACTAACTCTGCAGACTTATGAAAAATAATAGCTTTTAACATAGCAGAAAATATATCATCAAAAATTTGTCATTCCAATGTATTTTACTCTTGCATTTTACAATTTGGTATTATAAATAAAAATTAAACTAAAATGTGTGCTTTTTCTTTAAATGACAAAAAAATTTTGGGGGGGTTACACCCGGCAGTGCTCAGGGGCCACTCCTGGTTCTACACTCAGAAATTGTCCCTGGCAGGCACAGGGGACCATATGGGATGCTGGAATTCGAACCACCATTCTTCTACATGAAAGGCAAACACCTTACCTCGATGCTATCTCTTTGGCCCCTTGAATGACAAAAATTTTACATAATTTAACCTATACCAATATTTATATCCTCAGTTTATCATTTTGTTGTCCTATAGGCAAAATAAAACGAAAACCTTGCTTATTATTTCTAGGTAATATAAAAATAGGAGACACAAATAACTTCTTTTGAAATATTCCCTTTCTTCCATTATTATATCTTTATTTCTCTTAATTTATATTGAAAATTTTTAAATAAAAACTAATTTTCTTCACTAAAAATATTATTTTCTGCTGAAAGTACAGGCTTATTTTGTAAATTAATATAAGTAATTTAATTAATATAATTAATTATAAGTGGAAATTATATTAATATAATTAATATAAGTGGAAAATGTTAGTTTAGAAATAAACAAGCTTATCAGTTTTATGACTAATCAAATTATAACATTAAATTTAGTTTTATGAATTTAAACACATTGATATAACAATAAAAGTAGATTATTAAGAAATGCTTAATATGAACTTTAGTTCAACATTTATTTTTAATAAATATCACTGAAAAATACTGGACCAGAGAGATATCTCTATGGAAGTGCATATATTGTGCTGGGGTCCTGAATTTGATCCTAGCTCAACCTAGTCCTGGTACTGAGCCAGGAGTAGCCCCTGAGGAATGCTGTTTGTGGCTGATATGGCACACCTGGACTCCCAATGTAAGAAAGAAAACTGAAGTTTCATTTATCAGATATATAATTTTCTTAAACAACTTGTCTCTTTATCTTGATCTCAGAATAAAGTTGAACTGATTCTACATCTCAATAGCTTAGTCATAACCAATAGCAAAATAGTAATTTTTGTCAGTTCAGAGATATACTTGTACATTTTAATTTTAAAATTTATTAACTGAACTTTTTTCTTATAGTCTAAATCTAAAGTTAGATCTAAACAAATCACTTGGAAAGAAAAAAACACATTCCAATACAATATATTGAAAATGTTGAGGAAAACTTAATGAAAATAAATGTTTCCTGATTTGATAAATTTAACATATTTATGACATCAAATTTTTTTCTTTAAGTAAATGTATAAACAAAGCTACCCTCCCCAGACCAGAAGACAATACAAAGCCCAGTTGATCTGGGAGTTGCTCCGGGTTCAGAGCTGATTTGAAACTATGGCCCCAGTCTAGGTCAAAAGCATCTTCATGTCAACCCATCAACTATCACATTTCTCAAACCAGCGTCCAGTTACTCTCGTCAGGGATGTGCCTGCTGGAACCTGTCAGGCTGTCATTGCCAGCAGTCTTATAATAGCTCAAGGGAATGGCAAACAGTAACCTTTTCAGTTAGCAGCAATAAAGATTATGTCCAGAAATCTCAACAGCATGAGATACTGAGATTTAGTTTAAATCAAAGTTGTTTTGCTTTGTTTTTAATGCAACTTTTTTTTTTAAATTAAAGGATGTTGAAACCAAGTGGACCATTTATAAACACAAACACTAAGAACTCTGAAAGTAAGAATGCTATGATTAAAGTTCCTATGTCAACTGCTTTGCCTCCAGCATTAACATCTAAATAACACTATTCTGATGACAGAGAAATGAAAGGCTGCCCTTTTATCACTGGACTATATAAAAGTGACAGAAAGAAATTAGCAGTAAAGACTTTTCAGAGAAGGTTAGCCTCTTGGGTATAACTAAGCAACCTCCAAGAAACAGACAGTGGTATTTCAACACTTGAGTACCATGCTTTGGTGGGTTATTTCAGACATTACAAGTAATGTATTGTTTAGTTGTACCCATGTACACCATTAAATGCATCACAGTGTGGCATGGATTCAGCAAGTTTTAGTCATAACATGCCAGCTGGAGAATATTAAGGGAGGAAAAAATCCGTTTTCAATTTCTGCTTAATGTTCTGGTGAAAATAATGTAAGACACTTTTGTGAATGTATTTACTTTCCAACTACTGTAACTATTTTTTAGTATAAAGGTACTAGATAGAATTTTCAATGATGTGGCATTTGCTCACTTCCTCTTCGTTATTCAATTTTTTTGCATTCCTTTCTTACTCTTCATCGATGCATAGAAGTTTCAACATGTTTCTTTTACTTCTAGAGTTAATTAACCTTGACACTAGACTGACATTTTCAAGGTTTATGGAGCAACAAAAGTGTCTTTGTAGGCAAGAATTGCACATATGCCTCGAATAGAGTGTGCAATTGTTTTCCTGAACCTTTTGAGGCTATTACAGCATTCTGGTAACTTTTTAAAAATTGCTTTGCCCTATGGGAATAAAAGTGTGTATTCTATTTTTGCCATTAAAAAAACACAACAATGTGTATTTGCAATCCTGTCCCATCATTAAAATTTACCCAAAGGATTCCTTCTTGTCTAGTGAGCATGTCTACTAAATACTGCACCATATTTAACTCACTCTTAGATCATATCATGGCTTGAGAATTCTTTTAATCTCTTTTCCATTTATAACTGTACTGCTTGACCTTTTTTCAGGAAGGTGTCTTGTATATAAAATGTCAGTGAAAGGATTACAGACATGGGACAAAGATATAGTTTAATTAAAAAAGGTCCTGTGAGATTGAAAAGGTTACTGGCCTAGACCACAAATATTTAATGCCAAATGACTATTTATAAGGCTAAAATTAAAAAAAATAAAAAGTGAAGAAAAGCAAAGATCTACTGGCCCTTGTAATTATTTAACCATTACATTTGCAATGGTTATATTATACCTTTTATTATTTTTGTTTTGTATTTACAGCAAATATAATTTTGTCTATGGTAAGTGTCAGTTATAAATAAAAGCCAATTTATTTCTTAAAAGTGAGACAGTATGCAAAAGGTCCAAAGATCTAGTTATTTTTAATGTCAAAGCTTGAATAGTTAAACAGTGCTCATTGTTTAGAAGCCTCTATGTGAAGTTATGTGCAGATTGTTTAAAATAAGTGTGTATATATGCAACAAGTGGCATTTTCACTCACTCATCTTTTCATCCAACATCGTGTATATGAACACACATATAAGTCAAATATAGAATAAGTTATTTAATCACTGTTTTTGACTAGTATCTCAATTCTTCTAAGAAATATTAACACAATAAAAATGAAGAAAACTACAATTGAAAGTTAATTTGACTAAAATATTTGGATCTACTAGAATGTAGCACACATTCTATTGACTTATTATCAGGTTCAGATTCAATAATAATAAATCAATATTAATGAATTTATTTGCTGAGTGAAATAATTCAGAGGGAGAGAAATAGACACAGAATAAACTCACTTATCTATGGGTTTCAAGAAAAATTAAAAAACATTGTAATAAGGCCCAGAGACAATACAGTTAAGGGTGGAAGGGTCAGAAGGACTGGCTCACAATTTGAAGCTCACCACAAAGAGTGTTGAATGCTATTAGGGAAATAACTACACCAACAATTAGCATGATAGCGTTAAAGAATGAGAGAAGTAGAAGGCCTGTCTCTCCAATACAGGCAGGGATGGAGGAAGAGGGGACATTGGTGGTGGGAATGTTGCACTGGTGAAGAGGGATATTCTATTTATGACTGAAACCCAACTGCAATCATGCTTGTAATTATGGTGCTTAAATATTTTATAAAGGAAAAGAAGTCAATATTATAATTAGTGACCTAGCAGGAAGGATTGTTTCTCTACTTATTCTGTAGTAACATTTTTAAGGCATGATTTTATTAGTAAAGTATATCTATAAAGTCAGGTTAGTGACAGTAAATGAAAAATATTCTGGAATCTATAACAAGGGAAGCTCATCTAAATAATAAGTTGAAGGGATGTGGAAAATTAAAAATATTTTATGGAATCAGACTGTTCAGTTAAGATATTATGTGAAGAAATACTGAAATTTCTTAGATTCTAGCCAAAACAATCTTTCTGTGGACAGTTTTAGAATATAAGAATAGAAAATCTTTCATAAAACAGGCACACTGATTTAATTACCATGAAGAGACAGTTAAGGCAACATGTAGAAAATTATCTCCCCAAATTTGGGAATTAAAAGTAATCCAAAATACAGTGGGGCCAGAGAAATAGCATGGAGTTAAGGCGTTTGCCTCTCATGCAGAAGGTCATCGGTTCGAATCCTGGCAACCTAAATGGTCCCCCGAGCCTGCTAGGAGTGATTTCTGAGCATAGAGCCAGGAGTAACCCCTGAGCGCTGCTGGGTGTGACCCAAAACAACAACAACAAAAAATAATAATAAAAAACAAAATACAGTAATATACCTTAAATAGTTAAAAAATGATAAAGTAAAATTTAATTGTAACATCTGCTAGAATACCATGATTCTATAGTAAGAGTAGAGTTTAAAATCACTCAACTAAGATTAGAGATGGGATTAAAAATATAAACATATAATGTAGATTTCCAAATAAACAGAAATTATAGGATAAGAATATATTGATGATAGATAATAGATGTGTTATACATGTCTGCTGTTTTATAAATGTATATGTTCTCTAACCTCTATATTTATATTTCCTATAACATATATGCACACAAATATATATATGTACTAAGAGAGAAAGCCAGCAAAAGGTATTTATTTTTAGAAATTGACTAATTGACTCATGCAATTATACGTATAATTATATGTCATCTGTTGCATGGCAAAAAATGACTGAACACCCTCATATAATGGAGTTGATATATACAATTTAACACCATAATAAATTTTAAGAGCTGTGGAGAAAATGTGAATTTCCCACATATGTTTATAAGTGGTCCAGAAAGAAAGATTATGTTTGAAATTAGTCAATATTCATAGTATTATTTCCTCAAATTTTTTGAAATAAAAAGCACAAGATCTTTACCTCAAGGACAGAATAGGAGCATGGGATTGGAGAATTAAATCCACAACTGTGTGAACTACAGAGCCTAACAGATAAAGGAAAAAATATTGAGAGGTTTCAATAAGTCAGTTCATCTACTAAAGTCAAGTAAATTGAATAAGAAGAGTTTTATTATAGAAACTGCCATAGACAATAAAAATATTATTTTAAAAAGCTAAGTGAATGAACAAACTGACTTTTATACCCAGCTAAAAAAAGGTGAAAAGAAAAAGTAAAAATGAAGACCACGTTTTATAGTTGCTATTTGGTTCACACCTGGCTGTGGCTATGACTTACTCTTGGCTTTGTGCTTAGGGATCACTCCTGAAACTGGTGAGAGTTAGGATCATATATGGTTTTAGAGATCAAACCCAGTCAGATGAATGCAAGGCAAGAGCTTTACCTACTAATCTATCACTCTAATCTTTATTTTCCTCAGAGTCTGAGAACTTTTTCAATCTCTGTTCTTAGTTGAAATAAATATTAAATAATGCAAACATGTACAAAAGCATATTATGGAAGAAGAACCAGGATGAGAATCTTTATGAAGAAATTATCAATATTTGGTAATCAATATTTGGCATTTAAACATAAAATCTATATAATCATATAAAAATAAAAATGTTAAAGAGCCTAAAATGTTGAATACAACATATCAAAGGGGAGAGATGTACTCAAAACTGCTCAAGTAATTTTATCATCAAATTCCGGGGCTGGAGCAATAGCACAGCGTTGGGGTGTTTGCCTTGCACGTGGCCAACCAAGGACAGACCCAGGTTCGATTCCTGGCATCCCACCTGGACCCCCGAGCCTGCCAGATGTGATTTCTAAGATCAGAACTAGGAGTAACTCCTGAGCACCACTGGTTGTGGCCAAAAAACCTAAATAATATATGTTAAAAAAAAACAAAGTTACTATTTAATATTAGAAATTGATGAATAATTTCATCATAACAATGATGAAAATATAAGACATCTATAAATTAGTGAAAGGAAAATTTTTAAACTTAAGCACAAAAGTTAAGTAAAATGTAAGCAAATGAGATGATGGCAATAAATAGACACATAGCTAGTAATAAAATGATACCGTGTTAAATTATTTTTATGATAAGATTTGTTTGCTACTTGAGGTTTACTCCAGGCTCTGAGCTCATGGATCTCTTCTATCAAGGTTTGGGAATATATATAGTAATGGGGATTGAAGCTGGGTCGACCACATTTAAGACAAGAATTTTATCTCAAGCTTCTCACATAAAATACATAGTACGTATAGTCTCTGGAATATCTTGTCTATCTTTAATAATCTTTTCAAAAATTATATTTCATAGTAGATAACTAGTAATGAAACTTGTCAAACTTCCTAGTTCTGGTCACTGTGATTTTTAAAATACTTTTTATTCTACTTCTTAGAATACTTTAATGAGAATAACTTCAAAACCCATTCAAAACCCATTCATATCCTAGATAAAACAGAACAGTGTGAAGAGCTGGTCTATTACAATGTGATGCATTTGGATGCGTTCTCAGCCCTCAAATACTTCTATGTATTACCAGTATGTGCTCTCCGATTGTGTAGAAAATCTTACCTTACAACTGAGTTAAAAATTAAGCAATATAAAACCACGTAGAGTTTATTGTACACATCTAAGGGGTATTTCGTATGTCCAAGATATCAGTGTCAACTGCTTTAAGGACTACGCTCTCTGGGCCTTCTGACTGCAATTCAGATTACCTACCACTAGATGGCATGTTACTTATTTGCAAGCAGCAAGTGTCTCAGACCTAGCTAAGGAATCAAGTTGCTTAATAGAAAAAAAAAAAAGATTATGATAGATATAGAGTATAGTATAGAGTATAGATATAGATATAGAGATACATAAAAATAAATATTTGTAAGTAAATATCTATATGGATGTGTATATGTATGTAAGAGATGATAAAATCAAAATAAATATTTACTTAGAATTAATTTATAATAACAATATAGCTTATTTTACTAAAAGCCATTAGATGGAAATTGTGGCATCCAGACTATAATACTGCAAGATTAAATTTTGGAGGACCCATGTGAACCTCACATGACCCTCAATTTTCCTATAAAATGAAGATCAGGACTATCTGTAATATAATATTTCAGCACTAAAATCCTACGATGCCATTGAGATAGCTAGCATATGGAAGAAAATAGGATCAAACGTCTTAAACTTGGTAAAATGTATAGCCTTTTAAATTTTTGACTGTTTCACAAAATAATCTTCACATTTTTAGAAATTCAAGTATTTGGCAACCATAGACTACATTAGCCCCATATATGCTGACATTTATCTCTGAAGTCAGAGATATACTCTCAAAGCCTGACCTAACGGAACTCTGGCTAGAAGACGAGTTGCTGCTGTTGTGGCACAAAAATCATGTCCCCTGTATTTTCTGGCTTTAGAAATATTCAGAGACTGTCCCTTTTCTCCAGAATGATATACTTCCTGCTATGTCTGAGCTAGGAGGCTATCCAGTCAGCCAGACTGACTCCATCCATCCTTGCTTCTTTTAATTTCTAGCAGTTTTACTTTCGCTATAAAATTAGACCTGGACAAGTGACTGACTTACTGAATTTATTTGCTCTCTCTTATGCACCTGAAATAATAGAACTTTTCCTTTCACCATTATGTGGTAATTAAAAGAGCTAATATATGTAAAGCTCCTCATCTGCAGGCATAGAGTAACATATAAGTTATAGCATTAGGTTCTTAAATTTTATAGAATAAAATTTTAAGAAATAATATGATATTCTCAAAACATAGTCTCAAACAAAAATTATTCTGCTTAGAGAAGAATATTACCTGGCAACCTCAATGTCAATGCAACTATTTTCTGTGGATCACAGAATGGAAAGGACAAGGAAAATTGGTTGCTGTGATCTTTTAAAGTAGAATGAAATAAGGCTTGGAAAAGAGTAGCAAGCCATTTGTATAAATAGCTTAAGAATACAAATTAAGCAAAGATCAGTAACTGTTAGTAGTACCATGAAACTGCCCCATCAGCTGGATGCCACCATAGATTTCATTAACTGAATAGGAGTCTACACAGAGAAGGTGTCTAGTTCTGTTTTGTTTGGCTTAACTCACATCTCCAGTAGAGTATGTATTTAGTTCAAACTACAAGCTCCATACCAAATTTTCAAGCTTTCAAATATTTTCTAAACTGTGAAAGTTCATGGCCTGAAAAAAAGTAAGGTAGAAGTTTTAAGAAAATAAACCAGTTTAAGTTTTGGAGAGAAAGTCCATGTCAGAAGACATTGTTTATCATTTAAAAGTTCCATGAAAGATGAGTATTCAAAACTGATGAATATGCAAGTCTCCCAGCTTCCCCTAGTCTGGTGAAATCAGAATATGGAAGTTTCCCAATTCACCCAGTATAATCAGAATCTCTGGTATTCAATGGTATATATCTGAAATTCGAAGTTGATTAAGCATAGTGAATTTACACTTGCCAACTGTGGCATATACAGAAAAGTACCACTAAAAAGAGGAAGTTGATATGTAGAAAGCAATGAAGATTAGAGTGATAGTCAAAATACACATTAATAATGAAATACTCAGGCCCGGAGAGATAGCACAGCAGCGTTTGCCTTGCAAGCAGCCAATCCAGGACCAAAGGTGGTTGGTTCGAATCCTGGTGTCCCATATGGTCCTCCGTGCCTGCCATGAGCTATTTCTGAGCAGACAGCCAGGAGTAACCCCTGAGCAACGCCGGGTGTGACCCAAAAACCAAAAAAAAAATAATAATAATAAAATACTGTTGCAAGAAAGACAGAGTTTCATATTTAATTGATTTTATTAGATGTTATTATTGAAAATGGCCAGAGTGCATAAAATTAAAATTCACTGGCATTTAATATATTTTAAGTGCTAATATTTTTTAATATGACTAAAATGTTATCTGTTGGTTCCAGCCTGGCTGTATAAATATCCTATTGCTTTCTGTAACTGGAAAATATTCTGTGTCCCTGCAGGGTACAGTTATTAGACTCTAGCACTATTCTGCTCTTAAGCTCTTTTGAAATTGTAGAAACACAGAAGGGACTGGCAGTATTCTTTGACATTCACTCATTGTCCAGTCTGGAACCATACTTCCAACAGGAGATTGGAGGAACCATATACACAAACTTATACTGAGCAAGCATTAGGGGGTAAAAGTGGGGGATGTATGCTTTATGACCAAAATGTCAATGTTGGATTGAATTCAGGGAGACAAATAAGGGGGATAAGAAAATGTTCTAATTCTAGTAATGAATGAAACTACTGAATGTTTTAAAATAAAGATTTATGTTAACAAAAGTGAACACTGCAATATTATAAGATGTATGGAATCAGGGGATATTTAATCCAAACTAGATAGAAAACCATAGTTTGCAAATTTTTAGAAGAAAGCACAAAATATTAAAATAACAACTGCTATAATTCTTAGAAATGTTATAGCTGAAATAAGTGAGAACATTAAAGTTTGTTTACAAATAATAATCTAGCTGTAAAAGTATTGATTCTCCAAATAAAATAACTAATGTCAATGTAAGGACATTTATGATAAAGAACGAGATCAGATGAACATGAAAGCTGTGGTGTAAAAATACCTACAATGTGTGTTCCCTCTTGGAGATCAGAAAAACTAGTTCCAGGCTGAAGGCCAACAAGAAGGCCCTTGAAAACAACTGGTGCAGGTGAAAAATAGAGGCAGATCACTTGAGAATTTTCATTTTCTGTAGAGATTAGAGTCTTTATTCTTCAATTGATTGAATGAGATGCACACACATTAGCTGAAATAATATACTTACTCAAAGCTCACCAATTTAAAAGAAAATATCATTCAAATATAACCTGAAGTATTAAAGAATTGGCTAATGATTTCAGTAGAATAACCTGCATTGTGTTTATTCATTCATAATTGTATTATTTATAAATATTTATCCAATATTTTAAATTGTATTTTTTAGTTTATTAAAAGAGTTGTGTAAGTAAAAATGTTTATGTTTTAGTTATTTATTTTGAAAACCATTGTTATTGAGATACCAAGATTTACAAAATTCTTAATCACATTTTTCAGGAATACATCATTCAAACACCACATCCATTACCAGAAAGCCTTAATTTTTCTATCTATGTACCAATAATCCTTCCACTTACCACCTCCATTGTAAGCTCAGTTCCTAATAAAAAATATTCAGTTCTGATTAATTAGATCATTACTTTACTAAGAAGTTCATATTTGGAATCCTATTTTGGAGATAATGATGTCTACATATATAGGTAATAGAGCTAATCTTTTAGAATTCTGCAAATTATAAAACAATGTTAACTGATAATGTAATTTTTTTCAAAAATCAAATTTTAAAGCTATATAAGTTAAAAATCAATAGAATGAATAATCCTTGGCAATAGAATTTACATTTTACACAAAATAAATTCTGATATCTTAAAGTTTAGTGTGAAGAGAGTTAGGGAAATATAAGGGAGAATCTAAAGAGATTTAGAAATAAAGTGTGTCTTGTCCTAAAAAAGGAAATAATTGACTTTTTGTTAGAAAATATTATATTAGATACATATTTAAAGTTTCTATGAATATAAAGAAAAACATGATCAGATATATGATATTTGATATAAATTATATATTAATCGGCTGTGAATTAATAGAATCCCTTAGCAGAATAGGAATAAACACACCTTTCTTAACTTAGCAGAGAGCAACCAGGAGTGCCGTGAGCTAATGGCATACTCAATGACAAGTGCTAAGGAGTTTGTCCTGCCTTCTATTTACTTAAAAAAATGTTTTGATTTTTGGAACCTAGTAGCAGTGCTCAGAGCTTACACCTGGCTCTCCTGTCAGGAATCAAACTCCTGGCAAGCTCAAGAACTATATAGGTTGCCAAGGATCAAGCCCGGATTGGCCAAGTTAAGGCAAGTGGCCTGGTAGCTGTACTATCTTTCTAGCCCTTTATCTCTCCTTTTAAAGAAGCTCTTTAACAGTTCTTGCAAAACTTGTTTCAAGGCTATAGATTCCCCAAGCTGTTGCCTATCTGTGAAGCTTTGTATCATTCCTGCAACTCTAAATGATGATCTAGCTGGAAAGACTGTTTTGGTGAGGTGTTCATTTCAACAAGGTCTTGTGTCATATCTTTCCATTTTCTTCTGGATCTTAAGAGTTTTATTTGATAAATCTGCAATGAATTATCTGGAGTTTTCATTTGTATATAAGTTCCTTTTTGATCCTGCTACTTTAAATATTCTATTTCTATCTTTGGAGTTTATTATATTGAACACACAGTACCTGAAAGTTTTCCAAGTGAAATCTATTTTCACTGGGAACCTTAGGTCTCTTAGATCTTGGTGTCTATAATAATCAATCTGGTAAATTCAGAAATATAATTTTTAACTATTTTTTCTTTATCAAGTTTTCTTTCCTATTCTTCTTATCATTCTTCTTGAACTCATCCCATAGGTGTTTAGAATACTGCTCATTTATTTTCAGACTTTCCCCATTTTATGTTTTTTTTCTAGTAGGATCCTCCATCTCATCTTGGAGTGCCTTAATTAATCTTTTACTCTGCTGCCATTATTTTGCTGCTTAGAATTTGTTGAAATAATAGCTTGTTTGCTTTAATTTTTATTGTCCCTTTTTTAATTAATAATTTTTATTTTTTTATTTTGGTTTTTGGGTGATGCTCAGGGGTTACGTCTGACTATGTGCTCAGAAATATCGCTCCTGGTTGGGGATCATATGGGATGCTGGGGATCAAATCGAGGTCTGTCCTAGGTCAATCGTTGCAAGGCAAATGCCCTACCAATGCCCTAAACCTCCGGCCCCTAATTAATCATTTTTATTGACTCACCATGAAAACAGTTTTAAAGTTGTTCATGATTGAGTTTCAATTATACAATATTCCAACACCCATTCCTTCACCAATGCAAATTTCCTGCATAAATGTCCACAGTTCCTCCTTTCCTCTCCTGCCTCTATCACAGACATTTTTCTTATTGCTCTCTCTTTGGTATTGTTTAATATCAACTACTATATTCCTCATTTCTGCTTGTACTTTTTCTCATTTTGGCTCTCAGACTTTTTTGTTCTTTGCCAACTATATGAGCCATTATTTCTTTGAGCTCATTAAATATCCTCATCATAGTGTCATTAAAGTCATTGTCTGAGGAGGAATTACTGAACTTGTTGGCACAAGTTCAGAAGAGTGAACCTTCTGTGTTATTGTTTACTCTCATTGAACTCAATGGGCTTTTATATACAGTCCCCTGTACTCCTTTACTGGGGATGAATTTATCTGTTTTGATTTTCCCCTGGGACTCTTATAGGAATTAGTTTGGGGTTATTCTTTTGCTTTCTGCCTGTGATCTCCCAAGGATAGGAAGTATGCATATAAACAGCATAAAAATTCATGAGAAGCAGAGGTTCAGGAATCTTGAGCCCTATGAAGTAGTTGAGGTCAGTTGTGGAGGATGGAGACTAATCTCACCTGGTGGGTATGAAACAAGTAAAAAATTCAGGATATGTGGAGAGTTTGGCCTGTTGAAATTTCCAAGAAGTTTTTATTATTGAGAAAATCAAAATTTAGTTTTTTTCTTTTGCTTCTTATGTTTTAGTATCATATCCAAAATGCCATTAAATTTTTCCTTATGATCTCTTCCAATAATGGTACAGTTTGGAATCTTACAGTCTTACAATAAGATCTTTAATCCATTTTGAGTTAATTTTAGAAATGGCTTAGGATCAGATTCTAACTTCATTGCCTTGCATGTAGCTATTATTCTTCCTAGTGCACTTTGTTGAAGAGACCGTTATTTACAAGAGGTGGTAAAAATTCTGGGAACCAATTAGAAAAAAAAACCAGAAGAAACTTAGTCTGAAATTAATTCAATCCAATTATTTCAAAGTAATAAAAACTTCAGTTTATCAATTATATTAACATGTTTTCTATTAATTGCTTCTTTCAATCAAAACAATTACGTAGTTTAAATTAATGCCATTTTATACTACACATTATTCTTTTATTTCTTGTTGTAAAATAGTTGTCAGTAACATTTTGAATATATATTCCTAGATTATTATTTGCTATTTTATGCTTAAGTAAATATTCCATCTATTCTGTGTGCTAGTTTTCATGCGTTGTACTTTATTTTTTCTCCATTTTTTTCTATCAACTTTATTATGTTAAACTCTCAAGGTCAATAACAAGCATTTTCTTTTGAACTGGCATATATAGACACTCCTATCTTCAGTTCATCTGCAAAATGCATTAGTGGATCATACTCCCTCTAAAGTGCCATTAATGCAGATGCTAAAGATCATTAGTTTAAGAGATAGATAATTCCAGTGAGTGATGGTTATACAATAGTCCTCCATATGATAATAACTAGTTCTAAGAGAATCTTTTTAAAAGCACCCATCAGTTTGAAGGTCCCCAAATATCAGGACTGAAGAACAGTGTTTTGTTTAATGAAGTACTTAGACATCTATATACCAATCTTACTTTGAAAACAAAGGTCACATAAACTTATTTTCATTCATTCCCCCTTGATGATATTAAAGTTACTCTTTTCTCACATAACTGCCTGTTGAAATGTTCTTTTTAAATTTTTTTGCAGGGGTTGGTTGACTTTTGTAGTGGGGGACTGGCCAAAAACAGTGGTGCTCAGAGATTTCTACTGGGAATGCAAGGGGGACCATATATGGTGCCAGGAACCCAAGATAAATGATGTAAGGCAAGTGCCTTAATCCTGTACTGTGTCTCTAGCCCAGAATTGTCTTATTAATAATAGAATTTTACTGCGGTTAAAAAAAACAAATCTTTTTGTTTTGTTTTGTTTTGTTTTGTTTTGGGGCCACACCCAGTGACTCTCAGGGATTACTCCTGGTAATGAGCTCAGAAATCGCTCCTGGCTTGAGGGACCATATGGGATGCTGGGGGATCGAACTGCGGTCCATCCTAAGTCAGCTGTGAGCAAGGCAAACATCCAACCACTGCGCCACCACTCCGGCCCCCAAAAAAGAAATCTGGTATTACAAGGAATTGCCTTTGGCAATATTTATTTGTAATGTGTACGTAAAAGAAGAATGAAAAACTAAGAACGTAAAAATATTTTATATGCCTAGTTTTAAAACACATACCTGTAAACCCCTATGTAGGAGTTTGCCAAATTATTTTCTGTACAATTAGCCTTTATTTGTTTTCAGTGTAACTATAGATAGTAAGTATATAGCCAAGAGGTTAAAGTGCATATATGTATATGTAAATTGAACTCTGTATGAAAGTTTCACTACCATCAAATGGCAAAATTTATACATTTTTGCTTTTAAAAATCTATCAAACAAGCAGCTTCAATATTCTTCTGCAATTAAATTTGAATCTTCTATGTAAAAATATTCATGAATGATCTCTAAAATGTATTTGGGGCACAAAGGTTATCATATTTACAATATTTCTATTATAGTGAATAATCAGCAAATTAGTCATATACCATATACATGCATTTGTGAGTAAACAGTACTATATTACAAGTGCTTTAACAACTTCAAAACTTTTAAATTTAATTTAAAATTGAGCACTGATCAGCTGGACATATGCTGAGGGTAAACCACTTATATGTGTTATACGTATAAAGAACTGAATTTAATCCTTGAACCATCATAAATAAATAAATAAATAAATAAATAAATAAATAAATAACATCAAAATCTTACTTTAAACTTTAAAGGAAATAAATGAATATAGATATAAAACTCTTTGGAATATGAGCATATAATACATTGTTTATTGGATTTTGTTTGTTTCTTTAGGTTTTGTTTTGGTTTGGGGGCTTTACCCAGCAGTGCTCAGTGGTTACTTCTGACTCTGTGCTTAAGTATTATTCCTGGTAGGTTTAGGGGACCATATAGGATTCTGGGGATCAAACCCGAGTCTGTTGCTTGCAAGGTAAATAACCTACCCTCTGTACTATTTCTCCCACCCTGAGAACATAAAACTTTATTAAATAAGTCAGATATAAAGCTAGAATAATTCAAGCTATTTTTCTTTATAAAAACATGCATTAGTATTCGGTCGAAATTATTAGGACAAATATTAGAGCATTTGCATAGTCAAAGATAGATTAAAGTTTATAAAGACTGCCATAGAAAGAAATTCACAGTGAATATATGAGAAAAGATTTTGTGGGAAAAAATCACAATCACCATAATGATACTTAACTTATTAATATTTGGAGAGAGAGGTATTTTTTCTGGATGTATGTGGGGTGATAGATTTCTGGGTCTCTGTTCAGGGATTATTCATGTCTCTGTGTTCATGTTCCTGGCAATGCTCAGTAGGTATTAACATCATGCAGGATAGGCATATTTTTATTTATTTATTTATTTATCTATTTATTTATTTATTTATTTTGGTTTTTGGGTCATACCCAGCAGGGCTCAGGGGTTACTCCTGGCTCTAAGCTCAAAAATTGCTCCTGGCAGGCTCCGGGCACCATATGGGATGCCAAGATTCGAACCACTGTCCTTCTACATGCAAAGCTAATGCCCTACCTCCATGCTATCTCTCTGGCCCCAGGACAGGCATCTAATCTCCAGCTCTTTCCTAGTACATTGTCTATGCTCCTTTTGATCTATATAAACTTGTGACTAAAACATTATTTTATGTTTTTCTTTTATACATCACAGCATATTTTTAATATTTCTTTAGATATTATTTTTGGCATTTCACTATTTTATAAAAATAAAACTGAAAGTTTCAGGAAGATTTTATTAGAATTTTATTAAGATTTTTATTAAGATATTTCATTTTTCTTTAGTTGATATCAATTTAGCAGGTAGGTATATTTATAGAAAAAAATTGACAGCTTATGTTTTATAAGACAGGAAATCATATACATATACATAAATCATATACATATACTAAATAGGTAATTGTTGATTATATCTGAAATTTTATAGTAAATAAATAAAAATACATATGCTTTAAAGAGTAAATTCCCAGCATACCCCAAATAAAAGTGAAAATTATCAGGAGTTAAATATGCATATAACAAATTTTGAATTACTAATATGAGATGTGACAAATACTGAACTCTCAATTTATAAGTCAACCAAAAAAAGGGACACAATTATTTGAAATCATAATGATTTAAAGGCCTTTGGTCATTTGTAAAAAGAAGTTAAAATGTTTTGACAGATGGACAAACATGTGCTATGATGAGTACTGTCCTCTAGAGGGCAGTGCAGCCCCAATTCAGAGCGCCCTGAATGTACCAAAGTAAAAAAAAAAAAAAAAAAAATCGTGCTTCATTTTATTAAAGTGGTAAGGACAGAAGTTATCAGGGCAAAACTCCCAGCAGCAAAAAAGTGTTAATAATTATAAAATTATTTTGATTACATGTAAAGTCGATGCCTCCACAGGAGAGTGTTTAAAAATACCAATTAATAAAATTGATAATCTGGGGTTAGAAAACAAACCCAGTATGTTTTACTTATGATTTTGACAAGAAAGATTCGGGAAGTCAGCAAGACTTTACTTCAGATAGTAGGAGCTCCTTAAAAGATGCTTTTCTATTTCCGCAATACAATCAAAAGGGCCAGAGTGGTAACACATTGGTGGGGTTTTTGCCTTGCACGCTGCTGACCTAGGACGGACTTAGATCCCAGGCATCCTATATGGTCCCCAAGCCAGGAGCGGTTTCTGAGCACAGAGCCAGGGCACCTGAGCACCTCCTGATGTGGCCCAAAAACAACAACAACAACAACAATAACAAAAATACAGTCCAAAATGCATACTTGTTCTAGGAATTATTTTGTTTTTCCTGCTTATGAACTCCAAAGGCTCTCCAAAGATACAGTAAAATCATCTATAGCAAATTATAATATATGCAAATAATTTTAGTACCCTCAAGGACAGTTTTCGCAAAACTCAAAACCTTTGCACTACTGTAAACTAATGATAAAAGAAAATAGATCTCAAAGGAGACTAGCAAGATAAGGATAAGATAAAGACTAGCAAAATAGAGATAATTCATTCAAAACAAACCTCTAAAAACCACACTAAAATAATTAAAATACTTACCAGGTGTTATATATATATAAGTTTGTTTCATTCTAATAACACTACTATAATTGAATACTATCACTTTACCATTTTATAGGTGAGAGAATTGAATCATAAAATTAAACAAGATAGTCAGTGTTTTATAGCTAATTGGTAAGAGAATCATAAAAAAGAGCCTGGTCTTTATATAAGACTAAGCCTTTAACCATCATGTTATTTTCTCACAGTTTTCAATGATAAATAGTATGGAATGCTAGTTTTATGCTCAAACCAGTGTTGAGAAGTCCAGTCCACATAAACTTTAGTGTACTTTTAATATATATTTATACCACCATGAAAGTGAATGAATGAATCACACATACTTCACAGTTTTTTTTTTGAGTATGGTAAGTTTGGATGGCAGCAGTTGCAATTACTACTTCCTGAGATCTCATTATAAAGATATTTTTATTGATCCACCTTACATGTATTGATTCAGAAGTTGGTTATGGGGATTGCCAATTGACCAATCCAGTGATTCTTATGTGTATAAGTTTTGAGAATAACTAGTAGTTCATGACTAGTGTCATTATTAGAAATGCCTTCCTGATGTGGCCTACAGTTGAATTTTCACTCTGATAGAATCACTTTTGGTTTTTGAACAAGAGTTGTAAAGTTTTATTAGTATCTCCAATTTTCTCATTTATAAAATTGAATTATTAAAATTAATTCGTATGATTAAGAGTGTTGTATTTGGGGCTAGAAACACAATAGAGCAGACAGGACTCATGCCTTGCATGTAATTGACATGAGTTCAATCCTCGAAATCATACATGCTCAAGCCTACCAGGAGTAATCTCTGAGCACATAGCCAGGAATAAGCTCTGAGCCCCAGAAATTGTGACTTCCAAAGAATGAAAACAAAAATAAAGAATAAAATGAAAAGAAAATTCTTTATTTTTGATCTTTGAAAAGAAAATTTTACAGTGTAAATGATCCATCTTTTTCATAAATACATGACACTAAAAAGAGAGGGAGAGTCTTCATAATAAGAATGTGTCACATGTTGATATGATAAAATATTCTTCAACTTTCAAAATGAAGAAAATCCTTTCATGTCTGAGGACATAGGTGAATCTTGAGCACAAAATGGTGAACAAAATAAGCCTGTCACAGAAATACATGATTCCATAGTTAAGTATTTGATAAAAGAAAAATTGCCTAATCCAACATTTTTTTCATTCAAAATAATGAATTCAGCTACTTTGGAAAACAGTTGATGAGATGATGTAAAAATAGAGTAATGACTTTTATGTAAGAGAAATAAAAGTACATAAAGAAAATATTTCTGAAGAAGGAAAAATTTACAATCAATTTAAAAGAGAATCATATTAAAGAAGAGAAAAGAAGTTGGATCTCCATTTTCATAATAAACCTTAATTTTGTCTACCATTATTACAATCTGGTAGATTTGTAAAAGGGTAATAGTGCACTCTGGCAATGGATCTCCTTTTGGTTAATAAACAAGAGGGAGTTGCCTTGTTACTCTCTGGAATTCCTCAGAAGTAGGAAAGCTAGATGCCTTTGAGAGACAAAGACTGAGCTCCTTAGAAAGGGAGAAAATTCAGCACTACCCAGAAGCAAAATCTCAGAGAAGGGTAATTCGTTGAAGAGAAGAGAAGCTTCAAGAGAAATTGAAGTTTATGACAAAACTATGAAATTATTTTAAACTAAAGTCTTATACCAGGAAAAATCCCCAGTAGTTTACAGAGAAAGCATATGCAGAGAAGTTGGGGGAATAGCTCTAAAGTTAAACCAACTTTGTAAAAGCATGAGGTACCCTCTGAAGGATAGTTTACATCTCAGCCTGAGATTGATGCACTGAGATTTTTTTCCTTTTATAGATCTCTCTCATTTATCTCAATAGAACTATTTTACTTCACTATTAATCTCCTGAAATTCTTTTCTGCATGAGAAGGTGGTGATCCTGGAAATGTGATAAGAGATAGATCTGATAATCCTTTTTCCAATAAAGGGCAGTCCCCCCTCTAGCCAGAATCTACAGCACCAGGACAATTTGAGTGCTAGGGAGCTGTTTCTATGCTGTGTAAATCAACTAGACTTCATAGCAGCTTGATAGCTGCCTTGTACAACTGGTAGAATGCTTGAGTCCACTTTGCATCATTGCACTTGGCAGACATTATTATTCTTGCTTCTCTCAGAACTAGATCCCATCTGGATCATCCTAGGTGGGGCCAGCGGTGAAGCAGTTGACTGTTTTATTCCCCATATTACATAAATTACACAGATAACACATTGCTTCTCCCTGATGACTCCCCATACCTTTCAAGTACTATTTGAGAGCCCCTGCCCAAATCTCCACACCTCTTCCTCACTTCAAGCCCCATTGTGCCAACTTTTTTCATTTTCATTTATAATTGAAGATGGCATTTAACTGATGTCTTAGGCTTAAGAGAGTTACTTTCTTCATAAAATTTCCTATATATATATATATATGAGAGATACATATATAGTATTAACTTCTATTACTTTTCCTCTTGCTGATTTGTCTTTTATTACAGCTGTTTCAGCTAAAAGCTTGAAAGAGTCCCAATCTTCTAGTTCTCAAGGGTTACCCCTAGCTAAGTGTTTAGAGGTTACTACAGGTAGAAACTATGTGGTGGCAGAGATTTACCACAAAGATTTGTGTAGATTTGTACAAAGATTTGTGTAATCTTTCTGACCTCTGATCTAATTTTTTAAAGAATTAAAAGTTGATATTAGAAATGTATAGTGAAAAAAAAAGAAATTTATAGTGAAATGATTAATACACGTTAACCCTTGTATTATCTTTCTTGCTTCTGATCTATTTTTTTAAAAAGAAAAAGAAGTTGATAGTAGAGATTATAGTGAAATGATTAAGATCAAAAAATAATATGGCATAAAATAAATAACAATAAAATACTTTATTCAAAACAGAGCAAGAAAAGACTGGACAATCTAATAGAAAAATATCTAAAATATTGACAACATAACAGTATACTGAGTCTGAAAAAGTCGATGGTGAGGACAAAGGATTTGAGACCATGAAAAAAGATAGGAAAACTATTGTAATCCATATTCCTTCCATACAATTAATTCAAAACAAAAGGCAACGTGTAAGAAAATGTTGAGCATAATTTTTTGAAGAGAGCTATATCCAGCTATGCTTGAGCTTACTCCTGGCTCTGAACTCAGGGATCACACTTGGTGGGCTCAGAAATAATATGTGATACAGAGGTTTGAACCCTGATTGGAAACATACAAATCAAGTTTCTTGCTTGCTGTACTATAATGCTCAACCTTTGTTGAACACACTTCTAGGAATCAGCAAGTACATTTGATTTTGTAATAAACAATTTTGAATATATTTAAAATTTTCCATAATAAAATAAATAATAAAATGTAAAACAAAGACATCCCTCTATTTGCCAGAATTCTGTAAATATTGAGGACTTGATAAAAAATAAAAAATAAATATGAAATTCATTTCTAAAACGTTTTCAGTATATTATAAATAGAGTCTGATGAATTTAAATAATGGAATGCACATAATTTAAAATGTAAAGAGAAAAACTCACCTTTGTTTCCAGGACAGTGGAAAGAAACAAGGTCACTAACTAAATATTGAAGTAGGCATGTAGATAGGACAATCCTGAAAGTGAGTTGCTCAGGAAATAATAAAAACAAGATATGATCTAAAGTTGCTCTGTCACAGGTTTAAAGTAGTCTAAGATAGAAGGCAAAGACATTTGAATGCAGGAATAGAGACCTGAGAAACTTGTGATACTTATCTTCATTGACAATCCCCAAGGGTGAGCAGTTTGGTTAAACCCCAATAAAACTAAGTTTGCAAAGGCGATTTTCAGGTCAAGTTTTCACATTCTGGGACCACAGTACTTCAGCTGTGGATTTATAACCCCTTCTTTTAAATGTATGGTGTACCTTCTGTTGCCTCCCCTTTGGTGAGGCCCATGCTCTTTCTCAAACAAGTTACTCTCTTCCTTGTCACATTCTAAAAATAAAACTATTTAACTTAATTCTTCACCCTCCCACACACACTGAAATTCTTTTCTGCCAGGCTAAATGACCAATTGGATTTTCTTTTCCTACTAAGAACAATACCTCGATTCAGCTAGAGGCCACGACCAACCTAGAACTCAGGTGTTGAGAACCAAGTTCTGCACTGTATAGATCAAGTGGAACTTAGGGACTTTTTGACAGCCTTATAAAGCTGATGATAATCCATAGTCTATCAGGGGTCCTCAAACTTTTGAAACAGGGGGCCAGTTCACTGTCCTTCAGACTGTTGGAAGGCCAGATTATAGTAAAAACAAAATTTATGAACAAATTTCTATGCACACTGCATATATCTTATTTAGAAGTGAAGAAACAAAGTGGGAATAAATACAATATGTGGCCCGTGGGCTGTAGTTTGAGGACCATTGAATAGTACAGGAGTTCATGGCAGTTTTGCTAGTACAATTCCCTGATCCCAAGGCATTTCACTAAGGAGACCATATTGGGCCAATCTGGGGAGCAGCATCTGTCTCTATCAAAACAACTACCTCTCTGGCTTTCCATTTATCTCATTGACATTAGTTTTAGAAAGTAATAGTCAAATTATAAGCCATAAGATTTGAGAGCTGAAAAAATTGATGAATCCGGAGTTCACATTGCCACAGGCAGTTTAATCCTTCTCAAACATAAAATAAAATACACCATGTCAAGATGTAGGTGAACATTCCCTGCCTGTTGAGTTCTTTATAGGCCAGAAAAAGTAGCCAAAACAGTATAAGACAGACTAGCAAATAAAATTATACTTAATAATATAGTTATCCAGAATTTGCATGAAAGTAAATTCATAACATATGGATATTGACATAACATATGGATCTGTCATGTTTTTCTTACGTGAAGATCCCAACAATGTTCATGGAATCATTTTTTTTTAAAGGACCTGCATGTCTCCAACCATCAAGGATGGTTGTAAAGCCAAATTTGTCAAAGTAACCATTGGGCTAAAGCCAGTCCTCATTGAATCATATATCCTGTAGGGGATTGATTCCTGATTAGCCACAAGCAAGGCAACTTCTCTGCCTGCTATACTATCTCTCCAGCCCAGATGATTTCTTTATTAATTAGAAAAAAAGAAAAGGACAGAGAGTAGTAATAGGCTCTTTATGTGAAGAGCCTTTGAGTTCTTGACTGCTTTTGGCTCAAAATCCTTTGCATTTCTAAGTAATGGTTGCAATATACCTCGAACTAACTGACCTTTAGTTTCCCATACCAAAGTGGCATGCCCATTTAGTAGATGCCCACTTAGAGCTTTTGAAAAGAACCTATCGGAACTTTTGTGAGTGACTAACCATAAAAAAGCCAGTGTGCAACTATCTGTTCTGGTATCAAGTTGCTTGCTTGTTTGTACTTCTTGTCAGAATAAAAATAATAGGTTATTCCCACCATGACAGGAGGGTTAGCTATTCACCTGGTGATAGAAACATCTGGGTTATTTGTCTTCTGGAGAGAATTTTTAGCTCTTATTAGTCTGGGACTTTGAGAATTCCACTATCCAATCGCAGTGCTCAGAAATTCAGTCTCAAAGAAAGCATAGCCTCTCCATATCTCATATTCAAGAATTGATATTCTTGCCAATTCCGATTGGCAGAACAAAATGTTGACTTCCATGTTAATCCAAATCACATACCCAGGACATATTATGCTCTAATTGATTTGCATTTAGGCTTTCCTTATATCAGATTGTCTTTAAAGAGTAGAAATAATTCCAGCTATACATTACTTTATGATTCTATTACTTTTGTTTTCTATTTGTTCACCTGCTTTCTTTTTTTTTTGTGGAATGAAGTTACATTAAATTTAAGTTCATGCTTTACTAAAGCTACTAAGTATTTTATAAAAAACAAATACTCATGTGTTATTTTCTTTGCCACCTCAATTCAATACTCCCAACTTAGTAGTAAGTATATGAAGATCCAAAGATCATTAAAACATGATCTTTCTTTTGAAAGGTTTAAGTGGAGTTTAGTTGATGTTGGGTCATCAGCCATGTAAGCAAATAATTTTAAAGAAGTATAGTAAGTACTAAGAATAGTTCAGCTGATATATACATAAGTAATCAACATTTAGACATAACAGTGTGTTAAGAAGACCCTATGACCTATAAGGGAAATTATATGAAACAAAAACAAATATCCTAAAATTTCAGTAGGCATATATTATTCTCGTGAATATATTTAAATGGAATGTAAAGTTGCTATGCAGAAAATAGGCAATGGCCATGTATGGATATAGAAAATGAAATTCATTAAATTTACATAAAATGTAATGACTTATTCCCTCTTTAAATCCATTTAATTTTTTCTGGATTGACATATTTCAAATATACACCATTCATGTTTGAAGTGCTAATATTTATATATAGTTACTGGGTACAGTATTGAATAGCTCAGGGCATTTTCATCATTGTTGCAAGTTCTATTAGACATCATACCAGTCTATAAAATTACTCTGACTTTAATATGGTATGAAGTTCCTGGGTAGTGCCTTTAAATATTAATTATGATTCAATTTCTGAGGCAGAACCTTGGATTCTACATTTCTAACAAGCTTCTGCTTGATACTGGTTCATAAAGCATATGTTGCGGGGCAAGAATCTATGCTATTGCATTGACACTAATGAACAAATCATATGCCAAAAGGAGAATCGCTTCTCCTTTACTGTAGAGGAATATTTTAATTAAAGCATGGGAGAATTTACATAGTTACTATACTCAGACTATAAACTTTTTCCTCTATTATCTATGATATTATATAATTTAATTGTAGACTTCATACATAATATGGTCTTAAAGTTCTTACGAAATAAAGAGTATATAAGAAATATCTGGGCATTGATTATGCACATTACATGTCATTTTCTACTCTGATTCTTGACACTTTAAAATCTATAGAAAATGAAAGAGGTCTTAAATAATTTTAAATCATACTAAATGTTTTTGATTTGTTCTAAAAGAATTTTAATGTATTTAAAGAATGATTTAATAATACCACATGCAGTTTTTCTTGATTACCTCATTTCAACTTTTGCTTTCTCATTTTTTTAGTTATTACAACTATAAGAGATTTCACAAGAAAAATAATTTTGGCTTAAATAGAAGACTCATTATTGTTCCAAAAAGAGGACCAATATTGTTATTTAATAGAATGCAAAATGGGAAGCTTTAGTTCTGATAATAACACAATGTGTACCCTTCTCTCATTTATTGACTTGTTAAATTCAGTTAGTACATATCATCCAAAGATGAATTCAAATTACCTAAATCCTCCCCAAAATTAAGCATTATGTTAGTGTTCTCTTTATTATTCTAGTTCTGGCATAAATATTGTAAAAACTCTTTATTATGTTTATTTATTTCATTTAGTTAAAGAACCGTTGGTTAAAAAGTTATTGATAGTTAAGTTGATGCATATAATATTTCAACACCAATTCCACCACCAGTGTCAACTCCCATCACCAGTGAACCCCTGTTTCATCATACCCTCCAATGAAACTCCCCGTACCATCTTAGCAAGCACATAAAATTTTGGATGTTTCAGCTTAGATCTTATTTTTTCAGTCTTGTTCATTCAGTGCTTTAAATATAAAGTTATACCATTGTCCTACATCCCCAATATAATCTAAGACCAAACTCTAGTTTCCCCACTACTTCCCTTTCTCATCTCCTTTTTTTACACCTTGATTCCTACTCTTATCTGTCCATAGGCTCTATAATAAAGATGAGCAAGGCATTTCTCACTTTAATACATTAAATTTCCTAATACATTTATTAAATATACCACAGATTAGTGAAATCATCCTATGTTTTTCTTTTTTTTTTTTTGCTTACTTTACTCAACATGATATCTTCCAAGTCCAACCATGAATTGCATGATATTATCTTTCTTTGCAGTTATGTGACTAGTATTCTATTGTGTGTATGCACCATATCTTCATAACCCATTCATCTTTTGTTTCCATATCTTATTTTAAATGGAAAATTTTAACCAAATTTAATTAAAGGAAATTGAACAAGAGTAATGTTTATTCACTTGTATTTTATCTTTTTTCTTTGGAATTTAACTTTGACAATATCTTGGAGAAAGTTCAGTTCCTTCAAATTATTAGTTACCTGAGCAGCTAATTCAAGTAGCATTAATTATAAAAGCCTTTTCAATCGTATATGGCAAGAAAATTGTTTAACTAACAATAGATCATGGAATGTATAAAGTCAGATGCATTGTGTCTTTACCTGTTGAATTTATTCAGGTAAACAAATTATTATGGTGCTTGATATTTGTTTTGTTCTATAGGTGAAAATATCCAAATGGAGAGAAAGAAAGGATGACTTACTGTGAAATGGTGGGTTGTGTGTTCCACAATTCTCAGAGAGGGAGAGGGATCCCCATGCCCCAAGTCCTGGTAGGACAAGAGACACAGGTCCAGCAGCAATTCCGATGTAGGAAATAATTCACACACAATTAGGAAGGAATAGCTCGTCAGAAACTCTCATGAACCACGAGCCTCCAGACCTCCAAAGCGGCCTTTATTGGGAAAAACAAAGCCCACGGAGAGGGGAAAAGCCAGATGAGGAGGCAATGGGGAAATACCTTTTTAACATGGAAACCAAAGAAACCAATCAAGAGACATCTAATTAGAAGGCAATATGAGGGACAATCCAAAAACCTCTATCAATACATTATCTCCTTTACTCCTTTGAAAATAGAGATTTGAGACCAAAAGGAATTCCCCCATTTCAGGTTTGTTTACTGTTATTTAAGATCATTTTATTATTTTATGGAATAGAATATTTCTTTAAAAATATCATTTTCAAAGTGATAAACTATTACATTGAGATTCAATAAAGACATGATGGTTATTTACAGTTAATTATCATCAGTAGGCTGAACAGAAGTGAATATTGTTTTCTTCTTTCTTTTTTTGAGATCGCAACAAATGCAACTAATTGTTTCCTTCTTTCAGTGACTGATCCACTCTGATTAGTAAATGCATTTGAATTTTGATAAGCACTGAAGATGTCTAGTGTGATCTCGTGTTTATATTAAGGTACGGAAAAGCTAGATTAATACTGACTGAGGGATTGTAGGTGTACTTACTTTCTCGAGTCTGTAGTTATTTCTCCTAATACAAGTAGCAGTCTGTACGGACACTTTAATTTGAGGAATTTTTCAAGTTTCTCTCAATTCAACAGCAGTTTTACTATTTATGTATTATTGTGCTGCTTCACTTTTCTAGTCATCCCAGGTGGCTGAACTGAACAAATGTAATATCACAGCTTTTAGATAATAACTCATATTAGAGTGTGTGCTCAATATTGCACTTGAAACTATATGAGATCAGCCTCCTCAAAAGGGTCAGATAGACTTTGAAAAGTTTGTTCTAGTGGACTTATTTCAATATATATGTCACTTTGGACTGTGAAACCTAGGGTCCATAAGGAACTTGAGAGAAAATTCTAATTTGCTTTGTAAAAAAATTATCCTAAACTTAGAACAAAAAAGACCCAGAGCATGATAAGTAGGTTCTGTCCCTTCATAATCCTTTGTCTTTTTGATAACGAAAGAATCAATCACAGTTCTCCAATTACTACCTGAAAGATGTTGTTTGAGGAAGGACCGTCATTCTGGAGAGTTTGTTAGTGACCATATCTTTACTCTCTGAGAACTCATCTATTTCTATCAGGGTAATGCTGAAGTCATTGCTCACCTTGCATTCTGAAATCTCTCCTTGATGCCCAAGGCCCCTTAAAATAAGATATAAAATCAGGTTCACTGTCTTTTATTATAAGTGACTGCCATGTTAACTCTTTCTGTACATTTTAAAATTGATAACTCCTTTATTAATTTATCTGATGCAATTTTGATTACTTTCCCAGCCCTAAAAGAGTGCAGAGAAATGGAAGATTTCTTTTTATCTCTCAACTGCTATAAAAATACATTACAATATTTTTATTTGTGAAGTATATACTAATTTATAATTCTAAATATAAGAAAATAAATATCACTGTATGATTTTGCCAAAATTTCAGTACTTTATAGAATTTCAAAATTAAACAGTAGAATAGATTAAGTTGTTCTTTTTGAAAATAAAACTTTTTGCTTTCATTTAATCCCGATAATTTGAGCATAATTTAAGAGTAATTTTAATCAGTCCCTGCATATTTTTAAGTTAGCACATCCTTTTCTAATTATTGAATTAGCTTAGATTCTCATTAAAGTCTTCCTGCTCCTTATCTTTGAAGGACAGCGTTATAATGAGGGTGAAGGACACTTAAAGGTCTAAGGAGATAGTAATTTATAATTCATAATTTAATGTGACAAGATGACATTTCATTTATTATGATAAAACCATCTTGAGAAAGCATGACAACTTGCATTTTTAAAAATACATATATTAGTAAGTACAATTTGCAAATGAAAGTAATTTAACATGCATATTTCTAGATTCTTCCGTCTTGAGGGAGGGATACTCTATTACTCAACTAAAACCCCATCTTCATGGCATGTGATTGCAAGAAATCCAGCTCTTTTTGGTACTCTATTTTAGCAAGTAGAAGGGACCTTATTTTTCTTACAATTTAATACTGTTGATGTAGACAGTGTCCTTCTGGCAATGGATATATGAAATCACTGTCAGGAAGCAGTTATTAATCAATTGTCACTGTCATCACTCATGTTATTGGTAAGTTATTCATGATGATAAAACTGGTCAAGGTAACATCAAAATTCTGACCACTTGAACAGGAAGACTAAGGAGTAATTATTGTATTTTTGTTTTACTCTTGTTGCCTATTTCTTCTTTAATTAATTTTTGTTTTTATTGTACCAATTGTTCTTTCAGATGTTATTTTTGCAACAATAATTTTTATTAACAAAAGTCTACTAAAATATTGCTCTTTCTTTGGTATATTATCTAAGACCAAACAATATTCTCTCTCAAAAGAAATTTTATTTCCCTTGATGAAGACAAGAACCTGGTGTTCACTTTGAGGCTACTAACTTCTAACTCTTTTGACACAAAATCACATCAAGATTTGCTAGTCTGAGTTCTAGGATCCAGATAGGTTGGAATATATTCCACTTTAAGGTGACTTGATTGTAGCTTGATGGCTTCCTTACTTAGCTGGACTGGTAGGGCTACTGTTCTCCAGAGAATGGACTCATATCAATCTTCTTTATAGCTATGACCTTCCAAAGACCTGCTCTTTTCTAATACTTTTTAAGTTCTGAAGAAACATTGACATACAACTTTAAAGGAAATATTTTATCTCTACAGCAGACGATACCTGATATTTCCAAATAATCTAAATGTGCCATTATTCCCTAACAAAAATAACCCCAATTAGCTCTATGATTACTTCTTGGGTAGCAATAAAAGTTTATAAAAAAAATTTTTTTATTGAAACAACAAAGAATAGAGGTTCCTTGTCTTGATAATTTGTTTTTAAATATTTAAAATGATGTAATAATATAGTTAAAGTCTTTATTTCCTTCAAAGTCTCAAGCATTTTCAAGATGACTCTCAAAAATAACATTTATGTTCTATAATTTTTAATTTTGAGGGGACCACACCAGGCAGTACTCAGGGTTTACTCCTGGCTCTGTGCTCAGAAATAGCTCCTGGCAGGTTTGGGGACCATATGAAATGCCTGGGATCAAAGCCAGGTCCGTCCCAGGTTGACCATGTGCAAGGCAAATGCCTTACCACTGTGCTATCACCCCAGCCCCCTATAATTTTGAATTTTTATCTTGTAAAATAAAATATAAAATATGAACAAATTAAATAATTCAGGCTAAAGAGATAGTTCAGTTTGTAGGGCACTTAGCTTGCATATGGATGTTTGATCCTTAGCAATTCTTAAGATCCTCTAAGCCCCACCAGAATTATCCCTTTGCACAGAGTAAGTTCAGAAGACCTGAGCAGTACAGGATGTGGTTCATAAGCCAAAATAATAATTACAAATAAATATAAAAATAATAATGCATTTTGAAATAATTTTAAATAGATTTAAAAGTTATTTTTAAATGTCAGATTGTTGTGAACTTGGCAGCCACACATCGCTATGCTCTGGGGATTACCTAGTGCTGGGATAAAACCTAGGGCTTTAAATCAATTCATCTGCTCGATCATTTGATCCACAACTTCAGATCAACTAAAGCAGGGGTCTCAAACTTGTGGCCCATGGGCCGTTTCTGGCCCTCCCTACAACATTTTGTGGTCCACGGCCGGCCTTCAAATATCGCAGTATTCACGATTATTTGCTTACCAAATAATCACAGTAAAAGTTGCACTGGTGATGGGTGGTGTTCTTTACATGACTGAAACCCAAACACAATCATGTATGTAATTAAGGTGTTTAAATAAATTAAAAAAAATTGCATTATAAGAAAAAAATCGCATTAAACATTCGCATACCCTGAGCAGTTTCATTTGAGGTATGCAAATGTTTAATGCGATTTTTTTTTGCGATTTTTTCTTACTAATGCAATTTTTTATTGTGAATATTCGGTAAGCGAATAATATCGAATACTTTGAGCCGAGCGCAGACATCATTTCCACTGTTCCTGCCCACTGTCCCTTGCATTATCAGAGGCCTAAGGGAGAGAAGGGAGAGAAGTTTATTACAGAATTAGATTTTGTCATACCTTCATCATGACTTCATCAAAGCCTGCAGTGAAGAGAAAGATTGATGACGAGCACAGACAATTTCAGGAAAAGTAGGAGACACAGTATTTCTTCGTTGAGCACAGGGGCATCCCCACATGTCTTATTGGCCCAGAGAAAGTTGCAGTGCACAAGGAATACAACTTGAAACGCCATTATTCAACTAAATATGCTGAGGAATGTGCAAAATATCAAGGAAATGAGAGAGCCAAGCGGGTTGCCAGTCTTAAAGCATGTCTAATGAGGCAACAAGATTTCTTCAAGAAAGCAACCAAAGAGAATGTTGCATCAGTCGAAGCTAGTTACATGGTTAGTGAGATGATTGCTAAGGCAGGGAAACCATTCACAGAAGGAGAGTTTGTTTAAAAAAAATGCATGTTATAGGCTGCAAGTATTATCTGTCCAGAAAAAAAAAATAGTCAGTTTAGCAAAATCAGCCTTTCTGCCAACACTGTGGCAGAGCGCATTTCTGACATGTCAAGTGACATTTATCATCAACTGTGTGAGAAAGCCAAATGTTTTGATGCATACTCAGTTGCTCTTGATGAGGGCACAGATACAACAGACACTGCGCAGCTCACAATTTATGTCTGTGGTGTTGATTACAATTTTGAGTTGACAGAGGAGCTGCTCACAATAATTCCAATGCATGGCCAGACCACCGCTAATGAGATATTTCGGCATCTGTGTGATGCCATTGAGAATACAGGTTTGCCATAGAAGAGGTTTATTGGAATAATAACCAATCAAATGCCATCGATGACAGGGAGGAAAAATGGACTGGTGGCACTTGTTCAAAAAAAATAAACTTGAAGAGGAGGGTGTAGAGAAGGCCATTGCTCTTCACTGCATTATCCATCAATAGGCCCATTGCAGTAAATGTCTGCCTTGTGACAATATGATGTCTGTTGTAAAATGCATCAACCTGTGCTTAAAGCACAGGAGGTTCTGTGCTATTTTAGAGGAAATGGAGTCAGAATATGGAGATGTGCTCTATTTCACCGAGGTATGTTGGCTCAGCAGGGGAAATGTCCTGAAAAGATTTTTTGAGTTCAGAGAAAAAGTGAAAGCCCTCATAGAGAAGGATGGGAATGCTGTTTCTGAGTTGAGTAATCAAAAATGGCTCATGAACTTAGCTTTTCTTGTTGACATCACACATAAGCTGAATGTACTAAACAAGATGTTACAAGGCCCGGGGCAGCTTATCAGTGCTGCCTATGACAATGTGAAAGCATTCTCCACAAAACTTGTGTTATGGAAATCCCAGCTCTCTCAGACAAACCTTTGCCATTTCCCAGCATGCAAGGAACTTGTGGATGCAGGCATACTATTCAGTGGTGAGAAATATGGTGATGCTATTTTTAAGCTAGAGAAGGAATTTGATCACAGATTTGCAGATTCAAAAAGCACAGAGCCACTTTTCAAATTTTTGTGGACCCCTTTTCCTTTGATGTGTAAGATGCCCCTCCTGTGCTTCAAATGGAGCTCATTGACCTGCAATGCAACTCTGATCTCAAAGCCAAGTTCAGGGAGATTAGTGGAAAAGCAGACATGCATGGGCAATTTTTGAGAAAATTGCCCCCCAGCTTCCCTGAGCTTTCCGGAATGTTCAAGCGCACCATGTGCCTTTTTGGGAGCACATATTTGTGTGAAAAGTTATTCTCCACATTGAACTTCAATAAGTCAAAGTACAGGTCTAGACTTAATGATGATCATCTTCAAGCCATACTGAGGATCTCAACTGCTTCCTCTCTAAAGCCAAATGTGGTTCAGATTTGTGAGAAGAAGCGCTGTCAAGTCTCTGACAGCAAGGAATAGGCAAAAGATGCCATGTTCAGAAGAACTGTTCATGATCTTCACTCAATGTTCTATTCATGTTCAGAGGAAATAATTAAAACTGTTAATAATGATGTTTGAGGACTTTTTTTTGTGAAATCTCTTATGCAGCCCTGCCTCACCCCAACTTTGCCTCCTGCGGCCCCCAGGTAAATTGAGTTTGAGACCCCTGAACTAAAGTTTATGCAAACTGGATTATTTTAGCTAGTGAATCAAATATTTACATAGTTTTGCTCCAAAATAATCTTTCTATGCTTTTTCAAGAATAACTGGAGGAGATGGCCCTATATCTAGGAATGTTTATATTGGGATTATTAATAATTAATAATAATAATAATTAATAATAGCCCATGAGAGAGCAACTTGTTAGTTTTTTGTGATTTAAAAGAATGATTGATTGATTGATTGTGATTTAAAAAATGTAATTGCAAAGGGCAGCCAGGAAAGAAAACCAATGGCAAAGGAGGTGCCAAGAGCATTGAATTACTGCTTAGTAAGGAATTAGCTTCAACAATAAAGTTTATGAGCATTGTAGATTAAGACAAATTACATGAAACTGCATTTAACTCAACTAATCACATGGGATTGCTGCCTTCTGCAACCCTTTGGTTCAGTCAAAAAGTCTGTAGTGACCTTAAACTCATAGTGTTCTCACACCATGCAAATAGTTGTGCTAGATAATGACTCTCACAAAGTTACCTGCAAGTCACTTGCCCAAAGTCACTTCCCCTAAATTTCTTGTGATTAAATGCATATCCTGTTTCCTTTAGCTTTTCTCCTTATATGCCTTTTAGAGAAAACATCAGGCTTAGTAAAATGTAGCTCATTTGTATATATGTTCAGCAATTTGAGCATGTTATAAAGGTCCCCACAAACTCCTCAAAAACCTGCTAAAGAAACCCCAAAATACCCTAATAAAATCACTGGCCCCAGATCCTTTTCTATCTGTGCTGTCTTGCCACCCTTTAAACATGCCATTTATTTTGTCCTATTTTAATTTCTCTTGTGATCTGTCATTAAACTACAATTCAAATACCCTGTGTCCCACTTAACATATGCTAATTTTAAGAAGTCATAATACAACCTAAGGATTATTCTATTTTAACAGTAAGTATAAAATTCTGCAATTATTCCACTGCTTACATTTATGCTATATTCAACAAACATTACTCTAAATTTTCTTAATATGTAACTTAAAGAAAAAGGTATAGAAAAGTAAAAATTTATGACTAGCATTTATATTAAATAAACAGTAGTGTTCTTAGAAGTAGTGTGGTTTTTATTGGTATATTGAAATTGTTTTTATTTAAAGCATTGTGATTTACAAAATTTTTATTATTTATATTTTTTTAATTTTATGGAGCCAAAGATGAAAAGAAAGAGGGAAGGTAAAGTTACAGTGGGAAGACAATCACCCATAAACAGAATTTTTAAAAGAAATCCCCTTGCTGACATCTTAATTTTGAATTTTCAGCCAAAAAAACTTGCACAATTTCTTTGACCCACAAGTCCCCAGATTGTAGTACATTATACCATATTTAACAGTACACAAAGCAATCTAAAGCCACAAAATTTATGTAACTCCTTTAACATTAAAGGCTACAGTATTGTTGACACAGTTGATCATAATACATTATTTTATTAAAGATGAGTCAAAGGAGCACAGCAAAGACGGTGTTAGGTGGCAATTGTTTGCATAGGTTCAGCAAAATATAGGGGACATGGAAAGGAAAAGCCTTAACCCAAATACAAGGAGACCTTATCCCTGAAGTTTTCTGGCATAAGAACAACTCTAGGCTCCAGGCATACTAGGTTGTCCAACCCAAGTCATTGTCTGTAGTGCCAATATACTTTTATTTTTCACACAGTTATTGTTGTTAGTTTTTCTGTAGCTAAAGATCCTGGAATATGTTCACATCCTACATCAAAGTCAGGATGATGTGGAGTGTCCTTTAGTTTCACCTCACAATTAGACAGTGATGCAGAGAGCTCGGTCCTGAAAGCAGGTCGTTGTTGTTGTTAAGTCTTCTGGGTGTTAAGAGAAGTCTCTGTTGAGTAGGTGTATGCCAGAACAGTGGTAGGGTCTTCCCTGGTAGAGGATTGCTTTCAGGTGATGTTGTACACAACTGAGGTTGTTTTGTAGATGGCATCCCTGGTTCAGTTCTTCTGAGGCCTGAGCCAGGTCATTATGACAATGTTCAGGGTATAAGGTGTCACTGCACAAGATTTGTGTGTTCCCATTTCTATTAGATAGGAATGTGTTTGTATGCATTGAAATTTCCCATTTTAATGTGCCTATGCAAAATTTACAAAATTTTTTATAGTTGAGTTTTAAATATACAATTTTCAGCACCAATACCACCATTATTGTTGATCTCAGTCCACCAATGTTTCCAGAGTATATCCCTGTGCATCCTATGCCACACTCTCCACCCCTGACACGTTTTATAGATTTGGTTGTTAAAATTTGGGTCTCGTTTCACTGTTGTTGACTCTGTGGCTTTAATATTTACTTCCATTCTTTCTTAACTCCTCCAATACACCTGAGTCCTTTTGGTCTTTCTCCCATTATTTCAAATCTATCTTTCTCCTCCACTCAATTTCTTTCCTTCTTCTTACAATAGATTGGAGTCAATAGTATTCTAGACAGCAGCCTCCATTTAAACTATTGCATTTCTTCGTGCAGTTATTCTAAATACCATAAAATTACTGTTTTATCTTTATGAAAAGTTGAATTTTAATGAGTCTCTACCTTAGATACAAATTAAAGTAAGGGTAGATTGCATGCCCTCTTAAATTCCGTTTCTCAATTTGTCATTATTTTTAAAATCTTACAGCTCTTGTGTTATAAGAAAATTTAAGTTTTCTTCATAAAACCTAAATAAATAAACAGACAAAATACTTTCTCTTTTTTATATTTAGGTCCAATTCTTGTTTGCTCCATTGCTTCCAAACTCCTTGAGTTGTTTCAAGGTTATAAGAGGAGACTTGCTGATGGGTGTACAATGTAATTATACTGTAGCCAAGCACCTGCCCACCACTGCTTGAGAAACAGAGAGCGAAGTCATCAAGAAAACAAGAGAACTTACTTTATCATTAATCATATATCAAGAAATGCAAGCTCTGTTTGTATATATGTATAGGTGTATATATAGATATATGGCAGAGGTTATGCAAATCAAAAAACTGTAACAGAGATAATAATAACAGAACAACAAATACACAGGAATTTCTATTTTTATAGAAAAATATTTTTCTTTAGCTCTGTCCTTTAGAACTCTATCTATCAGTATCGACATTTGCTGTGATTTACTGATATGAATATGAAAATAATTGAACAATAAATAATGGAATAAACACTCTGCTTAAAATTGCCTTGCATAAGAAAGGGCATGAGACATCTTTGAGAAAGGGAAGGGAGTGAGAAGGTGGGAGGACAGGCATCAAAGGGTGGGAGGAGTAAAGAGTACACTTGATTCCAAGTTTTGAGAGACCAAAAATGAAGACACTTGAGCTTCCAAGGAGAATGAAATTTAGCTGAAGAGAAATGAAATGAAGTATGTTTTGTGAGGTTTTAAGATATAGTTTTGTGTGATGCATCCTTTTGGTTTTTCCTTTTTAGAACCTTTCAGTCAAGATTTCTTATTGAAAACAGAAAGTATTTTCCATGAATTAGAAATTTGGTTTGTAAACTTCTTTCATTCAGTGAAAAATATCTTAAAGCAAAGATCACAAGGGTCAGATGCTTCTAAGATATGTTAGAAACAAGTATTTTTAAAGTAAAATATAAAATACTTCAAAAGTCAAGTTTAGATTTTCTGTTACATCCATAAGTAGTACAAAACAAGTAAAATAGGAAAACTAGGTAGATTCTAGGTTCCAGGTAATAGATGTATCTAAGACTTCAAATCTCATAACTACTTAGAGAAGACCTCAGAAGAAAGGAACATATGAGAGATAGGTATTCCTATATGATTAGTTGTGTCAATTTGGTGAAAAGAGTTTTCAAGGTTGACTCTACTCAAATCAGACAGTCCAGAGAGCGAAAAGCTTAAGCAAAGTACTCAGGTATTGACTTAGAGATTGATGAAGGTACAATGGATGCATGCATCTGATATATAAACTTTTGCAATTCATATAAATTAAAAGCATATAAAGATTATTTAAAAATTTTTTAGGCAGGAAGTACAATTTTGTTTTTATTTTTTCTTCTTCTCTATCCATCCATCCATTTATTTATTTATTTTGGTTCATGCTCAGCATTGCTCAGGTTTACTCCTGGCTTTGTGATTAGCGATTACTATTGGTGATGTTCATGGGGCATGAGCCCAGCTTGGCTTCATAAAGGACAACTATCTTACCTTCTGTGATATTGTTCTGGCTCATGAAATTTACTTTTATTTATTTTTATTATTTTATTTTTAAATAGTTGTGATTTTTAAAAAGTTACTTATAGTGAGCTTTAGATATTTAATGTTCTACCATCAATCTCAATACTAGTATCAATTTCCCTCTACCAATGTTGTGAACTTCCTTCTCACTCCCAGACTACCACCTTGAAAGGCACATTTTAAAGCTTGTCTCCGTGTAGTTTGGATCTTATGTTTTCAGTGTTTTCCCTCTATGTTTTGAATATACCCAATGTGGATATTATACCAGTATACCCAAGATCCTTAACAGCTGCTTTCTCATTACTTCCCATCCTCATCTTCATACTTGACCTGATTTCTTTTTCTTTACTTCTCTGTTCTCCTTCCTATACTCTGGGGTCAAGGATCATCTAGGCATTCCTCCTGAAAAGTACACATTTTACAAACATCATTTCTTGAATATGTCAAGCAACAATAGAAGCATATAAAATGAAACATATCAAAATATTCCCTTTTCTGGGGCCAGAGCACACAGCTGATTTAAGATGGACTACAGTTCGATCCCTTGGTATTCTATATGGTCCCCCAAGCCAGGAACGATTTCTGAGTGCAGAGTCAGAAGTAACCCCTGAGCATCACTGGGTGTGGCCCCAACCCCCCTCACAAATTCTCTTTTCTAAATTTCCTTCATAATGGCTTCATGACCATTTTGATATGGATCCACTCTTGGAGATGCTGGGGATTATTCTTGGTTCTACACTTGGGAAACACTCCTTCCCGGTGGTATGGGAAAACCATGTGAATGTCAGGGACTAAACTCAGATGAGGGATCAAGCCCAGATCAGTTGCCTACAAGGCAAGTTCTTTACCTGTTGTATTATCCAGCCTTTAATACATGAATTTTAATAGTCTGAAATTAAAAGATCTACTGATTAAAATAGCTCGTCTTAACATTGTTGTTATTTGTTTAAAATACCAAAATCAGTATTTTTAAATATTACACTTATATTATTACATAAGATAAATTTGTATAATTGTTTATTTATATGATTGGATCATAAGTTATTATTGATATATGATGTTTTAGTTATTTTCATTTTTTTTATTTTGGTTTTTGGGCCACACCCAGCAGTGCTCAGGGTTACTCTTGGCTATCTGCTCAGAAATCGCTCCTGGCAGGCACAGGGGACCATGTGGACACCGGGGATTTGAACCAACCACCTTAGATCCTGGATCGACTGCTTGCAAGGCAAACACTGCTATCTCTCTGGCCCCGTTATTTTCATATTTTACATGGAATTCAATTTTCTTAGTTATTTTGAAAGCAAAACTCTGGGTAAATATTTGAAGGCAATCTATTTATTTGGGTGCTACAGGGGAGTGAAAATTATTCAGGAAGTAAGAGTCACTAGTAAACAGTTATTAAACCAACTCCCATTATAGCTGTATGCCTCTTAATACCTCTAGCGAAAAGATGAAAGCTCAGATAGAACCTTATAAGTGAGTTAGGAAAACTATACATGTACCAAATTTGGGTGATAATCAAGTAAGAGAGAAGAAAGAAGAAAAGTACCTTAATTCTGTAAGAAAAGTACCTTAAATCCATGGCCCTTCCAAACTGCTTTAGAACTTCCATCACAAAGAGAATTTATAACCAAAGAAACATTGTTTCTATGTGTTAGCATTAGGCCAATAAGCCTATAAACAAGAAGAATAAGTCATGCACCAAAGCTCTTTGTAACAGTTGGCTAGTTTTATTTATTCTTTATATTTTACCCATACTTGACATTGCTTAGGAGCAACTCTTGAGTTCTGTAATTGACTTTGCTCCTAATGGTACAGGATACAATATGGAGGCAGAGATTAAACCCAGGCCTCTTGAATACAAAACATAAATTTTAGATCATGATCTATCTTCCTTTCTATTTTTAACTGATCACTTATACTACCAAGTCTGTTTCACATTAATTTTCTTCAAAGGTGTCTTGGATTCTCTGGTATGGTGACCAGTCACAAGTCTTCAATAGAGAATATAATAGTGAAGGTTGCACTGGTGAAGGGGGTGTTCTTTTCTATAACTGAAACCCAACTAAAAACTTGCTTGTAATCATGGTGTTTAAATAAAGATATTATCAAAAATAAGATAAAAATAAAAAACAACAAAAATATCTCACATCTTATACAGAGTCAATTCAAATTGGGTCACAGACCTTAAGATCCAACAAAAACCATAAAGTATATTGAGGAAAACTTAGGCAAAACACTCCAAGATTTGGACCTCAATAAAGGGTATATAATAGGGAGGCTCATATAATGTAGCCATCACCATTTTAATTGAGCCTGAGACAATTGATATTCCGCATCTTCTTCAGCTACTTATTCTACATTCCCTTTTTTTTTTGGTCCAATATTTCTAGATGCAAACTATTTATCTCTAAGGGAAAATCCCTTTAATTTATGCTTTAATGAAGCCTGAGCTACTAGAATCTTATACTTACTTTTATCCCAGACATGGAAACAACATGACGAATTTCAATGAATCCCCTTCAGAGTACCAATATCCCCAATTTCAACCTAGCTTAAAAAAAGCAGGCCAATCTCATCAGAAGTGTTAGGGTTTTTGTTTGTTTTGTTTTGGGCGACAAGTGGTGAAGCTCAGGGGTTACTCTTGCTCTGTGCTTAGAAATCACTCCTATTGGAAATTGAGCTCCCATTCGACCCAGCTATTCCACTTCTAGGGATACCCTAAGAACACAAGAACACAATACAAAAACCCCTTCCTCATACCTATATTTATTGCAGCACTATTCACAATAGCCAGGCTCTGGAAACAACCAAGATGCCCTTCAACAGACGAATGGCTATAGAAACTGTGGTACGTATACACAATAGAATATTATGCAGCCGTCAGGAGAGATGAAGTCATGAAATTTTCCTATACATCGATGTACATGGAATCTATCATGCTGAGTGAAATAATTCAGAGGAGAGAGAGATGCAGAATAGTCTCACTCATCTATGGGTTTTAAGAAAAATAAAAGTCATTTTTGTAACAGTCCTCAGAGAAAATGAGAGGAGGGCTGGAACTTCATGAGCTTTCATGAAGCTCACCACAAAGAGTGGTGAGTGCAGTTATAGAAATAACTACACAGAGAACTACCATAATCATGTGAATGAATGAGGGAACTGGAAAGCCTGTCTAGATAGAGTACAGGTGGGGTTGGGGTGGGATGGAGGGAGATTTGGGACATTGGTGGTGGGAATGTTGCACTGGTGAAGGGGGGTGTTCTTTACATGACTGAAACCTAATCACAATCATATATGTAATCAAGATGTTTAAATAAAGAAAAAAGTTTCAAAAAAAAAAAGAAATCGCTCCTATGGGCCAGAGAGATGGCACAAGCAGTAGGACATTTGCCATGCATGCACTAACCTAGGACAGTCTACAGTTTGATCTGCCAGTGTTCCATATGGTTCCCCAAGCCAGGAGCGATTTTTGACACACAGCCAGGAGTAGCCCCTGAGCATCATCAGTGTGGCCTACAAAGCAAAATTGAAAAGTAAAGAAAGAAAAAAGAAAAGAAAGTAAAGTAAAAAGAAAAGAAAAGAAAGGAATTGCAGTGCAATTTGAGTTTAAATGTTAATCAAAAAAATATACCATAATTTTGGAATAATAGTGGTATCTAGATAAGAATTGTAAACTATTCCCAGAAAAAAATGAGCAAACTAAAAAAACTGAAGTCTATTTGCTGAGAATGAAAGGAATCTAAAATAATCACCCTGTGACTGGATGTCTTCAGTGCAAGATGGTGTCATGTTCGTAATTCAGCTTTGGGACCTAATGAGATAAGTAGGACATTGAATAATCACATGTCTGTGAGGCTCCAGTGAAAATTAGTCTATGTTCTAGGACTTATACATGGCATCTATCCTAAACACTAGAGTGGTTGAGGATAGACAATAGCTGACAGTTAGTTAATTGCCCGTGACATCCAACTGCTTATTCAATGACTCATTTGAATCTCTAAAACACATACAATTTGTATCCTGTCCTTGGATTTATATAAGTACTTTTTGACCAGTTAAGTATTTTGTCTTCTAGTCCTTTTAATGCCAACCACAGCTTTCAGCTTACTATTGGCTATTTCTCCCTTCACACAAAAGTCATGACCAAGAATCATGACCATGATGGGTATTCCCTGAAGCCTTGCCTCTTGAACATATTTTTAGCATCTTCTTTTAAAGACCATCCCTGTACATGAATAATAACAACTCATTTTGACCTTGTAGTAATATATTGATCTATTCACATGTGAACCTGAATTTTCTTCCATTGCCAATTGGATGTTCATTGAATACCTACACAGAGTTTGAGCTGAGGGAAACATTTGTCTGTGTTAGAGAAACAGTATGGAAACTAATTTATGCTTTTGGGACTGGCTCATGCCAATAACAATTGATTCCATTCTTTTGAATTTTCACAGTTAACCTTATGACTCAATTGTCTGGAAATGCATAACTCATAAGGCAGAATTTAAACTAAATAGTCACAATACTCACATTCTTAATGTTCTATAAATTTCTTTCAAAAATAAAAATAAAGGTACCTAACAATATACCAAAAGAAATTTGCCAAATGGTGAATAGCTAGTTGCTTTTGGAAAAAGCAGTGCCTTATTTCTAAAACCTGTCTAGGCTGTATGTTTCTCATTGGAGTTTGTGAAAAACATAATATGTCCAATCAAGAATACCTTGAACAAGAAATCTGTTAAGTATCAGGTCCAAATGGCAAAAAGAACTTTCTAGAAAATTCTTTCTGCTGTAGATATCATTCAAAATTGGAATCCTGTATATATAAACAATATTTTACAATGTGGTATGTCTTTTTAAAAAAATAGTGGATGACTGCTGAACTCTGTATTACTTTCTTAGAACAACAGAGGAAATATATACAAATGTTTATGCTTTTTGTAAGGTACAATATGCAACATATTAGTCTTTTATCCTGGGGCCACATATTGGTAAGTTATAATCCATAGAATCCTTCAGTCCTCACTAGAGTAGCAGATTCATGATACATAGGTATTTTTTAAAAAATATTTATTTAAGGGTACGAGCGGTGGCGCTAGAGGTAAGGTGTCTGCCTTGCAAGCGCTATCCTAGAAGGAAATGTGGTTCGATCCCTGGAGTCCCATATGGTCCCCCCAAGCCAGGAGTGATTTCTGAGCGCATAGCCAGGAGTAACCCCTAAGCGTCAACGAGTGTGCCTCCCCCAAAAAAATATTTATTTAGAACACATTATTCTGGACACATTATCATCAACACCTTCAACATTGCTCCTCTCAAGCAGTGTTCGGCCCAGGGGTTGATCCTATCAGCAATTCTTAGTCAAGTGGACCTGCATTCAATGCAAAGGCCTGAGGATACAGAGAAGGGTGGACCCTGCATTAAAATTTACCCAAGCCACTTCTGTAGTGCTTGGGCTCTCCAGAATCACATGCAATGGAGCAAGTGTATGGGACAGAGGAAAAAGAAGATGGAGTTTCACATGCTGATGTTTGGAAGACTCTCTAATGCCAGGGATCTAAGAAGACTGTGTTGCATTCAAGGCATATGCCTTAACTCCTTGGTTATTTCCCCATCCCTACACTTTAATATCTGAAGGGGTTTTGATTACTCTTTATTTCCCAAGTGTTTTGAATTTTATTTTGAGTTTCAATTAATTTGTCACACTTTTTCTCTGTCAAGCTTTATTTCATGCTTATCTGAGTGAGTATGTTTTACATTTGTCTTTAGTGCTGAAATGTGCTACTTTAGCACGCTGTGTTAGAATTTCACTTGAATACGTTAAAGCTCAGCAGCACCATATTACACTAGTTGAGCTCAAATTCCAGTGAGTTTGCATGACTTCTGTTATCTCTGGTAAATTTCATTCCCTTTAGTTTCCCTCAACCTTATAATATAGTTTCACCATATCTGACTATGTATGTGACATTAGAAAACATACTTGTGAGAATAATTTGTGTATCTTATACTATGAGATTTCTAGTAAAGAATTTGACATATAATTATTCTCAAAAATAAAATTTGAAATGAATCATATTGAATATTCAGAAGTACATCTGAAGCATATTTCTAATAAGAGACATTTTATAAATTTTAATAAAATTTAATTCAGAGCATAGAAAAACAAATATTTCAAAGCATTTTGCAATATATTTTTAGTAATGTCATTCCATAGGAAAACAAATCACTCTAAAGAAAAAATGAATATTAGTTTGGAATAAAGCATTATTTTGGTATGCTTACACCAGTTTGGCTTTCAAAATTTGGTTAGTATTCAAATAATTTGTTTATCCTTAATAATGTCAGTAGTTGGACTAGGAAAGTTAGAAGTTTATAAAAGTTCCTAATATTTTATTAAAAAATTCCTAATATTTTATATATATTTTATTTAAACACCTTGATTACATATATGATTGTGTTTGGGTTTCAGTCATGTAAAGAACATCACCATCACCAGTGCAACATTCCCATCACCAATGTCCCAAATCTCCCTCCTCCCCACCCAACCCCCGCCTGTACTCTAGGCAGGCTTTCTATTTCTCTCATACATTCTCATTATTAGGATAGTTCAAAATGTAGTTATTTCTCTTACTAAACTCATCCCTATTTGTGGTGAGCTTCATGAGGTGAGCTGTAACTTCCAGCTCTTTTCTCTTTTGTGTCTGAAAATTATTATTGCAAGAATGTCTTTCATTTTTCTTAAAATCCATAGATGAGTGAGACTATTTCGCATTTTTCTCTCTTTCTGATTTATTTCACTCAGCATAATAGATTCCATGTACAAATTCCTAATATTTTAAAATTCCTAATATTTTAAAGTAAAAAAGATATAGTCAAAATAACTAAAATAGGGGCCGGGAAGGTGGCGCTAGAGGTAAGGTGTCTGCCTTGCAAGCGCTAGCATAGGACGGATAGCTGTTCGATCCCCGGCCGTCCCATATGGTCCCCCCAAGCCAGGAGCAAGATTTCTGAGTGCATAGCCAGGAGTAACCCTTGAGCATCAAAAGGGTGTGGCCAAAAAAACAAACAAAAAATAACTAAAATAAAAATTCCAGGTATCTTTACCTATATTTCATCAAAATAATTAAAATTTTATCTATTTACTATAATTTTTAGACAAAAATTTTATAATGTTCTAAATGTAATAGCAATGATGCAATTGCCCTGTTTAGGTAGGCAGAACCTCTAATTTCTCATCGATAAAATTGTATATTAATTTCTACTTTTGTTTTGAGGTTTAATTGTTGTTACGTAGAACAAATTTTAGTGAGCAAACATTGGCATTAATCAAGCTTGCTTTGGAAGAAAAATGTCACTCAAAACATTACTTAAAATTATAAGAATATAATAATAAACTGAATTTTAATTATTATCATTTACAAAAATTTAAAAATAAAATTTAAACTAAAAATTTAATATAAAATATTTTACTTTCTTCACTTACTAAAATCTATATTAAAATGTATAGGTTTACAGTAAAATTTTAAAATTAAAAACAAGCATATTTAATTTTAATCACATATTTAAAAATTAAAGTTTCATATATTTTCATTTTAACATATTTAAATATCAGTCACAACTGTAACATACTTGTGAGAATTTTGAATATTCTGGACACATTATCATCAACACCTTCAACATTATAATTATAATTATAATAATATAATAATTAGATATTATTAAGCAAAATGTTTTCAGATCAAAACTTTTTTGAAATGTTTATGTACATTTTCATCAGATTTTCTTTTTCCATATTTATTTGCAATTGAGAACTAGTGGTTCCCAATGATGTAGAGGACTTTTAAATGATTTCCTGGCAGGACTTGATAGCACATATGCTTCTTCTAAGAATAAGCAGAAATCTGCTGATGAGTATACTTTATATTCTCTCATGCAAGATCTTTAGGATCTTTAGGAACATTCACTATCTGTGCCACCTAATTAGAAAAAATACTCTGAATCCATAGTACCTCATTTCTATAGTATGCCATTTAAAACTTGCAGGTCATAGGTATATTTAAAATCAAAATAAAATAATTATTGCTGTTTTGTGCCAGACTTTATATATATATATATATATATGTGTGTGTGTGTGTGTGTGTGTATGTATATATATATATATATATATATATATATATATATATCCTTTGTAATGCTCAGGATGCCTGGGGATCCACCTATTATTCTTGGCCAACCAGTCTTGATGTTCAGTAAAAGGCTAGAGAATGCCAGTTGTTCAGGCCCTGTAGTGCTGGGATAACCTGAAGTATCCAGCCTGTGATATTTGGAGGAACTGTGTTGCAAAAGATCAAACCAAGGTCAGGCACATGTACCCTAACTTATTTCATCTACCACCTAGTGTACAACATTATAATTTAAAACAAAGGTATATCCTTTGCATATTCAAAGAGAATTTCACTTAGAATTAATAACGTATCAGTGTCCAGAGTTGAAGGACAAGACCAACAAATGAAGCAAAGCTTTATTTCCTTCTACCACCAAGCACCAAGCTGACCGGCCAGGGCTGATTCCCACAGAAGGTGGGAGTAGCTCCCCTGGGCTACAAGCAAGTTTATATAGGGTTTTGCACAAAAGGCTACTTTATTCTGTTATTCTTAAAACGGATTGGCTAGTGTCTAGGAAACTTTTCATAGTTTTCTCTATTTTAGCCCTAACAAAATATCTGCTATGGTCAGTGGACCCATGGAAGTGTTAAATGTTTCTAATGGTTTTGAGAGCTGTGGGTGAGCTGCAACAGAGAGCCATGAAATTTTTGCAAATGGAAATGTAGCTTTGTTAGCCTTAAATAAACAAAATGGAATCCCTTCTGCTCTGGGCTCCACATTCCTTCTTTTTCCTTTTGGCTCTGAGTCAAATCTTTGACTCCCCTTAAGGTCTCTTGGCCCTGTCCCCACCTATCAGCACATACTGGGACCTTTGCACAAACATCTTAACTGTACCTATGCAGGTATAGATAAAGTAGGTGAGAAGATTAATTATGCAAAGATCTACTAAGAGACCTGGGGGACTGAATGAACTACTGCTCATACCAGGAGGCAGAATCCATTGTTTTCTTGCTCCTGTCTTTTCTGGCCTTTACATACTGTTTCTTCTCCATGATGAAATATTTATGTAGAATCAACACTGCTTCCCTGGGAGATACACAATTGTCCCTCCTTGAGGAAGAGTAGATCTAACCCTTGCCTGTTCTCAAGAGCAACCACTGCTAGAGAGGAAACATGTTGTTATAGCAGGCCTTTAGAGAAATGGAGTCTTTCCAAGTCTGTATACACTTGCAAAAAGAGCTGTCTGAGTTGTTGGTCCCCTCTGATGAGTCAAATCCTTGGCTCTTTTTTTTTTTGGAGGGGGGGCACACCCAGTGGCGCTCAGGGGCTGCTCTAGGGGCTGCTCCAAGCTCTGCACACAGAAATTGCTCCTGGTGGACTATGGACCTTTGATTATGGGGGCTCATCCATGACCATAGGGCATTGACTAGGTCACCAACACAGCTGCCTAGGTTCTGTAGATGTGGTCCAGAATCCCCTTGAGGTAGATGAAGGCCAAGAAGAATGGAGCTCTGGTGAGAAGCCCATGGGGAAGAAACAGGATGCAATATTCCGTTTCAGGAGACCGTGGGATGCCAGGAATCAAACCTGGGCCCCTTGACTTCCTTAAGGATTGCATTAGGTTTGCTAGGCTCTAATCATCCCCTTTACACTCTTCTTTCCCCACAATTATAATAGCAATAGCTGGCAACTGTCTTCCCAATAGGGTCCATAACCAAAACTTATAACCAGGTATGCAATCCCTGACCCCTCACCACCAGTGCCAGCAGTATCCACAGCCCCTATTTTAGACTACATGCTTCAGTCTTAGTTTTAGGCCATTTTTTGAAGTGGTTGGGCAGTCCATTTCTGGTCCTCAGAGTTTTCTTTCTCTAGTGACTTCTTCAGGTGGGATTCATGTTTCTTAGTCCATATGCTATCCAACTTTACTGCACTAGAAGTGGTGAGGATGACCATGTATTGTCATTTCTATCAGGGTCTAACCAGTATCTGAGAGCCCACAAGTAGTCTCCAGGGCTTAAATTGTAAGGAAAAACTGGCTTGTTTTCCTGAAAGGCTTCCACATTCCTCTGGACTTTTGCCATGAACACATGTAGTGCCTGTAAGAACTGGAGAGCAGTTTGATCAGAGATTTCAGCTAAAATATCTTCCTGCACTTACAGGCATAGAGTTAGGGTCTCCCATCAAAACTCAAAGGTAGTGAATCTCTACCCACCAGATGCCAGTGCCAAGTTCAATTTAGTTACAATCTCTTTTAGAGTTTGATTTACTCTTTCCATTTGCCTGAAACTCTGGAGTTGATAGGCACAGTGCAGTACAGTGTAATTTCCAATTGGTGTCAATGGTGAGTTTTTAGGTGAGTTCCTAACTAGGTGAGATCCTGTGGCCACTCTTGCCCTTATTCCACTGGAAGCTTTCCTGCTGACCTTCCTGTTTCACCTTTTCCCTGGAGATTTCATTGCTTTAGAAATTGTTAAACGAGAGTGTGGGTGAAGGTCTATTTTCTTTAACTTCTTCAGACTTCCCTTGGACTGTAGGCTCTACCTATAAGAAATCTCATGCTACCTTAGCTTTTAATGAGGGCCCAGGCAATTGACTGCTTCAGATTTGCAGTTATCAACATGTGAAAAAGTTCAAATCAATTAGAGAAATCAGGCCCTGAAGCAGTAAATGATCCTCTCTATCCTAGCTGTAATAAGAACATACAGGGTAACCAAGACAGACAACCAGAACGAATCCACTGGCTCTTTCTGGGTTTCCTAATACTGCAGCTCTTGCTGCATTCCTCCCAGGGAGAAAAGAGGCATTCCTGCACATCCTCCAGCACTGGGAAGCAATATTGCAACCTGTTTCTTCCCTCTGTATTTCTCGTCAGAGCTCCTTTCACCTAGGCCTGCACCTACCTAAAGGGGATTCTGGACCACATCTACAGAACCTACAGCTATGCTGGTGACCTGGCTCCTGAATGAGCTCCAAATTTTAGGGTCCATAGTCAATGGATGAAACCAAGTAGTTGAAGCAAAGTGAAACAAAGCTTTAATTCCATCTACCAGCAAGCCCCACAGAAGGTGACCTCTTTCCCCACCCTATGGGCTACAAGTAAGTTTCTATAGGTTTTGCACAAAATACTGCTTCATTCTGTTCTCCTTAAAACTGATTGACTAATGTCTTGGGGACTTTTCACAGTTCTTGCTATCTTAGTCCTAACAAGATATTTGTTATGGCCAGGTGTGCAGGGATGTGTTTATGGTTTCTAATAACCTTGTGTGCCTGGAAAGAGCCATGAGGGAGCTGTGAGAGAGAAGCATGAGATTTTTGCAAATGGAAACTTAGCCTCGTTAGCCTAAACCAACAAAACGAAGTCCCTTCTGCTCTAAGCTCCATAATAACTAAAGTTTTATTCACATATGCTAAACAAAATGAATGAAAATATTAATTCCATAAAACAATGAAAATCTGCTTCAAAATCCCTTGAATATGACACTGGCATATGTTCATCATGATCAGAAAACAAAGGAAAAGTACTGCATCTTTTAAAATAAATTGATAAAAAATGTCAATATTTTCTCATGTGGAAAGGTATTTGAACAAATTTACCACATACCACTAATTAATACTTTAAAATGAGAAGAAATGGCATTTATTTATGAAGGTTTGTTTGTCAATAAAAAATTAAGATACAAAATCATTTTTTATATTCTTACAAATAAGTGTTATTCTATCACGTCTTCTTTTGCACTGGTTTCTAAAGTTCAGAGAACAACTTCAGAGAATTAAATATAATTCAGTATACTTTCTAGAGTCTTTTTTTTTTTTGTAAGAAATGGGCGTTGTCTCTGGCAATTTCAAGTATGGGAATAGATATAATAAAATCACTAACTCCTAAGGTCAGTATTTCCCATTGCTTTTACAGTCTGTTAGAAGGTTTTTCTGTTTCTAGGGTAAATATATATATTTATATAAATTATATTATATATTATATATATATTTATATATATATAAATCAGTCCTGAATTTGTTCATCTCTTGGCACAACAAATTGAAACATGCCCATGCCCAGTTCATTAAATCCATTACTCAGAGTTTCCACCTTGGCACCTTCCATCATTGCCATCCCTAAAGTGGTATAGAAATCTGTTGTATATATACAAGAGTATATCCTGACTTGTTCATAAAGCCTTGATGAAGTGAGCAGGAGAACAACCCTGTTTTGATATGAACAATTTTGTAGTCACCTTACTAAATTTCTTGACGTGTGTGTGTGTGTGTGTGTGTGTGTGTGTGTGTGTGTGTGTGTAAAGCTAGCTCTTGCATTCTGAATTCACAGTATAAAAAGAGGAGCTGTTCTAATCATATTTTTTGCTGTCTCCTCTCCATTCTTAGCCTATACCAAGAAGAATAGAATAAATTAAATAGTCAAAAGCAATGAAGTGGAAAAAAAGAATATTTTGAAAATTTTCTCAAGTCTGAACTTGATTTAGGATTGAAAAATAGTTGCTGACAAAAGAATAAAATTGTTTTCTTTTGTCTAAAAATAGTATCTAGTGAGTCCCATTATGGCAAGCACTACTAAAAATGGCATTTTTAATTCTTCTGCTTCCACACTCACTCCTTATGTGCATCTTGAAATTCTGTTATTTTATTTTTAAAGCATAGTCTCAAATCTATTCATTACTTTTCATTTACATTGCAAGAAACTAGTCTAAGCCTCTGATACTCTAAAAAAGAATTATCACAATAGTTTCTTCAGTTAGAATAAATAATTTAATGATAATTTAGAAATTGTATTAGAAAATTTTTTAAAAAAATGAATATACCAATGATTAAGCACAACCTAAGCAAGTAAGCACATTATTCTTTTTGTTTTGAAACCTTCAACCATATTTTGTTTTATTTGATTTGATTTTTGGCCACACTGGACTGTGCTCAGGGTCTACTTCTGGCTCTGTGCCAAGGGATCACTTCTTGTGGTGGGCTCAGGAAAATTTATGCTGTGTCAAGGATTCACCTAGTTCATGAAAGGCAAGAATATTACCCACTTCTCTGTCCTCCAAAAATATCTTTTAGGTTATTGTCAACAGTCATTTGGATTTTCCTCAGTTTGGAACAATAACAAATAATTCTGTTTTAGGTGTTATGTATATTTTTGAGCCTAATAGTCCTGTTTTGTGTATATAGTTCTAAGATCTGGCTTAATGAATAGGTATGTTTCCACTTTAGCATATATGATCAGTTTGTTTCACTGGAGCATCAACAATTACTTTCATTCATGGTGTCTGAAAATTCTAATTACTCACCTTCCTTGAAAGTTCCTAGTGCTGCAGATATTTTTGATTTTACATATTATGAGTAGGTAGCAACACACCCCACTCTATTTATAATGTTGAGTAACTTTCCATATGCTAAATGGTAATGCATATCTACACATATATAATATAAAAATAGTACCTATTTGAGTCATTTATGTATGATGTGTGAATAGTATTCTAAACAAAGTCTCAGTTTTATATTTTATTATTATTCATATTTTTATTGTTATTTGATAGCATTACTCATATTTAAAATTTTTTGTGTTTTTAAGCATCTAATAACCTTGTCCTATTTGGTACTGTTTTGTCACTTCCTTATTTATGTCTTTATATAATATTTTTCTTTTTTAATTAATTTTATACTAATCAGTGTCAATAACAAAATTATTCATTATTGGGTTTTAGGCAAAAACTTTTGCAAAACAAATGTCTTTACCAGTATCAACTTTCCCTCAGTAATATTCTATTTCTCTCCATTCCACAGGCTTCCTCGATTACAGACATTTTTTAAAAATAAACTTTGAGGGGCCTGAGCAATAGCACAGAAGGTAGGGTAAACACCCTTGCATGACCCTGACCCAGGTTAGATTCCTTAGCATCCCATAGTCCCCCAAGCCTGCCAGGAATAATTTCTGAGCACAGAGTGAGGAGTAGCCCCCAAGCACTGCCAAGTGAGGCCAAAAACAACAAAAAATTCCTTTTTTTTTTACTCCCCCTTAGTTTCTGGGGCATCCTTGATAGTTTGCAGCGTCCGGAACACTTTGATCTCTGTCTTCAAGGCTAAATGTATTTGTCTTCTGGGCAAGCAGTGACTGTCCCTGTCCCAACCTTCTTCATGAAGACAGAGTCAGAGTAAATTTCAAAAGTACAGCATTGGTTGAATTCTCTTTATATACATATAAATCCTTATCTAAGCACCATGATTACAAGCATGGTTGTAGTTGGATTTCAGTCATAAACAGAACCCCCCCTTCACCAGTGCAACATTCCCAACACCAATGCCACTCTCCCTCCTCCCCCACCCCTACCTTTATTTGAGACATGCATTCTACTTTCATTCTTTTTTTTTTAAGAGAAAAAAGAGCTCTTTAATATTTCAGATAGCAGAAGCAATAAAATCCTCAAAAATAGAATTAAAAGGAACATCCTCACTATGATAAAATTCATGCATATAAAACTCAAAACTCACCTCATACTTATCGGTACATTCTTTTTTTTTTTAATGTAATTTTTATTTTGATCATAGTGGCTTACATATTGTTGACAATAATATTTTAGCACACCAAAAAAAAATAAATAAAAAATAATAAAAAAACCCACCACCGGGAGAGTAATGATCCTGAGCAAAGACTAGAGTTGATCCCATGACAGTATACTCCAAGGACGGAGAAACCCCATATCGCATAGAGCAAGTGAATTCCTTTTCGAATGACCCCAATATTTACTGTGCCAGGGCAGAAGGGAAAAAAAAACACACACACACAAAACCTTGGACATTTATATATATATGTATATGTATATGTATATATATATATATTACCTTCATTTATTATTGTTATTATTATTTTTATTTACCTAGCTATTTTGGTCGATTTCTCTGTTTGGATGTGATTATTGAAATCTACTTTCATTCTTTAACATAGTCATGCTAGTTGTTAGTGTAGTTATTTCCCTAATAGCATTCACCACTCTTTGTGGTGAGCTTCAAATTGTGAGCTAGTTCTTCTGGCCCTTAAATCTATTGTCTCTGAGCCTCACTCATCTATGGGTTTTAAGAAAAACTTAAGAAAAATTAAAGACAAAAGCTTTTTTAAAATAATAAACTTTGAGCACTATGGTTTTTAGTACTGTTACCAGTAAGGTTTCATGCATAATATTTTACCTTTCACCCCTTTCTCCTTGCCAGTGACTATTTCCCTCCATCACTATCACTCCAGCACCATAATGATTGTGTAGTAGTTGTTGTTGTTAACAATAGTACCAATAATATTATTTTATACTTGCAGCATTGTTGTTATATCATGCCACCACAGATTGCTTGAGTCTCTTGATTTTTATCCCAATATCCCATTTCCCATACCCCCCATCTTTTCCCATTTTCCTTAGATCATGGCATTTTTTGATATATCCAAGTTGAAACAAACTGAAGATGACACATTTTCTTATACAGAGTAGTATACCATTGTGTGTGTGTGTGTGTGTGTGTGTGTGTGTGTGTGAGAGAGAGAGAGAGAGAGAGAGAGAGAGAGATTGTGTTCTGAAATTTACCCATTCAGTTTGTTAGGGTTTCAGTTAACACCCATATCGACACTGAAAGTCAAAGACCACCTCCCATAATGCAAGGTACAAGAGAGAATTTATTCAGTTAACTGAAGTTCGAACCTCATCCAACTAAAGGGGTCTTGGTAAGGACCTCATGTCAAATCTTGAAGCAGTTTATATAGAAATCACAGGCAGTAACAGTACAATCATTTTATTGTATAGTTGTCTTAATTAATCACATTTTTTCTGACGCAACTTTGATTGTCTAGGGATACTCTGATTTGAAATCTGACTGTCAAGGGTTACTCTGATTACATCTTTGATTGTTATGGGAACCTTTTCAGATAGAACATTTCAAGCTCACTCAACTCCTAGTTCCTTATTCCTGGAGGGCACCAACTTTGGTTTTATTTCTGAGTTAACTCTCTCTGTCTCAGAAAGAATACTTCACTGGGTAAGTGATTGAATCTAGGGGTCTTGGTTCTTACAAATTGTTGGGTACTTGAGTCGCTTCCAGATCTTGACTCTTATCAATAAAGCTGCAGTGAACATAGGTTTGCATTTTCCCTTTTAAACTTAACAATGTGGTGATGTGGGGGTAGGTGCCCAGTAATAGGATTGTAGGGTCAAAGAGAAATATGAATCTTACTTCTTTTAGATGTCTTTAAACTATTTTTCCTAAAGAGCCTGAACAAAGTAAGGTCCCACCAGTCGTAAACAAGAGTTTCTATTTTCCCTGCCAGAATGTAGTTTCCAAACTTTTTAATATCGGTCACTACCCTGCATGAGGTGATACCTCATGGTTGTGATTTTGTTTCCCTGATTATAAGTGATGATAAATATTTTTATATGCTTGTTGGTTATACATAAGTCATCTTTAAAGAATGTACATCTACTTTCCCCATTTTTTGACATGGTTGTTTGTTACTTGTCTTTCCTTAGGTCCTTATATGTCTTGAACATTCGCTTCCATCTAATGTGTGATTATATATAAGTGTGTTTTCTTTTTATTTTAGATCTCCTTTATTATTAACTTTATTACAAAAGTTTTTTAGTATGATGTATTTCCATTTGCTCAATTAAAATTTGGTAATGCAAAAATCTTACTTTTTCCCTCAGAATTTTTTTTGACCATTCTAGGTGTTATTAGTGGCTTGTTGTTGTTGTGTTGTTTTGATCCAATCCAAATTCTTAAAGTATTTGCTCTGTGTCCTTGAAAAATGTCTTGGAAAAGTTAATGAGAATTGCATTACATATGTAAATTATTTTGGATAAAATGATAATTAATTCTTCAATTTTATTAAAATTTCCTTTCAGGACATTTTATTTTTTTTATTATTAATTTGTATTTTTCATTTTCTTTTTGAATCGAATTTGAGAAAATTTTGCCTGTACTACAGTAATTAAGATAGTCTCATACACACTTGTCAAAATTTTGAGATTTTTTTGTTTTGCTTCTCATTTTTAGACCTCAGCTTACTAAGAATTGAGATTTCTGTATTATTTGAGTAGAAAAGTGGGGCAAGTGTCTTTCCTTCAGTTAGTGTCCAATTAATAGAGTACAATTTATTGAAATTACTCCTCATAACTGCCACTTTTTTTGTTCATTTCTTTTTTTTAATTATTAATTGCTTTATTTAAGCACCATGGTTATGAAATATTTCGTTGTTGGATTTTAAACATACAATATACACCATCCTTTACTAGTGTACCCTTCCTGTCATTGACATCTCTCATTTCTCTCAAAGGACCCCATCAGGCAAATTGCTTCTCTTTCAATCACACACTCACTCTCTGTCTCCTCCCACGTTTCTCTTTTTTTTTTTTTTTTTTCACATTGTGGTTTGAACTATAGTTAATGGAAAGGTGCTTTGCCTGTTAGTTTCTCCACTTTCTGCTCCAAGTTCTTATCCAGAGCAATCAGTTTCATCAATCATTGACCTAGTAGATCTCTCTCTACTTTAGCTACATTCACCACTCTTTGTGGCTAGTTACTCTTGGCAGGACCTTCTAAACCTTTGTCTCTATTGTCTCTGGGTATATTACCATACCATCTCTTGAGACATTTTTCTTTGTTTATCCCTCTCCCTCTGACTCATTTCACTCAGCATAATAGTCTCCAGCATAATAGCCCATCAATGTATAAGCAAATTTCATGACTTCATTTTTCCTAATGGTTGCATAGCATTCTATTGTGTAGATGTACCACTGTTTCTTTAGCTACTCATCTGTTGTCAAGCACCTGGGTTGTTTCTAGATTCTGGGTATTGTAAATAGTGGTAAGAAAACACAGAACAAAAATGCCCTCTGAACTCCTATGGCCACTTTTGTTTTAACCAAGTATCCGTAGGTCGTAGTATATTTCTAAGCTGTTTACTCAATTTTAGTGCTAACATTTTGACTTTTAGTTTTGTTTCTATTTTTGTTTTTGGTTACAACCAATAGAACTCATGGTTTACTTCTGATTATGCACTTAAGGTGTAGATTCCTAGGAGGGCTGCCATTTTGTAAAGACCACATGTCAGGCTTCTCTTAGGTTTTGAACATGTTATAAACCACATATTAGGCTTTCTCAATCGTGTTTCATTAACACAGCCCCAATCTACCTTGCCATATCAGATAGCCTACCTGGAAAGGACAAAAAGGAGAAATAGGAAAATACCTTAGAAAACAGCCAACCATTTTGAAGATCTTCAGAAGCTAGAACTTTGCTATATAATTTGATTTCTGGCCTTGGTCATGGTCATCTCCGCTGAGGAGATGGATATGGCCCTGACCAGTCAATAAGGTACTAGCAGCTGACAGAATAAAATCTTGTTAAGCTTTACTCCAATTGTGGGGTCTCGTCCTTAGACTGTGGACCCTAATAAAGAATAGCTCCTAATGGGATGTGGTATTTTCTTTGGTATCTAGGATCAAACTTGGGAAGGCCTGGTGCAAGGCAAGAGCCCTACCCAACTAAAGTATCACTCCAGGCCCATAATGATAGCATTTTTATATTTAAACCAATAGTAAAACAATAATTTTTATTCTTTAAATTAATAATACACTATACCTTTCACAAGGTAAGTTATATTATATACAATGAAATCTTGTGTTTACACAAGACATAATCTGCTGGGAGTTATATTGTTTTGTTTCATGTGAAACTGAAATTTAAAAAATATCAACTATCTGTGGTGATTGTAATATTTTATATATTTTCATTACATCAGAAATTATTTTTTGTTTATTTTCTATATAGGGATCTTATGATATTGTTATACTATCTCAGGCTAGTTGTTACCTTTGGTGTTCAATTTTTTTAATATTTTTTCTTCTATTTGCCACTCAGATACAGTAATATGTTGTTTGAAGTATATTTCATTAACATCCCAAAATCTTCATAAATATGCTTACTATTCATGTCAACAGTAACAACTTTGGGCTCTGAGTCTAATAATGCTTACACATAATTATAATTGATCTCCATATGCTCCTTGTATGCTCACTAGTATTCCAAGGTAATGCTAAACAGATTGCATGAAGAAGGTAGGAAAATCATGTCGTATTATTGTTTTTAACTAGAACATTTATCTTGTCATTCTTAAGGATTACTTTCTGAATTATTTTGTATGCATATTGTCTAATTTGATAAGTGTATGGTGTGAATATATAATATATTTCCTAAGCAATTAATTTCACAAAGTTAAGTCCACATTTCATGCCTGAAAAAAATGCAATCTGGCATGATCTTTCTTAACATTTTTGTTATATTTTTCTATTTGTATATAAATTTACTATGTATTCAGAAAAATGGGGAATATTTTACTTTATATGAAAATATTTGTTTAAGGTTAACTTATTTTGTCTATAAATATTTAGAAATTTCATCACTAAAGTCAAATATGTATATTTCCTATTTCTTCCAGAACACACACACACACACACACACACATATATATATACATACATACATACATACATACATACATGTTCTTATTCTCATGACCTTAGTAAGCTTTTAATATATTTTATTTAAAAATCAATTTATTCGGTCTATATGTGTGGAGGAAGTATATGAGTGGATCCCAATCATGCTCTAGGGTTATACTTAGCTTCTTACTCAAGAGTAGCCCCATGAGATACTCACAAACAGTGGTGTCAGGGTTTTAACTTTGCCTTGACAGGATGCAAGACAAGTGATTTAACACTTGTGTTTTCCATCCCAAAGTTTATATTTTAGATTTACATCTTTACCTCTTCTTAGAGTCATTTAAGACAGAAAGAAAGTGGGGCCAGAGTGCTAGCACAGCAGTAGGGAGCTTGCTTTGTATGTGGATGATCAGGACGGGCCCGAGTTTGATCCCCATCATCCTTTAAGGTCCCTGAGCCAGGAGTTATTTCTGAGTATAGAGAAAGAAGTAATCCCTGAGTACCACTGGGTGTGGCCAACAAAACAAAACAAAACAAAAGAAATGAAGGATATATTATTAGTATATCCTTCCTTAAAATTTTCATTTTTAAATTTTTTTTTCAAAAATTCCTGATACAGCTCATTTTTACCATATTCTCATATTCTTTTCCTTCTCCATCTTACCAGATATTTATAAATTGTATCATTTTCCAAGAATAAAATGTTGGTTTAGTTAATGTTTCTATTGCATATTTGTTTTCTATTTTATTTTATAATTGTATTGAAATAGAATTATAATATACATACTTAACATATTTTTATCAATAGTGGTATGTATTTATACTGCAGATGAGATGTGTTTACACTGCAGATGAGATAAGCATCATTTCTTTCACCTACCCAAATCTCCTTGTTATCTTTGTAATATATCCCTTTATCTAACCATATCCTATTTCTGATCTAGTTTTTGTCAATATAACTTATTTGGATTTTCTATACTATTTTAGAAAACACATAATATGATATATACTTTTACTTTGGTTCTTTCACAAATGCCTGTTTAGGTATTTTTCCTGGCTTTGTGCTTAGGGATTATTTTTATGTGGGCTTTGAAGAACATAAATGGTACTGAGACTGAATCCAAGTGGGGTACTCCCAAGACAATAACATTAACATCTGTACTATCTCTCCAGCTCCCTGTACTTTATTCTGTTTTGTTAAATGGTTTTCTATTACACAATTATATTACAATTTTTATACTTCAATTTTATACTTCAGTTTTTATGTTTCATATTATTGTATAGCCAACATATAAATAGGAATGGTATCTTCTCCAAAATTATAGTATCTTCATTATTACTACTAGTTTTGTTTTTATTTTTTATTATTATATATTTTTATTTTGGGGCCACACCTGGTAATGCTTAGAGGTTACTCCTGGCTATGCACTCAGTATCACACCTAGCTTGGGGAACCATATGGGATGTGCCACTGCTCCAGCTCCTAGTTTTGTTTTTAAAGTTATCAGTTTACTATATTTTCCACTTGACCTAGTTGTACTTTTTTTTTACCTTTTCTTTTTGTCTTTTTTAAATATATTAAACAATTTTAGTTGTTACATTTTCCTTCTATTAATTTTCTAGTTCTATGATTAAAATTATCTGAAAGTAGACCTTCTGGAAATAACAATAATGTTTGATATACTGATGTCACTATGATTAATATTTTTTCAAGTAACAAGATAACTTCTCTTTTTAATTAATCTTGATTATATTTTCTTTTCATTAAATATTTATAGCTCTCAAATTCCTTCTGGAGTTCTTTCCCTTCTATTTAAAGAATGCCATTTAATAGATTCTTTTGGTGTGAACCTTCTGGTAAGAAACATTCTGAGCTTCAGTTTCTGAAAATGACCTTATTTCCCACTCATTTGTAAGGCTATTATCTCACTGATTATCAAGCTATTTTTGCTCAACATATAAGAAAGCCTTCTATTATCTTGAGTGCATTTTGCTACTCTGTTGAGAAATGAACTAACTTATTGCCACACATATGAAAGAAATATGAACAATTATTTCTGGATTTGGTTGACTTATAGATTTTTCTCTTGTAAACAAACATTCAGTGCATTAATTGCAATGAGACTCAGTAAGATAGTTTTCAAACATTCAGTGGATTAATTGCAATGAGACTCAGTAAGATAGTCTTTAAAGCTTTATATATTATATAGAGAGCTTTTTTGCTTTAGTTTATCTGTGATTTTTCTTTAACTGGTTTTGGTAAATGCCATAAACTTTTTTTCAAATATTATTTATTCTGCAAAACATTATCACTATCTTATTCTATACTACATATATACTCAGATATATCATATGCCTATACTATTTTTCATCTTTTGTTTTTTTATTTTCATCTGACTTAGATTTTCTTTTGTTTTGTTTTGGGTTTTGGGGGGCCACACCTGTTTGATGCTCAGGGGTTACTCCTGAGCTCAGAAATTTCCCCTGGCTTGGGGGGACCACATGGGACGCCGGGGGATCGAATCGCGGTCCTTCCTTGGCTAGTACTTGCAAAGCAGACACCTTACCTCTAGCACCACCTCACCGGCCCCTGACTTAGATTTTCTAAACTAATTTTCTGTAATCTCCAGGAGTGGGGAACTAAGAGGAGTTTAATAGCAACTAACAAATAGTAAACAGCAGTAATATTATTACTGATATATTTGACATAAAATTTGCTACCAGATTTTCTTGATAAATAATGTTTATATTCAAAGATCGAAATATATATTGGTATAGGATAATACAAAGTTTAAAGGATACATAAATATAGATTAAAAATTAATATTCACTTTGAAAATAGATAAATATTAATGATAAAAGAGAAATTTAATGTAGATATGAAAATGAGAACAAAAGCTCAACCAGATAATGAAAACTATAATGAGTTAAAGACTAATAAGAGAATTTATTAGAACAGAATTCTAATGCAAAACTGCTATACATTCTTTGTGAAAAAGCCAACGTGTTTCAACAAAAAAAATATATAAAATACAGTTGAAGAAAATGTATAAAATATAAACTAAACATATAAAGTATAAAATAAGCATAAAACATAAAATAAACATATAAATTATGAAATAAAACAAATACAGTGTGAAATATCACATAACACAATGGTATATATTGATTTATAAAAATTGCTTATAAAATAAACTAATTGTAATTATAGAAAAATAAAAATTGCAAGGTAAGAGAAAATAAGCCATACATGTTCAAACAAAGAAAAGATTTTGATAAAGTAAAAGTTAGACTGATTTAATACTTTCTCTTAATAAAAATTTAGCCAATAGGATCAATTTATAAATCATTTTAAGAAATGTAACTCATGTATTAAATATTTGCCTAAATTGTTATTGACATAACAAAAACCTAAAAACAACCTAATGAAAGAAATGATTTGGAAAATATGTCAACTCTATTGTTTATTCAAAAAGCCAAGTGTCCAAAAATTATCAATCATAAAATTTTTCAAAATTAAAACTGAAAAAATTAAAATTTTGAATTAAAGTTGTTTGTTATATTCATTAAAATATTTGAATAATGTTTATTATTTCTCTTCAATATAGTACTAGAAGTACTTGCCATAGCAATTAGGTAAGAAAAAAATAGTAAGTGCATTTAAATAGGAAAGTCAAGTTCTCACTATTTCTATATGACTTTATCTAGAAAATCTTAAGAACTCTACAAAAATCTACAGGAAACATTAAATTTGTATAGTAAACTTTCAGGCTAAAAATTATTATGTAAAAATCCAAGATTTTTCTATATACATATAATGAAAGAGAAGATACATTTAAAAACAATCCCATTCACAATTGTATATCAAAAAATCAAATACTTTGAAGTCAACTTAGATAAACAGTTGAAAGATAAATGCAAAGAAAACTACTAAACATTGCTTCAAGAAATAGGAGAGGATGCAAGGAAATAGAAACATATACTCTGCTTATGATTTGGAACTAATAATATTATTAAAGAGGCAATAATTCAGGGCTGGAGAGATATCATGGAGATAGGGCATTTGCTTTGTATGCAGAAGTATGGTGGTTCAAATCCCCACATCCCTTATGGTCCCAGAGCCTGCCAGGAGTCATTTCTGAGTGTAGAGCCAGGAGTAACCCTTGAGAGCTGCTGGCTGTGACCCAAAAATCAAAAAAAAATTTAAAAGGGCAATATTTCTTAAAGCACTGTACAGAATTAATGCAATCCCTAAGGATACTCATGATATATTTTTTTTAAAGAAATAGATCAAACTCTCTTGAAATTCTGTAGAATAATAAATATTCATGAATAGCTAAAGCAATCCTTGAGGCGGAAAATGGGGGAATTAATTTCCCCCAACTTCAAACTCTACTGCAAACAGTAGTTATTATAACATCACATTTTAATGTTATTGGAACATTACCAATGTTATTGGAACATAATCTGACAGACCCTCATATTAATGGAATACTCTTGAATATTTTGAGATTGTCCCTCAAGTGTACAATGAATTAATCTTTGATAAAAGGCAAGAAATGTGAAGTGGAGCAAGGAAAGTTTCTTCAGAAAGTGGTATTGGGAAAACAGATTATGTACGAAAAAAGAGAACTCAGACCTCTTTAACACTGTGACAAAAGTCAAATCAAAATTGCTTAAAAACATTGATATCAGACTTGAAACCATAAGATATATAGAGAAAAATGTAAGCAGACATTGAAGTCCATGACATTGAAGCTAAAGGCATCTTCAAGGGTGAAACACCATTGGCCACACAAGCAGAAGCAAATATTAAATTTAGAAGATTCTGCACTTCAAAGGAAATGGTGATCAGAATACAAAGACACCCATGGAATGGAAGAAACTATTCACTCAGTAACCATCAGATAAGGGATTACTGTCTAAGATACACAAGACTCTCGTAGAATTTATCACGGAAAAACCATATAACCCCATCCAAAAATGAGAAGAAGAAATGAACAGACATTTTCTCAAAGAAGAAATAGAGATGGCCAAAAGATACATGAAAAAATATTTCATATCATTAATCACTGGGGAAATGCAAACCAAAACAATGAGATATCATCTCACACTACAGAGCTAGCACACTTAACAAAGAACAAGAACAACTAGTGTTGGCAAGGATGCAGGGAGAAAGGAACTTTCATTCACTGCTGATAGAAATGTAGATTGGTTTGGTCTTTTTGAAAAGCAATATGGATATTCCTCAAAAAAATTAAAATTGAGCTTCCAAAGAACCCAGAAGTTTCACTCCTAGGACTATTCACAAGGATCCCAAAATTCAGAGAATCCCTCAGCATCGGTACGTTCATTGCAGCACTGTTCACAATGGCCAGGATCTGGAAACAACCCAAGTGCTTGAGAACAGATGAGTGGATAAAGAAGCAGTGGTCCATCTCAGTGGAATCTGTTATGCGGCTTTAAGAAAATGAAGTCATGAAATTTGCTTATAAGTATATGGATATCGAGATTATTATCTTAAGTGAAATGAGTAAGAGAAAGGATAGTCATAGAATGATCTCACTCATTTTGGAGATAGAAGAAAATAAGAAAGTATGGTAATAATATAAAAGACAATATAGATGATAGCCAGGAGGATCAGTCCATAGTACAAATCGTCCCACAACAAGAGGGATGTGCAGTTATGGTAGAGAAAAGACCACTACAACAACGATAGTTGAAATGATCACTTTAGACAAGAATAGGCGCTGAAAGGAAATAAAATGATAGGCATAATACCCCTGAGTAACTATGTAGCAAACCACAGTGTATGAAAAGAATGAAGGAGTAAGAAAAAGTAAGAGAGAGAGAGAGAGTGAGAGAGAGAGAGAGAGAGAGTAAGAGTGTAGAGAGAGGGAGTGAGAAAGAGAGAGTCAGAGAGGGAAGAAAACTATCCCATATGCAGTCATGGGGGTGTACAGAAGGAAAACTGGAGATATTGTTATTGGTAAATGTGCAATGGTCAAGGGTGTTGTTGCCTGAATGAAAATAAATCACGAATAAGTTTGTATCTGTGAAAAACAAAAACCCAAATGTATTATGAACAACCTTGTACACATGGTGTTTAAACAATCTAATTAATAAAAAATAAATAAAACTGGTGATTGAAAAAAATCTCAAAATTAAAAAGCATTATCGATGACAATAATTATGATCTAAATGTAAATATTTAAAAATGCTAAAATAGAAAATGAAGAAGTCATTTTAATAAATCAATTCTTTAATTTAGTTACCATAAGATACACAATTATAGGGGCCAGTGCGATAGAGTAGTTTGCCTTGCAAGTGCCTGACCTAGGACGAACATCAGTTAGATCCCTGGCGTCCGATATGGACACCAAGCCAGGAGCAATTTCTGAGCGCATAGCCAGAACTAATCCCTGAGCGTCACCGGGGGTGGCCCCAAAACAAAACAAAACAAAAAAAAACAAAAACAAAAAAAAATAAAAAGATACTCAATTACAAAGTTTTACATGATTGAGTTTCTATCATACAATAGCCAATATCCATTCCTCCGCCAGTGCACTTTTCCCACCACCAATATCCCCAGTTTTCTTTCCACCCCTTCCCCAGTCCTACCTCTGTAGCAGACATTTTTTAGAGAAGATTTTTTTTTATGTGACAAATCACTGCTCCTGCAGGGGTCTCAAACTCGCGGCCCACGAGCCGCAAACGGCCCGCCGTACAACATTTTGTGGCCCTGCCCTAGAGGAATCTTTTTGTGTTTTGTTTTAGTTGTTTGGGTCACACCCCCCAATGTTCAAGGTTTACTACTGACTTTGCACTCAAGGATCACCCCGACTTTGCCTCCTGCGGCCCCCAGGTATTTTAATTGTATAGATACAATTTTTTATTAAAATATCTGGGAGCACTGGGAAAGGAAGTAGACTAAAAAAAAAAAAAAAGAAAAGGAAAGGAAGTAGACTCCTGGGGAATCGATTTTGAAATATTCTATTTCTGAAAACCTGCCATGGACATGTTTGTAAGTGTTGTATACTTCAACGTATACATCAAATTTAATATTTTATTATTTGTTTCAAATGTTTTTCCCTTCAACTTATTTTGGGGATTCACATCCAGTGATGTTCAGAGGTTATATCTGCCTCTGCATTAGGAATCACTCCCAGTGTTCAGGAGTGCATATGGTATGCTCAGGATAGAATCTATGTGCAAGGCAAGTGCCCTTTCTATTGCTTCCAAACATCATCTTATTATTTTTTAATAAAACAAGAAACAAGCTCACTAGGACTTTTTGTTTCTCATCTATCCATTCACTCAATTCCCTTTCCAGTTTCTTCCACAACCCTGAAGTAAGCTCTTCCTATTTTGTTTCTATGGTTACCAAGGATATTTTCATCTTTCACCAAAGTAGAAAACTGATGCATATGTTTTAAATTCTACAAAATTTATCTTGATTTATGTATCATTTTAAAACAACATTGAGTGCAAATGCAAACTGCAGAATTATGGAAATACTGCAGCAGTTAAAATAAATAAACTTGATTTGAATATGTCAACATAAATGAATCTTAAAAACATTATACAGAGTAAAACAGAATTTTCTAATAATCTAGTGTTAATACATATAAAATTTAATAACTTGCAGCATGTTATTTCTATTTCTATATATTACAATTTATCATATTTTGATTATTGAAGGATGTTTAGCTTGTTTTCAGCTTTTTTTAATCATAGGTAATTATATAATTGTCTTCTTATATATGCCTCTGTTTATGTAGAAGTTTCTTAATATTGGAACATCGATTGTGTACCTTTCAGCTTTTATAATTTCCAAATTATGTTCCAAAGGTGGTGCATTGTTTTACATCAGCTATATGTAAAGAAATACATCTCTTAAGCTTTCAACACGCTGCATTTTAGAATTCTAGAAGTACACAATTCTCTTACTGTAACTGAAATTATCTTTTCATATATTTAATTGATAGTGTATATATGAGAATATGTGCATATATGTGTGTAGTCAGTTACCTGTGCTCACTAGTTTGCTTTGAAATGCAGTTTTATGAATTTGTTAGGCAACTTGGATATTAAAATTAATCTGTTACTATGGAACTATATTTCTACTGTGACATTTCACCATTTATTTTATGTCTGATTTAAATTTTTTGGTGTTTTGGGGAGGCTACACTCAACTTCAAGCTTATTTCTGGCTCTGAGCCTGGGATCACCCCAGTAGTCTTGAGAGATTACATGGGATCAATTGGGTTGGCTTTGTGCAAGACAAGCACTTTACTAGATGGTTTCTCTGTTATTTATTTGTTTGTTTGTTTGTTTGCTTGCTTGCTTCTGTTGACATCTTCCTACAATTTGTATTTTCTTTTCATTTTTCAGATATTCATTTGTTTCTAAAATCATTAAACATTCTTTTATAATTCTTAGAGCAGGAGTTATGGCACAGTGATAGGGCGTTTGCATTGAACACTGCTGTCCTAGGACAGACTGTGGTTCGATGCCTGAGCATCCCAAATGGTTCCCCAAGATAGGAACAATTTCTGAGCTCATATCCAGGAGTAACCCCTGATCATCACTGGGTGTGGCCCAACCTCCCAAAAAATAAACAACATAAAACCCAAAAACATATTTTATAACTCTTAACTTGTGTTTTAAATGTATTTAATTATTTAGATGATGTACTTCATTTCACCAACACAGGATCCAAATATTAAAAATTATCCCAGATATTTCATTGCATAACATTATGGGAAGAGAATAGAAGAGAACTAGTTTCTCTGCTACTTATTTATTGTTCTCAATAGATTAGAGGAGCCTAAATATGAATTCAAAGCTCATTCATATCACCTTTATATTGTTATATTAATTAGATGCCATTGGCCTTTGAAGATCAGTGAAACTCACCTTGTGGACTTGCTATGATTTTATGATTAATGATTGCTGAATGGTTTAGTAGTTATATTAAATCAGGCAAGCTCTTGTCTCATGATTCAGTTATATCAATTCATATTTTTGATCTTGGATTTCACCAAATCACCTGAAATTAAATGTTTTAATTTATGTCTATAAACATGTTTTTTAGATTCTGTTATAATATTAAAATTACTTATATTTGCAGTATGTTGTCTTGTTCATTTTCTAATTGTATGTATGTGTAACCATGTGTTATCTGCACTCAGTAGGGCTAAGGGGATCCAGATGAAGTACTCTGATGTCACGTCAGGAAGTACTCAGGGGACCATATGGTAATACTAGGTATAGAGACTGGAGTTCATGATGCAAATCACAAAGGTCCAGCCTGTTGCACTATCTCCCAGTTCTCTGAGTCTTTTAAGTCTTGATGCTATATTTTGTTCATGTTTTATTAACTTAAAGAGTCAGCCTTTGGATTGAGGGTTGTGGGGTTTTGACCACACCTGAAAGTGCTTAGGGTTTATTCTTGCCTCTTCATTCTGGGATATTGTGGTGGGATCAGTCGGAGGGCATATGAAGTTTCAGGAATCTAACCCAGGTAGACTTTGTACAAAGTAAGCACATTATCCACCATACTATCTCTCTAGTCCTCAGCCTTTGCTATTGTTTAATTTTTATTTATCTAGAATTATGTTAATTAGAAGTGCTTTAGATTCTCAGATGAGTGGAAGGTTTTTTATTATATTTTCTTTAATGATTACAAAGTCACAATGGAGGTGCTGCAAAAGATGTACAGACTGTGAGAATAAGAACACATTGTTTTTAGTACATTTACCTTCTATGTTCTTCTGTATGTTAAAAGCTCTTCAAACTGTTCACTAAAAACTTTTTCATGGTCTGATTAGCTGGATATATGGATTATGCAACATGATAAAATGGCATATATTGCATTAGCATTATATAATCACAGTGCTGTAAAGAATTAAAAAGTGGATTCTCCCATAGTTCCTCACATGTCAGTTATCTAAAAATTCAGTCTTTCTGAAGTATTCTCATCTGATTATCTCATCCGTTTCACGGGACAACTATTCTTTTTGTTTGTTTGTTTTGGGGTCACACCCGGCAGCGCTCAGGGGTTACTCCTGGCTCTATGCTCAGAAATCGCTCCTGGCAGGCTCAGGGGACCATATGGGATGCCGGGATTCGAACCACCGTCCTTCCACATGCAAGACAAATGAACTACCTCCATGCTATCTCTCTAGCAACTATCTTAACATACAAGATCAAGAGGATACAAGTCTGAGATTCTTACTTATACTTCAACTTTAGGGTCATTAAAGCTGTAAAGGACCCTGCTCCATAGAAAATAGTCATATGCATTTTGCCTTCCTCAACATTTCTTTCTCCCCATATTAAGGTTTTGTTACCTTTGCTATATTAATTTAGTGCTTTGAATAAATTAGGCACTGTTAAAATATATGCTAGAAGCAGAAACAAACAGCAGAAAAAACAGATACAAATCCTGCTCTCAAGGATTCTTCTTCAAGATAAGCCACACAAATATAAATGCAGAAATTATTCACACATAGATTAAAATTATGATAAAAAGCTATGTGATTAATGGTTTCTCTTCCAACAGAGAAGAAAGACATGGTGGGCCCTTTAGGGAGATTAAAAAGAAGGAACTTAATTTGTTTTAAATAAACTTAATTATAAAGGAGGCAAACATTATAATGGGGGTTGTTTTACTTTCTGAAATCAAAGGTGCTTTGAATGAACTTTGAAAAATGAATACTGAATTTATTTTAAGGTTCCACTAATCTACTGAGGACAGCAGATAAAAAAGTTCTCTACTGTTCTGTTCCTCTCCCCATCTCTGTAGATGATGATCATAATAATAATAACATCATTTTCATGGGATTTTTCTTCATTTTTGTTTTTTTGGGCTACTCTTGGAAGTACTCACTATTTACTCCTGGATCTTGGATTTACTTGGATTTACTCAGCTTTTACTCCTGTATTTTACTCCTGGATTCCTGGATTAGTACCTCTAACTCCTTTCACAGAATTCTTATCAGCTTCAAAGGCTATCATTTGTGTAAAGTCACAATCTACTTTATTGTCTTTAAAATTATCACAGATTTTTTTGTGTGCAAATTAATTCTCTCCTATTCAGTTCCTTCTGTACATCTCTATGTGCAAACCCCCTCAATTTGTTCTTTTGTTCCCATATATAACATCAAGTGTTTAGAATCAGAAATAGAAAGATTTTAAGCTGCTCTTATAATTGCATTCTAACATACATATTATAACATTTGCATAATAAATATAAATAATATAATGTATATAAACATATATATAAATATAAATAAAAATACATAAAATATAAAGATCAATCACAGCTAAATTCTAGTCAGGCACATAATATACATAAATATATGTGTGTTTTTATATATCAATCATTTATTTATAATGAACTACATAGTGATTATTAACCTACACTTCAAAGTTCATAAAAACATCTGCTGAAATATAATTTTTTAACTATTTAAATACTGAAAATGCAACAGAAGAACCCAACAGTAGACACTAACTGTTTTATTGTATACAGTGAGGTAAGCCTCCATGTGTATTTTGGAGGTGCTGGTAGGAAGATGGGAGTTGAAATGACAAGAAATGTTGGAGTAAGAAAATTACTCCTTCAGGGTATTATTTCACTTTAAATAACCGACTTCCAGAGTCACTAACAGTCTTGAGAGGAGACATTGTGAAAGGTTGTCAGAACATTGTGACTTTGGCATACTCAGCAGTAAGTGTCTGAGAATCAGTGGCTTATGTCAGACTACCCTCCAAAAACCAAAGACCCAGTCAAACAAGAAGAATAAATTGGGACACTCACCTTCTTATTTCCTTGAGACTGTTCCTATAGCCAAAAAAAAAAAAAAAAAAAGTAACAGAATATAGGTCACCTTCTTCAGTAACTCCTTCCTTGTAGTGTAAAACTTAGAATATAAACAAGAAGCAGCCAAAAAAAGAATATAAAAAATAGAAGAAATATGAAATGAATAAGCTGTACATATAAACAGTGCAGGGCTGATAATATATAACTCATATAAAATGAAAGCAAATTCTATCTCGAGGATGCTGGGTACTGTTGCAATAGGTTCAGTGAGAGTTGCTCTGACTGCTATGAGAAAGTAAATTGAAGAAATTGCATTAAAGAAAAATATCAACATTAGATGGTTTAGTTCATTTTAGGTTGAAGAATTCTGGTTATATTATTTCCATGGTTTTTAAAGATACTACTAGTACATATTTATATGAAGTGAATTAGCTTACTCAAGTTTTGAGAAAAAAATTAATTGCTTCTCAATATTTTTTATTTTACTAAAAACTTATTATTGGAAACAGAAGGAGTGGGTAAAATACTTGCTTTGCACAATGTCAATTTCTAGTGCTCCATATGGCCTTCTGAGCTCTACCTGGAGTGATCCCTGAATGCAGAGCTAGGAATAGTCCTAAATCCCACCAGGTATGGCCCCAAATCTCCCAAAATTATTATTGTTATATAAGTAGTATTATAAGAATTATAACAATAATAATTTGGGGTTTGGGGCCACACTCTTGCAGTGCTAAGGACTTACACCAGACTCTGTGCTCAGGGATTATTCCTGACTATATCTGCTTCCCAGAGTCAAAAAGGTCCAGGCCAAAGTGTATTATACCCTGTATTAACTATCTGGACCCTCAAAATTTTAATTTAATAGTTAATTGGCTTTAAAGTCAGTAATAATTCTTTGATTTTCACAGGTAATTAAAAACTCAAAAAGATTTTTTTTCTCAAATGAGATCAATAAACTTAAATTTTCCCTAGTTTTAAAGTAAAATATAAGATTAGAAATTTACACAAATATAAATACATCTTATGTTGATTTTAAATTATAAAAAGAAGAGATCAAAATATTTTTATTCTGAAAAAGATCTTTTAGAAATTTCTTTAAATTAGTAATTTTATTATTTTAATGCAAAAGTTCACCCTGAAATCACTATCCTTTGTATGATTTCATCAACTGAAAGTAAATAGTTTCTAAAATTAATTTTAAAACACTTTGTACCTAAAAACACAATGACTAAGCAAAATATTATGTACAAACAAGTAAATGACAATGACAACAAAGAATAATGAAATAAGATTTCAATACTCCAAAGATATATTATCTTTGCAGGCTTTGGTGTATGCTCTTTCTGTCAATAAACCAGTATATTTTCTTTGAAACCATATTTATTCAATATGAAATTTTAGTTTAGTATCTGAATAATGCTCTTCTAACAGTCTCATGCTATATTTCTTCTTTTTGTGACATTGCATTATTTACTTTAATAAAGAATTATTTTGAACTTAAGAGAAAGTATATTAAATGATTTGTGATTCTAGATCTAAAATATAGTATCTTCTGACTATTGTATAAAATCTTAAAATATATACTTACCTGGCAGGGGCGATTCCATGATCACGAAGGTCGTTTCCCCAAGATGAGGCTCGCCCATTGCACTCTGAGCGTGCTGACCCCTGCGATTTCCCCAAATGTGGGAAACTCGACTGCATAATTTATGGTAGTGGGGGACTGCGTGCACACTCTCCCCTGAAAAAAACTTAAAATATATAAAGCTCTGGCAATTGGTTGAGAAACTTTATGATCTTTTCCATTAACTTTTCCAGTCTCTCTTCACTGCGATTGCAATGTTCAAAATTATTGGTGAAAACGTTTATATAGATATGCTAATAATCAAAAGGTAGAATTTTGAAAGATAATATATATTTATTATATATATTTATCTTTTTATATAACTATATATTTATTTATTTTATGTGTCTACTCTATTGTTGCCTTATTGAATTCTCAATGCTCCACTTAGTAATATCGATGCACATAAGAAATTAAAGACTATAACCTTGATGCCTCAGTTGTTTAATATTTGGAAAATAAACTAAAATATAAGTACAACCTGGCATGACTCCAGGTGTTATGCCCATAATTAAATTGTAAAGTTGGAAATTCTACTTATAGAGTAGGCATTGAAAGGAGACAATATTCAGAAAGAGCAAGAGAGGGGTAAGAGGGTTACTTTAAATACAACTTTAAATTTACTCTGAGGAATGTAGAAAATTCTTTTAAGTAGTGTGTCAAGGACTTATAAAGTAAGAGACAAAGTCATGCAATGTATGCTTGTGGACAGGTTAAGAAGCCAGTAGGAGTAGATTTAGAAGATGCCAATTGTAGGCACAGTAGGAAATATGATGAGAGGTAAAATGAGGACACATTACTACTGACTGAAAAACAAGAGTAATAAATCTTTTCCATCATTCAACTCAGTAGACATTATGTACTTACGTAGCAAGGCATTGTATTAGGTAAAGTTTGCTATGCCTCATTCTAGGTTTATAAGAATCTATTCAATTTACTTTATAGAAATGCAATAAAATTCTTTTAGTATATTCTTATACTAAATTCTTATGATAGTGGAAATTCTCTTCTAGTAATAATGTTCAACTTAGTGTTTAGGAAACAAAAATTTTTAAGAATGAGAGTTCTTATATATTGATAGTGAAAAAGGTAACTTGTTTATTTCCTATGGAAAATTACACAAAGAAATCTCAAAAAGTAAAAACAGAACAACTACATGATGTACCAATATTGCTCATATTTACATAATGGACAGGAAAACACCAAGTCAAAAATATATATTCACCTAAATAGTCATGATTTGGAAACAATGGAAATGCCAATGACAAGTAACTGAATGCTGAACACAAGTAAACACAATTGGATACTACTCTGGCACTACTTCAATAACACATACATACAAGAATAAGGGTGCCATTAGAAATATGGAAAGAAAAAGTTGACATATATTGGGCCAGAAAACGGTGCTTGACTTATATGCAACCAACCTGTTTGATCCTCAAAATTGCATTATGTTCTCTGTACAATTCCAGGACTAGTTTCTGTGTGCCAAGTCAGGAGCAATCTCTGAGTGCTACAGGGTACGGCCAAAAAACAAAAGCAAAAACAATAACAATGACAACAACAACAACAACAAAAAACTTGACATATTATATTTCCTATGATTAGCCTACATTTTATATTTCTTAAAGTGCAATTTGAAAAATAATTGGCTTGGGACCGGAGCGATGGTGCAGAGCGGTAAGGCATCTGCCTTTCAAGTGCTAGCCTACAACGGACCATGGTTGAATCCCCTGGCATCCCATATGGTTCTCTAAGTCAGGAGCAATTTCTGAGTACATATCCAGGAGTAACTCCTGAGCATCACCGGGTGTGCCCTCCCCCGAAAAAAAGAAAAAAGAAAAAAATTGGCCTGAAAAGAAGTAAATTTACGTGTAATTAATTCTATGAAAGCAATAATGTTTGAATTTAGGAGGGGTGGGTCATATACAGCAGTTTTCACATCTTTTTTTTTTTAATTTAACCAACTTTATTACATACATGATTGTATTTGGGTTTCATTCATGTAAAGAACACCACCCATCACCAGTGTAACATTCCCATCACCAATTTCCAAAATCTCTTGGCATTTTTCTCAGGGATCTCTCCTGGCAGGCTTGAGATACCATATGGGCTGATGGGAATCAAACCCGGATTTGCCATGTACAAGGCAAAAATGTCCCATTCACCATACTATATCTCTCTTTTCCCTGATCTTTTCAATATAATATTAAAAAGTCAAAATGAATTCTATGAAAGTTATTATGTTATTTTTAATTTGGTTTTATATATCTTTTTATATTTTCTGTGGTATTAATTGAATTTTTCTGACATTCACACAAACAGGCATATTGACGAAAACTATTTTTAAAGCCATGCTCAAGATTAATATATGCAACAATTTATTAGTAGAAAGAGACAGAAATTTAGTAAGTGGAAGCAGAGTTAGGGTCATGCCATCATATTAATATATCAGTAGCTATTAATAATGCTTCCCAGTTTAGTTATATAAATAACACATGAAGTTAGATATGCCGAACTATTCAAAAATAGTAAACTCAGATTCTCAGTCTAAAAAGCTTACTTTGCATTTCAGAAATGCAAAGTATGATATAGCACCTCTTCATTTGGTTTTCAAATGTGCAAAATCCATAGAAATTCTATTATCACTATTATTCACGGATTTGATTGGGTGTGATGTGATTACTTAGGGGATGGAGTCAGCTTAATCTTCAAATTCTTGGATCCCATATCAAGCCAGTCCATATCTTCCTCAGTTTCTGACCTTCAAGTAGGGAAATCTAGTTCATGATTTAGTAACTCAGCATTAAAATATAGTTCATTACAGATTTTGTTCTGACTTTCATCCTTAGTTAAATAGATTCTGTAAGTAAATCTTTGTAGGTCTGCTCTGACGTTTGAGTTCCTAAACTTTGTATACTTATAATTTTACTTTTTATATCCTAGTGCTATTTTATCCATAATTAAAATTACATTCAATAGTGTCTTAAATTCTAAATTCTAGCCTTATTATCATGGTTATCTTTTTACACTGACTCTCATTATATGCTATTTTTATAATATCAGTTTCATGAAGTGAAAAGGATATTTATAAAATATATATGCCAAATTCACAGCTTTTCTTAAAAACACAACTAATTAAAATTGTTAAGTAACATTAGAACATATATTATATAAAATAAAAGCATTATCATTAATACATGAGAAGGATACTTAAAATCTGATAAAATCCCAATTAAATATTGGTAAGAGTAATGGTAGAAAAATATGAATCTACTAATAGATATGTTAAGTTTTATTTGATGAATATTACTTCTTTTATTTTATTTGTCTTCTGTTTATCTTGATTTGAAGGCCAGACCTAGTGATGCTCAAAACTTACTTCTAGCTTTTTGCTCTGGAATCACCCTTAGTTCATGGAGTACCATATATGGTGCCATGCCTGGAACAGGGGCCCACTGCAAACAAAGCAAGTGCCTTATCCCCTGCACTATCTCCTGGTACCTTCTTATTCACTTATTTATTTGGGCATTTTGAAGTGGAGAGACACTGGTACTTAGAGATTACTCTTGGTTCTGTGCTCTGGGTCATTTTTAGCAATGCCAGAGGAATTAAACAGAGGCATTTTGCATGCAAAGCATATGTTCAGTACATTAGCTTACTCTAGCCCAGTGAGGGTATTTTCAATGAGCAACTTAATGCATTCATATGAATGGATTTTTGAAAAATATTTTCAAAAGTGACTTTCAAAATATAAATACTAAAATAACTTAAAGCATCTGTAAAATTTGGCAAATGATTCATTTTATAAAATTTTTCCTAGGGAAAATTGGAATGTGTACAAAGCTTTTGTATAAAGAAAGTAGAAAAATGTAGATGTCCAAATACCCAACACAATTATGTAGAATAAATAAATATTATTGTAAAAAATATGATAGAGGAATAAAATAGGGATACTTAAATTCAAATCACATCTCTTCACTTATAATAGTACACTCTTGAGTATTGATTAAATCTCTCTATAACTAAGTTTTCTTTTCAGAAGCAAGAATAATATAGCACCATCTCACAATAATAGGTAGATTTATAATGTAAAACCATAAAAATTTGGAACAGTATGTACATCTAAAAGAACTCCATAAAATGTATCTATTTGATAAATATTATAGTCATAAAATAATTGTTATTAGTAATGTGAAAATTATGACCATTATGTTAAATGAATAAGTATGTATTATGTCTTACTTTAATTTAGTAGTCAATATATTTTACTTTTAATAATTTTTCTTTTGCCAGTTTCTTTTTCGGCAGCTTTTCTACACTTTGAGTCTCAGGAAATGAGACAATGAATTTTACCCAAGTAATATAAGCATAGGCAACCATCCCTTTCCACAATCCCTATACACAGAAATTTATGTCACTCAATTTAGTTAAACATCAGTTCCCATGTATATGGTTTAAATTTCAGTGATTACAATGGTACATGAATTGTGATAAGCCCATAAAATATAAACTTCACTACTAGTTCTTCAGGCCATAGAATACTAACTACATCCTTTACCTACTTAATTTATGATCACTGATATACTTCATCAATTCTTTCCAAGACAGTGATTATTTGCTGTGTTATTGGTTGGTCTTATTATTTTTGTAACTACTTAATAATTTATTTCTAAAACTAAGGAGCAATATACATAATTAAAACATGTTAAGTATTTGGGCTTAGTTAACTCTAAATTTTTCTTTTCTTGAAACATTCAAACTCCTTTATTTTGGGAATGCTGGCCATCTGGAAATTAAGAGTCTTTATGTCACGTTTTTCTGATCCTTTTCTCGAACTATCAACTCTCTAGCTAAGTTTGATTATTTCTTGATGTCTTCACATCCAACAATAAAACTTAGTAAACATGTCATTAATGAAAGATGAAAATTAAAACAGATACCACAGAAATGAAAAGAGATCATCAGAGACAAGCAACTTTGTGCCACTAAATTGAAGTACATAGAAGAAAGGAAGAAGTTTTAGAATTTTAATTTTCCAAGAATAAATCAGGGGGAAAGAAAAAAACCTAAACAGATCAATAACGAGAAATAAAGCTAAAATAGTAATCAAAAGACTCCTCCAAATAAAAGTTTTAGGTACAGATCTGTTTACCAGGAATGCTATAAAAACTTCAACATGAGTGGCCTATCATCTACCTTATTTACTCGAGTATAATGCACAAAATTTTCTATCAAAAAAAGAAATCAAAGAGCTTGACTTCTTCCTTTCCTATATGAATTTCCTTGATATCTTTTTCTTGCCTAACCGCTATGCAATTCCTGTATTAGAAATGAAAGGCAGAGATCACTACAGATATTGCAGAGATTCAAAGGGTAATCAGAGATTACTTTGAGAAGCTTTATGCCACAAAACATGAGAACCTGGAAGAAATAGATAAACAGTGAACAGTGAGAGCTTGACTTCTTCCTTGAATCTTCCTTGATTCTCTTGATATCTTTTTCTTGCCTAATCACTATAGCAATTTCTGTATTAGAAATGAAAAGGGGGAGATCAAACTAGATCAAACTAATTAGTTCTAAAGTTTGATCACTGTGAACAGGGATGGTCTCTTCAATAAGTGGTTTTGGCACAACTGGTTAGCCACTTGTAAAGAAGTGAACTTAGACCTCCAGCTAACCCCATGTACAAAGGTAAAATCAAATGGATTAAAGACCTAGATATCAGACCTGAAACTATAAAGTATATAAAACAACATGTAGGTGAAAAGCTCCATGACATTGAGACTAAAGGCATCTTTAAGGAGGAAACAGCACTCTCCAAACAAGTGAAAGCAGAAATAAACAAATGGGACTATATTAAGCTGAGAAGCTTCTGCACCTCAAAGGAAATAGTGCCCAGAATACAAAAGCCACCCACTGAGTGGGAAAAACTATTCACCCAATATCCATCAGATAAGGGGCTAATATCGAAAACATACAAGGCACTGACAAACTAAGAGAAAAAATTCATTTAACCCATCAAAAAATGGGGAGAAGAAATGAACAGACACTTTGACAGAAAAGAAATATAAATGCTAAAAGGAACATAAAAAATGCTCCACATCACTAATCATCAGGAAGATACAAATCAAAACAACTATGAGGTACCATCTCACACCACGGAGATTGGTGTACATCACAAAGGATGATAACAAGCAGTGCTGGCAGGAGAGCAAGGAACTCTTTTTCACTGCTTGGTGGGAATGTCGTCTAGACCAACATTTATGGAAAATGATATGGAGATTTCTCCAAAAGCTGGAAGTTGAGCTCCCATACAATCCAGCTATACCACTCCTAGGGATATACCCTAGGAACTCAAAAATACAAAAATACACAAAAATCCCTTCCTCACACCTATGTTCATTGCAGCACTGTTTACAATAACCAAACTCTGGAAACAGCCCAGATGCCCCTCAATAAATGAATGGCTAAATAAATTGTGGTAGATATATACAATGGAATATTATGCAGCCGTCAGAAAAATGATGTCATGAAATTTTCCTATACCTGGATGTATATGGAATCTATTATGCTGAGTGAAATAAGTCAGAGGGAGAGAGATAAAACAGAATGGTCTCCCTCATCTATGGGTTTTGAGAAAAATATAAGACATTTGTGTAATGATTCTCAGAGACAAAATAGAGGAGGACTGGAAGGTCTAGCTCACAACATGATGATTACCACAGAGAGTGATGGATGCAGTCACAGAAATAATTATACTGAGAACCATCATAACAAAATGTGACTGAATGAGGTAAGTAGAAAGCCTGTCTAGAGTACAGGCCGGTATGGGGTAGGGAGGAGGGATACTTGGGACATTGGTGATGGGAATGTTGCACTGGTGAAGGGTCTTATTTTATATATAAAATGCTAAACAATAAAATCTAAAAACCCTGATGAACCTAGATATCAAGATTTCAAATAAGATTATAGTGAACTTATTTCAGCAACACAATAAAAATTATATATCAAAACAAAGTGAAATTTATACCAGGATTAGTTAAATATATGCAAATATATTAAATCAATATATAGTGTCAACAAAAATAAGATAAAAGTTATACACTCCTGGCCTGAGTAATAGTGTAATAGGTAGGGTGTTTTTTTATTGTATGTGGCCAACCCTGGTTTCGTCCCAGGCATCCCATATGGTCCCCCAAACCCTTTCTGGAATAATTCCTGAGTGCAGATTCAGGAGTAACTCTCTAGTACCCTTAGGTGTGACACAAAACAAAAACAAAAACCAGAAAAAGTGATATGCTTACATGAATAAATGCAGCAAAAGCTTTTGAGGCATGCTATTCAAGCCCTTATTATCCTTGGATTATACATGCTTGCTTCGCTATGTTTTCTTGATGGTCTATTTCACTCTAAGAATTCTGTGTTCTCTCTTAAACACATATTTCTTTCTCTCCCCTTATACTTTTCTAAGTAAGTTTTAATAAAAATTATATTATCTTGATTCGCAGAAAGAAAGAAAAAAAGAAAGGAAGGAAGGAAGGAATCTTTTAATAAATCAACATCCATTTATAATTAAAAACAAGTCCTCAACAAGTGGTGTGAAACAAATGCAACTCATTAATGAAATTCATATTTGACAGACACAAAACAACATCATATTTAATGGTGAAAATAGACTCTTAAAAGATCAGAAGCAGGGGCCGGAGAGATAGTGAAGCGGTAGGACGTTTGCCTTAGATGCTGAGGACGGTGGTTCGAATCCCGGCATCCCATATGGTCCCCCGAGCCTGCCAGGAGCGATTTCTGGGTGTAGAGCCAGGAGTAACCCCTGAGTGTTGCCGGGTGTGACCCAAAAATAAAAAAAAAAAGATCAGAAGCATGACTAAAATATCCATTTTCATGGCTTTATTCATTATTATTATGAAAGAAATTAGATAATAAAAGGAAATAAGTCTAATTCAAAATGAATTATAAAAGAAAATCACTATTTAAATACGGTTTACTAATATACTTTAACATATATAAAAACCTATTAGAATTAATAAATGTGTACAGTAATATTTGAGGCTACAAAGTGAACATATAGGGCAGAGGATATAAGTCTAAAGGATGAAATAAAAAACTATCACCACTAGTTCCTGATGGCCACTAATTCCTCTCAGGCCAAATGCTACCAAATCCCAGGTCCAGAACCAAATTATCAGACCCACACTGACAGAACAAGTTACCAATGATTGTCCATAGACTCCCAATTAAGTATCACTGATAAAGTTCACCCAAAATGCAGGCAAAAACTGGTTCTATTTTTAATGCAATGTTAAACTTGAGGAGAAATCTGAAAAAAAAAAATATTCATTTAAAGTCACATAAAGAATTATGTGATTATAAATGTGATTATGTGATTATAAATCACTTTATAAAAAGAGTTGAAAATCCATATACTAAAACTAAAAAGTCTCAGTGATATAGAAGATGCAAGAATTGAAAGTTTTTTCATGATTTCAAGTTCATAGGTTGGAATAAATAACATAGCTAAAATGTTCTATTATATAAAACAATATGAAGGTTTAATACAACCCTCACCAGAATCATAATAAGTTCTTAATATAAATAATGTAGTATTTTTCACAAAATAGAAATAAAATTTAAGACTATAATTTACCTCTCTAGTCAAACAATCCTGAAGAAAAGAGGTCAAAAAATAAAGTAAAATGCACAACTTCAAATTTTACTAGATGGTGGTAATAATTTAGACAACATGACTTTAGAGCAAAAAAGATACAAAGAGCAGTGCATAATTAAAACAAATAAAGGAGCATGATATTTAAATAAATGAAGGTTAACAAAGTTAAACACACATATGTGACACATTAATAGTAAAGTAACCAAGAACCTATAATGGCAAAAGGAAAATCTTTTTGATAAATGGTATTGGAAAATATAACAACCAGCTGAAAATAAAGTTGAAGAACTAGACCACTATTGATCACTATATACTAAACTTGATTAATTTAGTGGCGGAAACCATTGATGCAAAGAAGACACAGGCAATATGATTCTTGATATTAATCTTAAAGTCTTTTGGGACTTGACTCCAAAGGCAGGCAAACAAAAGCGTAATAAATAAATGAGATTACAATAGACTCATAGTTAAAGAAACTAGCATCATAATGAAAGACAACGTACTTAATGGGAGAAGGGTCTTAAAAACAATCCTCTCTATGTAAATTACTATTATCCAAAAGACAACAAAAAATGTTTGAAACAATGTGAAGAGGGAAATACTTTTACAATGCAGGTGGGAGTAAAAAATGGTGCTGCTAACATGAAAAATGGTACCAAATTCCTCAAAAATTTAAATGTATAAATGGCATGCAATCTATTTATCCACTTTGAGTTTTAATAAATGGTATACAGACACTAATTCAATAAGATATTTGCATTGTCATGTTCATTACAGCATTATTTACAATAGCCAAGTGCTAAAGACAACCTAAGTATCTATTAACAAATGACTGGATAAAGAAGTTGTGGTGCATAATGTAATATTTCTCAGCTAAAAATAGATGTAATTTTATTATTTGTAATAACATCAATGTATTGCCAAAGGCATTATGCATGATGAAATAAAGCAGATAGAGAAAGACAAATACCATATAATTTCACTCACAGGATAGATTTAAAAACAACAAATAAATTAAATTAAAGAAAAACAAACGTTTAGATTGCAAGAAAAAATTAAAGGCTTCCATGAGGAAAGTGGAAATAGCATATGTAAATTAGACTAATTGGATAGTTATATGGTGAAAAATAAGATTAGGATTTTAGTAGTAAACAAAATGTAGTCTATTCAGATGTCTATTTAGGGTGATATATATGGAGAATATTTAACTGTATAAACCAGTACTACTTTAATAAAAATGGATGATTCTTTAATTTAATTTAAATGTTTCATATGGCCTTTGTATCATTCTTGGAAGTACCTTTAATATTTTTGCATAGGAACTCAGAAATCATCATTTTTAAGTAATATCCTAAGTTGCAAATAATGACATTAAATTAAATTGTTTCTTAAAACTGTCCATACCTAAAAATGCATCTACTCCACAACCATCAATTTATTGCTAGTTTAAAGCTATTAATAACATGATATATGGAAGGAAAGGACCTAATAAAATAACTTATGTGACCAGTAAGTTTTGATAAGGGCCATGGAAGAAATTAACCCATTTAATTAATACTTGAGGGTAGATTAAAAATTTTGAGCCATTGTTCTTATTTTCTTTTTCTTTTTTTAAATTTTGGGTTATACCAGCAGGGCTCAAGACATTTCTGGTTCTATAGTCAAAAACTGCACCTGGCATGGTTCAGAGTACCATGAGTGGTGCTGAGGATCAAATATGAGATGGTCGTGTGCAAGCACCTTATTTTACATACGATATCTCTCCATCTGGTCTTTACTTTCATATATTTTTCAGTTCACAGCCCAGTCTTGAGATTAATATCAAATAATAATTTGAGTTTTCTCAAGTAATAAAACAATTATCAAATCATATAGTTACACTCAAAAATGTTTCATGTTACATTTAACATCACTTAAAATTACCTTGAGAAGGATAGTATTTGATCATGGGGGGGGGGGCACACATGATGGTGCTTAGGATTTACTCCTGGCTCTAAGCTCAGAGATTCCTGGATGACTATATAGAAAATAATATAAGGTGCAAGGGATCGAACCCTATCAACTGTACTTTGATTCTTACCTTAAGAAAGATACAACTTTTATCTCTTTTTCTGATGGACTGAAAAACAATTATGCTGACAATGGGTTCAAGATTCCACTTAATGAGAAAGGGCACGGATGAAACCCAATTACAAACATGTTTATAATCATAGTGCTTAAATAAATATATGAATCTTAAAAAATAAAATATTCCCCCTCCCCAAATGAGATGGGGATGAAAAAGGACTGTGGGGAAAATTTACTATGAAACAAAAGAGCACTAGGTTTGGAGTGGAGAACAGGGATTGAGACCCATGAGGTATTTTGGAGTAATTTTGTCTGAAATTTGCATTACACAATATCTGCTGCTGATAACCATTCCTAGAAAACAATTTCTAGGAATTTTGAAACATCTCATAATCTGGCCTATGTTAAACTTCATAGGAAATAGGCCAATTCCTCTGCTGTTGAGTTCCATAAATGAGTATGTATTTATATAGTCATCTTCCTGCATCTTCTTGCTGCCCATATCAGCCCATCTGTTCCTTATCCCCACCCCTAAGTATAAAGGGTATTACTCTATCCTCAGAGAATACAGCTACAACATTGAAGACTGAAAAGGCATAATAGTAATTATTTCTAAAAAATAAAATTTTAACAGAAAATATATTGCTAGGAAGAATTTTATCAGGTCACAGCTGTTTCACATTGAATCATCCATCACTCTGAGGACTATTCCACATGGACCAAAGCAATGAAATCCCACGCATCAGAGAATAAACTCATGCTAACTCAATGCTGTCTCCCGTAAAGTATAGGAAACTTTCACACTGATTAAATGGAGAGCATTAAGCATTGATGCATCAATGCTTAAAATTTTTAAATTTAAATTAAAATTTTTGAAAATGAATATCTCTGAATAGGTATTAAATTCTATCAGAACTTTAGGATACTATATCATTTATTTTGAAGAAGAGAATAAGTACAATAATTTATTTTAATAAGACCCACTGAAGGTTCTGAATAGTAAGAAAGGTCTTGAATTTGGTTGCTTTTTATTTTGTTTCTTTTTTTGTTTTGGGACCACACCTGATGGTGCTCAGGGTTTATTTCTGATTCTTTACTCAGAAATCACTCCTGGCAAGCTCGGGGAACTATATGGGATGCTAGGGATCAAACCCAGGTCCATCCTGGGTCAGCCACATGCAAGGCAAATGCCCTACTGCTATGCTATTACTCCAGCCCCAGAAATATGTGTAAGAAAAACACACATGGGGCCGGAGAGATAGCATGAAGGTAGGGCATTTGCCTTACATCCAGAAGAATGGTGGTTCGAATCCCGGCATCCCAAATGGTCCCCTGTGCCTGCCAGGGGTGAGTTCTGAGCACAGAGCCAGGAATAACCTCTGAGCACTGCCAGGTGTGACCCCCACCCCAAAAAAATGAAAAGAAAAAGAAAAGTAAACACACATATGTCAATAATTAAAATTCAAATTTTCACCAAAATTTTTTTGGATGTTAGAGATGTGGGTTCAATCCTCAGCAGTTTCTTGAGCACTGGAAGAGATCCTGAGCCCAGAATAGCACCAGTTATAACCATTAACTGAACAAAATAAAAAACTATACATTCTTAGGATATGTTCTCAACTTACCTATGATGAGTCAAAATGTCTATGTATTTTATTGGAATAAGGCATAATATCCATAAAATAATAATAGATGTTATGAAATGCATTTGAATAAATTAATACTATTTGCTAAAAGCAATTCATTTTGGGGGTCCTAGTTGAGATAGTGAATAATTCTTTATATTATATTTTTAGCCATAGTATAAAGAAGTCAAGAGAAAAAATAGGGGCTAGAGAGATAGCACAGTGGTAGGGCATTTGCCTTGCAAGCAGCCGACCCAGGACCAATGGTGGTTCAAATCCCGGCATCCCATACGGTCCGCTGTACCTGCCAGGAGCAATTTCTGAGTACAGAGCCAAGAATAACCCCCAAGCGCCCTAGGGTGTGACCCAAAAATCAAAAGAAAAAAAAAAAGAGAGAGAAAATATTTAATCAAATTTTTCATCTTTGCAAATGTACCCAGGGATAGAATTTCTTGCAGGTATGTCATAATAAATATGTATCCTTTAAACACTGGAAATATGAGGTTGGTTTATCTAATACTAGGCTTATTGTATTATATTACTTTCTAAGATATTGCTAGATTCCTTCACTTCAAGATTATTTTTCCTCTTGTCTTCTACATGAATGTTTTATACGTAAATATCTTGTTTTCATCAAGATTTAAAAGTAAAGATTTTTAATGTAAATTCAAATTTTTCTATAGTGTAGTGACCTACAAACTTTCTGCTGTTTCCTGCTTAAAATACTTGTCTACTTATTTATATTATATTATATTATATTGTTATTAATATATTATATTATTTATAAAAATATCTTATTTATCTCCAACTTGTACAAATGTATCTAAATGAACACAAGCTCACTCTTTTCTTGGCAGTAGCTACTCTTCTTGGAGATCTTCTATGAATCCCTCATTTCATTTACTATATTTATCAGCTCTGACATTTCTGTTTGATTTTTCTCATTTTTGCTCTTGCATCCTCCTATGGGTTTTTTTGTTTGTTTGTTTGTTTGTTTGTTAAGTCTGTTCCATTCTTTTTCAGAGCTTGTTGGATATCCTAAGCATTTCCATGATCAGAAAATGTCCAGATAATAATAGAAGATTGAATTAAAAAAAAAAAAAAGACTCAAACAGATGATGGGGGGAAAAAGTCCTGAAATAAATGGACAGTCTACAGTAGAACTTTGGGATATGTTCAACAGAAATAGTATAAGAATCATTGGGGTCCCAGAGAGACAGGAAGAAAAACCTATGATGAAACAACAATTAAAGACATCATTGCTGAGAAGTCCCCAGAGCTGAACAGTGTATGTACCCACATTCTGGATTCCTGAAGTGAACCAACTAAGAGAGTCACAAATGAAAACACTTCAAGGCACAGCCTAGTTATAATGATGAAAACCATAAATAGAATACTGAAAGCATCAAGATCAAAAAAGAAAATTACATACTAAGAAACATTCTTAAGGTTTACAGCAGATTTATCACAAGCAACCCCTACAGGCCATGCCTTACCAATAATATTTCACCCAACCAAAGTCTCATTCAGGTTTAAAGAAATGATAGACAGCTTAATGGATAAATTACAAACTGAAAATTTACAGACTCAAAACCAAATTTAAAAGAACTAAAGAAGTATAATTTAAGAAAAGAGAAACCCCACAAACACACCAACTACAAAAAGATAGCACAAAACTCCATGATAATCATATCTCTCAATATTAATGGACAAAGTGCATCACTTAAGAGACAACATGGCAAAATGCATCAAAAAATTGAAACTAACATTTTGTTGCCTGCAAAAAACAAATTCAGATAGTCAGAGCAAACAAAAACTCAAAGTCAAAGTTTGGAAAACAAGCTTTCAAGCAATAAAAAAAGACTGTGAGGGCTTACTTATATTAGATGACACAGACTTCAGGCTCAAAAAGTTTAAAAGGGACAGAGAAGGTCATTTCTAAATAATCAAGGGATATGTACATTAGAAAGAAATAAGACTCTCTTAAAAATGGCCGGGGTGGCCATACTTTTATCAGATGACAGAAACTTCAGGCTCAAAAAGCTTCTAAGAGAGAGTCATTTCTAAATAATGAAGGGAGATGTACATCAGAAAGAAATCACATTCATAAACATATATACACTATATGAGGGGCAAACAAAATACTTAAACAACTATTAATAGACTTGAAGGCAATCAATAGTAACACAATAGTAGTTGGAGAGCTTCAGCACTGCTCTGTCACCTCTTGATAAATCAACCAGGCTAAAACTCAACAAAGATCTACTGGCATTGAAGGAAGAAATAAAAGATAAGGGCTTAGGACATATATGTGTGTTTATATATATATATATATATATATATATATATATATGCATATATATATATCCTCCATGTTATAACTAGATAGATAAAGAGATAGATTTATATATAGATATTCTATATATTTGGCTCATAACCCCAAAAATTCAAATATACAGTCTTCTCCAGTGTGAATGGAACAATCTCCAAGATAGACCACATACTGGGCCACAAAATATGCCTCCATAAAATTAAGAGGATAGAAATTGTATTATCTATCTTCTGAGATATAGTGTGCTGAAAACAAAAGGAAATTAAAAAGTGAAAAAATAGGGGCTGGAGTGGTGGCTCAGTGGTAGGGCATTTGCCTTTCATGCACTAACCTAGGATGAACCTTGGTTCGATTCCCTGGCATCTCAGATGGTTCCCCAATTCAGGAGCAATTTCTGAACACATAGTCAGGAATATCTCCTGAGCATCACCAGTGTGGCCCCCTCCAAAAAAAGGAGTGAAAAAATATAACACCTGGGAATCAAACAGCTCACTAATAAACAATCTGTGGTTCAGAGAGGAAAGCAAAAGATTTCTGAAAACAAATAAGAATGAAGACATAAATTATCAGAAGTTGAGGGACACAGAAAAATCAGTAGTAATGGGAAAATTTATAGCTTTTCAAGCATTGACCAGAAATAAAGGGTCTACATTAATAAAGTAATGGCATAGCTTAAGAAATTGAAACATGACCAAAAAAATGAGTCAAAATTAGTCAGGCAGAAGAAAATAATAAAACATAGGACAGAATTTCATTACCTGGAAATCCCAAATAAGCAACCCAAAAGATAAATGAAAGATAGAGTTGATTCTTTGAGAAAATGAGCAATATCTGTATACCATTAGCAATGATCACAAAGGTAGAGTACCTAATAAATTGAGTCACAAATGAATGGTGGACACCAAAACAGGTAGTACATAAATTCAGAGCGTAGAGATTTTTTGAGAAAGAAATTTCACTATATTCCTTAATATAGTCCAAGAATTTTACCACAAGTCTATGGAAAACATTATGCTTAATGGAGAAAAAGTAATAGCATTCTCTCTTTTTTTTTTCCAAAGATTTGGCACAATGAAGATTGCTCCCTCTCATGTATTCTATTCATTATAGTACTGGAAGTACATACCATCGCCATTAGGCAAGAAAAAGATATCAAAGGCATCCATATATAAAAAGAAGAATTCAAGTTCTAACTATTGAGGATGATAAAATCATATATATATATATATATATATATATGATTCTATCATATATAAAAAGAAGAATTCAAGTTCTAACTATTGAGGATGATAGAATCATGTACTTAAAAAACCCTAAGACTTTAAATAAAAACTTCTAGAAACAGTACATCTCTACAGTAAACCTACAGGTTACAAAATATATGTGCAAAAATGTATGGCTTTCTTATATAAAAATAATGAAAGGGACTTTTTATCAATATATTTATTTAAACACCTTGATTACAAATATAAATTTAGTTGGGTTTCAGTCATGTAAAGAATACCCCCCTTCAGCGGTGCAATATTTTCACCACCAATGTCCCAAATCTCCCTCCTCCCCACCCCTCCCCGCCAGCACTCTAGACAGGCTTTCCCTCTTCCCTCATTCATTTACATTGTTATGATAGTTCTCAGTGTAGTTATTTCTCTAACTGCACTCACCACTTCTTGTGGTGAGCTTCATGTCATGAGCTAAACCTTCCAGCTCGTGGTCTCAGAGGGTCAGTGCAAAAATGTCTTTTATTTTTCTTAAAACCCACAGATGAGTGAAAACTATTCTGTGGTCTATCTCTCTCACTCTGACTTATTTCACTCAGCATAGATTCCATGTACATCCATTTATAGGAAAATTTCATAACTTCACCTCTCCTGAGGGCTGCCTAATATTCCACTGTGTATATGTACCACAGTTTTTTTTTTTTAGCCATTCCTCTGATGAAGGGCATCTTGGTTGTTTCCAGTGCTACAATAAATATAGGTGCGAGAAAGGGATTTTGTATTGTATTTTTGTGTTCCTGGGGTATCTCCCTAGGAGTGGTATAACTGGATCATATGGGAGCTCAATTTCCAGGTTTTGGAGGAATCTCCATATTGCTTTCCACAAAGGTTAGACTAGATGGCATTCCCATCAGCAGTGATTAAGAGTTCCTTTCTCTCCATATCCCTGCCAACACTGCTTGTTCTCATTCTTTGTGATGTGCGCAAATTGTGTAGCATGGGATGGTACCTCATAGTTGTTTTGATTTACATCTCCCTGATGATTTGTGATGTGGAACATTTCTTCATGTCCCTTTTGACCATTTGTATTTCTTCTTTATCAAAGTGTCTATTTATTTCTTCTCCCCATTTTTTGATGGGGTTAGATGTTTTATTCTTGTAAAGTTCTGTCAGTGCCTTGTATATTTTGGATATTAGCCCCTTATCTGAAGGGTATTGGGTGAATAGTTTCTCCCACGCAGTGGGTAGCTCTTGTATCCTGGGCACTGTTTTCTTTGAGATAGACAAGCTTCGCAGTTTAATATATTCCTATCTATTTATCTGTGCTTCCACTTGTTGGGAGAGTGCAGTTTCCTTTTTGAAGATGCCTTTAGTCTTAATGTGATGGAGTGTTTTACCTACATGTTATTCTATATACCTTGTGGTATCAGGTCTAATATCAAGGTCTTTAATCCATTTGGATTTTACCTTCATACATGATGTGGTCAGAGAAGGTAGCCTGCAAAATTTCTATCCTCTTGATATTATGGAGGTATTTTTATGTGCCATAATGTGGTCTATTCTGGAGAATTACCCATGTACATTGGAGAAGAATGTGTAATCCATGTTTCTGAGAATGAAGTGTCCTATATATATCTACTAGGCCTCTTTCTTCCATTTCTCTTTTCAGGGCTAGTATATTTTTGTTGGGTTTCAGTATGGTTGACCTGTCAAGTGTTGACAGGGCTGTGTTGAGGTCTCCACAATTATTGTATTATTATTTGATGTTCTCTTTCTGATTTGTCACAATTGTATTAAATACTTTGCTGCTCCCTCACTGGGTGCATATATGTTTAGGAGAGTGATTTACTCGTCTGTACTTATCTCTGTACAAAATGTCCATTTTTGTCCCTTTTCTGATTCAAAAATTTGTGTCATCAGATATTAACATGGCCCACCCCAGTTATCTTAAGGGTATTGTTTGCTTGGATAATTTTCCTCCATCCTGTGATTTGAATCTATGTTTAATAGTTTCTATGTCCATTCATGTATAGGAAATTTCATGATTTCATTTCTCCTGTTGGCTGCATAATATTCCATTGTATATATGTACCAAAGTTTCTTTAGCCATTCATCTGTTGAAGGGAAACTTTGTTGTTTCCAGAGTCTGGCTATTGTAAAATAGTGCTGCAATAAATATAGCTGTGAGGAAGGGATTTTTGTATTGAGATTTTTGTGTTCCTAGGGTATATCCCTAGAATATATATCACCTTAGGAGTGGTATATCTGGATCATATGGAAGCTCAATTTCCATTTTTTTTAAGAATCTCCATATTGTTTTCCATAAATTCTGGAGTAGATGACATACCCACCAGCAGTGAATGAGAGTTGCTTTCTCCCTGCATCCTCGCCAGCACTTATTGTTCTTGATTTTTGTGATGTGTGACAGTTTCTGAGGTGTGAGATGGTACCTCATTGTTGTTTTGATTTGTATCGTCCCTGATAATTAGTGATATGTAACATTTTTTTCATGTGTCTTTTGGCCATTTGTATTACCTCTTTGAGAATTTTTTTATTTCTTTTCTCCATTTTTATGGGGTTAGATTTTTTCTTGTTGAGTTCTTTAAGTATCTTGTATATTTTTTATATTAGCCCCTTGTCTGATGTGTATTGGGTGAATAGTTTCTCCCATTCTGTGTGTGTCTTTTGTATCCTAGGCACTATTTCCTGTGAGTGCAAAAGCTTCTCAGCTTAATATAGTTCCTATATTTGTCTCTGTTTCCATTTGTATGGTGAGTACTGTTTCTGCCTTGAAGATGACTTTAGTATCAATGTCATGGAGTGCTTTACCTATATTGTTCAGTATACCTTATGGTTTCAGATCTGATATTCCAGATTTTTAATCTATTAGGATTGACCTTTGTGCATGGTGTTAGATAGAGATCTGAGTTTGCTTTTTTGCAAGCAACTGACTAGTTGCTCCAACATCACCTTTTGAAGGCTTTCTTGATCCATTTTGCATTTCTTGCCCCTTTATCAAAGATTAATTGATTGTATATCTGGGGCATATTCTCTAAATACTCAAGACTATTCTACTGATCTTAGGGTCTGTTTTTATTTTAGTACCAGGCTGTTTAATCACTATAGCTTTGTAATACAATTTAAAGTTTTGGAAAGTGTTGCCTCCCATACTCTTTTTCTCAAGGGTTGCTCTAGTTATTTGTGGATGTCTTATTATTCCAAATTAAAATTAAGGAGTGTTTGATCCACTTCTTTGAAGGAATTGTTATGGGTATCCTTAGAGGGATTGCATTAAATCTATTACTACTGCTTTGGGGAGTATTGCCATTTAATGATATTAATCCTGCCAATTAATGAGTAGGGTATGTGTCTCCATTTCCTTGTGTCCTCTTTATTTCTTGAAGCAGGGTTTTGTAGTTTTCTTTGTAGAGGTTCTTTACGTCTTTAGTTAAGTTGACTCCAAGATACTTGAGCATGTGAATGGGTTGTTTTATTTAATGTTTCATTTCTTCTGATTATTGGTGTATAAGAAGGCCATTGATTTTTTGCGTGTCAATTTTGTAGCCTGCCACTTCGTTATATGAGTCTATTGTTCTAGAAATTTTTTGGTAGAGTTGTTAGGGTTATCTAAATATATTATCATGTCATCTGCAATCTGTGAGGAGCTTGATTTCTTCCTTTCCTATCTGGATGCCTTTGATTTCTTTGTCTTGCCTAATCACTATGGCAGGAACTTCCAGCTTTGTGTTGAATAGGAGTGGTGAGGGGAGAGAAGCCTTGTTTTGTACCAGATTTTAGAGGAAATGCTTTTAGGTTATACATCCAGTGAGAATAATATTTGCCATTAGCTTGTGGTAGATGGCCTTGACTATATTGAGAAAAGTTCCTTCTATTTCCATCTTGATGAGAATTTTATCAAGAATGGGTGTTGAACCTTATCAAATGCTTTCTTTGCATCTATTGATACTATCTTATGTTTTTAGTTTTCTTTTTGTTGATTACAGTATATTATATGATTGATTTATGTATGTTAAACCATCCTTGTATTCCTGGAATGAATCCTATTTGTTCGTGTGGTATGACCTTTTTGATGAGGCATTGGATCCTATTTGCCTGAATTTTGTTGAGGATCTCTGCATCTGTGTTCATGAGGAATATTGGTCTGAAGTTTTCTTTTCTTTGCAACATCTTTGTCTGGTTTTGTATCAAGGTGATATTAGCCTCATAAAAACTATTTAGAAGTGTTTCCTGATTTTTCAATTTCATAAAAGTGCGCCTGAAAACTATTGGAAATAGTTTCATCTAGAAAGGTTTGAAAGAATTTATTAGTGAATCCATTTGTCATGGGCTTTGGTTTTTAGGAAGACTTTTCATTACTCTTTTAATTTCCTCTGTAGTGATGGGTCTATTTAGATATGATAGATCATCCTGGTTTAATTGTGGAAGATTGTAGGAGTCCAAGAGGGTATCCATTTCTTCCAGGTTCTCATGTTTTGTGGCATAGACTTTCTCAAAGTAGTCCTCTAATTACCTCTTGAATTTCTGCAGTATCTGTAGTGATCTCACCCTTTTCATTTTCTAATGCAGTTTATTAAGTTTCTCTCTCTGTTTCTTTGTGAGTTTTGCTAGTACTTTATCAATCTTATTTTTTTCAAAGAACCAACTTTTACTTTTATTGATCTTTCGAAATGTTTTTGATTTCCATTTCATTTATTTCTGCTCTAAGCTTATTATTTCCTTCTGCCTACTTATTTTTGACTCCTGTTTTTTTTGATAATTTTCTAATTTTAAAAAGCTGTGTCATTAAAATATTTATGTGGACCCCTTCTACCTTTCTGATTGTCCTTGCAAAGTTATAAAGTTTCCTCTTAGTACTGCTTTTTCTGTGTCCCATAAATTCTGATAGTTTGTATCTTCATTGTCATTTGTTTCTTAGAAATGTTTTGATTTCCTCTTTGTCATTTGTTTCCAGAAATGTTTTGATTTCCTCTTTGATTTCATATCTGACTCCACTGGTTTGTACAGCAGTGTGCTGTTTAATTTCCATGTGTTAACGTTTTTCTTCAGTGTACCGCTTTGGTAGTTCACTTTCTAAAGTTAGTATCTTGTGTATCCAGTTTTCTGGTGATGGAGTGCTATATATGTATGTATGTGAGTGTGTGTGTGTGTATTCTTTTTTGTATATTTTTGTATATTATTTTTTTGGTTTCAGCCTGTTTGACCTATCTAGGAATGACAAGGCAGTGTTGAGGGTCTCCCACTATTATTATGTTGCTATTGATGTCTTCTTTCATGTTTCTCAACTGTATTTAATGTTTTGCTGGTCCCTCATTGAGTGTCAATGCAATAATTATAAAGATACCAATGACATCTTAAAATAAATAAAACAAACACTCCTGAAATTCTACTCAATGGTATACTACACAACTATTATGAAAAGTAAAGTCATGATATATTTACTTATGCATGGATGGCTTTGGGGAGTATAATGTTGAGCAAAATAAAACAGAGTAATAGGAATACACATAAAATGATCATACTCATTGTAGGATATAAAAAATAATTATAGTAATAATACACAAAGACAATAGAAATGAGGACCCAACAGAACCTTGTTCATGATAGAAAACATGCATCAATAAGCAGAGGAGTGTTGTTTGGTCAGAGAAAAAACTAGTATTGGCAATAACAGTTTGAAATGGTCACTCAGACAGAAATCTGTGTGATGAAAGGAGGTAAATTTATATATTCTCATACAACTTCAGAAATCATATTGAAAACCCACAATGTTTAGAAAAGAAAAAAAACTGTGCATGAGATAGTAGTGGAAAGGAAGGACAGGGGGTGAGGGTAGGAAGCAAACTGGAAAATTGGAGACAGGAAATATGCACTGGTGAAGAAAATGAATCTTGAATATTTTATAAATAAAAATCACAAGCAACTTTGTAATTATCTCATGGTGATTTAATTTAAAAATTTTATATCTAAAAGAATGTACTCATGAAATGTGTTTGCAGGTCCTTTTAAAATAATAATAATTCTAATAAAATAAATGATAATATAAGGTAAATTTAAATATTTTTTTCCTATTTTATCAACTTTTGAAATGACTTATAATATGTAAATAAGAGTGTACAATCATACTGTATTATCTTATACAATGGAAACAAAAACAATTTTGTTTATAGTAAATTTGAATATAATTTTTTATAAATTACTGGATTTTATTAAGTATTTTAAATGCTTTTGAATTATAAAAATTTCTTTTACTAAAGGTTTGTAGGGTAGTAAAATATTTGATAGACTTTTACTTTTTATTTGAGCTTTGTAGTCTTATATAAAACTATATCTTGATGACTTTAAATATGTCAAATGATCTTTCATAGAGGAGAGATATAGATTGGCAGTTTCACACGGATTTTTAACCTTTAGATGACATGTTATAATATATCTTAGCATGTTTTCATGCACTTATGCCTCATTACTTGTATAGCACATTGTCTGCCCTGCAACATATCTCAGAATGTGAGTTCATACCTGTCAATACTAGAATAAAATAGGATGACATCCAGAGGCAATTAAACAGAACTGCAAGACTAATAATGTAGTGGTCCATATTATTATGTCTGTTAAAAGCCATAGAATGTACCACATTGAGAATAAACTTTATTGTAAATTCTGAACTTCTACTGATGAAGTGTCAATGAAGACTTTTATAGTTTGTGTACCACTTCGGCAGAAAGTAATAAATATGGCAAACTCTGTGTCAGTGCAGAGGCAAGGGAGATGGGAGAATTCTGTATTTACTGTGAACTTAAACGCACACAAAAATATCTCTCAAAACACTTGAAACTGTTAAGTAATTCAACCAGAAAAAAATATTCTAAGAACTTAGTCATTTTATGATAGAAAGAATTGAGGAAGATTTCAATATTGAAGGGATTTTTATAAAAGAATGTGATGGATTGGGAATTCTATAAGAGGATATGATATGAGTAAAATCTTGGCACAGTGAAATTTGAAGGGCATTTGGGTAAGGAACATGGGTTCTGAATGCCTTTACCCTCTTCCCTCATGAGGTAATGGCCTGTGAAAATACACAGACAAGGATTTATAGCCAAATGAGAACTGAAGCACACTTTATTAATCTAAGCACTCATCCTAACAACCCAGAAAATGCAGGCTTCCTGTAAGCTGTGCTAGAAAACATAAAGCCAGAATAGATTTTTTAATTATTTCTGTCTGTGGTCCTAAGTTGAAATGTCATTCTATTTGGAGGTAATAAATAATATGGAACAGGAAATTAAAACAAGTAAGTCTCTTTCTTTCCATAAAGTGACCATGTTTTCCAAGTGGACATTAACCTTCTGAGTATCACATTTTCTCCATTGTCCAACTCTGTCAGGTGATGGAAGACTTGTGATGAACCTTTGCTTTTCTATAAATGTGTTCAGGCAGAAGCATGAAGTGAAATAAAAAAATATATTATACCTGGAGAAAATTTCCTCATCCTGCCTCCAATAACCAAATATTTGATTTGGTGATACATTTTGTAGAAAAAATTCTTTTTCTGTTAACCAATCTATATTTTTGCTTATTCTTAATTTTTGCTTTCAGGACCATACCCAAAGTTGCTCTATGACTTATTCCCAGCTCTTTGCTAATAGGTGATTCTTTTCTTTAAGACGTTTATGATGATGATGATGATGATGATGATGATGATGATGATGATGATGATAATGATGATGTTTTGGGCCACACTCGTTGACACTCAGGGGTTACTCCTGACTTTGGGCTCCTGGCTAGGGTGACCATATGGGACACCAGGGGATGGAAACATGGTCTGTCCTAGGCTAGCGTTGGCAAGGCAAATGCCTTGCCGCTTGCTTCACCACTCCGGGTCCTCATAGGTGATTCTTGATGGAACTTTGATCCCAGGGATCAAACCCAGTTCAGCTACATAAAAGGAAAGCATTGTACTCACTCCATTTTCTCTATTTCTAATATTGATGTGTGTTTGTGTAAACACATGATTGATGATCATGGATAGACTTCAACTTACAATTTCCATGTAAGTAAATAAATAGGTGTCCAATTTATAGTTCTATTTTATTATCATTGAAACAATCAAGTGAGAAGCAAACTAAAAGTTTTCTTTTGTTTTTATATGATTGTCTTAGAGTCACACTCACACACACAAACACACACACAAAACATTTTAGAGGAGCTCATTAAAAATATGCCTTAACAAAGATCCATTTTTTTAGGTTACAGCAAAATGAAGATAATTGTAAGTGACAAAAATGGTAGCATAGACAAAATAGCCAGAAGAGACAGAAATATAAGGACTAACACAGGACTTTATTTTAAAACAAAATCTGCAAAGGGAGGGGACACAGAAATAAATTAGGACAAGGACAGTTCTGAAATGAAGCTTTAATACAGAAGGAATGTTATTGCCTAGCTTTGGAAGAGCTGAATATATCTGACTAACTGAGAATATTCAAGAATTATTTTAATAACTTATCACCCACAGGCACACTAATAAAAATGCCATCAAGAATTTGTTTTACTATATGAATTTGAAAGCCAGAAATTAGGACATAGGGTTCATCATACTCTAAATATTCTTTGTCCTTTTCCTTCAAATTGGACCAATTTGAAGCAGCCTGCAAATATTTGAAATAAACGTTCACTATTTTTCAGTAGACATAAATATTTTTTTGTTTTTGTTTTTGGGCCACACCCGACGCTGCTCAGGGGTTACTCCTGGCTGTCTGCTAAGAAATAGCTCCTGGCAGGCACGGGGGACCATATGGGACACTGGGATGTGAACCAACCACCTTAGGTCTTGGATCGGCTGCTTGCAAGGCAAACACCGCTGTGCTATCTCTCCGGGCCCATCAGTAGACATAAATATTTAGTTGCTGAGTAGGTATATATGTTTAAAATGTATAAGAAGCTAAAAACTATAAAAATGAACAATTAAACACATTAAATATCAGATAAAATGGCCACTTCAACATGCACAAGGACATATAGGTTAAACATGCTCACACCACTTCAAATGTTTACTAAAACAATAAAGATGCAAGTATTGCTGAGGGTTCTGGATGAATGTAAACATGCAATTACTTGATGAAGCAGTTTTGTAAGGAACTAGAGTTTATAGAATAGAAGAATGAAATAAAAGGTATGTAAATAGTAACTGTCCAACAGATAAAAACAGAAAAATGTAAGTCTGAAAAATTTTTAGAAAATAACCAAAAACATGCCAAAGGCTGTCTTTAGTGTTAATTCCTAGAAGGTTTTCAAGAAAACCCTGCTTAATTTTGAACTCCATTCTCTTACCACAACCAGCTAAAAATAAATGTGATCAGTAAGTAATAAATATTACTCAGAAATATCTGAATTGTAGTAATTTATAGAATGGTGTTAATTATATTTATAAATATTTTTAAGTACAGAAGCACACCTCACAGTTGTTGGAACTGCCTCTGCAGCCCATTCCCTAGCATACATAGACACATAAATATACATATAACCTACATGTATATTGTTTTACATGCATGTAGATATATATAACTAAATGAAGTAAGAGAGCTAATGTGAGTATACAACATTAGAACTAAGACTAAGGGATGGTTCATTCAGAGTGGGAGAAGAAAATGAGATCAGTTTTGAAAATAATACCACAATGAGTCACCTTGTATGAAATTCACTTTAATGCAAGAAATGTTGACTGAAGAAACACTAACTACACTGCAGAGGCTTTATTTGGAAAATTCCAGGGAACTAGTATTGACCTAGTCTTCCCAGAATTCCCAATTTGGATTCCCATTCTTTGCTAGTAATCTTCTACCCTCGTTCTAACATATCTTTTATCCTAACATAGAAGAAAATGTTAAATCATGCCTGTTCTATCATCTCAATACTGATAACATTGAATCTGAATAAAATAGGAATTTATTTTGTTCTCTATGACCATTACTGATATCTTTATTTTTTACCCCTATTTTATTTAATGTCAAAGAAGCACATGTATGGATTTTTTTAAAATGCTTATATACGTAATTTATATCTTTTGTTTGAGGTTTGTGTTTTGAACCACACCCAGTGGCGCTTAAGGGTTACTTCTAGCTCTGTGCTCAGAAATCATTTTTGGCAGAGTTGGGGGACCATATGGGATGTCGGGGATTGAACCTGTGTCTATTCTGGGTGCGTCACATACAAGGCAAATGCCATATAATGTGCTATCACTCTGGCCCCATGATTTATAATCTTTAATTTTGCTTACTGCATTGTTTTTCATTATCAATAATATCAGTTTCACTACATTTACATTCTAAAATTCATACCAGGAGGATTACATTTTAGTTGTAAAATTATTTTTTAAGTGTCTAAGTTTAGATAGTGTAGTGCTTCTCTCACATTAGAAAATAATCAAAATTAATTAAATCGTTTTCCTTCCAGGAAAAAGAGATTTCCCATCTAGGATGGTCATAATATTATTGAGAGGGTACACTGGATACTCTTTATGTTTGCATAATGTTAGAAATCATTTTGTGGAGAGTCAGGGTGAAATCATGGTGTGCACCATCAGTCTTCAAGTGAATAATTTTTTAATTTAATTAAATATATTTTTTTAAATATATATTATCTTATTTTATGGTTTCTGGGACACATCCATCAGCGTTGCAGGTGATATTCCTGGCTCTGGGCTCAGAAATCACTCCTGGCAGGTTGGAGGCTATGGGACTATAGGGTATTGAACCCGGGTTAACCACATACAAGGCAAACGCCCCAATCGCTGTGCTATCACTCCAACCCCAACCTCAGGTTTTAAGTTTTTAAGAATCTAACAATGGATTGGCTAGAAAATATCTCTAAATTTCCAAGAGCTTAAAAAGAAATATTCATTTACCCGTAAAGATAGTATGAGTACATATTACTTTTATGATGCTTTTATTTAGTATAATAAGTAAGTGAACGTTGTTTCTTGCTAATGCTACTAAATGCTCATTGTTCAAAATTTCTTATTGATGCTTTACAAAGATAATTAATAAAATATTTTAAAATAGTTTGCCAATTAAATAATTTGAGGTAGAAAAAAATCTTTCAACTATCACAAATCCTGCACTGACAAAGTAATTGAAAGGCTTTTGTTTAAATAGGAAAAACAAACTATAAGGAGTCACTATTGTAGAAAGACTTCTAAAAGTTACTTGTGGGTTTGGTCGCTATTAACTTTTTTTTTTTTTTTTTTTGTGCAAACCTGGCTTATACAAGCTGTTGAGATATTCTTGTTGGACTCTTCTAGCAGTGTTGATGTATTTAACCACCTGGTGCAGGAAAATAGCACAAGTACTGGTCTGTCTACAAGAAAATAGATAAGAAAAATAAAAGTTTAAGGAGAATGTTTAAAATGAAAACAAAGTAGTAGTCAAATCTCAGTTAACTTGCCTATTGTCTTTGAAAGTCAAATGGTTTCAGAGGAAAAAATGAAATGAGTAGAAGTTATTAATAAAATAAGTATAAGTATATCACAATATACTCATAATATACATCATAATAAAATAAGTACATCAATAAAATAACTCATTGTGGGAAGCACTTGATTGTGTAATATTCAAGACACAGAAATTAGGGTGACTGTGATCTCAACTCTACCTAGATCCATATTTACTAACAATGTGATTTTGGGAGACTTTCTGAACTGTTCTGTTTGAAATGTCATGTATAAAATATGGATGGAATACTTAAACTCTAAGAGTGTACTAAGATGTGCTGCCCATCTTAAAGATGAAATAAAGGATTATTATAATTATTATTTAGTAGGTGATGCTGGAAATTAACAACTTCCCTCACTTCATAAATGTAAAATGGAATCATTTAACTCCATAAATAGTGCCATTGCAATTTACTATATTATAATGTAGTTTATTTTAATAATGTAACTTATAAAATTTATATCAAGCACATGCTGGAATTATAAAAAAAATTTGCTTTTCTCAATGTCTTGAGATTCACTAATCAACTGTTTTGTGTTTGTATACTGAGAATCTAGTAACTATCAAGGTTTTTGTTGGGGTCATTGGAATCACCATCTTGATTTTAAATTGCCAAGCTTGGATAATCAGTTCCCCCTCACCTGGCCCATATAAAATGACCTCAGGTTATGAACAAAATTATATAAAAATGTGTTTTCATTTAAAAATGGAACATTGAAACATTGGTATAAAAGATGTATCAAGCAAATTGATAATTACTGTATCAAATCTGTCTAATTTTTAATTAGAGATTGTTATACATAACTCAATAGATGCTAGTACTTAATTATAGTATAATCAGAAAGGGGAGTAAACCCTCTGCTTTATACTGAATAAAAAAGAGACAGAAGATTCAATAGTAATTTTGTGATGTTATTCTCTTTATAATGACTGGCATATATTTTCCTGTTTAGTTCTATGACCCAGAAGTGTCTTTATGGTACTCAGTCAGTAGAGACTCTAACAAGCCAAGGACACATGGTAGTCAGCAATTCTTTTCTTTTTTTTCTATCTGAATGTTAGGTTTCCAAACCTCTCTAGCATAATAAAAGGCACAATACATTTCCAGGTTTAAATTTGATATTTGATACCTAGCTCCCATGCTGAATAATTATGGCTGTGCTGGAAACCTAGATAGAGTGGTAATAAGTGGTCCAATCTGTAATGTGTCATGTATCAACTGAAATTTTATAGTGTATTCTTTTAGCAGACTAGGTTCCTATGTGGCTGGGATGTATAAAAGGCATTAGATGTCCAAACCTGAATACTAGAGCATCAGCATAACTCTCTCCAAAATACACATGCAGACATATACACACAGATTTAAAAATATACACACAAAATATACACACGATTTTAGAAAAGTCATTATGATACCATTGCGAAAGCAATTATGTAAACTAATTCACAGAAATGTAAACCAGGGGTACATTTGTGTTCATAAAATTTCAAAGGAGATGGAAGATGCTGGAGTCCAGTCCCAGGTGAACAGGTCTGAAACAGGGGCCCCATGAGGATTAAGGAAACAAGAAAGACATGAGAAAGAAAAGCATTGACTCAGAGAGCTCCCAGCCTCTTGGACAGAGAGCCCTGACTGTCCTTTCATGTAGGACATTTATTATTAAAGACTAATCAACCTAGGGTGAAGGGAAAATAAAAAGCACATTCCTATCTATTGCTAATTAAGCCTATAGGGGTGTTATCTGAAGGGTAACAGGACATAGCTCAGAGGATATGTGAGGCTTTGGGGAGAAGTTCAGCATGAACAAAGGGGTATAGAATTGCCCTGGAGCAAGGCAATATTGATAGGTAATATAGCCAGAGCTCTCTGTGAGAGAGGAAGGATGACCCAAGGTCAAGCCCAATTAGAAATCATTAATTATGGGAGATGGCACCCCTCTTTATGCTGTCCATTTCCATCTCTGCTCAGTCGATTTAGGAACACTGTCACAGAGGGCATCCAACGGAAGAAATAATAAATAATGTATAAAATGTGTTTTGAAATAGTCCAGAATGACATTATGAAGTCAGTTTATTTATTTTATTTTGTCATTTTATTTTATTTTATTGGTTTTGAAGTCACACCCTGCAGTGCTCAGAATTAATTCCTGACTATGATCAGTGGGAAGATCATTTGTCAGTCTTAATTTTAGCATCCTCTACAGCAATTAAAATAAAAATAAAATTGTTTTTTATAGGTACTTCTTACTGTTTCCGTTTTGAATTTTTATAATTGTCTCAGATGATACTTTATTTTAGACACTGTGGTTTACAGTTACTCATAATAGTTATTTCTGTCATTTAATATTCCAACACCAATACCACCACCAGTGTGACAATCCCTTCACCCTCATCATCAGTTTCCCAACCTCAATAAAGCTTGCACCTTGGAAGGTAGGAATAATTTATTACTGCTGAATAAAATGAAATGGCAATGGAATTATAAAGAAAAAATTATTGAAAGAAAATTTGTGAAAATTGTCGTATCTTGCCCTGGAATTGCTATCTTATTGTCTGAAGGTCTACTAAGTTTATATTGCTAGTTGAGTAGTCTGTTGTTGGTTCTGTTTTTTAAGTTATGTGGCTTCTATGATAATTTTACATATAATTTGGTGTATTCCTATGGGGAATCAATATTAACATTGTTGTTGTGCCATCCTAACTTTGAGAATCTGTGGAGCTGGGCTAATGAGCTCATATTGTGATAGCAGTATGTGGGGTTTGTGGGGGCCCTATGAATGGCCCCGATGTGATCAGCTGTGGGGCTGATAGGTTCATGAGTCTTTGTCATTTTTTGTGCCTCTCTTCAAGAGTTATTATAGTCTATTGCATTGGCTGCTTGTGTGAATTTGGAGGAAGGCTCAGATCATGGGTATGGCTTCCAGGACTTCTGGAAGTACAATGGCAAAGGAGGAGGCAGCCTACACTGGCTCCAAACCGTCCCTTGGGATGTCAGCCACAAAACCGGCATACATGTTAGTTATTTTTTATCTGTTTTTGTTGTTGTTGTTGTTGTGTTGTTGCTGCTGCTGCTGCTGTTGTTCTGTGGCTGTGCCAGGCAGTACTCAGGGCTTCTGGCTCTGTGTTTAGAGATCACTGCTAACAGTGCTTGAGGGATGTGATGTCAGCTATCAAATCTGGCATTGGAACTGTCTTTAATGATTCAACTTTGAAGGCAAATACCATAATATTGGACTAATGAAGCTTTTGAAGTGCAAGTAAGAACAATCATATTGTAAACACAAGGTGTATATATATATATGTATATAAATATATATATATAAAGTTACTATTTATGCTGTGTAATTAACAGACTTAGCTATGGAAAATATTTTAATGTGGCATGTTAATCTGTTCTTCATTAAACTTTTCTCCACAATTAATATTTATTCATGATTTCTACTTATATTACTCCATTGTCAGTTAGGAGAATGCTTTCAAATATAAATTGGATTTTTATTCTATTTTAAAAAATTGTATTTATGGATATCAACAATGTTCAATAAATTATAGTACTACTAGTTTTGTAATGCACAATGTCTCAGACTGAAAAATCAAAGCCTCTTCTAAACTGTATCTTAGATTCTTTTGATTTATACATATTATTCTTTAAGTACTTATAGTCTAACTAAGAAATTTCTGGTCATTTTTATTAATATCTCTAAGCCCAGAATAAGCTATTTTTCCAAGAAGGCTAAAATAATATTTAGAGAAAAATAATATTTAGAAATTTAGGGCCCGGAGAGATAGCACAGTGTTGTTTGCTTGCAAGCAGCCGATCCAGGACCAAAGGTGGTTGGTTCGAATCCCGGTGTCCCATATGGTCCCCTGTGCCTGCCAGGAGCTATTTCTGAGCAGACAGCCAGGAGTAACCCCTGAGCACTGCGGGTGTGGCCCAAAAACCAAAAAAAAAAAAAAAAAAGAAAAGAAAAAGAAAAGAAATTTAGGACTGGGAATTATGTGTGTGGTCTTTTTGATTGATTCACTGAGTATGTTCATAACACTTTTCTTAGAAAACATACACATGAATACATTGCTACATGAAAACATCCATTTGCACATATTATCTAAGTCTTTCATTGATAGGTATTTCTATTTTGGCTTGTTCTATTTCTATCACTTACCATCTATCATCTATTGAAATGTGGATCTCTGCATACCTCAATTGCCCGATGCATCACAACAAAATACTATGCCTTAATTCCTTCACATTTTCTTATTTGCTAGGTTGTTTTTATTCTTCTACACTTCCTTTATGATTTTTCAGAATGCTAATTGCTTTATATCCTTACCAATATATGATACTGCCATTCTGCTTTTTTAATTTTAGCCATACAGATGGCTAAATAGTATAATTTTCTTGACTTAATTACATTTCCCAGTGACTAAAAATAAAAACTTTATATATCCTTATGGTTGTTTATAAATCTTTTTTTATGAAATGTCTATATTTTTCCATATTATATTATTTGTGTTTTATTATTGTGGTACATGAATAAAATATCTATTATGTATTCTGACTGGAGTACTTTGTCAAATATTTAATTAAGAGTTGGGGCCGTAGAAATAGCACAGCGGTGTTTGCCTTGCAAGCAGCCAACCCAGGACCTAAGGTGGTTGGTTCAAATCCCGGTGTCCCATATGGTCCCCCATGCCTGCCAGGAGCTATTTCTGAGCAGATAGCCAGGAGTAACCCCTGAGCACCACCAGGTGTGGCCCAAAAACCAAAAAAAAAAAGAGTCAATAATATTCTCTTAGATTCTTTGGCTATACCAGTTTCTTAGTAGGGTCTTCTGGTAAATAAAATAGTGTCTAAAAAATTGTTCTGATTAGCTCTGTATCATCATTATTTAGAAACAAAAATGCTGCATAATTTTTTTCGTTTGGAACTGAACTAAGAATTCAGTATGAGATTGCTTCTTCATTATATTTGTTATATTGCTACTTTGTTATATTCTTTTGAGGGATAGGAGGACAGAAGAGAAAGATATCAGGGAGTGTGTAGGGCTTACTCCTGGCTCTGCACTCAGGATCATTGTTGGCTAGGCTCAAATGAGATGCAGAGGATCTAACTCTGGTTGGTTGTGTACAGGGCAAGTGCCCTGCCTGATGTACAGTCACTCCAGCCCTATTTCATTTTTATTCAGATTGGACTGTTGTTTATTGTGCTTTCACTGTGCTAGGGTATTTGCGGAATGCAAAACTCTTTAGATTGGGAGCTGTCAGACTTGACTCTAGTTGTGATTATCTTCACAAATATTTGTTTATTTTAAATATTTTATTGGAACTATGCAAAATAGGCTTTGCTCCTATTCCTTTTTTTCCAGAAGGTATAGAATAGCCAATGTAAACCTCTTACACAAGAAAGCTCCATAAGCTATTCATCCAGTGAAGACAATAAAATAATAATTCTTTAATGATTATGTTAGTAAGAGATTAAGTAAAGAGTAAAAATAATTTTCTTCAGTTTGAGTCTCTATTTTATAGGAAATTTGCAGGGGGAAGAAGTGAAAAATGATCTATGTTAGCAACACACTGATCTGTGGTCAAAAATGAGAAAAGTTTAAGGGAGAACAGCACCAAAAAGGCAAGAGATTGGCTTGAAAGGAAGTTATTAATTTATCATCTCTTATCCCCAAGATACCCTAAAATTTCCATATTTAAGTCATTTGACAAATAATTAAAATTAGAGATCTGGGGGTTCTTACTAAAACAAAGCAAATTTTTTTCTTCTGATTCTTACAACTTGTGCATCCTTTGTCTTTTTTTTTTTATAAAACTCCATCAAAAATTCTGGGTTCCTACAATAATGATCTCTGATATACTCTTCTCAAGCCCTGTATGTTGATTAATATAAACATTATATATAATAAATATAATATCATTGCATTTTAATCTTTTCTTTTTTCTCTAGATTGTGCAATTAAGCATTGATAAATTTGGTAACAATTTGTACTTACTACCACACTATTTTGCTAATGTTTGTTTGACTAATTGGTAAGAGAGACAAAACAATAGTTAGAACTAGAAGATGATTATATCTGTCCTCAGGTCAATGCTAATAAACTCTAAAGACTCAACAAGCTGTATTAAAATTAGTTGGTATTTCATACTTGAAGATGTCTTTATCTTCAATGTCATGGGGTGTTCTGCCTACATTTTCCCCTATGTACCTATGGTTTCAGGTTTGATATCAAGGTCTTTAACCCATTTTTATTTGCCCTTTCTTAATTGAGTTAAAGAAAGATCTGAATTCACTTTTTTTTCATGTAGTTGACCTGTTTTATCAACACCACTTGTTGAAGAGGCTTTTCTTGCTCCACTTGTATTTCTTGCTCCTTTATCAAAGACTAGTTAGTCATTTATCTGAGGTCAGTCTCAGAATATTCAAGTATATTCCATTGATCTGAGGGTCTGTCATTTTTCCAGTACTATGTTGTTTTAATAGAAAACATTGGCCGAACACTCCATGAATTGAAGATAAAGGCATCTTTGCAGATGAAATAACACTGACCAAGAAAATGGAAGCAAAGATAAAACAAATGTGACTACATTAAACTGAGAAGCTTCTGTACTTCAAAGGAAACATTAATTAGGATACAAAGATTACCCGTGGAATGGAAGAAACTGTTCACCAATACCAATCAGATACAGGTAACTAAGATATACAAGGCACTGATAAAACTCAACAAAAAATGAATCTAACCCTATCCAAAAATGAGAAGAAATGAACAGACATTTCCTCAAAGAAGAAATACAGGTGGTCAAAGGCACATGAAAAAATTTTACTCCCATCATTAATCATTAGAGAGATGCAAATCAAAACAAAAATGAGGTACCATCTCACATCACAGAGACTGGCGCACATCTCAAAGAACAAGAACAACCTTTCCTCGCAAAGATGCAGGAAAAGAGTGACTCTGATTCAGTCTTGATGGGAATGTAGACTAGTCCAGACTTTTTGAAAAAATATGAATATTCCTCAAAGCACCTAAATTTGAGCTTCCATTTAACTCAGCAATACTACTCCTTTGGAAATTCCTTAGGAACCAAAAAGCACAATGCAGAAAAACCCTCTACATTCCTCTGACTTTGGGGAGTGGGGGGTTGTTTGTTTGTTGATTGGTTGGTTTTCTGCAGCACTATTTACAATAGCCAGAATCTGCAAACAACTCTGAGAACAGATGAGTGAAAAGAAACTGTGGTACTTCTATAAAATGGAATATTACATAACTCTTAGAGAAATTGAAGCCATGAAAAGTTTTATATGGATGTATAGGGAGAGTATTAAGCTGAGTGCAATGAGTCTGAGGGTGTGGGATAACATAGAATAATCTCACTCATTTTGGGGACATAAGAAAAATCAAATATTGTATGCAATAATAGGTAGAGACAATAGAAATGAGGGTCAGGGGGACCAGTTCATGGTAGAAACTTGCCACAAATAGTGGAGCAGTGCATTAGGGTAGAGAAGACTCCACTATTACAATCATAGATGGAACTGATCACTGGACAAGAGTTGGATACTGATTGAAAATAAAGTGCTATGCATGGTACCCATTCCTTAACAATAGGGCAAAATGGAGTTTCTTAAAAATGAAAGAAAAAAAAAAAATTTTAAGAAGAAAGAAAGAAAGAAAGAAAGAAGAAAGAAAGAAAGAAAGAAAAGAAGAAAGAAAGGTAGGAAGAAAACGAAAGAAAGAAAGAAGAAAGAAAGAAAGAAAGAAAGGAAGAGAGAAAGGAAAGAAAGAAAGAAACAGACAAAGAAAGAAAGAAAGAATAAAAGAAAGAAAGAAAGAAAGAAAGAAAGAAAGAAAGAAGAAAGAAAGAAAGAAAGAAGAAAGAAAGAAAAAAGAGAAAAAGAAAGAAAGAAGAAAGAAAGAAAGAAGAAAGAAAGAAAGAAAAAAAAGAAAGAAAGAAAGAAAAAGAAAGAAGAAAGAAAGAAAGAAAGAAAGAGAAAGAAGAAAGAAAGAAAGAAAGAAAAAAAAAAAAGAAAGAAAGAAAGAAAGAAGAAAGGAAGAAAGAGAGAAGAAGAAAGAAAGGAAAAGAAAGAACGAAAAAGAAAGAAAGAAAGAAAGAGAAAGAAGAAAGAAAGAAAGAAAGAAAAAAGAGAAAGAAAAGAAAAAGAGAAAGGAAGAGAGGTAAAATGCATGCCCAGAGGCAGGCAGGATTGGAGAGTGGAGATAAAACTGGGGACATTGGTGGCAGGAAATGTGCACTAGTTAAAGTGGTGTACATTGTATGACTAAATTCAATCATGAACATTTTTGTATCCATGGCATTTAAAAAAGTAATAAAAAAGAAAAATTTATTTGGACCCCATTTATCTTCTGACTATAATATTGCAAGTTCTGATTTACTAACACCAGAAAGGTTTACTAAATGGGCTTTATCAAACTCTATTAATATGTCTAAAAAACCTCTTAACCCTTAACTTTTCTATAGTTGGAGTTAATTAACTTTTCTTGACCAACTCTTGACATAACAACCTTTTTGTTCCTGAGATTTATTCTACTGAACAAAAAAATCTTTTTATTATAGAATTCCTTTCAGTTTTTAGTTTATAATTCCTGGCTTATGTACATTTTCAGGTCTGTAAAGTTAATATTTGAAAATTGCAGGGTTTTCTGCTTTTAGAGGCACAAGGAAAAGCAGCTTTTAACCTAAAATAAATCTGTGAAAAAGTAAGTGAATTACCTGTGAGCTCCAGATAACTTCTAAGTGGCATTAAGTTGGCTTGTTCGAAATTAGAAAGAGCTGGTTTCCCTCTTATTCATAAAAAAAACATTTCAATGATATTTTATTTTTGTCTCCTCTTCTGTGTTATTTCAACACTTTTGGGATTGTTCTGTTTATTGTTTGTTTTTTTTTTTCCTGCTTAGAATAAAACTATTATTTATGCTGTTGCCTCCATAATTGGGGACACAGTTTTTTAGTCTAAATTCACAATTATTCCATAATCTTGTCTTTTAATCATATTTTTTCTCAAGTTGTATTGTATAGATCGAGGATTCCTGCAGATGAAATCTGGTTTAAGAAATAAAATTAACTATCTAAGTACTAGCCCAAGATTTACAGAATCCTATTCTTTAAAAAAATTAGTAAATCATTATCAATATTAAAATACTTTCATATTCTTTACAAGGAAACCATTAATGTTGGTAACCACTCATACAAAGTTCTTCACCTCCCCTTTGGCCAGTTATTTTTGGAGAAACAAAATAGAGGGAGAAGGAACATAGAAAAATAATGAAATAAGGATGCTTTGGAAAAGAGAAAGTACTTTTGAAACTAATATTCTCCCCTCAGCCCTCCAGTTTTTCCTCCTGTTTGTGAAATCACTTCAAGATCCTTTTCAAATAGTATTTATTTTTTTGCTTATGAATACACCCTTTTAGTAGTTTCTGTAAGTGCTATCTAAAATAATCAGAATCTAGAAACAACACAGATGCCCACAATAGTTGAGTAGCTAAAAAAATTGTGGTATTTTTACACAGTGGAATATTATGATGCAGCTGTTAGTAAAAATTGAAGTCATATAATGAACATGGAAACTATTATACTGAGTGAAATGAGTCAGAAAAGAGGGATAGACAAAAATAATCTCACTCATCTGTAAGATACAAAAATAAAAATAGGGGTTGGAGAGAAAGCATGGAGGTAAGGCTTTTGCCTTTCATGAAGGTCTGGTTCGTATCCCGGCATCCCATCCCAGAGCCTGCCAGGAGTAATTTCTCAGCATAGAGCCAGGAGTAACCCTGAGCACTGCCAGATGTGAGCCAAAAAACAAACTAAAAAAAAAAAAAGGAGAGGATGGTAACAATACCCAGAAACAATAGAAATGAGGGAAAAGACCAGCCCATGATATGAAGCTTACCACAAAGAGCAGTGAGCACAGTTGGAGCATTAACTGCACTGACAACTACTATATAATAATGATAGTGTGTGAGAGAGAGGCAGAATGCCTATTCCGAAAACAGGCAGGGAGTAAGTATGTGGAGAGAGAAATTGGGGAATATTGATGATGGAAAGGTTGCACTGTGTACATTTGATGCTTATATAATGCTTAATTTGTGAAGCTTAAATAATGAATGCTTAAAGATATATTTTTTAAAAGTTTCCATAAATGCACTAATTTGTCCAAATCTAAAGAATTGTCTTCATACCATTGCAGAAATAGTTTTCAAGTGTATATTCATTCCCAATGTGACAGAGATAGCTATGTTTAAAGATACCTGCATCTGTCCTTCTGCTTTGAAACTTGATGCTGCTGACACTGATAAAATTTTGATCCAAATGACCAATCCTTGCTTATTTAGTAGTAAAATTTTGGATTAAGGGAATGTGAGATTTGACTGCCTAGAATTCATACATATAGAGAATTAAGATATTTATAATTCTCTTTCTTACTTCGTTGTGTGATCCACAATGCCCAATGAATTCAGAAGCTACAATTTGTCACAAGATCTCGCAGGAATATAATAAAAATCTCCATCAATTGAAAAACTCACAGCATTATACATGTTTCCAACATAAACAACATCTATGTTCAAGTAAGAGAACTTGACAGTACAATTTGTCCTACATGCTCATATTAAGTTTATCTGATACTTGAGACATTTATTCAGAGGCATAACAAGCTTTTAATACCTTTAGGAGTAAGTTTGGATAAAGGCTTGTGATATCTCGTCTCACAGAAATGAAAAAATGGTACACTCAACTTGAACTTTATATATCAAAAAATGCATTAAATTACTTAGAAAACATAAGTGTGTTTAAAGGAAACAAAAAGTCTACCAAAAATTTTTAAAAAGATTTCTATTGATGTTAAAGAAAAATAAAGTGCTTATAAGTATCAATTTTCTAAAATAAAAATACAATTTTTGTTGTTTTGGGGCCATACCCTGAGGTGCTCAGTGGTTACTCCTGGCTCTGTGCTCAGACTTAGGGGATAATATGGGATGCCAGGAATCAAACCCAGGTCCATCCTGGGTCAGCCACATGCAAGGCAAATGCCATACCTCTGTGCTATCTCTTGGGCCCTAAAATAAATATTCTAAGAAAAATTAAATAAGGAAGAAGTTTCACCCACAATCAAAATTACAATTTTATTTTTAACTTTATTTTTCAAATAGTTTATGAAATTATTATATTCTTACCATAAAACATAATTTTGCATAACTTGTAAATAAATAAATAAAATCACAAAAATCAACAAGTCTTTCACTGGGTTTTTTATGAATTATGTTATGTAATTCTTTCTATATTTGGAAAAAGTAAAAAACATATGTTTTTATATACTGCTCAGAGATATGACAACCAACTTAATGGGCTTAATAGAAATAGTCTCCATAATTTTTTATCACTCTCCTCAGTTAAGTTCTTACTCAAAATAGCTGACAACTGCTGACAGTTTTGTTAATAACTCTCATTCAAATACGTTGTTCACTATTCTTATCATCACTGTGTGAATTCCAATAGGTATTGATGGTTTACAAACTGTGCTGCCCCTATCTAGAACTATAATCTAATTAATTCTTTTCAATCTCAAGATTACTTATACAAGCAACATATTTCACTAATCATGATTGTTAATTCAGTGACTTAATTAAGAGACATTTACTTTTTAAACAGATATTCTCTATTTTACTTATTACAAATATTAAATGTATTTATATATGTATATCCCTATCACTCATGTACATTAGATATCACACAATTTTTCTAATTATTTGATTCAGATTCTGATTTACCAGAGAAGCTTGCCGGGTATTACTGTTGAAATTGTATTCAAGCTGTAAGTTTATTTATTTTTAATTTTGTTTTAGTGAAACCATTGGAATTTACAAAGTCTATGATTTTAGACATAATGAATCAGGGTCAGTCCCACCAGTATCAACCTCCCGCCACCATGTGAATCCTCTACTACCACCCTTTGCCTTCTGTTCTGCCATATAGCAGGCCCATTTTAAGTTTAGATTGTTATAGTTTGGGTCTCTTGATTTTATTGTTGACTTTGGCTTGGATATTTAGTTTTGTCCTTTTTTTTTCTCCACCAATGCACCTGAGACCACTTGGACCTGGTCCCCATTATTTTTTTTCTTTCCTAATGTTTAGAAAAATGCAGAAATATGAGATAAAGCCAAGTTATATGTGTCCCAAGTTTTTATGAAAAAGACAAGAACCGCTATCTAAAGATAAAAATGTGTGGCAGTTTTTTAGGTGCAGTAAAGGTTGGGGAAATAGAAAGAACAAAACCTTTGGCCTAAAAACAGGGTGACCCTACCCATGAAGCATCCTGCCATAAGACCAACTCTATGCTCCAGGCATACTAAGTTGTCTAACCCAAAGTCTTTCTTCATGGTCGTAGAAAAAGATATTCTCAATCATGGTTGTCACAGTCAGACTTTAGTAATTAGATCTTGGTTTTTGCAGATCTATTGTTGAAGTCAGGATGTCACAAAACATCTTCCGGTTTCATCTCACCATTAGGTGGCGAGATAGGAAAAACCACCCTGAAAGCAAGTTGTTGCTGTATCCAAGTCATGAGGGTGTCCTATGAATACATCCTGGAGCAAATCGGTGCCAGCACAGCATTAATGCCTTCCCTGGTATAAGTTCAATTACTGATGTTGGTGAGGAAAACTGTGCCAGTTCCAAAAAAGGGACCCAAGGTTCAGGGTGAAAGGCCAAGATCTGCAGTCTACATCAAGTCACTATGACAAATGTTCAGGGTGAAAGGCCCCTCTGCAATAAAAAATTTGGAAGTTTCTATCCCTATTAGATAAGAGTTTCTTTATATATGTAATATTTCCCCCATTTGAATGTGCCTATGCAAAAAGAAACAATGTTACAGTCTACTACTGGTGTATATGAAGGTGAAAATAACAAGCTAAACAATCCTGATGACCCGGATCTAAAATAAATTTAGAATCCAAGAGAAACTATTCTTCTATAATTTCCTACTAAACAATTCTTGAAAAGGAGGGGTTAAGTACATATACATAAGGAAATGCACAATAAGATTACACCTGTTAAGAAAATACACCTAAAGAAATATACAAAAATATAACCATATCCCCTTTAAGTCTTTTGAAAAACTCAGGGTGTGTGTGGATAGAACCTGGAGCACCTGTGATGTGGTCTTATAGAATCTAAAAATGACTCGCAGCAGTAACAGATCAGAAAATGTGCACAACCTGAGAGTCTCTCAAAAGCTGAATCTAGTAACGAGCTAAGTCCATGGTAAAGGGATTTGGAGAAAAGAGGCCACCTAAAGTTAATCAGCAGCAGTGGTAACAGAAGCTTCTTTCCAAGCTGAGACAAGAGGTGGGTTATAAGACCCACCTTTGGGAGCCAACTGACAGCGATTTGGGATGGGGGAAATGTTCAGATTCCTGAGGAGTTAAGAATTGAGGGTAAGGTGCTCCAGTAGTGACGCAAGCTGCAAGGTGTCTACGTTGCATGTGCTAGCCTAGGACAGACCTCACTTCGTTCCCCTAGTGTCCCATATGGTCCCCCAAGCCAGGAGAGATTTCTGAGCCAAAGCTAGGAGTATCTCCTGAGAGTCAATGGGTGTGGCTAAAACACAAAAACAACAACAACAACAAAAATTGAGGATAAAAAGGGTTAAGTTGGGAGACATAAAAATTGAGAGTGAGAGTGAAAGAACAGGGAAGAATTTGTAAAGGGGTAAGCAGGGGAGCAGAAAAAGAAAGGGTTATATATAACAAGGGGAAGGACTATATACAACATAGGCAGACATTATGCACAATACAGACAGACATTAGATAGACATAATGGTGGCTACCACATATATGCACTCACACACATATAGTAGAAGATAGATTCATAGGTTGCAGTTGAAAACTGATCCAGCTGGAATAAGTCAGAGCACTTAAAAAAAATAAGAAGCCACAGGTCAGACGAAAAGGTTTTCCAATTCGTAGGAAGATCATTATTAGTGAGGGTAAACTTGCAGAAAAAAGGCCTCCTCCTGGGTTAGATTGTGCATAGAACATTCTCAAAACAATCATAATTTTCAAATATTGAATATTAAGTAGTATGGTAATGAGCACTGTAAAAAAAAAAGTCTACACCATAAAGCATCATCTAATGAATTATGAGCACCCAGCTTCCTTTCCTGAAAGCAAACTGAAAAATGGGGTTTCTGATAAAATCAAAAACTAGCTTGATTTAAAAATAAATTTTATTCTTAGTGTTGGCGGGGATGTGGAGAGAAAGAACTCTTATCCACTGCTGTGGGAATGCCGTCTAGTTCAACCTTTATGGAAAGCAATATGGAGATTCCTCCAAAACTGGAAATCGAGCTCCCATACAACCCAGCTATACCACTCCTAGGAATATACCCTAGGAACACAAAAATACAATACAAAAATCCCTTCCTTACACCTATATTCATTGTAGCACTACTTACCATAGCAAGACTCTGGAAACAGCCAAGATACCCTTCAACAGATGAATAGCTAAAGAAACGGTGGTACATATATACAATGGAATATTATGCAGCCGTCAGGAGAGATGAAGTCATAAAATTTTCCTATACATGGATGTACATGGAATCTATTATGCTGAGTGAAATAAGTCAGAGAGAGAGAGAAAGACGCAGAATGGTCTCACTCATCTATGTGTTTTAAGAAAAATGAAAGACATTCTTGCAATAATAACTTTCAGACACAAAAGAGAAAAGAGCTGGAAGTTACAGCTCACCTCATGAAGCTCACCACAAACAGGGTTGAGTTTAGTTAGAGAAATAACTATGTTTTGAACTATTCTAATAATGAGAATGTACGAGGGAAACAGAAAGCCTGTCTAGAGTACAGGCGGGGGTCAGGTGGGGAGGAGGGAGATTTGGGACATTGGTGATGGGAATGTTGCACTGGTGATGGGTGGTCTTCTTTACGTGACTGAAACCCAAACACAATCATGTATGTAATAAATTTGTTTAAATAAAAAAATTTTTAAATGATAAGGTACTTTCAGAATCATAACCATTTTTAAAGGTATAAATGTATCAATATTACCTTGTTCATATTGACTTATTTATATTTTAAATATTTTGCAACAACAATGTTTTATAATCTGTTATATTACATTTTTAAAATAAAAGCAAAGGTACTTTCAAAATTAAAAAATAAAAAATAAATTTTAAAAATGAATGAGCACTGTAGAAAAGGCTATACCATGCAGTATTCTATACCAATAATATCTGTAGACATAAACATTAGATCATATTATCATGCTAATAGAAATGGAAAATGAATAAATTCTAATATTTTCAAGACATGATAATGAGCACTGTATTGTAGTCTGATATAATATAGATTATAAAGCGAAATTAGGAAGTCCAATCTATATCTCCAAGAACTATTATGAACAAAAACATTAAAAGTTATTATAGAAATATTAAAATTAAGACACTAAAACATTTTTACAGTGATTACTGTAATGGGAGTTCAAGCTTCTCAATGCATCCTGCCCCTATTAAAAGCATTAGAACATTTTTATAGACATCTATAAAGAGCAGCTATTTGAACAATTGCTCAATCTAAACAGCCTTATCAGTTGCTGCAGGTCTCTTTGATGTATAAAAGAGAATATAAACTGCTGAATATTTCACAGACAAAGTGGAGTTTTCTGAAACTTCTTGATCATCCAACATTGTCTTGCTGCATTTTTACAATAGGGTGTGAAATGACCCTTTTTCATTTCACCATAATGTTTTGAAATAGAAAACAAGTTGTATTCTTCAGGGGTGTCATGAGAATCCATAGTATACTGTGTGACAAGTAAAAGTTGTTTTTTCTCTTAATTTTAATTGTATTGAAACCATTGTGATATAGAAAATTCTTCATAGTTGGATTCAGACATAGAATGAATCAGGGCAAATCCCAATATTTAAGTGAAATGGGAAGGACATCTTTCACTGTTGGGTATAGGAGTAAGTTCAAATTTGTGACATGGCCTTCTGCCCAGGTTTCAAAACCACCTGATGAGATTGGAGATCTTGGTGCCCTATTTATTTTCTTTGATGGCCTGTTGCAGAAAATTTGATCTTCACCTGTCCTTGTGGCATGCTAATTCAGTCTTGTGTGTGGTGTTTGTCTGAGTAAGAAGTTATTGTCTAGCTGCTTTCTCTCTTTTCAGATTCTTTGTTTATAGAATAAGGTCTTTGTTGAGCATTGTGTGTGTCCATGGGCATTTTCAAGTTAAAAGTTTCTTCATTATCAATTAGGAAAGTTATGATATAAAAAATAACCAGGGGGACCTAAGAGATAGTACAAAGGGTAAAGTACTTGCCTTGTATACAAACAACCTGTACTATATTCCCAGCATCCATTGTAGTCCCCTGAGCCTCACAAGAAAAGACCTCTTAGTGCAAATCAAATATTAAGCCCTGAGCATCAGCAGGTGTGCCCAAAATCAAAAGCTGCAGGAAAAAATGGAAGGAGGAAGGGAGGGAGGGAGGGAGGGAGGGAGGGAGGGAGGGAGGGAGGGAGGGAGGAAGGAAGGAAGGAAGGAAGGAAGGAAGGAAGGAAGGAAGGAAGGAAGGAAGGAAGGAAGGAAGGAAGGAAGGAAGGAAAAACCAAATTAATGGGTGCACTACCATATTGCTCAAAAAGGGCATTATATTTTGTATTCTCGAGGAGACTATGTTCTTCAAAATATATCTTTCATTCAAGAAAAGCAAATTAAAGATAATAAAATATTTAGTTTTGCTATATTAATCTATAAAAATTTCAATTCATTTTGTCCAAAGATTAGTTACTTCATAACACTTATTAGCTAGTCTTTAACAGAATATTTTGTTTCTCTCTTCAAAGACAGCATTGTAAATCTAGTAAAATTATATTTAAACTTAACATGCCTACACACTTACTGTTCATATGAGCAGTTTTATATATCCTAAAATTTGAAAGCTGTTGCATGCATATTAATGAGATATTGAAGCAATCCTATACTGCATATTACTCAGAGGTAATATGAGCAGAAGTGTCAACCTAGTGAGAACCTTCCACCTGGCACCCTTAGATGACTTCTTTAAGAAACGAAGAGGTATTATTAAGTTTCCTAATGCACTTTGAAAGGATATATAAAGTGGAAAAGACAGCACTATTTCTAGTGCAAATAAGGTGAGTTGGCCTAGAAACTGTTCAGGAATTGGCTTGAATATATCACTGCAGAAATAAGGTGATGCCAGCTTGCTAGTTTCAGTTCAGACTTCTCAAGCAGCTGCTGCATTT